>NW_026056202.1:0-600000 GCF_023757985.1 Alternaria ethzedia
AAGATAGTGTATAAGATAGTATATAAGATAGTTATGTTTATAGATTATATAAGGTTCTACTGTAGAATAAGGTTTCTAAATATATATAGGTTATAGTTTCTATAGGTTCTACGCATTCTATATACTCTATTAGTGTATTCTACTTATACCTACTAGTACTTAGGTAATTATAGGTATACCTAGAATTATATTTATTAATCTTTATTTATTATCTATTATTACCTAGTACTTTATATAATAGATATAGTTTACTTTATACTATAAGTAAAGAGTAATATACAAAATATTGTATAATTTTAAAATTATTAAAATTATATTAGAATATACTCTCTATATTATATAAATAGTATAGACTAGAGTTAGTTTATATACGTAACTACACTAGCTTAATATAGACTAGCGTACCTACTAGCTACTTATTCTTCTATTATAATATCTTTCTTTTTCTTCTCTTCTCTTTCTCTTTCTTTACTTCTCTATCTTTTTAGTAGAATATTACTTTTTTTTTCTACTTTTCTTAACTTTGTCTTTAATTTTCTTTAAACTACAAGAACTATATTAGCTATATATTCTAATAATATACATATTCTTTTCTTATATCTATTAGTTACTCTAAGTCTTTGTATATTACTTTAGTAATATTTAATTACTTATCTATATAAACTATACTATTAAGAATATATTAAATAAGACATTAAATATAAGACTATAGAAGAAAGTAGTTTCTTATATAATATAAAGTAATAATAACTTATATAGAAGTAAAACTACGCTATATTAGATAATAAGAAAGTTTAGTAACACTACTATAATAATACTACTTACAATAGAGAAAAGAATAGTAATTCTAAGATATTAATATATAGAGAGGTTAAGCGCACGTATTTATATATAGATAAAAGTAAGTTAATTATAGTAGACTAGTATAAAATACGTCTTAAATAGTAAGATATAGACTTATAAATAGCTAGAGAACTTAATATTTAAGATAATAATAAGCGCTAGCAACTTCTTAATTATAGTTATAGTAAATAAAAAGATTCTACACTATAAGATAATAACGCATAGTAATACTACTATAATTTAATCTATTAATTTCTAGTAGAATACTATTACCTAATAATAGTATCTATATATAATAATTAGAGGCACGTATTAGAGGTAGAAAAGTTAAAAGCGCTATATATATAGAGTATAAGTTCTAAAGAATAATATTAGAGAATAGAGAAAGTAAAGATATTATATAAGTAGAGTATAAGGTAATATAGCTATTAGGTTTCTAGAGAAATCTAACTATATACTAGCCTACGCGCTATTATACGCAAGTTCTAATTTACTATATAAGCTAATAGGTAAGTATAGATATACTCTAAGCTAGTATTAACTAAATTATTATATACTATTTAAGTAGAGAATAAAATTCTTACTTTTGTATAGTTAATAGACTATCTACTCTCTAATACTATGTTGTCTTTATTCTAGTGTAGACTAACTATTATAGAATCTTTTTTATCTAAGATATACGTAGTTAGAGTTAAAAGTCTTATCTCTTTTAATATACGCTATACTACTAGTTTTCTTATCTTTATTATCTTTCTTCTTTTTACTATACTCTTCTTTATTATTATTAGAACTTTCTTTAGTATTATTATTATTATCTCTATACTCTATATTCTTACGTAACTTATAGTAAATAGATAAGATAACTTAATCTTATAGATTTTCTCTAGAATACTTTCTATTTATAATAATAGTACTAGAGATAGCTCTACTACTCTATATCTTATTAAATAGTAACACCTCTATTAACTTTTTATTACTAGTTTCTAGAAGCTTCTCTATAAGAGTAGTAGCTTTATTAGACTTAGTATACTTTAACTAGTAACTTTATTCTATAACTATTTCTCTAACTATTATATATTAGTAGGTATTATAAGAGAGTAGAGTTTTAATATACTTACTTTCTAGCCTACAACGTTATTAAGTCTTACTCTACTACCTAGCGTCTTTACTCTATAGCTATTCTTACTACTAATAATTTTAGTTTTTATAATCTATCTAAGTTAGTATTTTAGTACTTTATATTAGTATATAGGCTACCTACCTAGTCTTCTATAAATTGCGCCTTTATACTTTAAAAAAAGTATTTTATACTCTTATACGTAGTGCCTTTATAGTTAAAAAAGACCTTATATATAGCTAATATCTACTTATTATCTAGGCTATTACTACTAGATTTAAAGAAAAAGTAGTTTTTACTTTAGACCTAGGCTACCTTCTATAGTGTTATAATAGTGCTTAATAGGTTTACTATAGTAGTTATAGAGATAAACGTAGTTAAGTTATTAGTAGATAGTATTATTAATACTAATAAAGCTTTATAATAGAAAGAGTAAAGAGAGAAAAGAAGAAAGAGTTCTATAAGAATAATATATATACACTAGCCTTAGCGTCTAGCTTATACACTAGCTACTTATTACGTAAATAGTAATATACGTAGATACGTTCTTAGTAAATAGTACTTCTACTACTTAACTTTATGTTACGTGTATAGGCTTTACTTTATAAGTGTAAATATAAATTATATTTAAGATAAAATTAAATCTAAGTCTTACTATCTTAAATAATCTTACTAGATACTATTTAACTAATTCTTCTTTTAAGCACTATCTATATAACTAGAGATAATTAATAAACCTCTCTTAGATAATCTATTTATTATTTTTTTTAGCTTTATTACTCTTTTTATAAATACTCTCTCTATTATTAAACTTAGTAACGCTATAGTTATCTTTAGCTTTAGTATCTTACTCTACTTCTTTCTATACCTAATTATCTTTAGCGTAGTCTATATTATCTATAATATCTATATTATCTTTAGAAAGTATAAACTTATTAGAGAAAGCCTTAGGCTTTATATAACCTTAGTGTAGAGAGTTATAAGGCTACTACTTATTAACCTTAGAGACGTTACTAGTATAACTATTAATATTATTTATAAGGTTTAAGAAAATAGTACTAGACTATTTACTACTATAGGTTATAGGCTTAATATTATTACTAGTGTTAGTCTTAGCGCGCTTAATCTAAGCACTTTAACTACTAGTCTTAGCACCTCTACTACGCTTCTTACTACTAGTACTAGATAGCTAAACTTTATTAGAGCTAGAAGAGACTAGTTTCTTAATAGAGGGGTAAGTAGAAACTAGATAGAAAGTCTTAATAGGTATCTATAGAGTAGTAGAGGTCTAGTTCTAGCTATTAGACTTCTTCTTAGTGTTAACCTTTAACTTTACTATTATCTAGTTATTTATACCTAAGCTAGGCGTAGTTTTAATAGTAGTAGATTTAGTAGAAGTAGCTTTAGAAGTAGAAGTCTTAGTAGAGGTAGTCTTACTAGTAGCAGCCTTAAGCTTATATAAGTTAAAAAGAAAAGAGTTAGTATCTCTAGTATCTAAGTTACCTAGTTAGCTTATTTTTCTATCTATATATAGTATTACACTTACTCTTATTATTAGCGTAGTTAGCGCTTACTATTAGAGCTTTTACTATAGTAATCTTAACTTCTAAAGAGTATATAGTAAGAATATAAACTATAGTCTTAAATATAGAATTATCTCTAGACGCGTTATAAGAGAATACTACTTTAACTAATATATATATTAGTTCTAATTATACTATACACTAAGTTAGATAAATATAAGTACTACGCGCCTAGTATATTACACTATAATATAAGACTAGAATTATCTAGTTTCTTATAACGTACTACGCGCCTAATATATAGCTACTTATATACTAGACTAGTATTATATAGTTTCTTATATAGGCTCTAAGTAACTTCTATTATATATATTTACTATCTAGGCGTATAATAAACTATATATAAGATAGCGCAGAATTCTAGTTTTAAGAAAAGTACTTATAGATTTAAAGTATTATAACTAGAAAGCTATTTAATAGCTAGTTTAGTGCACTAATAGTAAACTTACTTAATATAGCTATAGTTAGATCTATATTAGAGAGTAGTGCTAATAGTAGTTATAAAGTTTATAGAGTAGTTACTATTATAGTTAAATAATAATAGTAGTAGAGTAGAATTTAATAAGAGTATAGAGTAAAGAGAAAAAGAGAAAGAAAGAGAAGAATAATAAGAAGGCTATTAATATACTAAAACGCTAGTGCTTTTATACTTATATAACTATTTATTTACTATTATAAGAGTAATATATACGTAGTTTTACTTTACTAGTATATTTTAGAATATAAAAAGTAAGTACTAGCTAGACAACTATATATATAACGTACTACGTAACTATATAGAGAATATTTATACTTATATAAATTTACTTAGATAGACTATAAAGAGATAGTCTAGAATTTACTAACACTTTATAAGTAAATATATATAACTAGAAGTTTAACTTTAGATTTTACTATCTTATTATATAACTATAGAATTAACTATATAAACTATAATCTTATCTAAAATTTTACTACTATCTCTTTATTTCTTAAAATTTTACTACTATCTCTTAAAATTCCGCTACTATACTAATAGCTAAAGTTATAGTTATTAGCACTATCTAAAACTATATTAATATTATAACTCTTTTCTATCTCTATATCTCTATCTTCTATCTACTTATTCTTTTTTCTTAGCTTAATAACTCTTTATAAAAGCTTTATTTTAGCTTCTTTATATACCTAAAAGCTAAAGTTTATCTTTTTAGTAGCCTCTGCGTAGATATTCTTAATCTTCTTAGTCTTCTTCTTATTAGATCTAAACTCTACTACTTAGAAGTACTTATACTACGCCTTCTTACGTTAAAGCTACTTATTCTCTATAGCTTAGAGAAGTAGGTTAGCTTAGTAGTTAACTTCTACGTCTTAGACCTCTAACTTATTAAAGTATTAGTAGACTAGTAGGCCTAGTAGACTAATTTCTAGATTATTAAAATTAGTACCTATAAGAGCCTAATTACTCTTAATTTCTAGGTTTTTCTTTAGCGTATTACGCGCTAAAAGCTTTAACTCTACCTTCTAGTATAGATTCTTTCTAACTAATATACTACTATCTTCTTCTATAGTAGAGCTATAGAGAATAACTATAGTTACGTTATAGAGCGTAAGTAGAAAGTTAGTTAGAAATAGCTTCTTATACTAGTTAAGTATATAAGCGTAGTCTAGGTTTAACTTATATATAATCTCTCTACCTTTAGTTAAGTAGAAGCTCTTTAGCGCTTTTACTAATATTCTATTACTTTTATTATCTTTTTTATTATCTAATATTTTAAAAACTTAGATAAGCTTCTTTATATTAATATTTATAGTAACTACTAGAAGTTATTACTTAATTACCTTTATTAGAGTTATTGCGTTAAATAAGTATAGGTTAAATACCTTAGTAATAACGTAATAGTTCTCTTGCCTAATATAGATAATATAGCTATAGTATTAATAGTAGATAGTATCTAACGTAGCTAGTTCTAGAAAGATACACTTATTATACACTACCTAATAGTTTATTTCTATACTCTTGTTTTAAGATATATATAATACCTTAATCTTCTTATTATAGTTCTTTAGTAATAGTCTACTACTATAGTGCTTAGCTAGTAGCTTCTAAAATATCTTAATAATCTTACTCTAAGTAGATAAAAAGTAGCGTAATAATAAGGCCTATAATTAAATATCTATAAGGTTTAAGATTAAGTTTATAATCTCTTATTTAGTTAGATAACTATACTAGATAATAACTTTCTTACTATAATAGGTTACCTAGTCTATAAGCAATATAAGTATAATATAAATTCTCTCTAATTAGGCTATAAAGTAGTAGAGAATAATGCTAGTAGAATAATTAGGTATAGTGTAGACACTGCTTTTATACTCTATTAGAAATAGGCTCTAATAGCTATTACTATACACACTAGTAATATAGATATTTACTAGTAGCTTCTATAGATAGTTAAGATACTTATTATTATTATATAGAGTATAGTATTTTTTATTAATTTCTATATTATTCTTTATATTATAGATTATATCTATAAAGAATAGTAAATAGTAAAAAGATGCTAAGTTTAATATATATTAATACTTACTATTTATAAGTAGGTTATTATTATTAGGTAGCGTATTCTTATTCTAGTAATAGAGCTTCTTTATATAGGCTAGAGCCTTAGCGTTCTAAACCTCTTAGGTAATAGTTATATTAAGAATATTAATATAGATAGGTATACTAGGTAGTATAAGAGCCTATATAGAGTAAATATTACTACTAGAATAAGTCTTATAGAATAACTAGTAAGTACAGCAAATTAATAGGCTCTTTAGCGCTATTCTAATAATATAGTCTTACTAAATAGTATTTTTATAGTAATTAAAGTAGATACTATATATAGTAGTAGTACTTATAAAGAGCTTATTATAAGAGCTAGTGTTAATATAGTAAGAGTTATTAATTAATCTATCTAGTATACTCTATTAAGCCTTCTTATTTAGCTCTAGGTTCTATATAACTTTAAGTATAGGTAAGAGCTTCTTCTCTCTTTATAGTACTAGAGTTATAGTTAATAGAATATAGAAGTTAGCTACTAGCTAGTAGATAGCAACCTAGATATTAATATTTTACTTTCTAATATTATAAGCTTTATATATAATAATAATATCTACGTAACTCTTAAGTAAACGCTTCTAATTAGTAGATAGGTAAGATAATATACTTATAGTACTCTTAGTTATAACGTAGTTTAGACCTAGATAATTATAAGCGTAGTTAGTAGTAGCGCTAGGTTTATAGCGTATAGTAAGTATCTCTTTACTTATAATAATAATTATATTAGCTTTAATAATATTATTATTATTAAAGATTTTATAATAGAATGTAAGTAGACTTATAAGAACTTTAACACTACTAGATAGCACGCTATTCTTCTTGTAATTGCTATAGTATATATAGATTATAAAGTTTATAAAGAACTTTATAGCATTATTAGTAGCCTACTCTAGTAAATAAATATCTATAACCTAGAACTTAATCTTAGGTAGGCAAGTTATTATATAGAAGAATAAACTAGTCTAGTTCTTACGTTTATAGTAGTTATTTTAGTTAAACTAATATTTATTAATAAGCTATATTATTAGTTAGTAGAGTAACTTAATTATAATAGTTTAGATAATTATAGATAGAATAGAATAAGTAGAGTACTACGCGTATAACTATAATATATAGTCTAAAGCTATAACTAGAGAAAGAGAGAAAGAATATAAGTAGTTCTTAGGTTCTAATATATAAGTATCTAGCTTATTCTAGTTATTAAGCTAGATTTAGCTAGATACTTATAAAGAACACTAAGTAAATAGAATAAAGAATAATAAGAGAAAAGAAGAGAATTTACTTACTAATAAGATAGTACCTAATACACTAATAGTTTTTCTAATACTAGTTACGTCTACGTAGATTTTGCTAGTTTTACCTATACTAGTTATAATGTGTTTTTAAGTAGCTATAGTAGCCTTATAGATAAAGAGAACCTATAGCTATAATAATAATCTTTTACTCTAACTAGGTAGAGTAGAGTAGAACTAGTAGGTAATATATAGCTTACTAAGCGCGTTATAGAAAGTCTTTATTAGAATTATACTCTTTATAAACGTACTTAATAATATAGTCTACTACTTATACTACTTTTTATTATTTATATTAATTAGTACTAACGTCTTATTTACGTACGTAGTAAAACTATCTTCTACTTTATATATAATAGAGTTATAAATGTTTACTAAATTCTACTTCTTTAGTATATTACTCTATTATATTAGACTTTATAGATAAGTATAGTGTTATAAATATCTAGTTAGATAGTAGAGAAGTTTATAGTACTAAGCTGCAATATAGTTAGCTAGAAATATACTACTAATAATAGTGTTCTTATTATTTGCTAGGTTAATCTCTTTATTATTTATTATTACTAAATATTTCTTTAAAAAGATATTAGTCTTAGTAATAACCTTTAGGTGCTTATAGTAGGTTTCTATAGCTATTAGATTAGTAGTATATAGCTCTTAGAGATACTATATAACTAATTCTAACGTATTATTCTTTAGATTAATATAGCCTTAGTTATTCTAATTAACCTTTACTTTAATATCTACGTCTAAAAGATATTTACTTCTAATAATATATGCTATACTATTTACTTCTTAGATAAAGTGTTGCTAATAAGAGTTTAGTAGAGTATTATTACCTATACTTCTACGTAAGTTAGCTATACTAGTTCTTATTAAAGCTTTTATATTATTATTATTAGGCTCTTCTTTATTATTATTAGGCTCTTTTTTATTATTATTAGACTCTTCTTTAGTGTTATTATTAGACTTTTCTTTAGTATTAGTGTTTTATATCTTAATATTACTACTTCTATCTCTTACCTTATCTTTACTTTTAATATCTACCTTCTACTACTATACTACCTTCTTTAGTTTTTGTAAATTTACCTTTAATCTATTCTTAGTAGCTTACTATACTTCTATATAATACTTATTAAAGAAAAGATAAACTATATATACTTAGTTATTATATAGGTAATATAAAATAGCGCTAAAAGTAAATAATATAGAATCTCTATTATTAAAAAGAATTCTATATATAATATAAATAAAGTGCACTATCTATTATAAAAGGCTCTAGCTATTTATGTAGCTTATATTAGTATTAGTAATAGAGTTCTATAAGTAGCTATTCTTTAAAAGCGCGTCTTCTAGCACTATAACTACTAATAGAAACTAGAGAAATATAAACTTATTATCTTCTAGAAGTCTAGTCTTAATACACTACTATATACCTACTTAGATAGTAGTAAATATAGGCTTAGCTTTATTAATATAGACTTTAAAAGCCTTCTTATTAGTATAACTAAAAAAAGATATTAGACTCTAATAGAAATTATATAGGCGTCTTTCTTTAAACTTTTATAGTATAGTAATCTAAGTCTAGATAAACGTAAATAAGAGATACGTTAAACGCGTTACTAATAGGTTTAGTAGATCTACCTTATAGTTAAGAAACGTATTATTAATAAAGAGCTATATTAAGAAGTTTATAATTACTATCTACTTAGTTAAGATTATAGTTTAGAGTACTATATTAGTATACGTCTATAGAGAGGTAGGTATTAATAGACATATATATACTATATTAGATATATAGTAGAGGCTTATAGAAATATCTAGTATAACTTTATTATATAAAGTAGTTTCTAGTAGCTATATAATAAATTATAGTTAGCGTAGTATATTAGAGAGCTAGATAATTCTAGTTAATAACGTACTAGTGCTCTCTCTGCTATAAGAATAAAGCTTAGTAAGAGTTTTCTAGATAATTCTAGTGTAGAAACTAGACTTAACTAGGTTCTAGTATAGCTATATATTAAAGAAATTAGTTATAGGCTTAATAAATAACCTAGGTAATTAGCTCTAAACGCGTAGTAAATCTAAATTATAAAATCTATATTATAAACTCTACTAGCACTATCTCTAGCCTTCTTATAGTAGCCTATACTTAGTTTTAGTTCTTTTACTTATACTATAGTATAGTAGATATTTCTAGTTATAAGCTATTCTATAGTTAGATTTTAAGTATTAGTAGTTTTTTAGTCTAATTTAGTTATCTAGTGTTAGTTTAGATAGTTTCTATATTAATATTATTATATTATATAGAGTAAATAA
Organism: Alternaria ethzedia; assembly: GCF_023757985.1. NCBI lineage: Eukaryota > Fungi > Ascomycota > Dothideomycetes > Pleosporales > Pleosporaceae > Alternaria > Alternaria ethzedia. The sequence goes on from NW_026056202.1 coordinate 9,733, forward strand.
GAGAGAGAAGGTATAAGAGAGTAGAATTACAAAAGACGTTACTCTTACTACCTCTAGGTCTTAGCGCGCTAGTACAGCGCTAGGCTTTAATCTTACCTAATTAGGCTAGAATAGATTATATAATTGCGCTTATTATTACGTATTTCTCTTTTTACTTAGTCTTAGCTTACTCTATTATATTTTTATAATACTAGATTTATCTACTCTTTTATAAGTATATATATAAACTAGATTATCTTATATTAGACTTTTAGTTTATATCTATTCTACTTATAGAGTTCTAGTAATTTATAGGTAGTAGACTTCTATAGTATTAGAGGTTGCGTAGATTACCTTAAGTAATATCTTAGAGATTATTATACTAGTAGTAAAGATTTTAAAGTATATATATAGAATTATCTAGTCTCTTATAGAGGCTCTATAAACACTTTATTTTATAAGTTCTTATTATCTATAGATAAGAGCGTGTTAGGCCTATAACTATAAAGAAAGAATATCTATATAATCTAGTTAACTTTAAGTACTAGTTAATTAGCTTTAAAGTTATCTTTATATAGCTTTATATATATAAAATAGTTATGTATATCTACGTCTTTATCTCTATTAAACGTTAGTTATATCTTTTTAATTCTTTCTTTCTATTATATATAGGTATTAGAATATTTTAACTATAGTATAATAAAGGTATCTAGAATTATATTCTTATTAATATATAGAATACTCTTATCTAGCATCTATAGTGTCTAACTAGTTCTATTAGAGCTCTATTAGAGGTAGTAGTTATATAGTATAAAGTAGAACTAATATATACCTTTACTAAACCTCTTTCTTATCTTTATTCTACGCTAGTTATTAATAAGCCTTCTAATAAATCTATAATTATATAAGATATAGTTATAATTAAAGAAATATCTTTCTATAAAGTATACTATATAATAATTTATCTAAAAATTTTATATAGTAGAAAGCTCTTTAAAGAAAAGTTTACTACGTTTAGTAATTTTATTACTATACGTGCTAGCGTAGAAGTTAAGTTACTAGTTCTATTTTACTAATATATAAAATATATTTAGCTTCTATCTAGTAGAAAAGAGAGATAGTATTAGTAGTAGTAGATAGTTAATATATCTTTTCTTATAAGGTATTTTAATAAAGCCTATAGAAGTAGTAAAAGATTCTATAAACTATAGATAGTAATAGAGAAAGGTATAGCTAAGTATAGAGCGTAATAATAGTATTCTATACGCTAGAGAAAAAGCTATATTAAATTAAAGAGTATATTACGCGTTAGATATAGAAAGAGACTATAGAGTTTAGTTTTATATAGAGGTATAAACTATAGTTCTATCTAGCGTAGTAGCGTTAAAGCTATCTTATAGTGTACGCTTACTATATTATATATATACGTTATAATACTCTTTTTTATTTCTATATATAAGGTAGATTTTATTACTATTAAAGTACTACGTAAGAACTTATTACTTATATATAGAATAAGCTATATTAAGCTATATAAACTAGTTAACTATAGTATAGTAGTATTATAAAGCTTTCTTATAATAAAAGTTAGATAACTATACTAAAATAAGTATCTATACAAAACAGCGCTGTCTATCTCTACCTCTACACTCTAGTTCTTATACTAGATTAATAAGATAGTTAGAAAAAGTTACTTATAGAACACTATTAATATTAGAAATATAAATACTAACTAAGAACGTAGTTATTATAATAAGTACGCCTATACTATAAGAAGAGAAGCTTATCTAGAAGACCTTATAGTCTTCTATATCTATTTACCTATAATATACTACGTAGTTTAACGCTATACCTAGATTATTTACTATTTTAATAAAAAGTACGTAGATAAAAAGCTTCTTAGCCTAAGTTACTTTAGTTTAAATATAGCTAGTAAGAAATTTAGTCTCTTTACCTTTTATTATTATAAGATAATACACTTACTAAGCTAGATTTATCTAATTAGTTAGTATATAGAAGAGAATAGTATTTATTAGTAGAGAAAGTAACTAGAAAAACTTAACTTCTTATTTAACTAGTATTATTACTAATAGAAGAGTAAGGTAAACACTAAATCTTACTACTCTTTATAATTTACCTAGGTAAAGTTAGTATATATAATTATTTAAGAGTATAAAATAAACCTTATCTAGTATAATACGCTCTAAGTTACTATAACTATTTAGGCGTTACACTATTTCTATAAAAAAGAGTTTAGTAAGTACCTCTAGTGTTACTAGAATAATAGACGTAGATTAGTTATAGTGTTTATCTTTCTAAATACTAGTATAAATATAGTAGGCCTTATAGTGTATAGTAATATCTTATTATAATATAGTAAGTAGAATAATAATAATACTCTACTAGTAGTTATAGTAATAGTAAGAAAAAAGAAATGCTAAGCTTTTACCTACCTCTATACTAGTAATATATATAATAATAGTATTACTACGTATAATAGCTTTAATAACGTTTTCTTATTTTAGGTAAAATATAGCCTTTTTACTAAAGTTTTTACGTAATAGACTTTTATAGTTATACTAAATACGCTATTATAGATTATTAGTTAGAGTAGAAAGTAGCTAAGTAGAGTAGCTATCTTTACTCTCTTACTTAAACTCTAAGATAAAGTACTATTTAATAGAAACCTTAAATTAAGATTTTATATATTTAAATTTCTTTTAAAATATAGTAATAATAGTCTAACTATAGATAGTAGTTTCTATCTTAGTAAAGTAGCTTACCTATATTTTATATTTCTCTATATCTATAGTACTTACTATTTTATTAATCTTTTCTAGCGTAAGCTTCTAGAGTATATACTTATCTACGTTAAACTTCTATCTAAATATAATAATAAGATACTATATTATATTAATACTAATATAGTACTTTATCTACTTCTTAGTAACCTTAATAATAACACTAGATAGACGCTAAAAGTTAGTTAGTTACTAACTATCTTTATTAGTCTAAAGAAGACTACTAGTAGCTTAGAAAAGATATAGTTCTTTAAAACTAGTTAGTGCTATATACTAGAGAAGAATATAAAAAAGTTAAATAAGCTAAAGATACTATACTAATAAGCTACTAATAGAGTAGAAAAGAAACTAATATATAATCTTAATAGTCTTATCTACATTATACTTTTTATAGTACTATAGTATAATAGTAATAAGTCTATTATATAAAAAGATATTATAAAGTTCTCTATTATCTAGATTTTTATAGTATATACTAAGTAGTTCTATACCTTACGCTAGCTAGCTACTAGTAGTATATATAAGAGTAAGAAGAAGGTCTAGAAACTTCTAAACACTATCTAAGTAAGCCTTAATCTAGATAGCGTTCTAAGAATTATTAAAAAGAATGTTCTTACGCTAAGTGTAAATAGAGTCTAATAGTTATTTATAGATAAAGGTAGATTATAATACTAAGATAGATAATTTAGAATTAAATAGTCTAAATTCTATATTATAGTTACTTAGGTTTTTAATAATATTATTCTATAGAATAGATAGTATAGACCTCTAGTCTAGTATAAGTGTAAGCTTATATATAAGAGTAGTAGCCTCTTTATATATATTATAAACTATAAACGTATACTTAGAGAGTATTATATAAATACTATAAAGAGTTATAGTATTACTATTCTAGTTTATAAAGGCGTTAAGGTTCTCTCTATATTAGAAGTAGCTTAGGTACTAAGTAGTGTTAATAAGCTAATATATAGAGGTTTAGTGCTTCTATATTAGATAGTTATAGATCTAGTTCTTAAAAAGATCTATAGCGTTCTAGTTACTATAATTATCTTTATAGCTTTAAGCTGTAATAGCCTTACTCTCTTAGGTTAATAGGTATATTTTACCTTTATTAATAGCACTATCTACGTTTACTTCTTTCTATACTAGATAAAGTATAGTAAATAATTCTCTAAACTTTTAAATACTAGCTAGATAAACTATCTTCTTTAGCGCGCTAATATCTATAGCAAAGTTATATACTTTACGTAGTCTCTAACACTTCTAGAAAATATATTAGAAGCTAGTAGTAATAATAAGTAGATACTTAAACTTATTCTAAAGAGATATATATTTAATAAGAGTTAGCTAGAATTTATAGTATTATTATTCTATAGCTTTTAGATTAGTATAGTTATATCTTACGTTAAGTAAGAGAAAGACTTTATAGTAGCTATCTAGTTACTTAACTACGCACTTCTACGCCTATTATTATATAGTAGATAGTATAAGCTAGCTAGAACTAGGCTTCTTAGACACTAGCACCTAGAATAAAAAGATAAAGATCTTTTATAGAGAAAGAGCGTATTAAAGTAACTTATTCTAGTACGCCTTAAGTAGGTGTATAGATATATATTACTTATTCTTTTATATTATATAGATATAAACGTAGCGTAACACTTTAGTTATTAAATTCTACTAAGTATATACTATACTCTTAACTATGTTATATAAATAGAAAAGAAATAGCTTAGTTACCTACGTTAGCGTATTAGTTAAAGTATACGCCTCTTTCTAAGTCTATAGTAGTATCTCTAGAAAGCGTATATAGAATAGCTATAGGCTAGTTTATATAGTTAGCGCTAAGAGTATAGCTATAAGCTAAGCTTAACGTTTTTTCTTTACCTATACCTCTACTTTCTATAGTTATTCTTCTATATTATAAAGTGCGCTATTATTATAACTTAGCAAAGCTATAAGTAGTAGCTTAATATACTATAGTTAGACGCCTAGAAAGGTATATTTATTATTATATTTATTTACGTTAGAGGTAGAGCTATACGCCTATATTAGTAGAGGCTTATCTCTAGTATAAGTAGAGTATATTACTTTAAAGAAGTGTTATATAGTAGTATTAGTATCTATAGATACGCCTCTAAAATAGTATTAAGTAAATATAGTTTACGTATACTCTTATAGTAGAGAAGTGCTCTAGGTTTTACTAGCTATATAAATACTATAAACCTTTTATAAGTACTCTTTTATATTCTTATTAGCACTCTTTTAGATAGTAATATACTTATATATACTATATATATAGCTTTTATATATAGAGAAATGCTTAATTTATAGAAGTAGCTATCTATTAGACTAGATAAAAAAGAACTTATTATAATTAGCTTTTAATAAGTATAATACTTTAAGAGTAAGAGCTTTTACTTATATACTAGCACGTTGCTTTACCTTAATATTATAACTATAATACTTATTAAGATAGGCCTTAACACTACGTAGTAGTATAACTTTTAGATAAAAAAAGTAGATAAAAATACTATAGTTAGTATTTAAGATAAATATATTAAGTAGAGTAGGTATAATATAATACTAGTGTAAATAGGTAGAGAGGTTAGATAATAATATTATAGTAAAACGTATTAGAGGCTATTATTAAAAAGAGAATAAAGTTTTTTAACTTATATAGAGAGAGAAACTAGCTATAAAGTAGTATAATAAAGCTATTCTATTATACTCTAAGAATACGTAGAGTAGGCGCCTCTTTATCTAAGTTATAGAAAATTATACTACTACTAGTAGCTCTATTACTTTAGTCTATATATAGTTAGAAACACTAGCTAAATTAATTTTGCATATTAAGTAGCGCTTAGGTTATTAGAGGCTAGATATTCTAAAATCTAAGCTTTAGCGTTCTTAGTATTCTTAGCGTTGCCTATACTATAGATACTAGGTAGTATCTTATACTTAATAGTATGCACTATCTCTATTATATATATATACGCTAACTAATATAGCTATATAGCTATAGAAGCTTAATCTTATTCTAGTTTCTATTAGTAAAGATAATAATATTAGTTTACTAGTTTAGAATACTTTTATATTATTAGAACCTTATATAGTAGTATTCTACGTTCTACTAGATATAGTAGAGCCTATCTAGGCCTTTCTTACACGCTCTCTAGATAATGCAATCTACTAGATCTATTAATAAGTTAGTAAGAAATAACTTTTAAAGTATATTTAGTAGGTTTATAATAATTCTTAAGTAGATATAGAATGCGCTTCTACTAATCTAACTAATAAGAACTATAAGCGTCTCTCTAAGCGCGTACGTAAGAAAATAACTATAAAATAAGTAAATAAGTATCTAAAGAATTAACTAGATTATACGTTAGTAGAAATAGTAGTAAATTTCTAGAATATAGTTACTATAAAAATAAATAAGATTGCGTATTCTAATTATAAGCTTAAGTACTAGAATATAGCTAAGATATTTAAGCGTATAGGTATTAGTAAGGTAGCTAAAATAATTAACTATGCAAAGATAGTTACTATAGTTAACTATTTATAAGAATAGAAAGTAGTTCTAGGTACGTAGAGGTAGTTATATTAAGAAGATTTCTATTTATTTATAACTATAGAATTAACTAGATATAATATTATAGAAGATATAACTACTAGAGTAGAAGACATAACTACTAGACTAAGTAATAACATAAATATAGTTTCTAATATATAAAATAACTAGCTAGTATTATTCTAGGCTAACGTAGGTAGAATATTAACTAATATACTAACTATAAGTAAAGTTAAAGAAATCTAGAGATTAGTTATAACTATACAAAAGAGAGAAACTATAGATATACTTAGTAATATATAGTATTACTAAGATATATTAATACTCTACGCTAAATATAAACGTCTAGAATATCTTTTACGTAGTAGAATTAATCTAAAAAGTATATAAGAGTAGAGTATAGTAATAGTAGCGCAAGAGTAGCTATTTACTAAGATTAGTAGTATTATACTTTGTATATAGAATAGATAGTTAGAATATAGAAAGTAATAGTTTATACTCTAAGAGAGATTTAGAGTAGAAATCTTTACTTTACTACTAAGAGGTAGAGTACTAAATTTATTTATTAAATAGAAACTAATTACGCGTCTATAGAACTAGATAAATATAGTTATAATTTATAATAGTAATACTATAGAGATAGTAAAGATTATAGAACTAATCTTTATAAGTTATATAAGAGTAGAGTCTCTACTAATATAACTTCTACTAGAGTCTATTAAGAAGTCTAATCTTATTAATTAGACCTTTATAGATCTACTTATCTCTAGTTAAGATATATAATAAAACTTTAAGGTAGTCTAGAACTTAATAGATAATATAAGTTAGTTTAATTTACTAGTGTAAATAGTAGTAATATAAGAGAATAGATAATTCTAGATATACTTTACTATTAAAATTCTATTAATTTATATATATAAATAGGTAGGTTCTTATAGACATAAAAGATTAGATTAACCTAGTAATATCTAGAGATTTGTATATACACAACGTTAGAACTTTATTTAGTAATACCTAGAAATTTATAGATATAGAATATTAAATTTTATTCTAGAAATATAGAAGTAATCTAATAGTATAGTTTCTATCTATAAGGTAGTAGAAAATAAGTCTAGAAGTTATAATGCTTATATTAATAAGCGCACTTCTAGAGTTAGCTTACGCTATTAATATACTTCTAGAGTTAGCTTATAGTGTTAAGCGTGCTTCTAGAGTTAGCTTATAGTATTAAGCGTACTTTTAGAGTTAGCTTACACTACTAGCGTAGTTCTATATATAGCTTATAGTGTTAAGTATTTTTCTAAAGTTAGCTTACGCTATTAAGTATTCTTCTAGAGTTAGCTTATGCTATAGAGCGCACTTTCTAGGTATAATTATAGTAGAGAACGTGCTTCTAGAGCTAGCTTATAGTATTAAATAAGCTTCTAAAGTTAGCTTATAGTATTAAATAAGCTTCTAGAGTTAGCTTATAGTATTAAATAAGCTTCTAGAGTTAGCTTATAGTATTAAATAAGCTTCTAGAGTTAGCTTAAGCTATAAGGCTAGTGCTAGAATATAAAGGTATATAAACTAAATTTTATAGAATTTAATAGTAAAAGTTATAAACCTAATAAAGTTAGGCTTAAAGAAATTATCTAGTCTTAGCTTCTTATAAGATTATAGAGGTAGTAGAAAGATAGATTAGAGTAGTAGTAGAGCTTGCGTCTATAGTAGAGACGCGTTAATTTTAAAGTAAGCGTATTTAGTTAATATAATTCTAGTAGAAGAGAGAGCGTAAGTAAGTAGATATAGAGGTAGTATACTATAGTAAGATAAAATAAGGTACCTAAGACGCAATTTAGTAAGAAGGTAGATAGAAAGGTAAAAATAATAAGTAGTAAGATATAATAAGAGAAGGTAGAGCTAGCGCGCTCTAGAGCTAGAGAAATAATATTCTAGGCTAGCTAGCTACTAACACTAAGTATAATAGAGTATATATAGCTATAGAGGCACTAAATTTAATACTAAAGGCGCCTATTTTAAGTACTTAATTTAGTAACTAATTCTAACTATAAGCGTCTAATTTTAGCTTTAATTTAAGCCTAAAATTTAGCTATAGGTATTAAAATTTAGCTATAGGCGTTAGATTTAGCTATAAAAGCGCTCTTTTTTAGCTATAGAGGCACTAATCTCTAGCTATAGAGGCGCCTATTTTAAGTGCTTAATTTAGTAACTAATTCTAACTATAGGCGCCTAATTTTAGCTTTAATTTAAGCCTAAAATTTAGCTATAGATATTAAAATTTAGCTATAGGCGTTAGATTTAGCTATAAAGGCGCTCTTTTTTAGCTATAGAGGTACTAATCTCTAGCTATAGAGGCGCCTATTTTAAGTACTTAATTTAGTAACTAATTCTAACTATAGACGTCTAATTTTAGCCTTAATTTAAGTCTAAAATTTAGCTATAGGCGTTAAAATTTAGCTATAAGTACTAAATTCTAGCTATACGTAGACTATACTAGCAGCAAGCGCAGCAATTACGTAAAGAACTTTAAAATTTAGCTCTAAACTTCTCTACTCTATAACTTTATAACGTAAGTAGCTATTAATAAGCTAAGTGCAGCGTTAAATTTGTGCAGTAATTCTGCACAAAATAGCCTACTTAGATTTTATCTAGGCTCTTAGGCGGTAAAGTTTAAAAGTCTTAGAGCTACTACTTTAGAGCTACTCTCTATTTCTTATTAGTACTTATTGCTCTTACTAAAAATTGCTTAGGTCTAGTAGCTCTAAGACGTTCTCTTAGATAGTACTCTAGTTTTTAGAAAAGCTAGTAGTTATTATACTACTACTAAGCTTAAAGAAATTACTTAGTTTTAGCTTTTTATAAAATTATAAAAGTAGTAGAAAAGTAAATTAAAGTAGTAGTAGAGCTTATATTTATAGTAGAGATATATTAATTTTAAAGTAAGTATATTTAGTTAATATAATTCTAGTAGAAAAAAAAGCGTAAGTAAGTAGATATAAAGATAGTATACTATAGTAAAATAAAATAAAATATCTAAGACGTAATTTAGTAAGAAGATAGATAGAAAGATAAAGATAATAAGTAGTAAGATATAATAAGAGAAGATAAGACTAGTATACTCTAGAGCTAAGAAAATAATATTCTAGGCTAGCTAGCTACTAATACTAAGTATAATAAAGTATATATAGCTATAAAGGTACTAAATTTAACTCTAGAAGCGCTTATTTTAAGTACTTAATTTAGTAACTAATTCTAACTATAAGTATCTAATTTTAGCTTTACTTTAAGTCTAAAATCTAGCTATAGATACTAAAATTTAGCTATAGATATTAAACTTTAGCTATAGATACTAAATTTAGATATAAGAATAAGCTATAGAAGTACTTATTTTAAATACTTAATTTAGTAACTAATTCTAACTATAGATATCTAATTTTAGCTTTACTTTAAGTCTAAAATATTAGCTATAAATATTAAAATTTAGCTATAAGTAATAAAATTAGCTATAAAAGTACTTTTTTTTAAATATAGAAGCGCTAAATTCTAGCTATAAAAGTGTCTATTTTAAGTACTTAATTTAGTAACTACTTCTAACTATAAGTACTTAATTTTAGCTTTACTTAAGTTTAAAATTTAGCTATAAGTATTAAAATCTATCTATAAGTACTAAATTCTAGCTATATATAAGCTATACTAGTAGTAAGTATAGTAATTATATAATAAACTTTAAAATTTAGCCTAAAACTTCTCTACTCTATAACTTTATAATATAAGTAGCTATAAATAAGCTAAGTAAAGTATTAAATTTATATAATTATTTTATATAAAATAGCTTACTTAGATTTTATTTAGACTTTTAGATAGTAAAGTTTAAAAGTCTTAGAGCTACTATCTTAAATTTATTTTTTTATCTCTTATTAGCTTTATTACTCTTACTAAAAATTACTTAGATCTAGTAGATCTAAGATATTTTCTAGAGTAGATAGTTATATAATCTATAAGAACTTTATATTTTCTATAGCTTAATATAATATATAATAGTAGATAATTATTAGTATTATTATCTAAAAAATATATTATAATAGAAAAAAGTTAATCTATAGTATAAAAATAATAAAATTTAAATAGTAATATCTATAAAAATACTAAATAAGAATAATTTTAGATTCTACTATTCTAGGTTAGTAAGCTCTAATACTTAGCTTAGTTTAGTGTAAGAATATATATTCTTATTACTTTATATTAGTTAGATTACTAATATTATACTTTAATATTACTATATATATACTAGAATTTATATAATAATAGTTTATTATTTTCTATTTTAATAAAGTTAGATTATCTTAGAATAATCTTTATAAGCTAGTAGCTCTAAGTATATTTTCTAAAGTAGTATTAAGTATACTTCTAGAGTTAGCTTAAGCTATAAAGCTAGTACTAGAATATTTAAGTATATAGACTAAATTTTATAAAATTTAATTATAAAAGTTCTAGATCTAATAAAGTTAGTAGATCTAAGATATTCTCTAGAGTAAGTAGTAAAGTTTATTATTAGACTTCTAGAGTACGCTATAGTACTACCTAGTGTAACTACACTACTAGCTATATAGTAGAACTAAATACTAAGATATTTCTTCTACTAAGCTCTAAATATAAGTACTTATACTAAGTCTATACTATAAGTATAAGTATAATACTACTCTAGATATTTCTATATTTTATAATATTATATATATATTCTTAATTATAAAACTATACTATAAGATATAAGTATAATACTTACTTTAGTCTAGTAAAGTTATAACTATATTCTTAATAGTACTACTTAAGAAATAAGATAGTATATAAGATAAGCTATTATACTTAAGCTAAGTGCTATATAAAGAGTAGGTAATAATATAATAAAGTAGCTTTACCTAATCTTACTTAGAATATATTATTCTATCTCTAGCTTAAAGTTATACTTAAAGTTAAGATATCTTTAAGTTTCTAAACTCTCTTACTTCTAATATAGTACTATTCTAGCTTAAGAAATTTATTATACGTAGTAACTTACCTCTAATACCTAACGTACGCTATAGAACTAATACTTCTATACTAAAGCTTAAGTACACAAGTCTTACAGAATACTATTATATCTTAACTATAGATAGTAAGAAAACACTCTTATATAAGATAAAACAGTAGTCTATTCTTAGGGTATAGAGAAGTAAAATATAAGTTACATTACTAATAAATTCTAACTAAGAAGTCGCGCTCATCAATTACCACATGTTCTTCTTAACTATTAACTTTCCTCTCCGCAAGAGGCATCGTATTAAGATTAGCACGTCGAAGCAGAAGGTTGCTGTAGGCGGTGGACTAGGTGAGCTGTATTGGAAAGGCACGGGTATGGAGGTTGGGGGCGCGGCGTCGTGGGAGTTGAGGGACGAGACGAGTCTTGTTATGGTTGCGCAGGTAGATCACGCACAGGCGAACGGATGGGTTATGCTTTGGAAAGAAGGATTGGATGCGCAGACGGTGGAGGAGCTTGTTGTTGTGGGCGTTGCGCAGATTGAGGGGTATAAGAGGATGATCAGGCAGAGCAAGACGTCGGCGGTTGGTGTTTTGGTGAACAAGTAGGCGGGTGGCTTGCCGTTGTTCGAGCGGAAGCATATGTCGTACTGTGTTGCTGCGTTGACGAGACGAAAGAGGGCGGCGACGGAGAAGCTGGACCTGAGGAAACGTGCGACTCTATTTACTATATACATGTGCATCATCTCCACTGTTACCGCAGCGGCAGGGACTTGTCCTCCGCGACCTCGCCTGCGTCCTTTACGGGCACCGCCTCCGGGCTCGCAGCGGGCGTCAACCACGCTGCAGGCGCATCACTTTGCGCTGCCTTCTTCGCGTCCTTCACCCTCTTGTTGACGAACCCCGGGTCAGGGCTCGCCCATTCGTAGCCAAAGCCATCACCAAGCACCTCCTGTACACCCTCGGCGAGGATCTGCACTGCCTTCCTGCGGTTCCTGCTCCACTCCCACGCGCGGTACCAGCGGCCAGCTTGAACCGCAGTCTCCTTGCCGCCCTCCAATCCATCGAGAATGGATCGCCAAACGAGCATTGTCTTCTCCAACTCGGGTGCACGCGAGACACCGATGACGCTAACACCCAGCTTGGAACCACCGACGTCGTCAATGGACTCGTGTGTCCAGGGCACGCCTGATGCGGGGTCTCCACGGGATCCACACAACGCGCCAGCAGATATCCATGTCTCGAGCGCGAAGCGGATGGCCATGACCTCAATGCGCTCGCCGTAGTCGTCGCAGAAGTGGCTCGCTTTGCGCACTGCCGCGCGAAGAGAGGATGGGGCGGGGTGCCAGTCACCGAGGCCACCAACGGGAATGCCGTCGTGTCGAAGGAGGCCCATACCAAGGATGGACGCGTTCGGGACGACGTCGACGCCTGCATTCTTCAGGCGCAAGATGCCACGCGGGCCGGCGAGCGCTTGGTTCTGGAGCGTGAAGTTGGCGTAGGACTGCACCGCATCGAGTGGCTCGCCGGTCTCGCGGAGGATGAGCTCAGCCATGTCGCCCAGCACATCCAGTGGGTATCCACAGATGCCAATATACCGAATTGTGCCCTCTTCGTCCCTAAGGCGGCGGAGTTCCCTGACTGCTTCCAAAACCTCCACCGGGCTCACGAATTCGACGTCGTGGCAGTATACCATGTCCAAGTATTCGCTGTGTAGTCTCTCCAGACTCCTGTTGACGCTTTGGCGCACCCACTCCTTACTGTAGTCGAACTCTTCGCTGCCTGTCCGCCCGACCTTGGTCAGGATCATGTATGAGTTGCGCGGGAATGTCTCCCGGACGAATGGTGTCGCGAGCGCATCGCCGAGCAGTTGTTCGGAGGGGCCGTAGTAGGGCGACGTGTCGAAGGCGCGAATACCGTGTGTGAGCGCCGAGGTCACGAGACCAGTTGTGTCGAGCGCGAAGGGATCGGTGTTGTATTGGGAGTTGAACGTGGCTGTACCGAAGACGAGGGGAGGGAGAATGGACGACAGCGGGGTGCGCCGACCATTGGCGAAAGAGTATGGAATAGGCTTCTGGCGCGTGGGCAGACTGCTGACGGTTGAGGGGTGTTCGATGGGCGTTGTCGCCATGGTCGCGACTGTGCGGGCTGCTGCGCAGGCTATTGGCGGGTCGAGTACCGTCGCGTCGCTGCTGCGATGTCTATAGCGGGGTGTGTGCTTCGCGGGAGGATGCAAGCGATGCGCGCAAAGCAGGATAAGGAGTCGCGGTAGGGCTCTCGTATGTAGTCTTTCGAGTCGTAAAGCTGAGTATGCAGAACGTGGGAGAAGAGAAACAGTCGGCAGCCCGCGGTTTAGGCTCGCGCATGCCACGCTCCGAAAGCGTGAAATCTATGCCTCACCATCCACCGTTTCGGTTGTGGTAAGGCGCCGCACCGCGATGGCAGGAACAGATGGACTAACGGTCGACCCGCATGACGCCATCTGCGTCTGGAACGCGTTTCCTGGCGCTGGGGCGACGGTAATTGGTTGAGATGGAAAAGTCGAAAGGATGATTCATGGATGTTGTGTGATCAAAGAAGGGTCCACCGCTCAAAAAAGACCCTGCCTCGGCCGCCAATCGTGATTAGTGCCGAAGTATCGGGCGCGCATCTCAACATGCGAACGCCAGCACACTACTCCCGCCGGGCTTGGAGAGCTGACATGTCCGCTAGGTGGCTGCCTGGGCCGTTGCAGCGCCGTCATAAGTTTTGATGCGTGCTGACTGCGATAATGATACGGAGACGCTAGCGCAAGACATTCCGCAGCTAATCGGGCCGCCATACCTCCACAGAATGGTGCAAGCATGCGGCAGGGATGAACATCGCGGACTTCCTTTCCTGTCTTCGTTGTCTGCTTCTTGAATTCGGCCTTGTTTCGCGATGATCGGGTCGCGATTACTTTGATTCGCGTTTGGGCTCGGTGTATGACGCCGTCGCTTTGCCGGTGGCTGCTCTGGCTGTCTGAGCTGCCAGGTCTCGAGTGTCGTCTACCGACACAACAGACTCGGCCTCATCGTGTGTCTGATCATGGTCTAGGTGTTGCGCATCTCTACACTGTCCCGACGCGCCTTTGCTGCAGTACGAGCAGAACGCTGCATACCTCCTCATGCACGAGCTGAACGTGTCCCGCTATCCCCTTCGAACCTGATTACGTAGGCAGGGCAGTGGCCGTCGCAAGGCAATGGCCATCCTCGCACCCTCATCATCCCCACCATCGCGTTCTCTCTTCAACCCAACAGCGCGACAATGCGACAGCGAATGGCCGCCCAGCGAGCGTCATCGTTGCCTGGAGAGGCGCGCAGATCCTCGACGTCGCTGAACGGTACGTGGACGAGGAGCTGAATGATTGAGTTGCACGCAGCTTCCCAATGTAGCCTGCTGCTGCTCCCAACAGTCACACTCCTCCTATGAGACACCGAGCTCGCGTCGGGAGTATATTACTCGGGCTTTCCGTCTCTCCATACATCATACCTCGTTTCGGCCCCCCGCCACCAGCGCATGCATCGTGAGGCTGAACCATGCTTACCCGAGGCCGCCTTGGTGCTGCCGGCTTTGAAGACGAGGATGCCTTTTACTATAACTCAGGTGCTTGCCTGCATCGACTCGCAGCATGCACACCCAGCTTCGTTCCTAGCCTCGTGGCGTTCACAATACCCATTCCCGTTGCCGCACCATGGCGACCAGAATTGTGCAACCAAGCACATCCACTGATCTCGGTCGACTATGGAGAGGCGCTATACGAGACTACAAAGAACGTACCGGTGAGGATCTTTCGACGATGGCAGTGGGAAACGTCACCGACGTGATGCGACAAACAACTGTGGTCATGAACGAGTTCAAAGGGTTTCGCGATGACGGAACCAAGAAGGCAAACTTTCGATCGGCGATGGGGGATCATCTTGGTAACCTCCAGACTTGCATTGACGGCTTTGCTACAGTCGGGGCCTGTGTCAGTGCTTTTCCTCCAGCGATGCCTGTGGGACTCGTGTTCACTGCCGCCAGCCGTATAATTTCCGTGAGTAGTCAGAATCGTTCTATGATACCGTATTGAAGTGAGATAGGCATTTGCAGGCGTCCGAGCAGACTACGATCGTGTCGAGGAGTTCTTCGCATACTCAGCCCGTTTCTTCCAACGACTGTCTATCCTCGAGGATAAAGCACAGTCCGGTCCGCTTGCTATTGCTGTTGAGAGGGTCTTCTCCATGCAGCTCTCGGTATGCGGCAGAGCACGACAGCTGATAAAGGAGAAACGATTCAGTAAGACAACGGCTTTGATGTTGAGGAGGTGCTAATATTTGGCAGAGCATTGGCTCAAAACCTTGTGGAACGAGGTAGATGAAGACCTGATAGCGGCATATGCTGGAATGCAGGCCTCGATACAGGAACTCAACGAAACGATTACTTACGAAACCTACGGCGCTCTCGTATCCGTTCAAACTGGAGTGGTTGCTAACAGTTCTAAATTGGACGAGCTTGATGAGAAGCTACAATCCTACCGTTCGAGCCTGGACAAAGGTATCCAGGAAGTCTACGCAAGCACGATCAGTCTACATCTTATCATCGTCGAGGGGATCGTTACTCTACGAAATGAGGGGTTAGCACAGCGTGCTCTGCTTCTGCAGATCATCAAAAACCAGGATAAGACGGCCAGAGCGCCGGAGATTGAGATTGAGGAAAAAAAGAAGCTTGCTCAAAAGCCGAAGGGTGACATCGGAGATCGGAAGTTCCAGGCATTACGAGAACTCAAGAAGTTCTTCGCCGACAATCACGATGTCTTCCCTTCGTGGCAGGATGCTCACCAAGGGAACTTGCTCCAAGACGAAGATTTGCGTGATTCCAAGGTGAGCAAAACGGCCGGATGGCTCCGTGAGCATGCGAGCTTCAAGAGTTGGTTACGTGGAGAAGTTCCTCTCCTTTGGCTACGAGGCGCTGAGGGGATTGGAAAGTCATTCCTAGCGTACTCGGCCGTCCAAGAGCTGCGTCTACATCAGAACGATCACGACTGCTTGGCCTACTTCTATTTCAAGGAGGAGCATCCATACCAACAGTCAATGCAAAACGCGTTCGCGTCGGCTGCCTTACAAATCGCCGGATCAAACAACAGATACGCCGGACAAGTAGCGGCCAAGATCAAGCTAGACTCCAGTGAGTCTGCAGCAATGTCCACGTGGGAACGCTTCTTCCTCTCGGTGTTTCCAAGTGACAACAAACCTGGAGGCCGCCTTTTCCTTGTTTTCGATGGCCTGGACGAGGCGCATGTACAAGAGGGCGGGACCTTTACACGGTTTCTGTCGGATCTCAAGCGCCTGAACGCCAGTGTGTCAGTCTTTGCGACGAGCAGACCAGAAGAGAAGCCCACACTCCAGCTGCTCCAGCCTTCCATCATTGAGATCACAAAGCATGATATCAAACATGACTTGAAGATGCTGGTTAAGGACCGTCTGCGCACACTCCCGCGCCTGCGCAAGTTCACGCAATCTACCAAAACAGCAATCCGTCGCGAAGTAGTCAAGCACGCAGACAGTATGCTCTATGTCGAGCATATGCTCAGAAGATTCTCTTACATAGGTCGAGAAAGAGCAGTCTTGCAAGCATTGGGGGGGATGCCGCCAAATCTGCATGGTCTTTACGAACTTCTCCTGGACGAATGCCGACAGAATCGTTCCGAAGCGCAGTACCAAGCGATGAAGAAATTGTTCGCGTGGCTGGCGTTCTCGAAACGATCGCTTAGCCTCGGTGAGGCATCGAGCTTGGTTCAACTCGCACTGTCCGACGACAGCTTCGACATTGAAGAGGAGATCATCGGACGTTCCTCTCGCATCCTCGAACTTACCCAATCACGGCAGCTTGAGGAAGACGCCAAAGATGAAGACAAAGACGATGACGAGAACGATGAAACAAAGGAGGAGGGCATCCCGGAGCTCGGATACGGAGACTCTCCTCTCTGCTTTCAGGATCGGTCACTACGGCAATACTTCAAGAGCGTAAGCGTCGAAGATGACGGCGTAACAGAGTTTCGGACACCTGCTACCGCTGCGCACCTAACAATCCTCCAGATGTGCGTGGATGTGATGATGAAAGCGGCTCAAGAACCTATCGAAGCGCAAAGCTCCGGGCTTACGGTATACGCAATCTGCTATTGGTACGAGCATCTCAAGGAGCTGGACGTGGAGAACGCGAGCCCCGAAGCTGTTCGCGATGTTGTGACACTCCTGCACTGCATCACGGTCAATTCATACAACATCGCCAGGTTGTTCGAAAAGCTCGCGCGACATACAGACCTATATCCCGAGCGCGCTGACGAAGTTCCTATCGCTTGGTTCGATACTCTTCTGAGTTGGACAGCCAGGGCATCAACACTACCGGAGCAATCTTTGGACGACAAAGTCAAGGAATGGACGACCCTAGTCGGTAAAGACAACGTTCTACTTCCGCTTGCTCGCGGTCATGTCCACAATTGGTTAGACGCCAGCGACGACTGGTGGATACCCGAGAGGTTTAGATTTGTCAAGGCATCGTTGTTTCTCGTAAGTCACCCTTCTTACTCAACGGCCTCTCTAATGGTCTGTAGTTGTCCCCTTCCGAAGTTGACGAATTCAATGATCTTGGGCCACTTGATTACATGAAGGCCATTATCAAGAGATATATGGTTCCACTTGAAGACTACAAGACACAACGAGCGATTGGATGCACTGTGGCTGACTACGCCAACGCAATGTGGTATGACGACGATGGCAGAGCAGCGTTGACTAAGGAAGCCAGCGTGTACCTGAAGAGAGCAGTGGACTGTATGCGGGGAGACGTTCTGGACAACGTCGCTACCGTCCGTCTACTTGCGTCGGTCTGTGATCGATGCGACCAGTCATCCGACGCGGTAAAGTACTACGAACAGGCCTATAACATGTTACCTGATCACGAGG
The DNA here is from genome assembly GCF_023757985.1 of Alternaria ethzedia. Classification (NCBI taxonomy): domain Eukaryota; kingdom Fungi; phylum Ascomycota; class Dothideomycetes; order Pleosporales; family Pleosporaceae; genus Alternaria; species Alternaria ethzedia. Next base: position 28,059 of record NW_026056202.1, read on the forward strand.
CCGAGGGATCTTCCGAACGAGAGCTGGATGAAATCAAATCAATACGTGTAGAGATCCTAACCGACAAAGCTTCCGCCCTTTCCACGCTGGAGCAGACGGACGAAGCTTTGCAAGCATTCAACGAAGCAAGAAGATTGCAAGGCGAGCAAGCACTAGCCGGAACGGTTCTGGACGACATCACACTACTGTTCAAGAAGGAAGACGAGACTGATGGACGCAGGCTTATGGAAGTACTCAAAGGCTGGACCGAAAAAGAGCGCAACAATTGGTTCACCTACCTCTTCGTGGACTGGGTGCCTACCAATGGGGTAGCTCGATTGCAAAGAGCAGCAAAGTTGACTGGCGAGACCGATCTACTCATCGGCTGGCTAACAGCCTTGGCCGACACGCTTCCGGCGCAAAGCCTCCATTTGTTCAATATCCGGGGCGCAATCGCACACATCTATTATCCCATGCTGGGCGACATCGAGAAAGGCAAGACGCTACGTCAAGAGCTCTTGACCACGAAGACTAAGCCCGATCCTGCATACGAAGACACTATGAACGAGACCAGGACGCGTCATCGGATGCAGTTGGCAGACATTCTGTTTTATGAGTTCCAAACGACCGCAGACCCAGCGAAGAAGGAAGAGATCATGGAATCCCTGCGACTGTTGCCTAGCGCGCACGATGACGAAGGTGACGACAAGAACATTAAAGAATCCCATGTCGATATGCTTCGCGCAAACATGCTTCGCATCATGGGTCCTGCGAAGGAGTATCAGAGATACATGGACGAGTTGTTTAAGAAGTGCATTGCCGGTCTCGAAGATACTGTCTCTTGGAACGACTTGTCAAGCCTGCGACTGTTGTCGAAGGTGCTGGCGTCTCTAGATAGCCTAGAGCATGATGCACGAATCGCGATAAGTGCCCAGTTCTCAGTCCTGGACCGCGCAATACATGGGCAAGATACGGAGTCGGAGCATTCGGAGACTACTTCCGACAAAGACGTCGGCGAAACAGATGCGGGACCAGATGCGGAACCAGAACCAGTTGCAGAACCAGATGCCGGACAAGACACTGCAAGGGAGGATGACCCACTAGCTACAAGCGAAGTCGTTCGGAAAGATTCTCCGACAGATGAGATACATGACAACGAAGTCAAGGACGTAATGGAGGAGCCAATTGAGGGAGAGCGGAGTCATCCAGAGCCAGAGGGATCAGAGACGGGCGAATCGAACGCTGGCGAGCTGGACGAAGACCTTATCGGCGGCGGTATTTACTGCGACGGACAGTGTGGGGTGGACATCTATTCCTGGACCCGGTCGATCTACTACTGTCTGGTCTGCCCTAGCTGTGATCTGTGCGAAGATTGTCACGCCAAGCGTCTCAAGCAAACAAAAGGCGAGCTCGAAGAGCCGTGGCTCAACTTTTGCGGTGCGAACCACCGGTACATCAAAGGGGCGATGACAGGATGGAAGGGCGTCAAGAATGGCGTTATCCGCTATGCGGACACGGAGATCACCGTGACGGAATGGCTTCGGGGGCTCAAGGAAGAACGGTAGCCGAATGCTTGGAAGATCTTTTGGACGAGGCGGGGAGGTTTGAAGGATATCGGGGTTGAAGATTAAGGTAGATGTATGACCGAGATCGATGTCGCACTCTGTGATAGAATCGCACTTCTAACGTAGAAGGCATGTAATCTTTTTTTGTTACTAGCATACATATCTTATGCATTTAATACCTTTGTTTAATACTTAGTTTTACCTAATGCGGCCTCTTTGCATACGTCTTTCTAAAGTTTAGAGTGTCTATATTTATTCTATTCTAGCTACTAACGTACTTTATGTTCTCTAGGTTATAATAACTATCTAGCTACTTCGCACAACTAATATATAAGGCCTTAGTAAAGTAGTAATATTATCTATACTAGGTATACTATATACATTTGTTATACTTAGAATACCTAATTCTATAAGTATTAAGGCTTATATAGACTATAGAGTTATTTAAGAGCTAAAATTCTATGTTAAAGGCTATATTCTAATTCTTACACTATAGATAATTATCTTATAAGATAAAGAGTAGAGCGTAGTATAATAGGTTATAATAATATATAGAAAGGTTACTCTTTACTTTCTATTTATTCTTCTATAACTAGAGCTCTTTATAGAAAGCTAGGTCTATTTTATATAAGCTAATAATAGACTTACACTAGTAGTCTTTACTAAAGAGAATATTTTTAAGTCTATAGAGGCTAAATATAGGCTATAAACTACTAATATTAATTCTAGCTTTATTATATAGCGCCTACTCTAGTATACTATTACTATAATAATTAGCTCTAATATCTTCTTTATATTCTATAGTAAGATAAAAACTCTTAAGACTAAAAGCGTTATAATAGTAATTAATAAGTTAATACGTAGTAGCTTAGAAAAGTATAAAGCTAGCGCCTCTATACGTAAACTATACTTATTTCTTTATGTTAGGCTGTATATTAGAATAGTATATTTATTTAGGTAAAGGTAATCTAAAATAGTAAGATAGTAAGCTATTATAGTTCTCTAAAAGATAGAAGATATTATTCTAGAAGATGTACGTATTATTCTCTAGAAAGATGTACTACTTAGCTACCTTATTATAATTAATTACTTTTTACACTTCTAGTAGAAATTTATACTTATTAAGCCTCTACTCTTTATAATTCTACTATAGCTTTATACTCTATTAACTTATATTATTCTTTATCTTATAAATAATATAATTCTCTTTCTTTAGGTACGTATTTAGTAGTAAGTCTATAAGAATATTAATAGTTTAATAGTTATAACTATAGGTATAATTACTATCTAAGATAATTAAGATATTAGAGATATATTTTATTACTATTAAGAGCTAAGTATCTATTTATAATTTATTATCTACTAATCTAGTCTTTAGAATAACCTAAACCTTAGAGAGTAGATATACTAGAAAGAGAGCGTATTTATCTATAGAGCTATTCTACTATTTAGTATATCTTATCTATTTAAACTATATTATAGTATTCTAGGTCTAGAAGTTTAGCCTATTATTACTTTATAAGTTAGCTCTATATAGTAGTAGTGTAAATAGCTTAGAGTAGAAGGCTTATTTCTCTAGAATATTACTTAGTAGAGATTTAATATAAGCCTAGTTAAAGAGAATAAGAAAATTAACTCTAATAGCTATACTAATATATATAAATAGTAGCTAAAAAGTACGCCTAGTAGTAAAAGACCTAACACTAGGTAATAAGCAGCGTAAGTCTATAAGTATACTAGATATTATATATAGGCGTTGTATTATAACACTTTATATTATATTAAGTTTATTAAAAGTAAAGATACACTAGAAGTCTAGTACTAGATATATAAATATTAAAAGATTATACTACGTATAAGTATATATACTTATTATACTACTACTCTAGAAGATTTAATAGTAATACTATAATATCTTAGATACTCTTCTTAGAGTAGTTATCTTATCTAATACTTTTTCTAGTAGAATTGCGCTATAAGATAAAGTACTATAAGATAGAGTAGTATTAGTTAGTAAGGTTTACCTATTATAATAATAATAATACTTATTTTATAAATTAGACACTTTATAAAAAACCTTACTTATAAGTTCTTATAGCTTCTAAAAACTTTTTAGCTAATTATAGAGCTAGTATATAAACTAAACTTTTTAGCTAATAAGAGCTAATTATATAATACTTATAGTAAAGCTTTTATAAAGTGTCTAAGAAAAAATAGTAGAACTTTTAGTAAATAGGTATTTTAAATTATACCTTTAGTAAAGTTTACCTATTAGTACTATAATACTACTATCTTACTTTATTATAGTATTAGATATAATAGAAAGTATAAGTTCTTCTTAATACTATTATATTTATTAGGTCTAATTTACGCGTAGTATTAATAGAAAAGTATAGTATTATAAAAGATAATATTTTAGCTCTTTAGCGTAATTATATCTTACTAATCTATCTACTATATTTTACTTACTTTATATCTACACTAAAACTTCTATAAAGCTTTATAAAGTTCTATAAAGCTTTATAACTCTCTATAAACTTTTATACTAGTTATAGTTATATTTACTATATATATTATATTATAGTATTATAGTATTACGTATAGTAGTACTATAGTGCTCTAATAGAGACGTTATAGTATTATAGAACACTATAGACTTTTATAAACTACTAGACTAATAGCTAGCTACTAAGGCTTATAGTAGGTAGATTAGCTACTAGCTATATAGTAGTAACTTTCTTAAACTTCTATAAACTTCTATAAAGTTTTTTAAACTACTAGAAACTTCTATAAACTTCTATAAAGTTTTTTAAACTACTAGTAACTTTTTATAGCTAGTTATTTTTATAAAGTAGCTATAGTAAAGTATAAGATAAGGTAAAAAGTAGATAAATATAGTAGATAGCACTAGAGTTACGCTATTACTACGCCTAAGCGTATAGTAATTAGATAAGCTACGCTTCTAATTAATTAACGTATTACTATAATTTTAGATATAGAATTAGAGAAACTTTCTTTACTAGTAGAGAATATAAGATAGAAATAATATATAGTATTATAAGAGTAAGTTATTTAGTGTTATCTAAGACGTATACTATCTTATAGTTATAGTAGTAAAATACTTAAACTATATAATAAGTAGATATATATCTTTTAGCGTCTTATCTATATAAAAGATAATATATTATTAATTACTATAACTAGCTTTAGTAAGAGCCTTATCTTCTACGCATATTTAGTGTTAACTAGAAAGATTATACTATAGTTAATACTACTCTCTAAGCTAGAGAATAAGTAGCTTAGTAATATATATTATTTTAATAGCGTAAAACCTTACTTAGTTAATATAAGAACTTATACTTAGTTTTATAAGCTTATTAATAAGATTATTTATAGTAAGTATACTTATATATTAATAGAGTCTAAGTAGATATCTAGTTATATCTTCTAGACTACGTTAAGAGACATAACCTTCTAGTTATAGATTAGAATTATTATAATTAATAAGTACTATCTTATTATCTAGTAGAAAGTATTCTATTCTACTTTTATATAGCTAGGTAAACTCTATAGTATTCTTATATAGAATATTAATTAGTTTAGTTATTTAGCTATATTAGATCTTAACTCTACTAAGTAGGTATTAGACACTACTAGTTTCTACTATCTAGAGCGTAATACTTATAAGACTAAGTTAATTTAAATAACTATTAATAGGCCTAACGCGTCTATAACTATTATAGAGATACTACCTAGTAAGTCTATATTATAGAATTTTTTTTTTTTCTTACTACTACTATCTATAACTAGAAAAACTACTATACCTATAATATAGTCTAAGATAATTATCTTTATTAATAGAAAGATCTAACTCTAGAATACTATAGAATAAGCTATAATAATACTTATATATATAATAAAGAACTTTCTAGATAATTAATACTATAGTACTAATCTATTAGCTAGAGATTAGTGTATATTTAATATAGTTAAAACGTATACTATCTATATTATATACTATATCTATAGACTAGTAACTTTATATAGCACTAGAGGCCTACTATTCTAAGTATACTTAGTAACTAAAGTAGTAGATTAAAGAAGCTTCTAATATCTCTATTAGCTCTATAGAGCTTTATAGAGATATACTTACTAACCTAATATATACTTAGATTAGAGTATTTATAGTATAGTAGGTAATAGTACTTTTATATAGAGAGAATTAATAATTTTTTATACTACTAGGTATATATATAGACTAGGTTATATATATCTAGATTAGTAATATATTAATAGATATAAATACTAAAGCTAATAAAGACCTAGCTTTTCTAGATAGTATTAACTAGATACTATCTTTATATATATAGTAGTATTATAATATAAATAGTAAGATAGCACTATTACTATATTAACTATATAATATACTAAATACTTCTTAAGTAAAGTATAGTGCACTTCTAGATAATAGAAGATAGTTAAGAATAATAAGAACTTAGAGTATACTATTAGAATCTTAGTTATCTATATATCTACTTCTACTAAACTAGCGTATAGATAATAATATAGCTACTAGTATTATAAGAATAAATACGTAGGTCTAAGTTAAAGTATTTATTAATAGTCTAAATAGTAGTATTATAGCTCTAGTTCTATAAAACGCTAGTCTTTAGGTTATAGTAAACTATTTAGTACATATCTATTATAAATCTAATTTAATACTTTTACTAATAGTATCTTAAATTTATAAAGACGTAAGTTAGACTATGTCTACTACTAGTCTAGTATCTCTCTTATCTCTTACTAGTATAGCTAGTACTCTAAGTTCTTATATAGTAGTAAGATATTATATATCTAGATTAAGAGGTTAAGATAGCTATAATATAGTACGTACGCTATAACTAGTGTTATGTAAGAGATAGACTACTAGTCTAAATAGAGTAGTAGAGATAGTAATAGTAACTTCTAGTTACGCTATTAAGATATTAGTAATATTATAAAGTAAACGTAAGTAAAAACTAATAGATAAGAGTAAAAGCGTATAGAAGATATTAGAGTAGTAAAGTAAGCTAGTATTATAGTTAGATAGATAGACTCTATATATTAATTAGCTACTATTATTTTTATTTACTTAGAAGTTTCTAGAAGTTTATATAAGATTATAGAAGATCTAAATATATAGTTAGTTATTATTATTATATAATATGTACTTTCTCTTTTACTTTTCTATTATAGTGTAGATAGCTATATTATCTTATCTTTTAGTAGAAAGTCTAAAGTTTATTATTCTATTAGCTTATAAGTTCTTATAAGTTTATATAAGACTATAGAACTATTAAATATACTTTTACTTACTAATAGAATATCTATTACTCTTTTACTCTTACTTTACTAATATAGTCTAAATAGCTAGGTAATACGTTCTTTCTAGTTTAGAGTCTAGAGGCTACTATTCTATTAGCCTAGTAGTTTATAGTAGTTAGTAGAAGATAGTAGGTATTTATATATAGATAGTATCTAGTAATTTACTATAAAATTAGCTTTAGTAGTAAATAGACATAGGCGCTAGAATATAGTAAATCTTTTTAGCCTTTTTAAACTTTTAATAAATACTTATAATACTTATTATAATATAAGTATCTATACGCTTTATACGCTACTATATAGTAGTAACTAATAAAGCTTAATACTTTACTACTATAGCTAGTTTACTATAGAGTACTCTTTATAGATACTAGTAGGTTTTCTAATAGTATTAATATAATATCTATACTAACTAGTATATAGTATAGTACCTAACGTGTAAGGTTAGTTAGTGTAGGTTCTCTACTAACGTTATAACTACAACCTTTATTTATAGCTTTTCTAGTATTATTCTACTATTATATCTTTACTTCTACTTATAGTTATTACTTTTATAGTATTAGCTAAGAATAAAAATAAGAATACTAAGATAGATAATACTCTATCTATTATTAATAATAATAATAATAAGAGTAGTTTATCTATTCTTAGTAATAATAATAATAATAATAGTGTAGATAGAAAGAAAGAGAATAAAGTAGCGTAGAAGTCTATTAGTAAGAAAGATAAGAAGATTAAGTAAAAGAATAAGGTAGACTAGAAGTCTATAGTAGAGAAAGAGAAGAATATAGTAGTAGTAGAGGTAGAGAAGAAAAAGAAAAAAGAAAAGAAGTTAGTTAGCGCTCTTACGTTAAACACTAAGATACTACTCTTTAGTTTTTTTATCTAATCTTTTAGTAGTATATTAGTAATAATATATATATAGACTAAGCTAGCGTTAATAGAGAGTTAATATTATACTTACTTTTTTTCTTTTTATAAAAGAAAAGCTACTAGCTAGAAGCTTTAGCGCCTAGACTTATAGTATAAAGATAGTTATAATAGTTACGCGTTATAGATCTAGTCTAAGAAGATAATAATAAGCTATATTAGTACTATTATAGAGATAGATATAGAGAAGTAGCGCCTTAGTAAGAACTACTATAAGTAATACTATAGAAATAACTATAAGTGTTAGATCTACTCTAAGAGAGTAGAGATATATATTAAGTACGCTCTATCTATATATACTTATTACTAGTTTATACCTAGCCTAGGTAGCTACTTTCTTTCTTTCTAAAAGAAGAGTAGTAGTATATTATCTAAGAGAGGTAATCTACCTTATAGTTACTAGTCTAGATCTCTTCTACTAAAGAGTCTACTTAGATTTAGTTCTAGTAGAGCTAGTGCTAGTAGCTTTACTATCTAAGATACTATAAAGTAGTGCTTACTTTAGGTAGTTCTAATTAACTCTAGTTATTTATATATCTAGCTTAGATTAGTAGAGAAGCTTAGTGTAAGTATACGTAGTTATTAAGACTAGTAAAAAGAGCCTCTCTTTAGTTATAATAATAGTAGTAATAGCTTTAGTATTTAAAGTAGCCTAATAAGTTAGTTTTTAGGCCTTATATATATAGTTTACTATTAGCTCTAGCTAGTTTAATATACTTATATAGATAAAGAGAGCTAGTATTTAATAGAGGCTATTTATATAGATTACTTAGTATTAATAATAGTATAGTATGTAAGAGTTAGATAGTTTAATAGATCTAGTAATCTCTTACTTATCTATTTATATATTATTCTTATAGTATTATATTATATAACAAAATCTAAATATAACTAACTATTACCTTTACTATAAAGAGCTACGTTATAACACTATACTTAAGCGCCTTTTCTTAAATAGTAGTAATATATAATTAGTTAATAACCTAATATAAGTATATAAGAGTTTGTAGAAGTTTATATTACTATACTTAGTAGTATAGTTTATATATAGTAGAGAGAAAGAAGTAGTCTATATATTTCTAAGTATTTATAAAATATTACTAGTTAGTTTATAAGTTTCTAGAAGTTTATAGAATATTACTAGTTAGTTTATAAGTCTCTAGAAGTTTATAGAAAACTTATAAGCTAAAAAAAAACTAATAGTAATAGATATAATTTAAATCTAAAAGTAAAAAAAATAGTAACTTTATATATAAGAAATTACTTATCTAGTAGTTAAGCTAGATATCTTAGTTAAGAGCTAGAGGTTACTAGACTAGCAAAGAACTAATATACTAAATAGTAGTACTATATTAGGCTATTATTAATAGAGAATACCTAGATTTAAAGCTCTATATAGTACGTAAGTATAAGAAGCTAGTAGAAATATAAAGTTATAATAAGTAGAGATACTATATTAATAGCTATAACGCTAGCTTTACTAGTATAGTAATATAGTATATAGGTATAAGAGGTAGATAATTAATAAAGAGTAAGAAGTAAAGAGTAATAAGTAATAAGTAATAAATATACTATTTTTTAAAACTATAATCTTACTTATAGCTATTAAAACTTTAATCTATAGTAATTCTATACTATATAACACTCTCTATATTAATAATAATAGTAGTAACTACCTTAAAATATCTACTTCTAACTCTCTTCTATTTAGCCTTCTATTTAGCACTTTACGTACTATACTTTTAGTACTACTACTATAGTTTATTACGTAGTAGTAATAGTAGCACTAGTAGTAGAATAAGCTCTGCTAGAGTAAATTAAGGTTTAGTATAGTTAGAAAGCGTAGGTAAGTATAGTACTACTATAGAGCTAGTAACTATATACTAATAGTAATATAGTCTATCTTAAGACTATACTTAGTGTACTTAGCGTCTAGTAGCTATACTACTATTAATAATTATACTTACGCCTACGCCTACGCTTATTATTTCTACTTCTATCTTTTCTATACCTTTAGTGTATAATAATAATAATAATAATAATAAAAAAATAAATATTACGCTAAGCTAGATAAAGATCTTAGTTACTTTTATATATAACGTTACGTAGTAGTAGTAAGAGTATAGTAGATAGATAATAATAGATATAGAATAGCTTACTTTCTTTTCTTCTCTATAAAGTATAAGTAAGTAGTATCTTTATAGTACTACTACTATAATATATAGACGTTTACTAGCCTTAGAGCGTTAGCTTTTATATTCTATTCTAGCTATTTAGAGTACTACTAAGAGAAATAATCTAGGTATTAGATTAGAGTAGACATTATAGGTTAGAGTTTAAATACTAGCTATAGTAAGAGAGTAGAGTTTAGTTAGTTAGAATTAAAGTTATTACTATATACTTTTTTTTATATATATTACTATATACTTATATAGGTAGTAACACTAGTTCTAGTAGTTTATATCTTCTTACTAGTAGACTTATACTATAAGTAGTATATCTACACTAAAATCTATCTCTTATAGTATTAATACTTTATATAATATAGTTATATTACTTATAATATAAGTATAAGAAGTAGATTTATAAGTAGAGAAAGCTAGCGAGAGTATATTATAGGTAAAAGGTTATCTAGACTAGTTATAGCTTATTTAGATTATATAGAGAAAGAGTATATTAAGAGTTAAGATAAGGTATAGCTATAAGGTTATTTATATCTATATATAAAACTACTTTATAGAGTTTTAGTCTAGCTAATAGCTTACTAAGTTAAAGAGTAAAAGTAAAAAAGAAAAAAAAAAACTTATAGCTAGTTAAGAAAGAGTATAAGATAATTAACCTCTATAGTAATAATAAAGAAAAAGAGAAGCTTATAGCTAGCTAAGAAAGAGTATAAGATTATTAATCTAATTAGTAATAATAAAAAGTAGAAGCCTATTACTAATTACTAGCGTATAGTTAGAGATAAATAGATACTAGTAAAATTACCTAGAAAGTAGAAGCTATAAGTAGATTAGAGGCTAAATAAGAAAACTAATAGATACTAGTAAAATTACTTAGAAAGTAAAAGCTATAAGTAGATTAGAAGCTAAATAATATTTCTATAGCTAGAAAGTCTATATTAGTATTAAAGAAAGTATAGATAGAGTTAGGTTTATAAGTAGCACCTATATTATCTTAATAGACTCTAGAGTAGTAAGTAAAGTTAAGGCTAGAAGAGTCTTAATAGCCTTAGAAAGAGTAGAGAATACTAACTTAGTACTTTATAAATATCTAGCGTAACTTAGAAAGTTACTACTAAAAAGTCTAAATAATATATTACTAGTAAACTCTTTAGTGTTAAAGCTATAGTTAATATTAAGAGTAATATTATTAGTAATATCTCTAGTGTTAGAGCTATAGTTAAAGTTAAAAGTAATATTATTACTAGAGTTCTTAATAGATAGTAGAGAAAGATTATAGTTCTAGAGAAGAACTCTAGTAATAATAAGCTTTTTCTTTAGTGTTAAAGCTATAGTTAAAATTAAGAGTAACGTTATTACTTTAGAGAAGAATTCTAGTAATAATAAGCTTTTTCTCTAGTATTAAAGCTATAGTTAAAGTTAAAAGTAATATTATTACTCTAGAAAAGAACTCTAGTAATAATAAGCTTTTTCTCTAGCGTTAAAGCTATAGTTAAAGTTAAGAGTAATATTATTACTAGAGTTCTTAATAGATAGTAGAGAAAGGTTATAGCTTTAGAAAAGAACTCTAGTAATAATAAGTTTTTTCTCTAGAATATAGTTCTTAATAGATAGTAGAAGAAGGTTATATATATACTTAATAATAAGATATCTAATCTAGTAGATATTCTAGCGCTAAAGAGTTAGTTAGAGTTAGAGTATAGTTATTAAAAAGGTAGTTAGATATAAACTTAGAGCTAGAGCTACTCTCTACGCCTAAAACTACTACTACTCTCTACTTCTCTTACTATAAGTATTATAGCGTTTTATCTCTAACTAAATAGTTAGCTTATATAATCTAATTACTATACCTACTAGAAGTATCTTTTTAGATAGCTATAGGCTTAAAAAATGCCTAAAGACTTATAACTAGCGTACTTAATAATAGCCTTATATAGTCTATAGTTATTCTTAGAATACTACTTATAGTAGATATATATAGTAAGATTAATAATTATAAAAGAGTTAGTAATAAAGAGAAGATAGTTAATAATAGCTTTAGTAGCGTAGTATATAGGCTTAAGAGACCTAAAAGCTTATAGCTAGTATTATTAATAATAATAACTATAAAAGAGTTAGTAATAAAGAAAAGATAGTTAATAATAGCTTTAGTAGCGCTAGTGTTAAGAAGATAGTAAGAAGTATTATAACTAGTAACTTAATTATAGCTTATAAAGAGAGGCCTAAATATTAAAAAAAGTAAAGACTTTAATACTATTACTAGTATACTCTAGCTTATTAGGCTTATCTCTAACTATAATAGTTAGGTTACCTATAAAGGCGTGTTCTTACTATACTCTTCTAGAAGGCTAAAGTACTCTAGCTTATTAAGCTTATCTCTAACTATAGTAGTTAGATTATCTATAGAAGCGTATTTTTACTATACTTTTCTAGAGAGCTAGAGTACTCTAGCTTATTAGACTTATTTCTAACTATAGTAGTTAGATTATCTATAAAAAGCGCGTTCTTACTATACTCTCTTAGAGAACTAAAGTTAGAAATAATATTTATAGTAAAGAGCTAGATACTAGTATTATTACGCTAGCGCTGTAGGTTAGTAAAGTTATTAGATATTATAACTTACTTACGCTAGGTCTTATAATATAGATAAGCTTTTTTATATAACTTAAAAATATACTATATATATTATATAGCTACGCTATATCTATAAAGGTTATTTTTTTTCTTAAAGTTAATATACTCTTTAAGTATCTTTTTCTACTTAGCGTAAAAGAGTTAGTAAGAAGCTTAAACTAGCTAGAGATATACTAAGTAAACTTAGAATTAGCTTTAAAGTTATTATTATTAGTAGTAATAGGTACTATATAATTAGCTATATTTAGACCTAGTTAAAGATATTACTAGTACTACTATTATATCTTACGCTAAGTAACGTTATTAAGTAGACGTTTAGTAAATAGAGAAGTAACTAGTATAGCTATATAGTCTCTATTTATATATTAAGTTACGTAGCTATACCTTATTAAATATACTTAGAGTAAGTAGCTTAATAGTTAAAGCCTTTTATATAGAAGTATCTAGCTATAGTAGAGAAAAAACCTACTAGCTAGCTAGTGTAGCGCTTACTAAGCCTACTAGTAGAAAATAGAAAGTATTTCTATAGAGAGAGATCTAGGTTTAAGTTATAGTTTATCTATTTTTTTCTATTTTTTTTTATTCTATAGCTAGAATATAAAACTTCTTAAGACTTATAAGCTAACTAGTAATATTCTATAAACTTCTTAAAACTTATAAGCTAACTAGTAATATTCTATAAACTTTTTAAAACTTATAAACTAACTAGTAATATTTTATAAACTTCTTAAGACTTATAGACTAACTAGTAATATTCTATAAACTTCTTAAGACTTATAAGCTAACTAGTAATATTTTATAAACTTTTTAAAACTTATAGACTAATTATCTAGTAGTTTTTATAAAGGTTATAGATAAGAGATTTATACTTTTAGTAGTAACTACTATATTAATTTAGTAATTAGTATATTAGTAAAGCGTTTATAAAGCTAGAGCTAACTAGTAATATTTTATAAACTTCTTAAAACTTATAGACTAATTACCTAGTAGGTTCTTATAGAGGTTATAGATAAGAGATTTATACTTTTAGTAGTAACTACTATACTAATTTAGTAATTAGCGTGTTAGTAAGGCGCCTATAAAGCTAGAGCTAAAGAAGGTAGTACTATATATACTTAATAATAAAGTATCTAGTTAGTTAGATATAGCTTTATTTTAGTACTTTAGTTACTTAGATAGTTAGTTAGCTATAATAGCGTATTAGTAAGGCGTCTATAAAGCTAGAGCTAAAAAAGGTAGTACTATATATACTTAATAATAAAGTATTTAGTTAGTTAGATATAGCCTTATCTTAGTGCTTTAGTTACTTAGGTAGTTAGTTAGCTATAGCTTTATCTTAGTGCTCTAGTTACTTAGATAGTTAGTTAGCTATAATAGTAATATATAGTTCTTTAGCCTTTCTAGCTCTATAGATAATATTCTTACTCTAATAGCGTAAAGTAGAAGAAGATAGCGCACTAGCCTAAGATAGTAGACTACTAGAAGAAAGAGATAAAAAAGAAATAGTAGGTAATAGTAAGAATAGAGACGTATACACTATACCTCTAGTAATATTATCTACTCTTCTAGTAATATTATAGAATAGTTCTAGTTTAACTAGAAGAAAGGTATATTTAGTAGCTAATATAGTAAACTTCTACTTAATAGAGTTTCTTTAGTAGCTAATATAATAGGCTTCTACATAATAAAAGTTTCTTTAGTAGCTAATATAATAGGCTTCTACTAATAGATAGTTATTTAGTAGCTAATAACGTTTACGTAGGCTAAATAAGTTAAGATAAATTAAGTATAACTCTCTATTCTTTTACGTATCTAGAATAATTAGTAATACTAGTAATCTTATAGAAACTTCTAAGCTAATTCTTTCTAGTAAGTATAATACTAGTAATTTTATAGAAAGTTTTAAGCTAATTACGCTAGTAAGACCTATACGTAGCCTCTACTAGCCTTAATATTAATTCTACCTTAATATAGTCTTAACTACGTAGTAAGTAGATAGTAACTTTATTAATACTATAAACTTATATATACTACTATATACTTCTATAAACTTTTATAAACTTATAGAGTATATTATATATAGCTACACTAACTAGAAGCCTATATAAGATTAAGCTAATTAATACTAGTTAATAGATATTTATTAGTAGTAGTATCTACTTAGCTATTATAGCTACTATAAGTAAGGTTAGCGTACTTACTAATATTAATAAACCTATTATAACTATTACTAGGTGTTACTACTAACGTACTATAAGGTAGAGATATTAGAGTATAAATATACTAAGTGTTAAAGGTATTAATATTAGCTTTAAGACTATCTATACTATTCTATTAGATATTTATAGAATTATATATTCTACTACTAGTATTAATAGAAGTGTAATAGCTAGTATACCTATCTAAGAATAGGTTCTAACTAAGAAAGAATCTATTATAAATAGCTCTGTTACTTATATACTTATCTAATATAGATTCTCTATACTAATACTTAAGTTTAGTGTAGAGTTTATCTAGATACGCGTTATAAAAAGCTTACTACTAGAATATAATATTAAAGTTATATATAAAGTTCTTTTAGTTATAGAGATTAAGCTTATAACTATAGTTAAGGTACTTAAAGTATAGATTAATAGCCTTAAAGGTAGACTACTATTTATACTAGTTTATAAGATCTAATAATAATATTAACTACTAGAAGATAGGCGTATTTATAGAGAATAGACACTATTAATAATATAGTATCTTTCTACTATAGTTATACTACTTTATTTCTAAGAATATAATAATAAGAGAATCTACTAAGTACTATAGTATACTAATATTACTATACTTAACTATATAGTGTAGTATTAAGAATAGCTTAACCTTTTATAAAAGCTAATATATAGTATAGAAGTTAATATCTAGACTAGAAGACGTCTAAGCTAATAAGGTAAAAGTAGTAGATTAAATATCTTTAATAAGCTTTATAAATTATAGCGCTAATAGATAGAATATAGCATTTCTAACTACTTTACACTAGAGATTCTACTTAGTATTAACTAGTAGTAGTCTATAGTTTCTTATAGCTATATAAAAGAGTACTCTAACTTATAAAGTAAACTTCTAGATAATAACTAGCTCTATTAAGTAGTATTTTATATTATTTTTAGTATTATATAAATAGTTCTAACGCGTTATATTAGTAATAAGAGAGTATATAGTGTAAAAACTAGAATTAGCTACTTAATAGATATAGATAATAGTAGCTAATAAGTTTATCTAGATATAGAACTAAGTAGAAAGTAGTTAAATCTACTACTATCTATTATATAGTAGCTCTACGCAACGCTACTTCTATAAAGTAGACTATATATAGTTAGTAGTAAGCTAGTCTCTATAATATAATATAAAATAATAAGTAAAGTTATTAACTTTACTAGGCTTATTAGTAGCCTTTAAGTCTAACTAATATAAGAATATATCTTTATATATAGTATATATACTCTTAATAGTACTCTTATTCTATAGAATACTAGTAAATTACTAGTACTAAGTAATATAAGGTAGTAACTATTTAATAATAGAGAAAGCTAGATAGAAAGAGTTACTATTATAATTAAATACTACCTTTATACTCTCTAGATACAAGAGTTAGACTATATTAGTAATAAGTAAGCTAGATATATAACGCCTAATATTATTACCTCTAGTTAACACTAGACTAGTTATAATATTATAGAGAAAAAGAAGTATAAATAGATTATATATATCTTAGGTAAGTCTATTAGTAGGTAACTTATTATATATAATAAAGGCTATATTAGTAAAAGCTTAATAGCTTACTATATAACTAGTGTTCTTATATTATTTATAATTTATAAAGTTAATATTATTATATATAATAACTATATAAAGATTATATACCTACGCTTATAATTAACTCTACTACTAGAGTTAATAAATAATATATAAATAAAAAGTTCTAGAAGATTATAAAAGTTTTAATAATATTATAAAAGTTTATATACTAGAAGAAGTTATATAAAGAAAGTGCTTTACCTATATAAGTTAACTAATCTTATCTATTCTACTATTAATATAATAGTATATATAGTATATACTAAAGCTAGTAAGAACCTTAATAATATATTAGTGTACGCTAGATCTCTATAAATAGAGACTAATATAGATAGATAGTGTATTTAACCTCTTTTTTACGCGTAAGAAGTATACTATACTAGTAATAAAGTAAAGTTACTACTATAGCGCCTTATAGTTTTTTAAAGCTTTTTCTTACTTTTTATTTTCTAAATAGTAAAGAATAAACGTATACTAAGTAAATACGCGTTTCTTAATAGCTTATATAGTAGTATAGTAATTAACTACGTTAATACTTATACTAGCTTTAAATATACTAAACGCTTTCTTTTTTATAAGTTATAATAACTTATATCTATAAGCTAATAGTATATTCTTACTATAGATACTATAATCTAACTATAAAGTACGTACTACCTTAAGTAGCGTCTATTATTATCTTTTATAACTACTAGCTCTTACACTATTTATTATATACTACTCTATTACTTACACGTAGATAAAGTTCTAGAATAACTATTTATATTATTAAAAAACCTTAACTACTTAAGTTAACTTATACTACGTAGATACTTACTATATATATAAACACTAGGTATAATAAGTTTATTTACTAGTATTATCTTCTATTATAGTCTTTTTAGTAGTATCTATTAACTTATTATTACTATACTTATTATAAGCTTTATTCTATTTATACCTTAGATATAGTATAAGTGTATATATTTAACTAAGGTATTATAAGCTTAGAGACTAGAAAAAGAATAGTAGTAATAATATAAGTATTAATAAAAAAAGTAATACGTAAGTAGATAAACTAGGTATAGTAATAATAAATATTTTAAATATAGTTAAAAAAGCGTAATAAGCGCTATTAAATAGTGTATCTAATATAATAAAGTAATATTATAGCGTAAGTAAAGTATAGAGTTAAAGTAATAATAGTATATTATTATAATACTAAAATCTATATTACTAATATTAGTACTATTTTCTCTTAGACGCTTTATAAAGATTTATATTTAAGCCTACTTATTAGTTTAGAAGTTTTATAGTATTTAATACTTTTATTTTTTAGGCTATAATTAGCTTAGTAGCTTTAAGAAGTTTTTAGCGCTACGCTAGCGCGTTAGCGTAGCGCTAGCGCAAGAGTTAAACGCATAGAATCTTAGAGAAGCGTATAATTTATAAGATAAGATAATGCCGCTACCCGCGCCTAGCTTATTAGGCCTAGGCTAGCAGCCCTCTGTACCTCTGTCGCGGCTTACTAGCTTCTTACCTAGACACAAATGCGCTCGTACATCCGCACAATCGCTATTGTTATCAAACAGTCAATCTGGCATAATGCGCAACGGTACTTCTTATCGCGAGGCGCGTATCAAGATCATTGCGCAACCACTTCGGGCGCGGGGCGCAGGGCGCGAATGCAGACGCTTGGCGGCTGAGCAAGTACAGGACTCGCGAGAGTGATATTGGGGGCCATTGTGCGCTCTCGGGGCCATTTTTTTGATGCAGATCGCACGTGCAGCGTGCGTGGCATTCTTCATTTGTGAGGCTCAGCCCGTGCCGCACCAAGCCAAGGTCAGATGGACCGCGGGGCAATTGTCGCTTCGCTATGAGATCCAAGGACGACTCTCAACACACCACTCCTTAAGAAGCCTGCTAGAACAAAAAGCGCTCGGCCATCACAGCTTCGAATCTTCACAATCCGTGTTCAACTGGGCATGCAGTGGGGGACAGGTCCGAATGACTGACATTCGATTCGCCATGGAATTTCTGGAAGGAGAGAAGTGCGAACGCTGCTCCGCCATACCCTGGGTACGGTGGTATGTATCGCTTTGTGAGACTTTGCATTTCACAGAAACCCCAGAGCAACTTCAAAGCGCTTCTTGTCCAATCTGCCGGGTTATCGGACGCGGGATTGCGAAATACGATGAACCTGTAACGTGTCTGCAAAGGGACATCTTCACTCCGGAAAGGGATGAAGGCTTTCTTGTCTGGCTTCCGCGCGTGCATGTGCTCGCAGACTTCATGCTTTACGATAAAGACGACAAAGATTTCATCAAAGCCTGCAAAGTCCATCCAAAGCGGGTC
Source organism: Alternaria ethzedia (assembly GCF_023757985.1). Taxonomy (NCBI): domain Eukaryota; kingdom Fungi; phylum Ascomycota; class Dothideomycetes; order Pleosporales; family Pleosporaceae; genus Alternaria; species Alternaria ethzedia. The sequence continues at coordinate 46,891 of NW_026056202.1, forward strand.
GACTTTACGCACGCGAGGCAGTGGATACGCAACTGCATATCGTCACACGTCGAATGCAAGTCCCCGCCGGGCTCAACTCTCCAAGATCTGAAGGTGCTCGACTGTCACAATAGAATCGTCGTTTCGGCACCGGAACACTGCGAATACGTTGCGCTTTCATATGTCTGGGGAAAAGCAGGATTGGACAACGCTCCGGATCTTCCGCGAATACCGGACATACTTCCCCGCACCGTTGAGGATAGCATCATAGCTACTAGAATGCTTGGGTACCGTTACCTTTGGATCGACAGATATGTACGCCAGCCGATGAAGTCTTTTAAGGCGTTAACTAATGTCGCAGTGCATCGACCAAAACGATGATATAGCGCGACAGCATCAAATCAACCAAATGGGCACGATCTACTCCTCGTCACAGGTAACTATAATCGCAGCCGCGGGTTTAGAGAAACTGAATGCAGATGCTACATACGGGCTTCCGGGTATCACCAAAGACTTCGAAACGCCTAGTTGTTGCGCGGTTTCTGATCGACTACGCTTCGTACATACCAGGTGGACCATCTGGCGTTGTATACAGTTGTCTAACTGGTATAGTCGAGGATGGACATTCCAAGAGGGCTTTCTGTCGAGAAGACGGATGTACTTCACCGACGTTGGCGTGGAATACATCTGTGACAAAGACCGCGGGAGCGAAGCCGCTAAAAACCTCGCTGCAACGCTACGCGACCCAACTCTAGAGCCGGGACTAGCCTACATGGAGCGAATGATGCACGAATACACAGGGCGCCGCCTTACGTATGATCATGATGCACTCAACGCTATTGTTGGTGCGCTCGACACGCAAGCAGAAGACGACCACATATGGGGCGTTCATATTGTTAAAGATGACATAGCCACGTACGTATTTCTGAATTGGCGACACCGGTACCCTCTCCCTCGGCGTGAGCAATTTCCCAGCTGGTCTCCTGTCGGTTGGCGTGGTCGAGTCGATTACTATTCGGAGCATCCTTGCATCTCAGACGAATGTTCGCTCCAAGTCTGGTACGAGGACGATTACAAGCCATTAGGCCATGTTACTGGGAAGCTATCACAACAACATAATCTATCAGGAGCGGAGAGCTCGAGGTTCCTCAGAGTGACGACTAAAATAATACCCATCGAATTCGTACATGTGAAAGGCATAGTGTCGGACGACTCGGACTATCGATCGGGACTTCATGCTAAAATCCAATACAGTGAATCTCTGGATCTATTCGTCTACGCTTTCTGGGATGCCAAGGACAAACCTGTTCTTCGGCGGAAACAAGGAAGTATTAAACTACCTTGCGCCGTAATCATTCGAAGAGCGGAGAGGCATTATAGACTGCGACACCCTACTCCATTCGAAGAAGAGATTCAGATACTCATCCTGCGTCAGCACGATACACATTATGAACGCATCGGATACTTCGCCTGGGACAGTTTCCTGCTAGACACCTATTCGTCGGACGAGGAACCAGGGGATAGTGACCAGTCGAGTGACGGTTCGTCGTCTTTTGACCCATACTACGAGCCAGAGGAGACCACGTTTGCTCTGGATAAGCAAGGTAATCAAGTTGCTTTCCATCTTTCTGAGGAAAATCCCCGAAAATATGGAGACGGTAGATACTGGTTAAAGGACGGGATTGAGACCACCTTCCTTTTGGGCTAGTCGGGCAAAGCAGTCACGAAGGAACACGGATACATGCCGCACACATCGTGTCGAGAACGCTGTCGCTGATTATTCATGTGCTTTTCATTTAGCGGCTTTAGAGGTCGTCCTTCAATAACGCGACAATCGAACTGCGCAGCGAGTTCTACACACATTGTCACCGTCGCGCAAACTCTCCAAACACTGATCCACTTATCCTTTCTGCGAATTCATTTTCATCACCGCAACTATCCTGATTAGCCTTGAAACCGTCGCAATAAACGCCTCAATGCCGCTAACTTACGCACTGGAGCCTCTGGGAGCTGAACATGCATCCATTCAGGGTCACCCGCTGGCAACGCAACCACCATTTTATCTGTGACTCATCAGTTCAAGAGAAGGCATATTCGAGCGAAGCGAAGACTTACCGGGGCCGCATCGCAATACATCCTGGTTGTTCTCGCGAGCATACTCAAATTCTGGCATCGATCTAGAGTCGTCGACCCATGATAGAGGCGTGGGTGTGGTGTTTCCGGTGTCGCTCTCGATGACACCCATAGACCAATCTGTACCCCAATCTCTACTAATTAAGCGGCCACCCACTAGGTTGAAGACTGCGGCGTTCTTGAATTTACCGAGGCGTACTGGATACGCGTTCTCGGGGTTAGGGTCGTACCTGCTATAGGGCATGATGAAGCGACCGTTGACCTCAATGATGAATGCGTTAGGAAGGTCGCGATTACCCATGTTGATGATCCTCTGGAGATGTGGTCGTCGGGTAAGGATTGGAAGAATCCGATGTGGGTATGATGATGAGGATCGGAAGCTTGAGTGAGCAGTCTTTATGCACTTGATGTGCCTGCATCATGTCCGCCAGCGTCCCGGGAGGCAGCGAATCTCTCGTCATGCGTGTTGCGCACCGTTTTGCGTAGAGTCTGCTTGTCTCACAAGCCTCCGGCGTCTCTTCGCCATTCGGGGTGGCCGATACGTGGATATTTCTTGGTGCCGTCGCAGCGCAAGACAAAGAGAACCACTGTTTTTCACAAAGAACTGTCGATTAGGACCGTCGATTGTGGATATATCCACAGCGCGATGTGGTATCCTGAGCCGACTAGTGCGGGCGGCATGTAAGCACGATTGCACGTCGTGTATCGTCAACTCGGGCATATATAAGACGATTCGTCGACTAGCTCCGGATGAATAGAAGCTAAAGAAAGCACACCTGCGAATATGCTCGGGTTGGGCCGCAACGAACTGGTGGCTGGTATTGGTGATCATGAACGACGTGTCGTGTCAGAGGTGCCACCGGGGCATGGTCGAAGATCATGAACATGATAGGCGCGGGCACACAAGTCTTAAACCCGGTGACACAAGATCTTCGGGAGCAACACGATCGTGGGCAACCGAAACGATTTGGGCACGGTGAAGTTGAGAGCTGCAGACGCTACGGATGCAGGTGCGCTTTTGACGATGACGACCCCGCTCTCTCGCTTCGTGAACTGCAAGCCCATTCCTTTGTTCTTGCGCCCCTTCCTGGGTTACCATGCGTAACACAAAGATAGCATTTTCCCCATAACACAAGTCTCTACCAAAACACAGATTGATGTATTGCAAGCTGCACACCCAGACAACGTCGCTAGCTGTATACATCACGAAACAAAGGAGCGTCGCTCGATGGACGCGGTTCGGGAGAATAACGCTACACGGTGAGAATGCCGCCTGAGCTGCTGGAGCATGAAGTTGGTCTGAGCTCAGCACGTACACACCCGCCGATGAACGACAACCTAACCCCTTCCTACCTTACCAACAAGACTAGTAATGCCACGCACTTCTGACGAAAGATCCATGTGACAACAACCTCTCGCAACCGCTAAGCCTTTGTCTCCTGCCAGTGCAACTTTGTCCCAGGCCCTGATCAAATTAGTCAACAGCCATAAACCAACACTCCCCAGAATGCGCTGCTCACCAATATCCATACTCGGATGACGCGCATACAACCTTGTCTGCCCATCATCGTCGAGCAGTGCCCCAAGAGGAAAGTCTACACCACAGTCAGCCAAAAGTCGCGCAATCAGCGCCACCAACATACCAAAAGACTCGAGTTGAACATCGTCCCCCTCCCCCATATACTGAACCGACTTCACCTTATCAAATTGACTCGCCCAGTACATAGGCAGAGGCTCGAACGTGGTCGATGCCTCTTGCAACCACCGGCCCACAACAAGAACGCCGACTTCGTTGCGGCTGAGTAGGAGACCATTCTGCAGCGTGAATACCGCAGCTTGACCGCGGTCTCCCATGTTAACGGGGTACTTTTCCTCCCTATTGGCCGCTAGATTGGCAGTTTCGGTATCAGATAACGAACGGACGAATTGACCGTTGAGTTCGATGAGGAAGCGGCGGTTTAGGTTTGTTTTCGCCATCACTGCAGATGTGTTTTCGAAGGCAGAGATAGGTGATGATAGACGACAAGGTTCGGTGCATCTCCGTTGGTAGACAAGTCAGCTTTGTATGTATTTACCTTGGTAGTACGAGGCACGTAGCTCGAAGAACGTGGTGGATAGCTAACCCGTAGCAGTAAAGCACATGATACCTGAATAGATGCGAATAGCGAACGCAAGCCAAAAGCAAAGCGCCTTCCAGCGAAATGGGCTGTCACACTCACACACTTCATGCATGATGTGTCTTAGCTTTGGATGAACAAAGAGCGGCAAGCAGCGCCCGTCGCAGGTGGAGCTGGGTTCTACCATGTTTGCCGTGTAGTACACACTTGCAGGTCAAGCTGAGCGTGCATGAGCGCGCTACCCTATACTGATTACTACCGTCATTTCGACTGACTAGACCTTCTCGCGCCAACACATCAAGTTTAATCCGAGCTTCTCCACCTCCATTAACTTGTATTAAATTAGTCACCAGCATCAACGCAGATTCGCATGCAGCATGCAAGCATTGATTCGTTTCCATTGGTAAGATGGCTTCACGACGCGTTACACGACTACAAAAGCAAGCGCCACAGCAATACTCACTCGGTTCACTCAAAATGCCAAGAAGATAGTATTGTTGCAAAGGGTATTGTCGCATTGGGGTGACCGTTCAAAGTCGTCACTCATTATGTTATCAACTCACATCTATCTTACCATCTTACCAACACATGTCTATCCACCAAACACACTTCTCTTGAAATGCGATGCGCGTCTACAACCTCTCCTTCTGGAGACCCTTCCAGCCCCACTCTTGTGCAATTAACTCCGCGGCACGCTCACCGATACCCAGCACAGTCAACATGGGGTTGATGGTGGGCATCTCGGGGAAACATCCGGCATCCGCAATCCTGACGCCCTTGAGACCGCGAATCTTCAACTCAGGGTCCACGACAGCCATCTCGTCCTTTGTCACGTCACCCATCTTGGTTGTGCCAGCGGGATGGTATACAGTGTGTGCGACGCGGCGACCGTACTCGGAGAGCTCTTCGTCGGTGACGACCTTCGGGCCAGGCGCGACTTCGCGCTTGATCCAGTTGGAGAAAGGTGCTTGCTTGGCGATTTCGCGGGCGGCCTTGAGACCGGCGACAATGGTGGCTGCGTCGTAGCCCTCGGGGTCGGTGAAGTAGCGGAAGTCGAGCGCGGGCTTGACGGTGGGGTCGGCGGAGGTGAGGTAGATGCGGCCGCGGGAGCGGGGACGGGGGATGTTGGGCGTCATGCAGAATGCGTCGATGGGGGAGTCGTAACCCATGCTGGTGATCATGTTAGTTGCAGCGCGGAAATGTGGGGTTGTTGGGCTTACCGAGCAGTGTTCAGGCAGAACGGGATTTGGTAGCAATGGGCCATGATGTCGGCAATGTCGCCGTCACCGCCTGCCGCATTGGGGATCTCGCGGCGCAGGAAGATACCGGCGTCAGAGTCCATGGTGGTCTGGTTTGCGGGTACGGGCTTGTTAAGCTCCCAAAGGATGATGCTCTCGGGGTGGTCCAGCAGGTTCTCACCAACACCGGGAATGTCTTTTACGACAGGGATACCGAGGTCGGAGAGTTGCTGCTTGGGACCAAGACCGGAGAGGAGCATCAGTCGCGGGGTGTCGACGGCGCCTGCGCAAAGGATGGTTTCGCACTTGGGGTTGAGGGTGAACTTCTCGCCGCTTTGGAGAGCGAGGTCGATGCCAGTAACCTTGTCGCCCTTAACGTTGACCTTGCTGACCCAAGCGTTGGTGAGAACAGTCAGGTTGTCGCGCTTCTCCTCGCCGCGGAGGATGGGGTGGATGTAGGCGACACTAGCGCTGCTCCGGCGGCCATCGTCGGGGTTGTATGATACGGAGAAGAAACCGACGGAAGGCTTGAGGGCGCCCTTAGTCTTGATTTCGTGGTTGAAGTCGTGGATTACGGGAATGTCCATGGCGGTTGAGCACGAGTCGATCCAGTCGAGGCAGAGCTGGTTGCGGTGCTTCTCGTGGACAGGCTGGACGGTGTTGCGCAGGTTGTCAAGCACGCGCATGAAGGTCTTGAAGCTCCAGCCCTTGCAGCCTTGGGCTTCCCATCGCTTGCAGTCGTACTCAAACGGCCTGAAGGAGATGAGGGTGTTGTGTGATGAGCAGCCACCGAGGACCTTTGCACGTGAGTGTCGGATGTGGGAGTTGCCGTTGGGCTGTTCGGTGGTGCCGTAGTCGTAGTCGAGCTCTCCTCCGAGAAGGTTGAGCCAGTCCTTGAGCAGCAGCACGCGGTCGTCCATGAAGTCGCTTGGGCCGGCCTCAATCAAGAGGACCTTCTTGTTGGGGAGATATTCGGTGAGTCGCGAGGCGATGACACAGCCAGCTGTGCCTCCTCCGACAATGACGAAGTCATACTCAGCATCCTTGGGGATGGAGGTCACGGTCTCGAAAGCCATTGTTGCGTGTGGGTGGTGGGCTCGGGGTGATGGCGAGAATATACTTCTGCTAAAGAGAGCTTTTCACGTCAGGAGCAAGCTTATATATCCACGCGGACTATCGCTCGAAGGAGACGACGTTGTCTAGATGGGCCGGGCGTCGCGATCGGGCGGTCGGCAGAAGGTCGGAGCAGCAAAAGTGAGCTGAGCTGGCGATGAGGCTGGGGAATGGAGAGTCGTGCGCCGCTGCAAGATGTGTCGTTCGCCTTCCAGATAAGACTGTGCTAAATAGGGCCGTTTACGGTTGGACCGGACGCGTGCACGTGCGTACCAACGCCTCAGGATGAGCGATGTTGCGACGGGTGCGAGGAAGGACAGGCGATGGGCCGAAGGGGAAACTAATGAAACGCTGTGAGCAGGTGGTAAGTGTGATCGATCAATTGCGTCCAACAACGACTATAATGGTGTTGGTGACGACGTGGCTATGGCACCCGTGGTTGCCAGTGAAAGAAAAAAAGACGTCGTAAAAGCGTCCGATGATGTGATGGGCGCGTTGGGCCTAGCGCGACCCCGCTGGGCTGCAGCTTCCGAGCCGGCCATCCCTGTCGGTCGATGCCGCACCTTCCCCGATCTCTGGGCGGTGAGGGCGGCAGCCATCGGAGCGACGTTTTTGTGCCAGACAGCAGCTGCGACAGGAAACGACGCCATCCCGCTGAAAAGCGAGCGCTGCTGCTTTCTCTATCTTGCTCGCACCCCTTGCATATCCCTCAGCTGACGTACCCCTCGGCGACGTTCCGAAGGCGAAGGATTACTGATCGTGAAAGGAAGTAGAGGCGCAACAGCTGCATCCGCTATCGCCCATACAAATGTTCGTTCACGTTACATCACCGCGCCAATCTTGACCACTTGGCTGACACGCGCAGATCAAACTGTGCATAAAGATTCTCCCGGCACATTTCGCTCATCGTGACCATTGTGGCGACCAAACTCTTGCGACTCTGCGTTAACACCAGAAGCAACCTCAGGCTTATCCATTGCGCCAATAAGCCACTTACCATGTCTCTCCCATACGCGCCTAGATCCGCCTACTACGACGGCAAGCTTCAGTCAGGCGCTTCCACTTCCACCTTCCAGACGATTGACCCCGCGACCGCCCAACCCGTCGCAAACATCCACACAACCTCCAACGCTGGCATAGATGCTGCGATAGCCTCGGCGCAACGGGCGTTCCCCGCATGGTCCGCGACACCACCCATCGAGCGCGCGCGTATCCTCCAGCGAGCGGCTGCCCTGCTCCGCGCGCGCAATGACGAACTCGCCCGCATCGAGACCAGCGACACCGGCAAGCCCTTCTCCGAGACCTCGACCGTAGACGTAGTCACCGGCGCCGATGTCCTCGAATACTTTGCGAACCTCGTAGGCGGAGGTGGCATGAACGGCGAGACGGCACAACTACGACCAGGCGCGTGGGTGTACACGACTAAGAACTCGCTGGGCGTGTGTGCGGGCATTGGCGCATGGAACTACCCCATTCAGATCGCGCTGTGGAAGTCTGCGCCCTGTCTGGCAGCCGGCAACTGCATGGTATACAAACCTTCGGAGTTCACACCACTGCACTCCACCGTACTAGCGGACATCTACGCTGAAGCTGGTGTGCCGCCGGGTGTCTTCAACGTCGTCCAGGGCGGCGGTGAAGTCGGCGCATACCTCACCAAGCACTCCGGCATCGCCAAGGTCAGCTTCACCGGACAGGTCTCGACAGGCAAGAAGGTCGCAGGCAGCGCATCCGGCGAGATGAAGTACGTGACAATGGAGCTGGGCGGCAAGTCGGCATGCGTCATCCTCCCAGACGCGGACGTGGACCAGGCAGTCGACGGCGCAATGCTAGCCAACTTCTTCTCAACAGGACAGGTCTGCACCAACGGCACACGAGTTTTCATCCCCGAAGCAATGAAGTCGGAATTCGAGAAGCGATTGCTGGAGAAGATGCAATACATCCGCCCAGGCAACCTCCACGACATGGCCACCAACTTCGGCCCGCTGGTATCAAAGCCACACTACGAGAAGGTCATACAATACATCAAACACGGCCGCGACAACGATAAGGCAAAGATGCTATGCGGCGGCCCTGAAACTCCGTCATGGGTTGCGTCACACAGCGACAAATCGTACCAGAACGGCTACTGGGTCCAACCCACCGTCTTCACAAACTGCACCGACGACATGAAGATTGTGCGCGAAGAAATCTTCGGCCCCGTCATGTCCATCCTCACATACAAGACCATCGAAGAAGTCGTCCAACGCGCAAACAACACCGATGTCGGTCTCGCGGCGGGTGTCTTCACCAAGGATCTCAACCTCGCACACAAGGTTATTGCTCAGCTCGAGGCGGGTATCACATGGGTGAACACCTGGGGGGAGAGCCCGGCTGAGATGAGCGTCGGTGGCTGGAAGCAGAGCGGTGTTGGTGTGGAGAATGGGAAGAAGGGGCTTGAGGCTTGGGTCAGGAATAAGAGTACGCTTGTAGAGATGGGTGGCGCTGTGCCGACTGTGTTTGCGAAGTTGTAGAGATAGTTGTGGGAGAAGATGTTTGTATATAGGCAATACCATGGCAATGTATAATGAAGCCTGCTGACACTGCGTCATGCGCCTAGAACGAGCTGGCTCGGACCACAGCCCATGTCACCCGTCAGTTCACCACCAGTACTCCCACTTCCCCCCTATAGCGCTCCTCAACCCTAGCCATCCCCATCACTACACAGTAAGCGTATAAGTAACACTATCACACTTTCCATTAACAATCTGCCGATCCCCACTCGCCAACTGCAACAATCCCCTCCACGTCCCGCCATGCTGCATGTTGAAGCATGCCTGGTTGATGTTGTTGTTCGTCATGAATTCTAGGCCGCGCGTCACGGCGTCTTTCATGGTTTTGACTTCGGCGGTTGTGTCGCAGTTTTTTCCGGTTGTTGCCGCGTGGTATTGGTAGTTTACCCTGGGGTGATACGTTAGTCAATGAACATGGTTGAGCATGGTAAGGCAAGACGTACCCATCAACAGCACCGGAGATAACACCACAAGTATTGGCTTCACTCTGCGCCTTCATGAGATTGGATACGTAGGTCGCAATTGCATTCACGTTGAGTGCGACCATGCTACCTGCGCCCAGAATGGCGATTTGCTCCTCGATGGTGAGGCGTTTGGCGAGGTCGTCGCTGGAGTGGAGTGTTAGCAGGAGATTGGAGGAATGGTGTGGAAAGAGACTTTTGCGTCGTACGTACCTAGACTGTGTCTCCTCGCTCAATGATGGCAGAGCCTCTCGCTCGGGGAGGGAGATGGCCATGGCGTTGTAGCCGAGGCAGAGGGCGGTTGCGGCGATAGTTGAGAGGCGCATGATGGGCAGTGAAATGAGGATGTGTGGGATATGTTGTAAGGGTTGAGAGTAGAGTAGAGTAGTGATGGTTGAGTGATGAGGATGGTGCGGTAGAACTGGGTGTCTTGTGCGTTATATATAATCGCATATGGTGAGTCGTTCCGATGATTGAGATGGTGATAGTCGAGCACGGATTGACCTACTGCACGCCTTGAGCCATGATGATCAAGTGCTTGCACGCCTGATGACAGCGAGACAGGAGAGAAAAGCCTCACGATACGACCGAAATGTACTGGATAGAGGCAAGATGCTTGATTGGCAAGCAAGTAGACCGATGTTGTCTTCATCGCATCCCGTGGAAACCGCCCTACAACCCTGTATGTGTAAGGCGCCCTTCTTGGATCAGCGTCTATACAATATCAACCATGGTGTTGCACTTCGCCGTCTCTTAGGCGTTCCCTCATTAGCCTGTGCAGCGGTCCGATTAGAGACGTTGAACCCCATCTTTCTGCGGTGTTTTAGAAAGAATAGAGTGCGCCTTTGACTTAGACTGCGGTCTAGTCCTAGGTTAGGCTAGGTCTTTAAGATAGTACTTTAGTATACAGTATAATTACAATAGCTTTAATGTTGTTTGCTAGAGTGCTGTCTAGTGTGTTACTGCAGTACTGTAGTTGTTAGCAGAGCTAATAATTTAGAGAGATGCTGTTAGTCGCTAGTAACTTCTAAGAGAACGTTCCTTAGTTACGATAAGTTAAAGTTTTTAAGTGTAATAGTATATAAGACTATATACTGCTGCTATCCTCCTATTCTTCTGTACAACTCTAAAGCTTGCTAAAATAATTCTAACTATTACAATCTTCGCTAGTATTAACCTTGCTACATCTACACCTAAGCTAAAGCAGGGATTAAATGCTGCTAGAGCTAAGCAAAAGATCTACGAAGCGAAATTTCCGGAACTACAGTCACCTGGAGCGGTATTCTGCGGTGTTTCAGTAATCACAGCCCCCGCAAAGTTCCCGCGCTCAAAAATAGCTGCTTTGGGTAGACTATCTGCGTCAGCATCGCTCAGGCGTTCCATGTTTAGTCGTCGCGCATAGCCGCACGAAGGCTGTGTACCTAAGGCGTACCGGATCGGTCCGTAAAAGAACCCTACGTTTGCACCGACCGACCCTCCGGATCTTGAAACCAAGACAGATCAAGATCGGCATAAGCTTTCATGAGGCGGGCTTATTTCGACTGCAATACTCGATGGTGTACATGTACCGTACATCAGGCACCCCGCGATCATCTATGTCGGTCCTTTGGTACAGCGTTGCGGCATGGATTCACGTCGCCGTCTATCAAACTTGCTCTCTCATTTTGTGATCAAGGCGAGCAGTCTGTTTGGAGGCCTCATGGAGCTCAGGCCGACGAGGCAGAAACGGTTGTTGGGGGCTTGCATTTTGACACGGAGGGGAGGTAGAGCGCAGGTCTGATCTAGGTTGTGTTCATTTGAAGACGTATATAAGTAATCGATGCGTCGAGATAGAGGTCATCATCCCACCACAACGATTTCTCTCAAGTCACAATACACACCCAAAATACCCCTTTTGCTATACATCACTTATTCACGATGCGTTTCCAGCTCGCCCACATCTTCTGCCTCCTCGGCGCTGCAGAGTCTCTCGCCATCGGTGCCCCCGAGAAAGAGTACGTCCTCACTCACTCATTCACACATATCATCATTGCAAACCTCTAACACAAAAGCTCCAGCTACGCCCTTCTCGACACCAGGGACATCGCCTCCCCCCTCTCCCCCCGCACCGACATCGAAGTCGCCGCCGGCTTCGTCAGCCAAGGCGCAACCGCCACCCTCGCCATCGTCTCCATCGCCAACTACCTCGCCGTCTACATCAAAGGCCAATCCGACGTCAACAGCTGCTCCGTGATCTCCGGTAACGTCGACGGCGCTGTATGGCAATACTACGCTACTACCTCTGGTCCCAAGTGCGACACGACGTCTGAGTCGAAGACGATTAGGAACGCGGTGGAGAGGGAGTTGAAGTGGATGCAGGAGAATGGGTATGATGCTGCTTGCTTTAAGATGGACCATGGGGGTACTTGGGAGGGGCATCTCAAGATTGCGTTGAATGGGAAGCCGATTGCTAGTGACACGCAGTGCAACTCGGCGAAGTTTGTCAATTTGTAGATGTGTGGTATAGTGGGGATAGGGAACATGATGGGTGGCATGGGCTCTTATACAGGCCATCTCGTTCTAGGCGCATGAGGTAGTGTCAGCAGGCTTTATTATATGTTGTCATGGTTACATTTACATCGCATGCTTCTTCGTCTATCTATCCCCGTCTCTTACAAGTCTTCATCGTCGTCAAACTCAAACACTCGCGTGAGGCCATCGTCTTCCTGTTCGGCCTCCCGCTCCTCGACCTCTTCCGATCCCTCCGCCGCGAATTCCTGCTCTCCCTCCTCTTCACCGACTTCTTCCCGCATATCAACAGGCCCCCTACCCTCAAAGTTGAGCGTGCCATCCATCTCATGCGTCGCTAGCACATATCCCCCTTCCTCATCCACTCCTCCAGTGAACACCTGTCCGTCCCGTTCCCTTCTCCTCCTGTCCCTCCTTCTCTGCTCAGCCTGTCTCCTCCTTCTATCCCGCTCTTCCTTCCCTTGAATCCACCTTCTCATTGGTCTGGGAAGCTCATTCGGCATGACGCCTGTTTTCTCCATGCCCCAGGTGGTGAAAGAGAGGGCCGCGCGGTTGGTGGAGGAAAGAGTTGCTGCGCCGATACTCCACGATGCGCGACCGATGCCGGATGATGCGATGGCGCTGGCGAAAGAAAGGGTCGCAGTGGAGACTTCTGACAGCGCGGCGCTGGTGTCGTGGAGTGCGGCGGGCCAAGTGCCGGGGAAGGGTGTGGCGGTCGGAAGGGAAGTGGTTTGGGGCGATGGGAGGTCTTCCCAGCTTGATGAAGAAGACGAGGAAGCATATGCGGACTGAGAAGGGGTTTCGTCTTCGTCGGCATCGATTTGCGACTCAGCGGCGGTGCTGGTGCGGATATCAGCCGAGCGAGATCGTAGTTCCGGCTCCGCTTGCGCTTCCTCGAAGTCGCGTATTTGTGCAGCGCTTAGTGCTGATAGCATGGGCGCATCTTCAAACCCGTCGTGAGCGCTGTAGTATTGTGATGTGTGTGAGGAGGCCTCGCGTTGTTGGCGGCCTCTTGGAGCGCTATCGCCCTTTCCAGAAGGGTCGTTGCTGCCTACAGCCTTGCGTGGGCGCCCGATCTTGTCTACCATCTTAGATGTTGAGGTACACAATGAGTCCTGTGACTGCTCCAAGTGGTTTAATATTATTATAAGGTTGCTGACTACAGTTGCGCGATAATGTATCAGCGGAACGCGAAGATGGTGCGTGGAGTGTACAGAGGAGGAGGGTGACAGCACTTCGTATCGTGGTGGACGAGGTGGTGGTTGCCGTATGTGGTGAATGCGAGAACTTCAACGCGCGATTCAATCGGAATAGGGAAGTGCGAACGCCTGCGCCAACGTCACTGCCTTACGACAACGGGGAATCCGCGAGAAGATCAAGGAGGAGAGCTGGCGACCGAACGGGCAGAATGCGCATCGCCAAAACATCTTCACATTATTTGTCGTTTCGATCGCAGAACCATGGATACGTGACCAAAAAGCTGGTACAGGCTTTGAATATACGAGGCTGTGGTAGGTCAGTATATTAAAACTGTGCGCGTAGCACGAAGTTCTGCGCTAAGCGATCCATAGGTGGTGCGCCTATTAAATACGAAGATAGCGGGGCACGTTTGCTACGTCGGTTGCAAGTTCAAGCACCGAACGCGGTGTCATCGAAGTGAATGTGACAGCACGTGACTGCGCATCTACTCACCTCGTCGACCTACCCAGTGCTACAAAGAGGGGTACTTTCGCAATGAAGTGCTTGAATGCGCGATTTAGAGAAAAGTCGCGACACATTCATTGCTCCCGGCGTCGCTTGCGCCGACCTCGCGCTTTACATTGTGCATGCGGCCCATTACCACATAGTGAATACCTGCGTCTAGGCAATCACAACACGACCTCGATAAAAGACCGCAATACCCCGCTCTTGACAGATTAACGCGACAGCTCAGACCATCAGCCTTTATATACCACCCGCTATCTGCATTCTGCGCATTATCACAGCCGCTCGTATTCCAAAGCACACTTTTACTACTCGTCGTCAACACCGGTCTACTTCACACTCTTTCAAATCCACTCCAACGATGTCTTCCAGTCCTTCCAACAACCAGCAGGCTGCGCTCAAGATGCGCCCCGTCACCGGTAAGCACCTCCGCGCGCGTGTCTCTGTAAATCTTTCCATATACTGACATGTCGCACAGGAGCTTTCTTGCTCAAGCAGAGTCCTCATCATCTCTCGCATGACATCAAGGACATCCTCGAGAAGCATGGCGTCCAGCTCTCCCCGGGATGTTCTCAAGAGCTCACCCGATACCTCAACGACAAGCTCGAGGCGTACCCCATCCCTTTCGACCCCAAGCGCCCCAACATGCAAGCGGACCTCGACAACAGTGCTCGCCTTCGCGACAGGAAGGCTCAGCTCAAGGACCAGGGCGCAACTTCGAACTCACCCGCGAAGACACTTCATCGATCCAATCCGGACACCTTCTCGCGTTTCGGCAAGCCTCGCAACATCAACGAGTCTTTCATGGATATTCCGTGGAACGAACCAGCCTCGCGATCCATGTTGCAACCGCCGATGCCCGTCAGCGTGAACTCGCTGCTTCAGGGCTGGCCTCTGAAAGGGAAGTCAGTCGTAGCTGCGAAGACGCCGGTCAAGGTCGAGAAAGAACACTCTGTACAGGCAGAGATCCAGAACTCCGTCAAGTTCGCGAAAGAGCCTGCCGTCAAGGTCGAGATCGATCGACCCATTGAGACTAAGATCGGATCGGCCAACACCATGAGGTCGACCTCATTGAATCAAGGGCGCGCCGACGACTATCTCGATGTCGGTAAAGAAGATACCATCGAGCGCGCACCCCTCGCTATCACAAAGGACAACCTCGTCAAGGTAGAAGAAGGCTTTGGCAGCGACGTCCAGCGCCATGATCAGGTTCATCGCACGGTCGACTCCAAGTCTCCAACTGCACCCGCCATAAAGTCCGAAAAGGCCACGACCACGAGCGTCAAGCGCACCCTCAACAACACTTCCGAAGAGACGGACCACGACGCCGTCTCCTTCACTTCTGACAACCTCGGCGCTGTCAAGAAGACCCGCCCCGCTGTCAAGCAGACACCGTCCTCCGCACCCGCCATCAAAGTCGAGGACGCCACCTCCGGCTTCCAGAGCTCCGTCGGCTCCTCCAACTCTTCGGGCTTCCAGTCCTCGGTATCAGATGTCAAGCAGGAGTTCCAGGAAACGCCTGACACCACATACTTTGGTGAGTCGCAGCAGACTCTGGGCCGGTCACAGGGCCCTTTCAGCCAGACACAAGGGTTCTCGAACTCCTTTCCTCGCAGCCGCTTCGACAGTCAATCTTTCCTGAGCTCTCCCGGTTCAGTGATCTCACAGACTTCCGGACGTGTCGAGATCAATCCGCGTCGCTCTGCTCGACTATCCCAGGCTAAGACAACCGCCGCCGGCTCGTCAGCCCCGTCAGCTTCCGCCTCCTCAGCTCCTCCAGCTCCGTCGCCTACGCCATCTTCCGCCTCCTCTGTTGGTGTCAAGCGCCGTCGCTCCGCCAGCTTTACAGACGAAGTAGAGCAAGTAGAGCGCCAGGGTCGCAACAAGAAGTTCGTGACCAAGGAAGTCGTCGCGAAACAGCGCGAAGCTCGCCACAATGAAGATGCAAAGGACAACAAGCGCAATAGCGCCCAACGTCGTGCCTCGGTGCTTCGTCGTCGCCCAATCTAGAGAGCGTAATTGTGCAGGATATCTTACCAGTCGCTGGGCGGATCTCCCGCCAAAAACACCAGACCAGCGGTGGCCAACATACCTACAGCGCCAGTTCGTCAACCAACATCTTGCATGCATTGAAGTCCAGAAGGCCTTCATCGCTCGCCACATCTTCGCCGTGCTAGGACGACCTCCCTTCCGAACGAAAGCCAAAAGAGCTTTCCTCACCGACCTCCGCGCCCAGAGCGCGCGTCCGTCCGAGCTATCTCGACACCCATTCCGGCCGATCATGTCAAGAGAACATTGAAGGCCGCCGGTCGAGCTGGTGCAAAGTCCAGAGAGACATCACCGCCCAATCGGCCAGATGCAAGCTCAAAGAGCTCACCTCTACTACCCCCTTCGCCGCGCCCAGAAAGGCGCGCCCATCGGGGTCATACCTACTGCATTGGCTCAGCTGAATCCGTCCAGAGAGACTTGACAGCTGATGACCGAGATGAGTGACAGGCCCAAAGAGGCTTGAACCGCCGGTCGGGATGAGCGCAAGGCCAAAGGTTTTGACGATTTATCGGCCATCCAGCACCAAGATACTTGGTAGATACTAGCTGGAGATAGTTGGAACACAAAAGTGCTTCCATCACCCAGCTGCGATGAGATCAAGTTCACAGAAATGGCTTGGCTCATGCGCTACCCTCTCATCGACCTTTATCGTCGAGCGATGTTGAGTCGACTGGAGGTTCACAGGGCTCTCGACCATCGCTGTCGCACTGAGCGCAAGTCAAGAAGGCTTGCTCTACAGTTCTTTCATCTCTTTTCTGTATCTGGTTTCACGTTTGGTTGTTCTGCTGTTCTCGACTGCTGGCCAGCTGTCTACCCTTGTCTCTTCCTTTTCTTTCTTATTCCCTGCGTTACTGCGTTTGTCACAAGGACGTCCTGTCAGCATTTTTACATGTAATCAAGAAGTAAGAGTATAATAAAAGTTCAACGTTCATAAAGACAGTCAACGTGCGTCGATGCAAATGTGATATGGTGACTTCGGCTCTCCGCCCGCATATCCCCACCTCCGCATGCAGGTCAGATTAAAGTTTAGCGCACCAATGCGCCGTAAGCATCGCGACCGACTGCATGCACAACGGCTTTCCTCATTTACGGTGTTACGCCCTGGTTGAAGTCGCACAGCATTGGCCCGTCTTACACTTAAAGCGCATACCCCGCCGCTTTTACCTCAGCACAATGCAACTCCACTTCCGCTTCCTCACGGCCTTCGTCGCCCTCTTCGGTCTTGCTTCTTCCTTCACAATGTCCACTTCAACGCCCAACTCCACCGACTCAGCTCCGGTGACGCGCATAGCGACATTCCGCTTCCTTCCCAACGTCACCGCGGAGCAAAAAGGCGACCGCGCATCTGCTTTTCTCGCACTTTACGCTGAGCACCCGGAACTACTAATCGAAGGGCCGAAGGGAGGACGGCCGCTGAATACGCCCTTGAACTTGACGAATGTTAAGAGGGAGAGTGTCTGGGATTTGGGTTTCGTTGTAGTCTTCAAGGTATGTGGTGATAGGCGACGCAAGCGAGACGCAAGTGCTGACAATGAGTAGGATGAAGCCTCGAGACAGGTGTTCGATAAAGATCCCACGCACGATAGATTGAAGGTATTTGAACTCTCTGTCGTTGTAGTAAGAGTGAAGCTGACGTCGCGCAAGAATGAGACGGACCCGTTGCTCGAGCAGGTGTTTGTGTATGACTTTGTCGCGCAGCCGAATTTGGGGTGGTGACGGCGGCGGGGATGTCAGAATTAGTCTCGCATGGCCAGATGTCGTGTCGAAGTTTGCAGCACAGGAATAATCGTATCTTAACACCTAGACAATCTGTAAAGCCTTGTATGCACCTGGCGGTGCTGCCGTTTGCTCTGACGTATCTCCGTTCTCGGCGCTAGCGTATCGGATCTGCCTAGATGTTAAAAGGTCGACAGCTTCCTCACTTTCTCACTTACCCTTACCACTCTGCAATTGAATTCAGGATGGCGGAATCTTACCTCGAGCCAATGCGCCACCTCACTAAGAATGGCTTCGACGATGCGCGCTTGCTACTTCTTCAAGGCCTCAGTCGCGAGCAGCGCAGTGCCTTGATTCGGGAAGGTATGGAGCACTTCACTACTGACGAAGCATCCGTGCAGTTGTGTCTCTCCATGCTCGATTCGCTTCAACAACCACAAGAGCGGGCGACGTCTGAGCTAATTGTCGAAAGCAACGGTAAGAGATAAAGCATTGAGTGAGAAGTAGACACTGAATTGCTGTGTCACAGACTCCCGGCAGCCTAGCAACATGCAAGTCGCGCCCACACCCACAGTCGCCGCGCATATTCCCCCAACCTTCGGCATAGCACTACCGAGGCGCCAAACCAAACGGAAAGCCACGGAAAACGCAGACCCCTCCAACGACCGTGTTCATAAAGCGCCCGCGCTCAACGCGACAGGTAATGGTGTCAGCAGCCTCTCCAATGGAGACAAAGACGACGATGAAGACTGGGAGGGTACGACTGCAAGACTTAATAACGCTCTACGGGATGACGCTCCCGCGGTCGCCAACGCCGACATTAATGTCATCGACATACGCTCCACAACCCTGGATATACCCGTCCTGAGGATAGGCGCAATGGTCCCGAGCCTCAACGGTCGTGAGCGTTGGCAGCCTCTCAGTTATCTTGATGGCAACCGCGGCACCGATATCCATGCAAAATTCTTTGCCCACTTTGCTAACACAGAGGCGACGCGAGCCGCATACTCGGCAGTGGCGACGGGTCTCGCCGAAGGGTACAATATCAGAGGTGGTTGCATCAACGTAGCCGTGTGGCAGAAGGAAGGCGATCTATTCAATTACCAGAGGCCTGATAGGAACGGTGGAAGGGCTTGCGATACTTGCGTCCGTACAAAGCGACTCTGCGTGCGCGCTCGGTGGGAATGCCCAGTAGGCCTAAAGCTTTGCGTAATGCCTCTGCCCGACACTTATCGTCAAGGCAAGGCGTTGGGTTCCATTGATGCATGGGTCAACGAAGGATAATGGGCAACGGAACAAGTGCGCTGGAGTCTACACTAGTCTCAAATCGAAGATGGTGAAGATTGTAACGCGATGGAAACTTCTAAACCCCCTCCTTCCATTGTCTGCTGAAGCCTGGTGTCCAATGACGAGAATGTGATAGGTGTGGAAGCAGACGGAGGAGAGCTGGGACGCAAAACATGTAGCTAATGATGATCGGCTGCCTTTTGCGGCGAATGGTCGCAGTCATGGCGTTACAAGAGATAATCCAGTCTCTATGGTGATGCGCAAGCTTACCCTTGAGGTTGTCGTAAAGAGACAGGAGAATACAAAAGTGTGTGTGAAGGATGCTGGGCATGTGGATGCGGAGTCGCAAACCTTTGGTGTTCGTCGGTCCGAGCTTCAGACGATGCGCTAGTCGCTAGCTCGGCCGGGGATTGCCGCCGGTCTCCATCAACAAACTTCCGGTGCCGGCTATCCACCTCGCACCACAGCAACCCTCACGTGTGCGCGTCTACACGATGACGAGCTCGTATCTGGAGGCGCTGCTCATGCTGACCGGTAATGAAGCGCTCGCCGATGCGCGCATGAGGCTCATTGATGGCCTGAACTGGGAAGAGCTGGAAATCGTTGCCGTCGAAGGGATAACCGGATGTACCAACCGAAAGGTACGAGAGCGATTGGTCTGCGCAATGCTCAACATTCTCAAAGAGAATCCGAACGTCGAGCCGTTGACAGTTCCAAAGACTGGTAAATATAAGATCCTCGGCATATGAGACAAGAGCTCATGTACATTCACGCAGAATACCTGGGTTCCGCACCTGTCGCACATCCAGGCGCACTCCAGAAACACAATACAGAAACCATGACGGCAACAACCACGTCGGTGGCCAAGCGAAAGCGCACCGTCTCCGATTCGGATAGCGAGCCGCAGCAAGCTGCTTGGAAGGCAATCAAGAATGAGCCGATTCGTAAATCATCATGCAACACCATTGATCTACGTGAAGACGAGGACAAGGCCGAGGACACGAGTGACACGGATAGGATGCAGATGATTTTACGACAAAACGGCGATCATCCACCAATACTACCGAGGATTATCGACCTAGAAGAGCCTGTTAAAGATGAGGATGAAAGAAGTTCAGCAGCGCCACCAGTGATGCTGTTCTCGAACCAAAATTCTACGACGGATTTGAACTTCATCGAATTTCCTATCACATTTCCCGCAGGCTCCGTAAGCGACCCAAATCCCAGACTGAGAATAGGTATATGGGCTCCGGATCCCCATGGAGGTGGCGCCTGGCTACCTCTCCATAACCTAGCAGGTGGAGACGGTCGAGCGATCCACGCAAAGTTCATTGAAGACTACATTCCGCATTCGAAAACAGGTCAAATGTATCGGACAATAGTGGGATATACAGAGCGATTCATGCAGAGGGGAATGTGTGTCAACCACTATTTGTACCGCAGTACAGGCGCATCAAAGTACACTTCAGCCGAAGGAGACAAGGACAGGGCTTGTGACCATTGCAATGGCCGGATGCGTCTATGTGTCAGAGTCATCCTGGACGCCGTGGGCCCCAAGCTGTGCATATTTCCCTTGCACGATAAGTTTCGCGCAGGCCAGACCTCGGTGTCGCTCGGCGCGTATGTCAGAACTAACGGAGTCCCTTTCAAATTTGGGGAGGGGAATGCACGTAGACCATTAGGTATCCCGAGCTTCTCTATCTCCTAATGAGCAGTCACATGCGGCACATCAAGCGTCTCACAATGCGTATTGAGGAGCGAGAGAGAAGAGCAGCGCGATTGACATGAGCCACATCGGGAAGATCTACAGGCACTTACGAAATGTACATCCAGCGTTCATGCCGAAGCAACCACCCACCATGAGCTTCCGAACACACCATCCAATTTTCATCGACGAATCAACCTTCACCTCCTCTATTGTCTCGACAATGCCCCCGCGAAGTCCCACGATCCAAGCTGTGGAAGACTAAGGCTCGCCAATAAGATTGAGAGTATCGTTCAGACTTTTGCCAGAGAAGATACCAAAGTCTTGCTCGCACACCGTTCCTTCTTCCGGCATAGTCCCATTCACGAAATACGCAGCCGTTGCGGTAATGGCACAGGTCCCGGGGCTGTACATAACCGTGTGCTACCAATGTCGTTAGCGATGTTCTCTCCCGAATACATCACACCCGTCCATGAAGCCAAGCCCGTCCATGAAGCCAAGAAACGCTCTTCAACTTACCCCGAGACCATCGTGTCGAAGCACAACACTTCCTTCAAGTATCTTGTTCGCCGCATAAGCCCCAGAGATCGGAGTGCGGACGTCATATGGCGAACCGATGAGCAACACGGGGTTCTTCGTTTTCGCCTTGAAGTCGCCTTCGTACCGTTTTTTCGCCTGAATCTTCCACAGCGAGCACATAATGTACGAGCCGATAATGTAATCGCTGTTCCAATCACCCAACTCCGTTATATGCTGGACGCGTTCCTCGATATTGGTGAGCTCGTCGGCACGAAACATGGCGTCGGAGCAACGGATGAGCTGCGTGTTGTCTGCATTGATCGCTGCATCTTGCACAATGAAGGAGCGGTTGAGCAGATACTGAGTGTGGTTGTACTCCGGGGTCTCGCGGATCATGATGCTGTTGAGATAGCCTGCCAAGTAAGACCCAGATGCCAGGCCCATGCGCAGAGCTGTGTCACTAGCATCGGCGATCTTCTCGTATGTGACGATATCGGTTGTGACATTCGGGCCCATGACGATTGGCTCTCGCTTGGCTCTTTCGGTGAGGCTTTGGATTTGTTCGTACAGTGCGGAGGACGAGACGTTTGGGCGAAAGAGAGCGCAAGAAGCTCCAGCATCAATGCACTGTTTGGTAAACTGTCCCAAGGTAACTGGCGCGGTTTCAGCTGGACCGGTCTCCCTGATGCTCGGTTAGCCCGTTTCGCAGTCATCTGGAGGGGACTACGTACCATCCTTGCTGATATTCAAGTGGATTGAGTACACCATCAAGCATCATTCGGTCGACCTTGTCAGGAAACATGGCAGCCAGGACCTGGCCAAGATACGTGCCGTAGGATATGCCTGAGGTCGATTAGTTAATAACTATATCTACTGAGACTCCTCTTCAACTCACCCCAGTACCGGAGAAGACCATCCTCGCCTTCCACAGTCAGAGCATCAACAATCTTCATGAAGTCTCTGGCAACGAACGCTGTGCTCATCAATGATCCATTCACTGCCTCGTTCTGGAAACAGCGTGCGGCGTATTGCTTGGTGTAAGACCAAACAGCACCCAACGCTACATCGGATGAGTTGGTCCTCGTTGGTGTTCGCAAAGTCGCGACCATCCGTTCCATTTCGTCGTTGTAGCAATCTACGGGCATTGTCGTACCAGTCCCTCTGGGGTCGGGACCGATGATATCGTATTGGCCGCCTGTCATGCTGCGCAAGAAGAGTCATTAGCATGTCGCCACAGGGTGTAATCAGCGAGAGGCTACTTACGCAAGAACATAACGAGCTTGTTGCAGAAGCCAATCTGTTGCCGGCAAACCTGGACCTCCCCAGTTCGTCAACACACTCCCTAGCTTAGGCTCTTTGGTCGCTTTGACTTTCAGGATATTGAGGGTGAGTGTGTTGTTCTTCGACGGGGGCAGCGTGTAGTCAAGGGGTACAGCTAGCTTTCCGAGATAAGTGTCGGGTCTGCCCAGAACAGTGGATGCATCAGTCCAGTTGATAGCGACTTTTCCGCCATTCTCAGAGTATTTGGTGTTTCCAGAAGATGCTTGTGACGCCGTCGCAGCGAGGTTCAGGCATGCGTGCAACGCTAGGTAGAAGGTCGTCTTGGAAAGCATCTCGGTACGGTGGTTTCGACGGTTGGCGATGGTGTCTAGTAAGACATTGGGAGTTCATCGCAATATAAATACTTTTCTTAAAGTTTAAATTCTTACACGGTCAGCCTTGCAGATGCAACAGCAGAAGATGAGGCGTCTTTCGCGCAGTGCTAGTCGTGGGGGCCGCATCGGACCGGAGTCCTCGTCATGTTTAGACGTGATTCACGTAGCCATAATCTCATCGAATTTGTGAGTACTGCTGTTAGTGCGAAGTGTTAGGCGGCAATAGCCAGCAAGAATGAAGGCACAGCGCAGACGTAGCTGGTGTGATTGACGTGTACGAGATAGGGTTTATGATGCGCAACTATACTGAAACGGACTGCAAGATGGCCAAGCTTTCTTCGTGGTCGATGCTCGATTTTGAACTTCTCGCCATTTCGGTATAGCCTCAGGAATGCACAGAGGTCGCCTGTGGTCAGCGCTAACCCTTTTGGGAAGTCAGAAAAGCCAAGACGAACATCCACGAATGAGAAGAAGCAGTGGCGCCGAAAGCATCCTGGAATTGGCATTGGCCAGCACTTGATGGCGCTTCAGTTTCTTGCGTGCAGTCAGCTCAGCTCGCAACTTTACTGCCGAAATAAGACAAGTGCACATGCACTTCGGCATCTCGATGATCCATCGATGGTAGATATCCCGGTGATGGGAAGCGCTGAAGTATGCAATGATCGATGATTCATTCAAACTAGATCCAAAGCTTGCCTAAGCAGTCAACGGAATCATCCTTCTGTCGACCGATGCATGAACGTCGGGACCGCATCGGTTCGTCAAGAGAATCAGCAGACGCCCGCTGGCACAAGAGTTGTGAGCCTGCACATTAGTCTCATTAGTGTATTGCTCTAGAAAGGTTACTAGTGAAGCACTTACGGCTCATCAAAGCACTTATTCCAACCAGGTTTCTTCCGCCTCCAGTATCGTCGGAGCACTTCCCGCGCCTTCAAAGGACTGTTGCTACCAAGAAGGCGGGCATGTTCTTCCAAGTGCCTTTCAATCCAGATCCGAGTGCTTTGCTGGACGTGATAGCCTGCTTCCACGCCAAGCACACACAGTGGAAATGTCGATATCTTCTTGAGCTGCTTCAAGGGCGTGGCAGCCTTCAGATCTTTGAACAGACGATCGCGATGTCGCATTCGCATGCGATCCATCTCTGTATTGCGGGGAATAATGTCAACAGCTTGCAAGGACATTATGCAGTAGAGTGCGATTGCAGACTGCCAGATCGATGCGATTAGCTGCCAGTCATCTTTCTGATCCCAAGACTGCGCCCATTTTCTTGGTACGAACAATTCGATGCGGGAAAGAATGCTTTGTGCATCTTTAGCATACTGATGCGTATCCACGATGGAAGTGAGGCTGAGTTCTTGACGGAGGCGGTTGATGCGGATGATCTCGATGAAGAGACTTGACGGACACAGTGTGTAAGGGAGGATAAGGCTATAGACCTTCTCCACTTCCTCGATATGCTGTTCGAGTGGCTCAGTGATACTGATCTGATGTGCTGCTGGACCAAGACTGTTCGAAAAGGTTACGATGCTGCATGGTGTCAGCCAGATTCGTCGCAATCGTCGTGTTATACCAACAGTACGAATATCACTAGCGCTGATGTCATGTGAGGTACTGTGCGTCGTAGTGATCCAAAGCCACCGCGCATATCTATCAATCGCTTCATACCATCTGCATGCGACCTCCAGTCGACATCTGTGGAGCTATGTACCTAAGAGAACCATCAGCCTTTTGGACCCGCACGTGTCAGATATGTCAGAGTGTACCTCCATTGCCATGAACATGAGAATGCTGGCAATTGTCTGATCACTACTGCGGGTTTCTTTCCTCGCGACATTCTCGTTGAGAGCGCGTATAGCAAGGCCTCGATAATGGCATATCTTTACGCGATTATCTGCAACGATCGTACGGTCTTTGCCAAGAGGCAACGAGGTCAAGTGATAGTTGAGACTCAGGCAGATAGTAGTGTAGTGCATTGGTGGAGCAAGTATATGCAAAGCCCATACTGGGAAGTGCACCACTGCTGGATTGGGTGCTAGGCAGTCCGTCTCTTGGATATCCGGGTAAATCCTAGTGTTAACTATCGGACTTAGCACATGCATTCAGTTCGGCGTTGCGCACATACAGTAATTGACGGCCTGTACCACATCGTGTGTCTCATCCGACAAGAAATCGTACGATGGGAGTCTGTTCATCTCCATGATCTGCAGCAGTCTCTGTATCTTCGCGAGAGGCCTCTGGTTCGACTGGAGAAGTAGTGCGGCTTCCCAGTGCTGGCCCCTTTCCACTACTTCCTTGATCTGGTCTTTGTTGCCGATGCACATGATGCGTTCGCCTACCCCACAGCCCACTCCGGCCTTTGCAGTTGTTAGCTCAGTGGGGTCTACCTGCTCCTCGATATCAAGGTCGTGCCACCATGCTGGCTTGTCTTCTTTCACCAATAAGTTGGCAAGTTGGCTCTTCGACAATTCGATCGCCTCTGGGGTAAGCTGAAGCTCTTCGGAGACCAGCCACGAGCACCCTCCTTGTCTGAGGAGATCTGGTAGACTTGCGTCTCTGGATTCCCCGGGATCAGCAACTGGTCCATTTGGTATAGCGGGTGCGAGTCTCGCGGAGTTTGCCGTTCTGACGGCGGATGTTGGTGGCCGGCATTCCTTCTTCTTCTTCTTTGGACGGATCGTCACGTGTCCCGGTTCCACCCATTGCAACGGCTTCTGGTCGTTATATCCTGGGCATCCCTTACCCGTCTTGGTACATTTTCTGCATAGCGGCAAAGTGCGATCGCACACCAGGCGGCGTTTGAAGCACTCCCAACATTGACGGGCCGCTAAGCTGTCGCCGGGTTTAGCGTCCGACATGACGTCATCGATGTCCAGCGGCTTGAGATATCGCACAAAGTGATCTCGAATTGACTCGATTTTGACTTAGTAGGAGTCTAAACGGTCGATGCAAACTCTTCAACATCTTTTCAGTCGTATGTAAGCGCTCGATGCGGGCGGGGCATGGGCAATGTCAGCAGCCAGATGCTTGGCCATGTTCCTGCCCGAAAGCGGACAAAGTAAGAACAACAGCCACCACAGCCCACTGTACCACAGTATACCGTTCGGGTTGCGCTCGCGACAGCTGTCGCTTTGCCTTCGAGACCGAATTCCGAAGCTCTCACCTCGGCAGTTGGACACCACCTTCAAACTAGCACGTAATAGGATGCCGCTGGTGGTGTGTCACGTGCTCACGTGTCCGCTTAGTCCCGCCCGGGCGGTGCCGTTGCATGGCGGTCACACAACAGCATGGAGACAAACATTGCGTGTAACGAAGATATACAACAACAAGTTCTCCTTTACACAATAGTCTCAGCGTGGGTGGTTTCAAAAGCTGGTGACACCGACTCTATCCCACTGACGCCTTCGCTGGGCCATCACTTGTTTCTTGTCTACCCACGAGTCATCGCAGGAAACACGTTTGCGTCGCGCCGCGTAGCAACCAACAACACAACAGGGCTCTGTCTTCCATCACCACCAAGCATGTCATACTACGATAGCGATCTCAAAGCCGTACTCGCGCAGTTTCACAGCCAATCAGACACCGACACGCGCAAGGACATACTCAAGAAACTCAGCAATAACCAGCTGTCGCGTGTAGTCATCCAAGGCGTGAAATGCGAGTTCGAAAGAGAAGGATTAGAGGAAATTGCGCTAGCCATGCTCGATGTCATCTCCAGGGATCCGCACTCGAACCTTGCGCATAATGTACATGAAGAGAATGGAGTCGCGGTGAAGCATGAAGAAGCCGATGGGGAGTGTGAGGTCGTGATCAAGATGGAAGAGCTAGAGGACGACGACGGGGTCACCATGATTAAATCCGAGTGTAAGACTGTATAGTTATCCCGAGACTACCGTAACATATGCTAACGACGACCTTCCAGCACATGACAACGAGCTTGCCCCAGACCCGGGCCCGTCAACGATAGCATCAGTGTCCATCAATCCGAACCCCAAACGAGGCCGAGGAGCGCAAGATCACCCCGGTACTTTCAAGGAGCGGCCAACGCATGCAGAGGGAACTGAATCAGCGTCCAGAGGTTCTATGCCCAAGTTTTACCCTCGTGGTTACGGTCAGATCGGCTACTTGGAGAGGACGCGCAATCGAGGTGCTGCACGAGGTCCAATGCACGAATTTTACCCTCGTGGTCATGGTCAAGCTGCCTACTTGGAGAGGTTTAGCAATAGAGATGCTGCTCAGGCCCGCTATCCCTTCTTAAACAGGCCTCGCTGGCGTGTATGAAGCTGCTATCCGCCGTTGACATGGAATTCTGGCAAACAGACCGCAAGATAGATTTCAAATACGAGAGACCCTACTCCAAGGGGCGTGATCCCTAGTCTGCGATAGCTAGTAGAGGAAGGAAGGATACGGCGCTTATGATGAGTTCGTTGATGAATATTGGTCTTACACCGTGTTTGATTCTTTCTGCCTGATTTGATAATCTTCATCTTCTGCCAATGCGTGCGCGTCACCTCGTCCGTTTGCACTTTCCCAACCCGCGCGTCACCACCGCTAGCTCCGTTGCGCCGCGCCGCGCAGTCAACCGCAACACCGCCTTATCCTTCACCTTTCATTCTACATCGCCTTCCCATCAGCATTACCCACCATGTCGACAATCGATTCTTACCTCAAGGCCTTGCTGGCGCTTTCCGGCAACGAGCAGCTTGCCACACCCCGCCAACATCTACTCCAAGGCATCAATGACGACGACCTTTCGGAACTCCTGAAGAAGGTCGTGGGAAGAGAGTTCGCCCGCGGCGGCTTGGAGGACATCGTTTCAGTCATCTTGGACGTCATCGCTAGGGACCCGGCTTCAGTCAACGGTGACGGTGGCTGTGTCGCGACGGCTAGCGTCAAGAGTGAGCAACCGCACGGAGATGACATCCAGCAGCCATGTGAGTAGACTGAGCCCAGTTTTGAGAAAATTCACTGAGTATACAGCAGCAGAGGATGAGATCATCACGATCAACAATGATCCTGGAACAGGCCAACCAGCAGTAGAGAAGCGACCGACTACGTCGTCTTCCGGCACCCAGATTCGCAAGCGATCCAGGCCCAATAAGACTCCTGTAGCCGCCACACAAGCACCATCCGCCAGAAAGGTGACGCTTCGGTGCTCGACGGAGCAGGTGATAGACGACAAGACCGTTCCACCTATCGAGATTGTCTACTACAAGGGATGGGATTACGATGATATGAAAAAGAGGATCTACCTTCCATTCGTCCCTGAAAGCAACTTGGGTGCTCTGATCATTCAAAAGTTCGACAAGGACTTTCTCTCCACTGATCGCCACGTGTCAGAATGGGGCAAGCTATTGAGACTGCGAGACAGGAGAATCGATAAGCGTTGTTGCGTCAACTTTCAGGTCGCTCAGAGGAGTGATATGGCAATTGGGGCAACCCGTGAAACAGAGCAAGCGTGTAGACGCTGCGTCGATTTGAAGCGTTTGTGCGCTCGGCTGCTCATGATCGATGGAGTTATCAAGCTCGTCTTCCTGCCCTTGCCTTACGACGCGCTACATGATGTAGATGCAGACGACATGGAGTATTGGGTTAGTTCATAGGCATCTTAAATGTATGGTGTTAACACCACAATCCATGTATAAAGATCTTCGCCATTTTTATGTATACTATGATGAAGATATTAACAACAAGACCTATCCTAGACGTATACATGGACACCCAAGTTTACAATCGAAGACGGAAAAGAGATTGTGGCTTTCTGGGGTACACTTCAATCAATGGCTGTGTAGATACAGCTCATGGCCAATACACTCCTCCTTGCATTAATCACCGAAAGATATTGAGTAAAAAGCTCAGCAACAACTTTTACCTTCTAGTAACCGTGCAAAACGTTAATATATGGACATCAAGATGTGAGAATCGATGCGCAAGTAAAGGTGCGCTCGTCGCCGTGTCACTCACCGACTAGACTAGCGCCTATCAGACACCCGTTCACCTCGTATTCTCTCGCCAGCCTCTTCCCCATCTTCCACACTCTTTACCTCCACAAACTCTCGGCAACCCCATTCAATCCACAAAATCGCCATGTCAACAGTCCAAAACTACCACGACGCGCTCTTGGCCCTATCCGGCAACCCTGCCCTCGCAGCTGCAAGAAGTGGTCTTCTTGTAGGCATGAGCGGCGAAGAACTCATCGACGTCATCACCTGTGGACTCAAGACTGGCATTTCTAGAGATGGCCTCAATATCATCGCGGCACAGTTGTTTGACGAAATTGCAGCGGCTCAAGCAGGCGGCGTGGTAGCGCCTGTGGAAGACAATAATAGCGGCGACGTCGCTGATGACAGCGACGATGTTGTTCGCAACAAAGGCCGGAATCTTCGCAGGCGTGCAAAACGCGGAGGCAAAGGTAAGTGCAAATCAATCAGTCGCGATATAACGGCTAACAGTTGGACAGAGTCGCGACCCGCACAACTTCCACAGTCACAGCCAGCCCAGACCCCAAGACCAAGAGCAACCCGATCATCAACTACGAGCGCGAAGAGAAGAGGAAGCAATCTTGCGCAAGCAGGAAAGAGGACAAGAACCGTAAGCCTAGAGTCAGAGGCGGAGGAAGAAGACCAGGTCCGGACACAGATTTCAGATGAGGAGGCGGAGGCGGATATCGTTGTCGGTGATGAACCAGAAGGAGATGCCAATGCCGCCGCCGACACCAACGCCGACACCGATGCAACCACCGATGAAGCTGTACCCATACCCTGGAAAGAAATCCAAGAGTATTCAGTCATGTTCGATCTGAGCCGCATCGACAGCGAAGATGGGTGCAGCAGTGACGAAGACTATACCGAAGAGTTCGCTGATACAGAGCTATGGAGCGGAGGTAGGTTCAGAACTACAACCGAAAGTTCACTCATGCGCAACATCGATGTGGTTTTCCGGGTACCTATCGGGGAAGGCTTCGAGTTCAAAGAGCTGGACGAGTTCCCCATCACATTTGTCAAAGAGATGACACGCAAGTTCAACAAAGACTACCTCAGAAAGCCGAAGCACAGGACGCAGTATCGGAAGATGATGAATGAAGTGGACGATGCGGACACATGTGTATATCGTCTACTCAACGCACCCTACCCACCAAAACCAAAGGTAGATACTCCTGTTCAACCGGAACCGAAACCGAAACCATTGTGGGAGCTGGATGGACACGAGTTATTGGAGAGGATGTACAATGAAGAGAGAGAGCTGTCTGAAGAAGAAAAGCAACGGATACAACAAGAACAGAAGCAAAGCCAGAAGGAATCAAAGGAGAGGGCTTGCTCTGCTTGTTATCACCACAGGAAGCTGTGCGCTAGGTTCATGAAATCGGATGAGGGTGAGCCCAGGTTGGTGATTTACCCGTTTGGGCCTGCAGAGATAAATGGTGGAGACTGGCGGGGTATGCGGTTCTGGGTACGCCAACCTGAACGGGAGCGTTGTTAAAGCGATATGGTTCTTGGCATCAGGATTAACGGAGCTTGAGCAACCTCGTGGATTGCTTCGATACATACCGTTGCATGCGATAGGAACTCCAGGATTTCAGAAACACATTGCTTCGATATCCATGAAAGTCATTCTCTTCCACCTAGTCTTCCCTCTCAGCTCCAAACCTAAACCTTCCGCCTAACCAACCCCCTAAAAAAATCAAAGCTATTCCCATCACTCTGCACCTGCACCACCCTCCCCGTCCCGCGTCCATCCACCTCCCTAACCTCCTCCGCAAGCAACAACCCCCAATCCCTTGTAATCCCCTTGATCCTCGCCTTCACCGCACCCCCACCACTGTACCCACCCACCCCACCACCACCACCACCCTCCACACTCTCCAAGGTCACCAACTGATCCGTGTGAAGCCAGTTGGCGTAGTAGAATTCCTCCATCTCCCTCGTAAAACCACTCTGCGTAAACGTGCTGTAAAGAGTTTCAAAATGCGCAAGTATACTCGCCAGCAACTTCTCCGGGGTGAAGTCCTTCAACGGCGGCGTACACCCCTTGGCCAATTGATTTAAACTCGTAGTCGGTAACGCGTTACTAAGGTTGAGACCAATCCCCGTAACAACATCATAAGTAGAACCCGAGTAACTGCTATTAACCAGTATCCCGCCGATCTTCACAACGGGGTTGTTGGCCGAGCCGGGGAGTTGCGCGTAGATATCATTCGGCCATTTTAGTTTTACGGGGATTTTTTCGTAGCCGGGTGCGTAGTTCTGAATCCCCTGTACAATAGCCAGCGCAGCAAGATACTGTATAAACACCACGGGCGCGGATTGGCTGAGTGTGAAGGAATGGTGCAGCACAGTACTAAACATGAGTGCTCCCGGCGGCGCGATCCAAACGTTGTTTCCGCGGCCGCGCCCCGCGATTTGCGTGGTCGCTGTTATGGTGAAGCCGTTGGGGAGGCTGCGTAACAAGGACGGGTTCTTCTCGAGGAGCGTGTTGGTGGATGTTACGACGTCGGCGTAGATGAGGTGTTTGCCGAAGGAGGCGTTTGGGTTGCGGAGCTTGGTGTGGTAGTGGTGGAGGTTTAGGTAGAAGGATTCGTGGTGGAAGGGGGTTTCTTCGGGTGAGGGGAGGGCTTTCGAGTGGGGGACTATGGATTTGATGATCTTTTCGTAGGAGACGATTTGGTCGGGGAGCGTGGTGGATGTGTATTCGATACACTCTTGGATCTCTTCTTCTGGGGTCTTGGGGGGCTTCTTCTTTGGATCTTCCTCTTTAGACTGTTCTTCAACACCTTCTTTAGTACTGTTCGTAACGGAAGCAAGGGTAGGCAGCTTCTCAGACACAGCGCTAACGGCCCTTTTCAACTCCTTGACACTCCACGCGCTGCCCTCTTTCTCAATGCGAAACACATCGTTCTCGCCCTTGATGTACTCATCCCCATCAACTATAGTGATGATTTCACCCCACGTAGCGACGAGATCAGCGACGTCTGATAGGTTATGAGCGGTGAGATGCAGACGGGAAAGGGACGGTACCGCTTGTTCCTGCTCGTTGACCTGCAGCCCAAGTTTGCGGAGGATCAAGCGCATAAAGTCAAGTCGAGTAGCGTCTGTGGCTGCGATGTCGCTGATGACGGTGGCATATGAAGGTAAGCTGGGGATCTTGCTTAGGTTCTGGGGCGCGAATCTACGGTATATTAGTCAAAACGTGTGACACAGATCGAAGCAGACTTACTCAGGATGCGGCCCAGTAACAACAGCATGTCCCTCACCCACCTTCCGATACACAACGGCCGCCTTCCCCTCCCCACTCTCCACATGCAAATCCTCCGTATAACCCGCCAATATCTGCACCCCCCTACCCTCCATCTTCCCCGCATCAACAAAAACACCCCCACCATTATAATAGCTCTTAAACACATCCCCCACTCCTTCATCAACCCCCTCAAATGCACCCTTCTCAATCTTAATTTCCGCCGCCCTCGCCCCAGCTTCACTCGCATACTTGAACCCCTCAAACGCCAGTCCCCTACACGTCCCAGGAAAGAAACCTAATTCCCTCTCTCCTTCTACAGCCATCTTAGGGTCGTGGACTTCGAATTCACATCTACTGCTACCGTAGTATCCTCCGGCGCAGAAGCCAAGGTAGGAACCACCGGCGTTTACATACCGACTGATCCGGCGGTTCCCTTCGCCGTTGAGCGTGCGGCAGTAGCCTAGATCTGCGCCGCCGGGGAAGACGAGTAGGGCGCATGTGCTGAACCAGGGTTCTTTGATAAGGGTGTCACCTGTTACGGGGATGACGGCGTAAGATGGGGATAGGAGGCGCCGCAGTGTGTAGAGACAGTGGCGGACGGACTCTGTGGTGCTGCCGTTGCCTGGGTGGGTTTAGTAATTTTTGTGGGGGTGTAAGGAAGCGTGAAAAAGGCCTACCGGAGTATACCAGCACATTCATCTTTTTGCTCGCCATGATGTTGGCGATATTGATATGTGATGTGCGATTGGGATGCTGACTGACTGACGGTGACGTTGGGGATACTGTAGTGCGGACCGAAATTGGCCGTGCTCACAGAACCAAGGTTAATTCTCTCAGCGACTGCGCAAGTTTCCGCAACTTGATAACCTCACACTTTGCAACACAATTCGTCTTTCCTGGCTCTTTCGAATATGTCAAACGAAGATAAATCCCGCGCAGCAGCAGCACAATTGCTGATTGACGATGAGCCTGATGACTGGTGCGTAGTCTTTCCTTGTTGCGGTGTATGCCGATGAGATATCATTGGGTGCTGGCAGTGGACTGCATCCGAAACCGTCAACCACACCAAGCTATCCTAGATATACATCGCTTTTTCTCTATGCAGACATATAATCGAGCTAGCACTGTTTCTATGATACAGCCTCCACCGCCTCCCCTCCTCCGCCCCTCCGCCTCCCCGCCGC
Source organism: Alternaria ethzedia (assembly GCF_023757985.1). Taxonomy (NCBI): domain Eukaryota; kingdom Fungi; phylum Ascomycota; class Dothideomycetes; order Pleosporales; family Pleosporaceae; genus Alternaria; species Alternaria ethzedia. Next base: position 80,039 of record NW_026056202.1, read on the forward strand.
CTCCCCCACCCACCCAAAAACGTAGAGGAGGAACTCTGGACGTTAGAAGCGAAACAAGCTAACCAAGGTTTCGCAGGGACAAGCGCATCTACAGCACCGGCTGCGCAGACGAAAACGCAAAATTGACAGATTGTTATTACGAGAAGAAGGATTGGCGGGCGTGTAAGCAAGAGGTAAGTTGTTTGGTGACGAGCATTGCTTCTGGCCTCTGGACCTTGGATGAGCCGAGGATTCGCCGAAAAAAGCAAGGCAATTTCCTGACACTCAAACTGACTGGATGTTCAGATGGAAATCTTCCGACAATGCTGGCAGCGACATGGGAATGATAAGAGAACGGATTCAAAAGATGTTTCAAAGTAGCGGATTCGACAGCCAGCTTCGCGAGCGCATGTGTAAAAGTAACTGTATCATCAACCAAAGCAGTGGGATGTGTAAATTAGTATTCAAACTCTAGCCATGTGGAAAATAATGTTTTTCGTCCTTCAGTATACTGAGACTACAAGTACCAATGAAAGAGATGCCCGTCAAGCCATTATACTGCAGCTGTCATTGCTTGACCGGCATGATTCCACATGAGGCTGTGTTGCCTCTGCACCGCAACTTCGTCTCAACCTAGACCGGCTTCCGTAGAACTTCAATGTCCGGCATAGCATCATCGCACCTATTCTCGGTGCATAAATGAGCCCCATGTATGCGATACACAAACTCAGTCGCATCCGCTCACTTCCTCTCATAAATCGGCGGCACAACATCCGGGTGAAACGGGCTCTTCGCCGCATCCGCCTTCTGCTTATCAAAGTTCCACACACCATTCGTCTGCCCATCATTGATGCCCTCGCCAATCTTCTTGGCCAGCTGCTCGAACAACGGGTACTTTGGTGCTTTTGAGAAGAACTTGCGCTCCCACTCCTTGCCAGCCTCCTTCTCTTGTTGTCGCATCTCGCGCTGGCGGGTCTCGATGATAGTCTTCTCCGCACTCGTCAGGTCCATGTTGCCACTGTTAATCGCATCCGACACCTTCTTCCACGCGCGCCGTGTCTCGAAGTCGTCTTGTTGCTCGATGGCGGCGACGGTGAGGGGCGTTGTTTTTGTGGACTTGTGGTCGAATGTGTCCACGACGGCCTTGGTCTTGGCATCCTTGATCTGGAACGAGTCGGTCCACTGGCCGTCGGCCTTGTAGATGGCTTCCTTCTCCTTGCCCTCAGGGTATAGCACGGCGGTGAACGAGTTCTTCTTTCCAGAGACCCAGCCCTTGCCGCTGTAGTCAATGCGCGCGGTGTAGCCGGTGGAGGATTGGATGTAGGTGCTGCTGTTGAGCTCGACGTAGGGGGAGCCTGTGATGAGGCCTTCGATGTGGAGGGCGGGGAGGGTGATGAGGTAGCTTTCGTTGTAGTTGTCGAGGTGGAGCATGGCATGTCCGATTTGCTGTGAATGTTAGCGGTGTACATGGAAGATACTGAGTGTAATTACCTTGACATTGATGGTGGTCTTGAAGGACGCCTTCTGCGCGTTGTAACCCTCTAGCCGGACGCCGTGTTGGTCGTTCCAGATGGAGTAAGCCGTGACGGGTGGATGATGACTGCGCGCATTGCATTAGCTCTCCCGTCCTATACGCGTGGCATGCTTACGACAGGCTGAGCCATCGCAAACGCGTGTGTGCGCGTACCTGACTTGCTCGCTGACGAGCTGTGTTGTGCCTGCCTGGTCCTCCCACTTGCCCAGGAACAGCTCGCCCAGGAAGGGGTTCAGAGGCTTCTTCTCGCTACCCAGCTTTTCCGACCGACTGGCGTACTGCTGCTTCAGTGTGCTCAGGAACCACTTCAGCACCAGCATGGCCCGCTTGGCAGGGTCCTTCTCGGCGGCCGGTGCGACGAAGACGGAGGGGTGTTCGGTCCAGTATGAGCTATTGGGGGTTAGTGTGTTTCCCTGGTCGGTCAATATGGTGGGACATACGAGAACTCGGTGAGCGACTTTGTGGAGAGAATAAAGGCAGGCGCCGTCATCGTGGACAGGTCGCCATTGAAGGACGCGATGGACTATGATGCGTTAGTCAAATGCCATGTTCGAGTCGAATTACCATAGTTCCTGGAGGTACGAGCCTATGCACTATGCGCGAATATCTCTAGACACGTGAGGATGCTGGGATATTTCCATACCTTGAGGAAGCTCGTCCATGAGCCTCTGGCCTGGGGTGGCACCGCCGATCCTTCTTTCTCAGCCATGATTGCGATGCACGTGTGCTGGAGATGATTTGAGGAGGAGAGAGAAGTAAGGAGAAAGCGTCGACAGGTGTAGACGCGCGTGTAGGGATGTGTGAAAGGCGGGGGTTGTCGAGGACTAGGGACCTTCGCAGTGGGGACGGAGGGCTGTTATGGAGACGCTGCGGACGGAGCATGTTTAGATTGGGCAATGACGTCGGAGCTAAGCCACACACCCGCCCAAACACAACGAGGTCATGACGAACAACACTCTCGCCACGGGGCAGTCAGCCATGCTATTCCATTTATTGGTGCTATGTTACTATTGTGATATCTCGTGTACATTCGTCTAATCATGCTTATTACATTTACGCGTTCCCTGCTCCAACTACGCGCTTAGGTCTTGACATCGGGCTCGGTGCGGCCAACGTACTCCTGGAGCTTGAGGAGGTCCGTCGCGAGCTTGACGTTGTCCTTGAGGTAGTCCTGCGCGTCCATGTCGTATGTCGACTCGTCGCTGGTGTGCTTCTCGATGTAGAGACGGATCGTGGCGCCGCTGCTGCCTGTGCCGGACAGACGAACAACGATGCGGCTACCGTCGTCGAACTTGACAAAGATACCCTGGTTCTTGCTGACGCTGCCGTCGAGGTCGGTGTAGGAGAAGTCGTCGGCCTCGAGAACCTTGCGACCAGCGACGGTGGAGCCGATGAACTCGTCCTTCTTGGTGGTAATGAGCTCCTTCATGTGGGCGGTGACCTTGTTGGCGCCCTCGGTCTCGCAGCCCTCGTAGTCGTAGCGGGTGAAGAATGTGCGGCCGTAGGTCGTCCAGAAGTCCTTTTGGATCGACGCAATGCTGGGTGTGGTTCCAGTCTGCTGTCCGACACCGGCCAAGATGTTCAACCACGCGACCACAGCCCATAGACCGTCCTTCTCACGGATGTGGTTGCTGCCCGTTCCGAAACTCTCCTCACCGCAGATGTTCATCTTGTCAGAGTCGAAGAGACCGCAAAAGAACTTCCAGCCAGTGGGCACCTCGTAGCACTCGACACCCTTCTTCTTGGCGACAAGGTCAATGGCGCCAGAAGTAGGCATACTACGGGCAAGACCATAGATGCCCTGCTTCTTGAAATATGGGATGAGCTCGGCGTGGTGTGCGATGATGGCTAAGCTGTCACCGGGCGAGACGAAGGAGTTTGCGCCGTAGATCATGTTGCGGTCACCGTCGCCGTCACTGGCAGCACCGAATTGGATTCCGTTCTTGTCAACGGCGTCGACCAGCGACTTGGCGTAGACAAGGTTGGGGTCGGGGTGGTGGCCGCCAAAGTCGGGCTTGGGGACACAGTTTTGTGTGCTGTTGGGGATGCCGAGCTCCTTCTCGAAGATGTCGACACCGTATGAGCCAGTGACACCGCTCAGGCCATCGAAGAGGACCTTGAAGTCAGAGTGCTCCTTGAGGAACGACTTGATGAGGTCAAAGTCGAAGATGTCCTTGAGCATCTTGAGGTAGTCCTCGGTGGAGTGGACAATCTCAACCTCGAGGCTTCCATACTTTTGTGTACCGATGGTGCTGAGGTCGATGTCGGGGATGTCGGCGATCTTGTACGAGCTGAGGGTCTTGGAGGTTTCGTAGATCTTGTTGGTGACGCTCTCGGGAGCCGGGGCACCGTTGGCCAGGTTGTACTTCATACCAAAGTCCTCATCGGGGCCTGGTTGTGTTAGATGGGAGGAGTGTATGCGTAGCGGAGGACTTACCACCGGGGTTGTGGCTGGCAGTCAGGAGGATACCACCCGTCGCCTTGCGTATCCGGATGATGTGACTGGCGGCGGGTGTGCTCATGATGCCATTCTGGCCGATGAGGAGCTTCTTGACGCCGTAGGCAGCGCTCATCTTGGCAATGGTCTGAGTGACCTCGGGGTTCCAGTAACGGCCATCACCACCAACGACGAGGAATGCGCCCTTGACACCTTCGGGGATGGACTGGAGGATGCTGGCAACGAAGGACTCTGAGTAGTGCTCCTGTTGGAAGACCTTGACCTTCTTGCGGAGACCAGAACTGTAGCAATGTATGTCAGCTATCATCCCTCAACGCCATAGCTCCTGAGATATCTCAGCTGTTGCAGGGTTGTTGGACTTACGTTCCGGGCTTCTGGTCCTGGAAAGGCTTCAATTCAACGGTTCGGACGCTCATATTGACTGTGTATGTTCTTCGAGCTTTGTGAGAGAAAGATGAAGCAATTGGGGGGTCGGGCGATGTGGCAGCTGGCAACTTTTGAGCTGGTGAGGGGCCCAGCTTCCCCCACCACGCGGGATGACGCCGGCGCTAGCTCGTCAGCAGAAAGACGAATTTATGCGGACAAAAAATTATTAGCCCCGCAGAGGGTAATAATTTTTTGTCTAATTAGAAATAACAGCCTTAGCAACACAACTAGCTAGCAGCAACACAACTACCTAGTAGCAACACTGCAACACATTAACACCGCAACACATTAACACCGTAACTACTACTATATTATTCTATACTCTATAATAACAACTAACTTCTACAATATATACAATAATAGTAAAATACTTCTTTTCTCTCTATCTCGCGCAAGAGATCTACTTTAGCTTCTTCTTAACGCTACTGCTACGCTTATTACTACTATTAATAGTAGCTAAGATTAATTAATTAACATCTACAACTAGAAAAACAAATATTATATCTATCTACAAATTTCTTGTAAAGCAACTATTAAAGCAATTTAGATACCTAATACATCTTACGCTAGGTATATACATAAGGTAGGCTAATACTATAACTAAGTAAACTTTGCTGCTACTACTACTACTACTACCTCTCTTATACTCTAATGTTGTATATTACTCTTCTTTAAGTCTCTTGTTAATAACTATTAGCTAGTAATACTATAGTCTTATTCTTTTATTCTCTAACTACGCGCTTCTACTATACCTATTATATTATATCTATTTTACACTTTACTAAGACTAATAAACCTATATATATCTAGGCTTAGAGTGCATAAGAGATAATAAGAGAGAAGATAGTAAGAAGCTATTAAATAAGTAGTGTTAAAGCAGAATTATTACTTAGGCTATAGCTATAATAGTATATATACAGGCCTTTATAGATAAGAATAGTAACTAGAGATATATAAATAGAAATAACTATATAAGCTACTATAGCCTTAGAATTACTAACTACCTAGAGAGTAATTATCTTAACTACAACTTAGCGTGTTAGCCTATAGTTATAATTACTTTTTAGCTAGATATAGAAAGAAGCTACACTATCTTACTATACTCTAAGAGAAAACAATATAAACGCCTATTTAGCTTATTTTTAGAATTACTTATACTTACTACCTCTTAGTAATAAAAGTAGTCTCTTCTTAGTTATTAGTGCTAGACTTGCTAGCGCTAAGAGTCTTGTAGATAGTATCTTATATATAGGTAGTCTAGATTTAGATAAAGAAAGAGTGTAGTACTTAACTAGCGTGTATAACTATAACTTATTAGTTTTAGAAATTAATATAATATTAATAATAACATCTTTATAGTAAACTTAGAACTAGTATATTATAAATAGTATATATATATAGTGTACTTAAAGTCTCTTATTTAATAAAGTTATTCTTACTATATATCTAATAGAGTACTAGTACAACTACTTATAAAAGAACCTAGATAATACTAAAGTGTATATCTTTGCAGACTAGTGTATTATACTACTACTACTATAGTAGATAATGCTATGCAAGAGAAGGTAAAGGTGTACCTAGTAGTATTAGTTTTACGCCTACTAGTTATTATTTATTAAGAGTAGTGTTTCTAGAAGTAATATTAGTGTTACTATTCTTAATAGCTTTAGTCTTACACTTATATAGTGTTATAATCTTTCTAGGTGCCTAGATATAACCTTAGCGCCTATTACTTTTCTTATTCTTAGCCTTACGCTTATGTAGTATTATATTATAGAGGTAAAAAGATAGCTAGAGCTATATAGTGCGTATATAGAAGATAGAATAGAAGAGAGTTAAACTTATTATATATATAATAATAATAGTAAAAAAAAAATAGATACGCGTATAGAGCCTTAGAATTAAACCTTATTATTAGAAAGTAATATAGTTACTATTAGTAACGTAAGCTAGAAACTTAATAATTCTTTACAGACTTATAAAGATTATATATTATTATCTCTAGCTATTACACTATAAGTCTAGATAATAGAAATTAGCGTAGTTGTATAGATTATATAGCTAAGGTATTTTTTATCTCTTTTCTTATAGTAGTAGGTAATTATAGATAAGATTTAGAGCTACTAGAAAGAGAAGACGTAAAGATCTAGAAATTCTATAGTAAGTTTAAAGCTACTAGAGAGAGAAGGTACTAGAATTAGTATAGTAAGTTTGTATAAGCTAGATTTATATAAGAGTAGACTTATATAGTAAACTTAAAGCTCTTAAATAGTAAACTAGAGAGTATAAGCTAGAAATTATAATTAAATATAGCTAAAAACTTAATAATTTTATATACTATAAGAAGTAAAAGAGCTATATTATTAGATAAGTAAGGTATATAGAGTAGAGAAAGAAGTTATATAGGCTTATTTATATATATATTTATAAGTATATAGAAATGTATATATATATTAGAGTAAAGCGTTAAGTAAATAGAAAGAAATATATAGCTACTAAAGGTAGATAGATTAAGAAAAAAGATTTTAATAGAGATTTAAAGTTAAGCTACTAAGACATATTACGTATACCTATAGACTAGCTATCTTCTAATAAAAGATTTTATATACTATACTACTTTATGTCTTAAACTCTACTATATATATAAATTACAAATATACCTCTAAAGAGGCCTTCTAAGAATAGTAATAGTAGTAAATATTCTATAAAGCGTGTAAGAAACTATATCTTCTATACTAATTCTATAAGTTAGTCTACTATAGTAGCTACTATAGAAGCTAACTTATATACTAATTAGTTTTAAGGTCTATAATATAACAAGCGCTAAGTTTATATCTTAATAACTAATATACGTAGAATATAACACGCTACTCTTATGTTAAGTCTCTACTTCTCTACGTCTAAACCTATTAACTCTAACTCTATATATACCTACTTTATACTAGCTACTACGTAAGTATATAGTAAGTTTAGACTAAAACGTCTTACTAACACCTACGCTTACGCTTATACGCTTCTTTTATACTTCTATGTATAGATAAATAGTGTAAGTAGTAGATATACTATAAATAGCTACTATCTATACTATGTATACTTATTAGTCTATATATAGCTAACTTATTACTTCTACGCCTACTAGTCTATAGTAGTTAAGGCCTATATCTCTTTAGGTACTAGCCTTAAACTAGAGACACTTAAACGCCTATATAGAAAGGCGTAGTACTTACCTAGCCTTATATACTACTTAGTGTACTATTTATAGAACTAGAAGCGTTAAAGCTAAGTTTTATCTAGACCTAAAAGATGCTACGTATATTACTAACTAATCTATAATAATAATAGAAGATAAGTAGAAGAAAGAAGATAAGTAAAAGAAAGAAGATAAGTAGAAGAAGAAAGACGTAGAAGATAATAAACTAGAGACTAAAAATATATAGTCTATAGTAGATAGTAAATTATTAAACTAAATACTAGGTATATAGCTAGAGGCTTATAATAACGCTATTAACCTTAAAGCTAATAGTAACTCTACTTTATTATTATCTATAGAGTTTATAAGTGCGTATTATATACTTTAGCTACTACTATAGTTAATATAGACGTCTATGTTTTAATTTATATAGCTACTAGGTAATATAGACTCTAGATTAGATATAGACCTAGATAGTGCGTAATAGTAGTATACGTAGCCTAAGTACTCTATAATCTATATACTCTAAATATAAGCTAGAAGTAATAAAATTTATTATATTACTACTATATCTAAGCATTCTAGGTATCTTATCTATTAGTTCTAGCTATTAGCTCTAGCTATTAGCTCTAGTAGTTAGCTCTAGTAGTTAGCTCTAGTACTAGGCTAACTAGTTAGCTCTCTAAAGAGTCTCTATTCTATCTTCTAAAGAGATAAAAGATAGCTAACACTTATAAATAGCCTACGCTCTAGAAATAATAATAGTACTAAAGATAATATAATTTAGTAATAATATAAAATTCTATAAGACTTGTATAGAAAAGAACTAAAGCTACTCTCTACTTCTATATCTCTGCTATATTAAAGGCTTACTAATAGAAAGTCTATCTCTAGTAATTAGATACTTTATATACCTACCTATTATATATCTCTCTAATATGCCTATAACTCTCTTAGCCTTATTAGCTAGCTCTTAGCTTATTTTAGTATTACTATTACTTAATAAGTAGCTAAATAGACTAACTATATTATAGTCTTACTTATTATCTTCTTCTAGTACTTAGTATATAACCTAGATATATTAGCTATAGTTTCTATATATATCTTAACGTGTATAGTAATACAGCGCTTACGCTTACTCTTATCTTAAATAATATTACCTTTTTATTCTTTATATTATAAAGAGTAATCTAGAACTTTATATTACTATTAACTATAACTCTCTTATAGCTATAATATAATCTTTATAGACTATATTTTACTTTTCTAGTCTAACTTAATAACTTAGAGTAATAGGTAAGTCTCTACTATACTTCTATATCTTTCTTAGTGTAAGTATCTATAAAGTTGTCTTTCTCTTCTTATTTAGTGTATTACTACTCTAGCTATTAAGTAAAGCTAAGAGCATTTTTAACCTATTAGTAAAGAATTTATTATAGATATAAATATATATAGTTTCTTTTAGAAATGCGTAGAGATTATATCTCTACTTACTCTAGGTATTTATTGTAATAATAGCTAATTAGAATATTTTGTTATTATAGATAATATTAAGTCTATTCTTATTTTTAATTTTATAGTAGATTTCTAATTTATTAATATATACTAATATATCTTAGCCTTTATTATAGATAGCTTTAAACTTACTAAGTTTTAGCTTTAGTAACTAGAAAGATATATCTTCTAGATTTATATCTATTAGTATAGGCTTAGTGTCTATGTTGTATCTATTTATTAAGGTTTAGAGACTAAAATCTCTAAGTTAAGTACTAGTAGTAGAATTAGTGTTATTATTTTAGTACTATAGAGTTATAGCCTAGTGTTAGAACTAGTAATATCTATTAAATTTAGAATATAAATAGTCTTTCTTAAGTATAAGTTAAACGTTAGTATAAGCGTTTATAAGAGAGTTATAGTCTAATCTAATAGCTATATTAGATTACTTTAGAAGACTATTAGTCTACTACTTTTACGCATATCTAAACAAACTAAAAAGTATTTATCTACTCTAAGTAATAGGTATATATATCTTAGATGCGAGCATATTATATATTATTATATCTTTTATAGTCTAATCTAGATTAAAAGCTTCTCTATATCTAGTTAGATTAGTGTAGAGTAGATTATATTTATAGAGAAGTCTAATTACGTAGTTATAGAGTTTATAAAACTCTTCTTATACTATATTAAATCTATATAGAAAGGTTACAACTATAAAAGTTAGAGTAGATAGAATGCTTTTCTTTATTACGTTTTAGTAAAAGCTATTATCTAGCAGAGCAGCGCTAAAGTAAAGAATCTAGTAGCTAGAGTTACGCTAGTTATATAGAGATAGACTTAGTATAGACTTTACTAGAAGGCTTTACCTAGAACGCTATTAGTAGAATATTTAAAATATTAGTTTATGCACTTATAGATTCTTAAAGTTAGATATTCTAATACTAAAAGGTTAATAGAATGTAGCACTATAGCGTTATATCTACCTATAAATATTATTACTAGTAAAGTTATAGAGATACGTTTAAGCTCTAGATAGTACTAGAATTAGTTTAGTTACTAGTATATTAGAAAAGTGTTTTTTTATACTAGTAGCACTTAGTCTATAAAGTAATAGTATTAGAATCTATTTAGTAGTTAAGATATTGCGTTTAAAAAAAGGTAATATAAAGAGTTAAAGAGTAGTTTAGAAAAGATATAGAAAGTAGTATAGGTTATATACGTTATTAACTTCTAAGTTAGATTTAACTATTATAAGATATTATAGTAAGTAGAAGTAAAGAATAGTTTAAGAAATTATACAGCGCGTTATATAAATTAGATAAGAGAAGAAATATAAGTTAGAGGTAAAGAGAATAGAATAGAAAGTAGCTAAAGTTAGTGTCTACTTAGAATTTATTAATTACTTTAGTAATTAGTTTAAAGTTAACGCGCTTAGATAAAATTATATTAATACTAAGTAGCTAAGTGCTTCTTTAGTAACATTACCTAAGTATAATAATACTTATAAGCATAACTATTAATATTATTATTAGTAGTAATATAAGCTAGGTAGAATAATATAGATACTAGCAAGGCAGAGAATATAGTAGAAGACTAAAGTAAGATAAAGCTAATAGAAAAGTAGTTCTACTTATAAGCTAATTAAATTAGTAAATAATAGATAGTATAGACTAGTTAGAGATAGCGCTATCTAGCAGCTACAGCTATTTATAGTAACTATTCTATTAGTATTTTATAATTCTATAATTAAGTAACACTAGATCTTTATAGAGCTAGTAGAGTATACGTCTATATCTTTATCTAATAGCCTAAGCCTTATAGATCTACTCTACTATAAGAATAATTAATTCTAGCTTTCTTATAATAAAGTATATCTTATTACTATTCTTAATTACGCAGCTATTATAGAAGAAGATAAAGCTAATTATAAAAATAAAAAGTCTTATAAGACTTATAAAGAAAGTATATAAGATAGAACTAATCTTCTCTAAGACTACTATTAGCTAAGAACTCTAGAGCAGCCTTATAGTCTATCTAGATATACTAACTACGTTCTTAAAGAGCGTCTATATAGTCTTATACACTATAAGTATCTATTATCTATAAGTTTTTTTATTACTAACTTACTAGAATAGAAGCTACTATTTATAGCGTGCTTTCTAACCTAGATAGTAGCTATATAGAAAATCTTAGAGAAAGATAAATAAGTCTTAAAAACCTAGTAAAGTGCGCGTTAGAGTACGTATAGTAAAGTGTAAGATTATAGTCTTTAGAATATAGAGCTAAGTAAGCCTTATTACTATATATATAAAGTATTAAGTTAACTACTCTATACTAACTATCTTAAAGTAACTACTTTGCCTACCTACTATTTATTTTATAGTCTACTCTAGGTATTCTCTAATAACACTATAATATACTAGACTTCTACTTCTTAACTAGATATCTTCTGTAATTCTATTCTATATATAAATTCTAGGTCTCTCTAATAAGAAAGTAAAGTAACTCTAGTAGATAAGTAGTATATAGAAGAGAGAAAAGTAGAGATAGTAAATAGTGTTAGTAGTGCTAGCCTATAGAAATATAGTAGTAGCCTTTAAAACTCTACTCTTTATATAAAAATAACTACTACTTTTTTTCTAGTTATAATTATAGATAGAGAAGGTAAATTAAGCTTTCTTACTACTATAGTATCTCTAGCTACAGATATAAGAATAGAAATACTAAAGATAGAAAGTTCTAATAGTGCAACATCTACGCTAGGCTCTAGAAGCTAGCTAAGTATTAGATCTAAGAATAGTAATAGGTATATAATAGAAGAGCTTAGCAAATACATACTAGAGAAGATAGTAGTAGTAAGTAGTAATAATAAAGTAGCTTATAGTAAGCACTTTCTATAGCTAAGTAGTAATAAAGTAATAAGCACTAGTGCTAGCTTATTATATTCTAAGCCTCTAGTATTACCTAAGGCTTCTACTATATATTAGGTTCTATAACTAGCTACGCTGCTAGGTTCTAGTAGCTCTTAGATTAAATAGATTATAGAAAGCTATAGGCCTATACTAAAGATACTAATAGTAAATAAGAAAATACGCTAGTAGAGGTATATAAAGCTATAGGTAAAAGAGATAGAGTAGAAGGCTAGTAGGTAAGAGACAACGTTAGAATACTACGTATCTTACTACTATAGGCATGCTTAGATAATATAGAAATATAAGCCTTTCTATCTATTACCTCTCTTCTACCTTATTTACTACTATATTATTTAGCTTTATTATTACTTAGTGTCTACTACTATTATATTAAATAGATTAAGTATATAAGAATTAAATAATAAGATATATACATTTTTACTAATAAGAATAGAGTAGGTATTAACTACTTAGAATAAATAAAGTATAAATAATATAGTAAGTATCTAGAGTAATAAGAATATACCTATTTATTATCTTCTACTAAAGATTACCTTTATAGCCTTTAGGTACCTTAAATTCTCTAATATATATAGCGTAAGATTAGTATTACAATAGATATAAGATAGCGTAAGCTCTTATTTTAGTACTCTCTTCTACTACCTATATATCTTATTTACTTATAGTAGACTTAAGAGACTAGAAGCTATTTACGTAGATAAAGATATATAAAAAAGTATCTTACTTATCTAATTTACGCTACTAACGCCTATACTTACCTATAAGTTTAAAGCTATAGTTTCTAGTTATAGTTAGAGTACTACTATATAATATACGCTAGAAAATATTAAAGTAGTAGAAAAGATAGCTATAGCAGGTACTAGGCCTATAGAGAGCCTTATCTCTAAGCTATATATATTAATATCTATCTACGCTATAATATAGAATAGTAAAGTAGTTCTTATATTAGTCTTATACTTTTAGTAAACTCTTTAGCTAAAGAAGCTATAGTTATATAAAAGAGGCACACTTACTAACTATATCTATATAGTAAGTACAGCCTATAGTATTAGCCTACTCTTATCTCTAGCTACTACTATCTTTATAGCTTTAGTATATATAAAAATCTAACTAAAGATATTCTATATAATCTATAATAGCTACTACGCCTATTTTTATAGTATCTCTCTTTTTAATCTACATCTTTATATATCTAAGATAGAAAAGTATCTTTACTTACTAGATATTTCTATTATAGCGCCTGTCTCTAGTACGTACACTAGAAGAGTATTATATTACTTATAGTCTAACTTAGTAGTAGATAGTGTTATAAGCTTAGTATACTCTATAGTAAAGATTACTATATATCTTATAAATATTAGCTATCTTACTCTTTACTTTACTTAGCTATAGCTTAGCTCTCTTCTTTTTAATTTTATATTATAGATATCTATTAGCTATCTTTAATCTCTATATCTATATAATACTTAGATAGAGCTACGCTATATTCTAGACTTTCTATATACTAATATAGACCTGCATAAGCTTAACTTTATTAATATTAAAGTATATATCTAGAGAGAACTACGTAATCTCTACTCTTATATTATAATATCTAGCTAGATAGTAGAGTTTAGGCTATAGAATATATAAGTTAAAGGTCTAAGTAGTATATATAGGCTACTAGTCTAGCATATTTTACGCCTACTTATTTAGTAATCTAAGACACTTATATTAAACTATATAGTAGGCTAGTGTAGAGAAGATCTAGTAGTAGTAGAGATAGATATAGAGCTAGCATAAAAACTTATAGTATTACTCTAAGTATAGAAAAGAATAGCTATATAGTAGATAGTTTATAGAAAGATAGAGAAAAATATATTATTAAGTAATCTAGTAGATCTATAATACTATATAGCTAGTATATATATATATATATTAATATTAAGACTTAAGAATACGTAGAAAGAAGACATTACTAGAAAGATCTAAACTAAGATATTTAGCTAAGCTAGTAACTACTAGCTCTATATACTTAAACTATAAAAATCTTCTATAAGAGTATATTAAATATAACCTAAAGACTTAGGTATATAGTAGTAATAGTAAACACTATATAGACTTATTCTTTAAGTCTAATCTTACGTATTATAAAGCTTAGCCTCTAGAGATTAGAGAAAGACTATAAGATTTTAAACGTATCTATAGTCTATTCTTAAAAATATCTACTAAACTAGTATATAAGATTAATATACTATACCTAGCTAACATCTTTATTCTACTTCTATAAGTAAACTTAATTATTTATAGACTTAACTTCTATAAACTCTACTTAGTAGTTAACTCTAAATTACTTCTACTCTTCTACTATATATTTAGATTACATACTTTATAAGATATAAAGTAGTAGACGTAGTCTACGTAGGCTATATTCTACTTATAGTAATATAATAGTAAAGTAGTCTTACTTAAATTACGCTACTTCTTTATAGAGGTAATCTACGTACTTAATAAAGATATACTATTACTTCTACCTATAGCTAAGAATATATCTTTAGTACTTTTTACTAAAGCTATAAACCTAGCTATAGATATAAGTTCTAATCTTAGCTAGTAAGCTATATAATAATCTAAAGCTACTAATAATATTAACTAGATTGCTGTTTAACCTCCTGCTAGTAAGGTAGCTAGTAGCTTTACTTCTATTATCTAGAATAAGTAGCTTAGGTAGTAGAATAGAATCTAGTATAGTTAACTACTATTCTATAGTTAAGCCTATCTTAGGTAGCCTACTATTATAGACTTAAGCTATACTATCTTATTCTATACTTACTTATTCTCTAGGCGTAGAAGATAAAGAAGGCAAAGAAGGTATTATATATTAATTAGCTTTCTTCTTTTTCTAATAGTAAGCGTATTATTACTTTATAGATTTATAAGCTATAATACGCTAGCGCAGAGATAGATAATATTAGAGTTAAGAGCTAAATATAATAATATTAGCAGCGTAGAATAGTATTAGATAGAGTTTACTATAATAATAGGTACTATTACTAACTATATAGCTATATAGAAACTTAGTTATTAAGTTAATAGATATTCTAGAGAGTTGTTATTATTATTGTTAAACATAGCTCTATACCTAGGTAACGTTAATAGGTTATATGCGCTCTACTATTTAACGTACTATCTAGATAGAGTAACTTTAAGATTAATCTTACTATAACCTTATTATTCTTTTTATCTTAATCTCTACTTATACTATATCTTTTTAATATATAAGTTAAGAATATTATAAAGAGTGCGTTATAGTAGACGTATAGTTATTTCTAAGTTTTATAACCTACTTAGTAGCCTAAACACTACTATAGTAGCTCTAGTAGCACTATAATATACGCGTATCTAATAGCTATAGTATTAGTAGGTATAACTCTCTACGCTATTCTATCTTACTACCTATAGTTATGTTACTACTCTTACCTAATAGATCTTTAGGCGTAACTTCTATAACTAGTAACTAGGTAGAGCTCTATAGCTATAATAGTAATACTCTAAATTCTTAAATATACTCTACTAAATAAGTTCTTAACGTCTTTACTTTAGTAATTATTCTTAAGATATACTAATATAATATAGTAGATATTAACTTAGATAATTAAGACTTTAGATAAGCACCTACTTTATAATTTAAATATACTAGTAAGTAAAGCCTATAATTAATACTTAAAACTACTACTAATAATTAGATATTCTTAAAGAAGATAGTAAAGCGCCTCTAACTTATATATAGAAGTGTAGTAATAAAGTATAGTATATAGATATAGTATAATTAACTACTAGCGTTTTAGAAGAATAGTTTAGAAGTAACTAAGTGCGTTATTTACGCTTTTAGAAAAGCGCTATAGTTTACTAATATTATTATTTAGTGCTAATAAGAAGCTACCTATACTAGAAGATATAGAAAGATTTATTATAGCTATTATTAGCTATGTAAAGCTACGTAGAGAAAAGGCTATTAGTACGTAAACTATTACGTATATAGTTAGCTATATTATTAACGCGTTAATATTTTATTATTAAAACTTTAGAACTACTGCTTATAATAGAAAGAGACTTAATTCTCTAATCTAAACTATAGTGTTAGATAGAAAGTTAACAAATAATCTAAAGTAAGAGTAGTATTAGGTAGAGATATAAATAGTTATAAGAATAGTACAGGCTTTCTACTAAGATACCTTATTTAATAGAACTAGAAGCTAGAATATTACTCTTATCTATATGTAATCTCTACTACTATATATAGCTCTAGCCTATTATATTAGTAATATCTTATCTAGCTCTCTAGACTACTACGCTCTTCTATTTCTTATTTATAGTAATATTATAATAAAGCTAAGTAGTAGACGTAAGGTAGACTATTTAATAATATCTATTTAAATCTGTAACGTAAAAGGCTATAAGTAAGTACCTACTAAGACTAAAACTACTTAGTTTAGGCTCTCTAATTACTAACTTTACTATTATTTAGAGACTAACTATTAAAGAATATAACTAAAGTCTTAAATACTATTAATAAGAGTAAGCTCTAACTACTATACTCTATAAAGATTATGCTAGCTATAGTACTTTGTCTAGAATTTATTAAAAGTGCACGTATATTAGAAGAGGTAATAAAACTTATAGTAGATTATAGAGATAAGATAATTAAGTAAATAAACTCTATTTAGCTAGTGCTTTCTATATTACGTAAAGATAGTAGTAGCCTAGACTTATTAAATAGTGTAAGTACTAGCTAGATTTAAAACTTTCTATAAAAGTTATACTACCTAGCTAAATTTAAATTTATAGTAGTAGCTTTAGATATCTACTATAGTACTATGTAAGACTTTATAAGGTTAGAATATTAAAGCTTTAATAAAACTAATAGAGCTATAAAAAAGCTACTAGAGTATTTATACTACACTATATATATAGAAGTTACGTAGAGATATATAGGTAAGTAGTAGAATAATCTCTTTTACATCTAACTATATCTTAAGTACACTATTAATAGTGTAAAAGCCTCTTTTCTAGATCTAAACATACCTATTCTAGTTAAGATAAAATAAGGTATAAAAGACAAGAACCTTAAGTTACTAGTTAACCTTAACTATAAGTCTACCTTTAGACTTAGCTCTAAAAAGTAGAGAGTAATAAAGATAGTAAGGCTAGAGAGTGTAGGTATAGTAAGATAAGTAGAAGGTATTACGCTAATAGGTGCGCATAATAGACTACTAATTACTAAGGTTAATAAGAAAATAGTATACGCTAAATATAGTAAGAGCTAGTAGACTCTAGTTATTAATAAGAAGAAAAGTAATAGAGATAACCTAATAGTAGGCCTCTAAGTAGAGTTAATATTAGTTATATTTAGCTTTCTAGCTAATAATAGTAATAATAATAGTAATAAAGACGTTAATAAGAAAGAGTATAATAATACTATATTAGAATTATTATTTAAAGATTTTGCACTGCTAAGTATAACGCCTAATAAGACACTAACAGCGCTCTTATAACCTAGCTAGCTAACTATAATATAACTTACTAAGATAACTTCTGCGTTCTTTCTCTATAAGCTTATATTAATAAATATTATTAGTAACTAAACTATAGCCTAAAAGAATAAAATAGAGTAGGTAGTATAATTAGAGACTCTTAATAGTAATAGTAAAAATTTAGTAACTATATTTTAGTATTACTATCTACGTTATAATAAATACTCTTATATTTACTCTATACTAAATTAAAAGAATCTAGATATCTATTAATATAGCTGTATAGCACTAGTAGCTACGCTAGTAGATACTCTTAAGACTACTATAATAAAGTAGAACTTCTTATATCTAAAATATAAAAAAGTTTACACTACTTAGAGTAACCTTATAAGACATCTATAAGTATATAAGTAGAAGAACTAAACGTGTCTATATAGATATAAAGTAAATAAGAAATATTATAATTAGAATAAATATAAGTAATATATAAAGGCTATACACGCTAACGCCTTTTAACTAATAACCTATTCTATTAGCTTCTATAAATCTACGCGCACTTTTAAAAGTATATTAGTTCTTAATAAATATCTTAAGAAGAATTATATAGATATTTAATATAATAATCTATTTAGAGAAGCGTAGTTACTATAAATAATATAATACTACTATACTTAGTCTACGTAGTAGCTATAAGCTGTTAGTAAGAAATATTTCTATAGTACTATTAAATAACTACTTTAATATTACTATAAAATAGAGTCTTTAATATACTATTTTATACTAGAGATTTTAGAATTCTAGAATCTTTTCTATTACTAAAGCTATATTAGACATTTCTAGTTAAGTAGATCTACTTAAACTATATCTTTAAGAAGAGGTAGTAAGCGTAATTATAGTAGCTATAAATAGAATAGAAAGCGTAAGATTAGTAATTATAAGTTAGGTAGCTAGAACGTAGTAGAGATTTAGATTAATTTAAGTTATATATTAAACTATAGTAGCTAGAGAGCTAAGAAAAAGCTAATTAAGAGTATAGTTATAAAAGTACTAAACTATATCTACTTTACTCTTTAAGTAGAGTATATTTATATTTATATTTATTTATTATAGTTATTATACTACTTTAAGTTCTAGAAGCTTTAAGTATTTATATATAATAGTACTAGAGATCTAAGCTTTATAAATTTAATACTTTAGCTATAGAATTAGATATTTATATAAGAACTAGTTTACTTCTTTAAGTTTAAAGAGAAAAGATTTAAAGCTAAGAAAATATATAGTTTATTAACAATATTTACTTATAATTTAAAGAAATTATTATTTTAGAAAAAAAGCTATTATATTAAAGTTAAGAAAGAAAGTATATAAACTAAATAATAAAATAATAAAGTTAAGAATATAGAACTAAATCTAAGTAATCTAGAAATAGATATTATTTAGATAGTATTAGAACTTATAAATAAAAATATAGTATATTTATATTTTAATCTAGTTATATACTAAAAACTAGAAATACTAAGAATATTAATATAACTAAGGTATATAGAGTCTAAAATTATATAAAAGTATAGAGTAAGTAGTACTATAGCTAGTATTAAACTAAAAGAATTCTAGATAGATATAGAAATAATATAATTAGTACAGAATATAGTAAAGCTAAATATAGTTTCTTACTAGATTATATCTTCTATATAGATATAGTAAGAATATAAAAATAGTTTAGCTAGACTAAATTTAGAATATAGTTAAAACTAAAGAAATAGTAAAAGTATTTATATAGTCTAGCTAAATTATATATATAGTTTAGTGTAAAGTTCTAAAATAATAAGAATTAAAATATATACTAGCTAGAATCTTTCTAAAGCCTTATATAGAGTATATAGATAGTAAGAATATAGATTTAGTCTAACTATATACTTTATAGAGTTTAACTTTAAATATAAGAATAGTATTAATTTAAATATAGTTAGGCTATATATCTTCTAAAGTCTAAGCTAGAATATTAGTATAATATAATATAGAATATAGTTAAACTATATTATTAGTAGAGTTAAGTCTAATATATTTAAGTAAAATAATATAAGAGATAGTTAAGCTATATTATGTTTAGACTCTAATCTAGACTATAAGAATAGATAATTATAAAATATAGTTAAGCTATATTACCTTTAGACTCTAATCTAGAATATAAGAATAGTAGATTATAAAATATAGTTAAGCTATATTTTGTCTAGAGTCTAATCTAATATTCTAGAATAGTAATATATAAAGTATAGCTAGACTATACTCTCTTTAGAGTCTAATCTAAAATACTAGAATAGTAATATATAATATATAGCTAGAGTATACTCTCTGTAGAGTCTAATCTAAAATACTAGAATAGTAATATATAAAAGATAGCTAGACTATACTCTTCTTAGAGTCTAATCTAAAATACTAGAATAGTAAAAGATAGAATCTAGGTAGACTATATTATATCTAGAGTCTAATCTAAAATCTTAGAATAGTAAAATCTAAAGTATAGTCTAGCTATATTATACCTAAAGTCTAATCTAAGGTACTAGAATATTAAATACAAAGATAGAATATATTCTAATTTATTCTATATATAATTTAAAGTCTTATAATAGATACTATTAAAGTTATACTTAGCTAAAATTTATCTAAAGTTTAATTTAAGTTAAAAGAATAATAAATATAAATAATCTATTTAGCTATATATATACTAGACTATAAATAGTAAATATAAATAAAACTATTATAAATCTAACTTAGTTATATAATATACATAGTCTAAAGTAAGATATTAAAATATAAATACTTAATATATACTTTAGTTCTAAAGTATTCTAACTTTAGTATAAACTTTATAAGAATAATAAGTAGAATTATTATCTAACTTTTAATTTTATAGTAAATATTTATATATAGAGAATTCTTTTAAGTTAAATTATATCTTAACTATATATACTCTAAATACTATTTACTTATTAAGTATATATTTTACTAGTACTTTCTTTAGATTAAGATACTTTTAAATCTATATTATAAGTAGATATCTTAGTTTATAGAAATAAATTACACTATAATTATAACCTAATATATATTTATCTTCTTTTTTAATTTCTAGAAAAGTTTAAACTTTATTAAACTTTTTTTAAACTTAGTTTTTATATTTTTAACTATTAATTTAAAAAAAGAATTTAGAAAAGAACTTACTCTAGGTACTTAGATATAGAAGGTTTTAGAGTATAGTATATAATTAACTAATATTCTTTTAGCTAGCTTAAATTTAGTCTACTATAATTATTAATAAAAGTTTTTATATCTAAATACTTTCTTATCTAAAGCTAAGTTAGAAAGGTTTTTTTACTAGTAAGGTAATATCTTAAACTTCTACTAACCTTAGACTAATTCTAGCTTTAAAGTAGAGTTTATAAATTAAAAATCTTAAATCTAAATAGTTTTAAATCTAAAGCTAGTATATATTTTAATCTAAGTTAAACTAATATACACTAGTATAATACTAAAGTAAACTATATAGTAAGTAAAACTTAAATATATATTCTTTAACTTAAAGATAAATCTTTTTATACTAAACTATCTATTAGTTAGAATAATTATTTTATATAGCTATAATAAAAGATCTTATCTTATAGTAAAGTATCTTTTCTATAGTTTATAATTTAAAATCTATTATAATAAAATATAGATCTAGCTTTAGTAAAAACTTCTAAAAATAGTTATTAAGAAAGATAAACTAGAAATAATTAAATTTAGTAATAAGAACTATAGTTACTACTTAGATTATCTAGGTTAAAGTTCTAAAATATATATTTTACTTAGTATATTATACTAGTATAAGAGAGAAGAGTATATAATAAATTTTAAAATACTTAAACTCTAGATTACTTATTATTAAAATTTAAAATACTTAAACTCTATATTACTTATTATAATAAGAGTAATAGTATTAAATATTATAAATAATATATAAAGAACTTAATCTTCTATACTAAGTCTATAAGTTAGTTTATAATAGTTACTAGTTAAAAAGCTAAAATATAATATAATAAGCGTATAGCTTAGGTCTTAATAACTACTATATATAGAATATAATATACTACTTTTAAATTAAGCTTCTATATAATATTTCTCTAAAGAGGTCTTATAAGAATAGTAATAGTAGAAACTATTCTATAAAACGTATAAGAGACTATACTTTCTATACTAATTCTATAAGTTAGTCTACTATAATAGCTACTATAGAAGCTTATCTATATACTAATTAGTCTTAAGGTCTATAATATAATAAGCGTAAAGTTTACGTCTTAATAACTAATATATATAAAATATAATACGCTACTCTTATATTAAGCCTCTATATTCTTACGCCTAAACCTATTAACTCTAACTCTATATATATCTACTTTATACTAGCTACTACGTAAGTATATAGTAAGTTTAGATAAGAGCGCTTTACTAACACCTACGCCTATGTCTATACGCTTCTCTTATACTTCTACGCAGAGATAGCTAGCGTAAGTAGTAAATATAGTATAAATAGCTACTACTTATACTGTGTATACTTATTAGTCTATATATAGCTAACTTATTACTTCTACGCCTACTAATCTATAGTAGTTAAGGCCTATATTACTTTAGGTACTAGCTTTAGGCTAGAGACACTTAAACGCCTATACATAATAGCGTAGTACTTACCTAGCCTTTTATACTACTTAGCTTACTATTTATAGAACTAGAGGCGTTAAGGCTAAGTTTTACCTAGATCTAAATAATACTACGTATATTACTAATTAATCTATAATAATAATAGAAGATAAGTAGAAAGAAAAAGATAAGTAGAAGAAAGAAGATAAGTAGAAGAAAAAAGATAAGTAGAAGAAAGAAAATAAGTAGAAGAAAGAAGACGCAGAATATAATAAACTAGATACTAAAGATATATAGCTTATAGTAGATAGTAAATTCTTAAACTAGATATTAGGCATATAGCTAGAGGCTTATAATAACTAGCGTACTATTAATCTTAAAGCTAATAGTAACTCTACTTTATTATTATCTATAGAGTTTATAAGTATATATTATATACTTTAGCTACTACTATAGTTAATGTAGACGTCTATGTTTTAATTTATATAGCTACTAGGTAATATAGACTTTAGATCTAATACAGACCTAGATAGTGCGTAATAGTAGTATATATAATATAGGTATCTTATAGTTTATATATATAGAATATAGGCTAGAAGAAATAAAACTTATTATATTAATACTACATCTAAGCATTCTAGGCCTATTATCTATTAGTTCTAGTAGTTAGCTCTAGTAGTTAGCTCTAGTAGTTAGCTCTAGTAGTTAGCTCTAGTAGTTAGCTCTAGTAGTTAGCTCTAGTACTAGGCTAACTAGTTAGCTCTCTAAAGAGTCTCTATTCTATCTTCTAAAGAGATAAAAGATAGCTAATACTTATAAATAGCCTACGCTCTAGAAATAATAATAGTACTAAAGATAATATAATTTAGTAATAATATAAAATTCTATAAAACTTATATAGAAAAGAACTAGAGCTACTCTCTACTTCTATATCTCTACTACATTAAAAGCTTACTAATAGAAAGTCTATCTCTAGTAATTAGATACTTTATATACCTACTTATTATACATCTCTCTAATATACCTATAACTCTCTTAGCCTTGTTAGCTAGCTCTTAGCTTATTTTAGTGTTACTATTACTTAATAAGTAGCTAAATAGACTAACTATATTATAGTCTTACTTATTATCTTCTTCTAGTACTTAGTATATAACCTAGATATATTAGCTATAGTTTCTATATATGTCTTAACGTGTACAGAAGTATAGTGCTTATACTTACTCTTATTTTAAATAACTTTACCTCTTTATTCTTTATATTATAAAGAGTAACCTAGAGCTCTATATTATTATAGACTATAACCCTCTTATTACTCTATTATAGATTTAAGTATACTAAATTCTACGTCTATTTCTTATCTAGTTTGTTCTTAAACCTCTAATAAATAACTTTCTCTAACCTCTTAAACTTATAGTTTAAGTAAGGCTATAGTACTTTATTTACTACTAGTTATATTACTAGCGTAGGTCTTTAAAGACGCTGTAGTAGTACTCTTATAGTTAATAATATCTAAATATTATCTAGGCTATAGAGATAAATATCTAAATTTATCTTCTTAAGACTTAGAGTTCTAGTTTTAAGCTTTACTAAAGGTTTCTATAATATAGCTTTTCTACATAATACTTTAGAAGAGAATAGCTTTTAGCTAATTATAAACGCGTTTCTATCTTTAATAAAGATACTATATATTTATAGAGCTAAGCTAGTTATAAAGTCTATTAATATTTATAATAACTACCTAGAATAAACGTAGATAGAATATTACTTAAAGAGTGCGTAGTAATAGATAGCGTTAATAATCTTAGTAGTAAGAAACTATGCCTTCTATTTATTTATCTTCTTATTCTAGAGGTTAATAGATAGAATTATAAGAATAGCAACTTAGTAGATAATAGTAAACCTAACTTTTGTAAGATAGAAGCTATAGTAGAAGTTAATCTCTAAAAACTCTATAGTCTTTATAACTTATTTATTTAAATAGAACTCTTTATCTAGAAATAAGTACTCTAGATAGAGTTTAAGCTATTAAGAGTCTAACACTATATCTAATCTTACGTTAAGTAATAGAATTAGATCTCTCTTATTATTATCTTACCTAAACTAGTTATATTAGTAAGTCTTAGCAAGGCTAGTAGTAACTATACCTAAGTAGAGAGTATTAGTAGCTTAATATCTATTAGATATAGAAATAAGTTTTAATCTTTGCAATCTAAGTCTATAGTATCTAATATAGTAATAGCGTAGAATAGGTATTATTATAGAAATCTAGTAACTTAGGCCTTCTAGTTAGAGTAGATAGAATTTGCAGTAGAACTTAGTTTTTATTAGAGTTAGATATACTAGAGCTGCGTACTTGTAAATACTATAGTAATATCTACTATTAAGAAGAGTAGCTCTAGTATAGTAGGTTTAATATTATAATAGATTAGTATTATTATATAAGTAATGTTGTATAGACTCTTAAGTTAGATATTTACTAGGTTACTTTAGCTAAAACTTAAGAGATGCTATCTAGTACAAATAGAGGCGTATATATAGA
This sequence comes from Alternaria ethzedia, assembly GCF_023757985.1. Taxonomy (NCBI): domain Eukaryota; kingdom Fungi; phylum Ascomycota; class Dothideomycetes; order Pleosporales; family Pleosporaceae; genus Alternaria; species Alternaria ethzedia. Next base: position 104,782 of record NW_026056202.1, read on the forward strand.
AGAGCTTTTTTACTATTCTAAATTATAAGATATAGTTATTAAGTAAGAGATTTAAGATTAGATACTATACTTATACTCTAGGTAAGAGACTATTTATAATATTACTATATTTTAGTACTTCTAAGATTTGTAAGTCTATTTAATAGTAGCGTAATACGTATTCTAACTACTAGCTCTTAGCGTCTATAGATAGTATAGTATAGCTCTTAGTAGTTAAATATAACTAGTAATTTAAAAGGTTCTAGAGCTATTATTAGGTATAGTAGATTAGTAAAAGTAGGTAAGATGTTATAGTGTTTTTAAAGTAAGATAGTTTCTAAGACATAATAGTAATAAGACGTAGTTACCTAGAAGTGTCTCTTAGAAAAGTAGAATAGTAGTTTCTAAGTTATAAGCAGAAGTTATACTTCTATAATAGAGTAAGAAAAGAGAATAATTTATAAAGAGAATAGTAGTAAAAAGAAGCTAAGATATAAGTAGGTCTAGCTTCTTATTATTAAGAAATTATAATATATTAGTATAAGAGATTATTACGTATACATTAATTAGAGTTTATAAATCTTTATTACTTAGTTAATAATATTATCTAAGTATAATACTACTCGCAAGTATAGCTATTAATATTACTATTAGTAGTAATATAATCTAAGCAAAATAATACTAATACAGGCAAGGTAAAAGATATAAAGAATATAGTAGATAACTAGAGTAAAGCAAAGCTAATAAAAAGGTACTTATACTTATAAGCTAATTAGATTAGTAAATAATAAAAGATATAGACTAGTTAAAGACAGCGCTGTCTAGCAGCTATAGCTATTTATAGTAAGTTTTCTATTAGTGTTTTGTAATTCTACACTTAAGTAACACTAGATCTTTTTAGAGTCTAGAGAGCCTATAGCGTATATATCTCTATCTTTATCTAATAGCCTAAGCCTTATAGATCTACTCTACCTAGAGAATAATTAGTTCTAGCTTTTTTATAATAAAGTATATCTTATTACTATTCTTAATTACGCAGCTACTATAGAAGAAGAGAAAGCTAATTATAAGAAGAGTAGAAAGTCTTATAGAGCTTATAAAGAAGGTATATAAGATAGAACTAATTCTCTCTAAGACTACTATTAGCTAAGAACTCTAAAGCAGACCTAGTATTTATCTAGATATACTAACTATATTCTTAAAGAGCGCTTATATAGTCTTATACGCTATAAGTACTTATTATCTATAAGTTTCTTTATTACTAACTTACTAGAATAGAAGCTACTATTTATAGCGCGCTTTCTAACCTAGATAGTAGCTATATAGAAGATCTTAGAGAAAGATAGATAGGTCTTAAAAGTCTAGCAAAGTATGCGTTAGAGTACGTATAGTAAAGTATAAAATTATAGTCTCTAGGCTATAGAGCTAAGTAAGCTTTATTAATATATATATAAAGTATTAAGTTAACTACTTTATACTAACTATTTTAAAGCAACTACTCTGCCTACTTACTATCTATTCTATAGTCTACTTTAGGTATTCTCTAATAATACTATAATACGCTAGACTTTTACCTCTTAACTAGATATCTTCTATAATTCTATTCTATATATAAATCTTAGATCTCTCTAATAAGAAAGTAAAGTAACTATAGTAGATAAGTATTATATAGAAGAGAGAGAAGTAGAAATAGTAAATAGTATTAGTAGTGCTAGTTTATAGAAATATAGTAGTAGCCTTTAAGACTCTACTCTTTATATAGAGATAACTACTACTCTCTTTCTAGTTATAATAAAAGATAGAAAAGGTAAATTAGGCTTTCTTACTATAGTAGTATATCTAGCTACAAATATAATAACTAGAGTACTAGAAATAGAAAGTTCTAATAAAGTAATAACTACGCTAGGCTCTAAGAGCTAGCTAGATATTAGATTTAAAGATAGTAATAGGTGTATAATAGAAGAGCTTAGTAGATACATGCTAGAGAAGATAGTAGTAGTAAGTAGTAATAATAAAGTAGCTTATAGTAAGTACTCTCTATAGCTAGATAGTAATAAAGTAATAAGCACTAGTGCTAGCTTATTATATTCTAAGCCTCTAGTATTACCTAAGGCTTTTACTAAGTATTAGATTCTATAACTAGTTACGCTACTAGGTTCTAGTAGCTCTTAGATTATATAGATTATAAAGGCCTATAGACCTATACTAATAATACTAATAGTAAATAAGTAAATACGTAGATAGAGATATATAAATCTATAGGTAAAAGAGATAGGTTAGAAGACTAGTAGGTAAGAGACAACGTTAGAATACTACGCATCTTACTACTATAGACATGCTTAGACAACGTAGAAATATAAGCCTTTTTATCTATTACTTCTCTTCTACCTTATCTACTACTATATTATCTAGCTCTATTATTACTTAGCGTCTACTACTATTTTATTAAATAGATTAAGTATATAAGAATTAAATAATAAGATATATATATTTTTGCTAATAAAAATAAAGTAGGTATTAACTACTTAGAATAAATAAAGTATAAATAATATAGTAAGTATTTAGAGTAATAAGAATATACCTATCTATTATCTTCTACTAGAGATTACTCTTATAGCCTTTAGGTACCTTAAATTCTCTAATATATATAGCGTAAGATTAGTAATATAATAGATATAAAATAGCGTAAGCCTTTATTTTAGCGCTCTCTTCTACTACTTATATATCTTATTTACCTATAGTAGGCTTAAGAGGCTAGAGGCTATTTGCGTAGATAAAGATATATAAAAAAGTATTTTACTTATCTAATTTATACTACTAACGTCTATACTTACCTATAAGTTTAAAGCTATAGTTTCTAGTTATAGTTAGAGTACTACTATACAACATGCGCTAGAAAATATTAAAGTAGTAGAAAAGATAGCTATAGTAGGTGCTAGGCCTATAGAGAGCCTTATCTCTAAGCTATATATATTAATATCTATCTACACTATAATATAGAATAGTAAGGTAGTCTTTATATTAGTTTTATACTTTTAGTAAACTTTTTAGCTAGAGAAGCTATAGTTATATAAAAGAGGTACACTTACTAACTATATCTATATAGTAAGCACAGCCTATAGTATTAGCTTACTCTTATTTCTAGCTACTACTATCTTTATAGCTTTAGTGTATATAAAGGTCTAACTAAAGATATTCTATATAATTTATAATAGCTACTACGCCTATTCTTATAGTATCTCTCTTTTTAATCTATATCTTTATATACCTAAGATAGAAGAGTATCTTTACCTACTAGACATTTCTATTATAGTACCTATCTCTAGTACGTATACTAGAAGAGTATTATATTATCTATAGTCTAACTTAGTAGTAAATAGTATTATAAGCTTAGTATACTTTATAGTAAAGATTACTATATATCTTATAAATATTAGCTATCTTACTTTTTACTTTACTTAGCTATAGCTTAGCTTTCTTCTTCTTAATTTTATATTATAGGTACTTATTAGCTATCTTTAATCTTTATATCTATATAACATCTAGATAGAGCTGCGCTATATTCTAGACTTTCTACGCACTAATATAAGTCTATATAAGCTTAACCTTATTAATATTAAGGTGTATATCTAGAGAGAACTGCGTAATCTCTACTTTTATATTATAATATCTAGCTAGATAGTAGAGTTTAGACTATAAAATATATAAGTTAAAGGTCTAAGTAGTATATACAGGCTGCTAGTCTAGTATATTTTACGTCTACTTACCTAGTAATCTAAGACACTTATATTAAACTATATAGTAGGCTAGCGTAAAGAAGATCTAGTAGTAGTAGAGATAAGTATAGAGCTAGCATAAAAACTTATAGTATTACTCTAAGTATAGAAAAAGATAGCTATATAGTAGATAGTCTATAGAAAAATAGAGAAGAATATATTATTAAGTAATCTAGTAGATCTATAATACTATATAGCTAGTATATATATATATATATTAATATTAAGACTTAAGAATGCGTAGAAAGAAGACGTTACTAGAAAGATCTAAACTAGAATATTTAGCTAAGCTAGTAACTACTGTTAGGCTCTAGCCTGTAAGAGCCTAGGCTAACTTAGCTATAGGTATAAATACCTTAGAATCGCTATTGTAGCTTAGTAGCGATTCGTCTCTAGTCTTTTTAGAATAATATACCTAATTATAGTCTAATATTATGTATCTAGTATTTAACTAACTCTATTATTTAACATTTAAATTGCTCTACTCTATAATACTCTTGTGCATGCTGTTTAGACATAATAAGCTCTAAAGTAGGTCCCTCTAGCGCGATACAACGCAGTAGTAAGCAAGCTGCACTATTCTTGCGCGCAATAGACAACAACTAGAAGAAATTAGCTTCTATATCTCTAGAGGTAGCAATACTGCCTACTAAGAAACTTATAGACCTATTAGGAGCCTCTTTAGGCGTTGCTAACCTAGCCTTAATTATTAGAGATAGTAACGCGCTATTAGAGCCTATTTTAGAGCTAACTAGGCTCTTGCAGGCTACTACTACTAAAGGCGAAGATAAATAGGCTACCTTAACCTGCAAACTTAAGGAGTTGCGCAAGTAGAAATAATTAGAGCGCACTTATTAAGACGTAGCCTGCCTTAAGAAATTAAAGCGTAAGGTACTTATAGGCAACTACTTAGCTCTTAAAGAGAACGTTGTCTGCTACGTCTTAGCTCTAAGAGGCAAGCTCTAGTTAAACTTAGAAGCTCTGCGCTCTAAGAACCTAGAGATATTTACTACGCGCGACTGCTTGCAGTACAACTACTAGGTGCGCAATTATAAGGCTATTTTTAGAGAAGCGCCCTCTATCTTCTCTATAGGTACCTAGAAGATAGACTTTGCTGTAAGGTTTCTAGATAAAACTACTTACTCTACTTAGAACGCCTACTTCTAGAACTACATAAGGCTTAAGGCGTCTTAAACGCCTACCTAGAAGGAACTTAAGATAGTTATGCTTAATACGCTTAGTTCTAAGTTGTTGCAACGCCTTATAGCTTACAATAGGCTTAAACAGGCTAAATAGAGGCTAGATTAGAATTCTAACTCTCTTTTAGCCTACCTTAATACGCTTTAGAGCGAACTAGGCAACTACGCTAAAGAGTAGCGCTGCATAGACTTTATAAGCGCTCTTCTTTCTAATATTTAGAAAGAACTCTTGCTTTAAGACCTAGAAGACTATAACATAGTCTCTAAGCTTAATACCTTAGCTTACTACTATTAGAGCAAGATAAAGCGCACTACTACGCTTTCTAAGTACCTAGCTTGTAAGAATAGATTCTGCAGCTATTAGGCCTAGAACTCTTTTTTAGGGCCTTCTTAGACCTAGAAAAAAGCTAAGAAGGCTAGTTTAGTAAAATCTAACTCGCGACTAGCTAAATTAGACTAAAATAGTCTAAAAGACTCTAACACGACCTATTAGAGGTGTAATAAGACTAGACACTTCTAAAGAGACTGTCTAAAGTCTAAGAGAGACTCTAAGAGCTTATCTAGTTAGAGATTAGAAAAAGGTAGTAGGCAGAGAAGCTAGAGTTCTTCTTAGCTGCCTATGTTGCTCTAGACCTAGTATTCTAGAACTTAGAACTTCTTTATAACGCGCTTTACTCTAAGCTAGCAAAGCTGCTAATAGTAAAGGTGTTACTTAGCTAATTAGAGCCTATTAAGGCTCTAGTAGATAGAGGTTTCTAGTTAAACCTTATTTTAGCGTTGCTTACTGCAGAGTAAGGCTTGCTAGTTTACTCTCTACCTAAGCTATTAGTAGATAGAGTAAATAGCAAAGAATTAAAGATTTATAGCACTACTATAGTAACTATAAAGGTAGTAGATTCTTGCAGAAAACAAGAGACCTAGAACGTTCTATGCATTGTTGCAGAAGTCTATAAGTATTAGGTATACTTAGGTCTGCTCTAGATAGACGCGTATTATCTAAAGATTAGCTACTCTATATAGAAGCTGCTCTTTTAGAGCACTAAGTCTAAGAATAGAACTGTCTATAGAAAGATTGCGCTAGAAGAGGCTAAGAAGTTTAAGAAGACTATGCGCGATTCTATAGTAGATGTGTATAGCTATCTTATTGTCTTAACGCTCTAGTCTAGCCTAGAAGAGGCTAAAGAGAGTAGTTTGCCTCTGCAATATGCTAAGTTTACGTACTTTAGGTTAGAAGATAACTTAAGAGTTCTTGCTAACTATAGTCTACAAGACTTAGCTATTAACCTACTACCTAGAACTACAGCGCTCTATTAGCTATTATACAACCTCTCTAAGATAGAGTTAGAGCTTCTACGCAAGTATTTAGACAAGTACTTAGCACAAGAGTAGATTAGGCATAGTAAGTCTCTAGTAGAGGCGCCTATACTCTTTGCTAAGAAGAAAGATAGTAGTATGCGCCTATGCGTTAACTACAGAGGCCTTAATAAGGTTACTATTAAGAATTAGCACCTCTTGCTACTTATTACAGAGTCTCTAGAAAGATTAGCTAGCGCTAAATTCTACACTAAACTTAATGTAAAAGAAGCTTACTATAGAGTACGTATTAAGAAGAGTAATAAGTAGAAAACTACCTTCTACATAAGATATAGTAGTTTTAAGTATACTATAATACCTTTTAGCCTTACAAACGCTTCTGCGCAGTTCTAGGCCTATATCTATTAAGTTCTTGCAGTATTAATTAATATAACCTGTATTATATACTTAGACAACATTCTTATCTTCTCTAATACTAAAGAGAAGCATAAAAGCTATATTAAGAAAGTCTTGCGTAGATTACGCAATGCAAAGCTATTTTTAAAGCTTCTAAAGTGCGAGTAGTATACCTAGCGCACTAAGTACTTTAGCTACGTAGTTTTCTCTAAGAGAATATAAATTAATAAGGATAGAATTAAGATAATCTAGAAATAGCCTAAACTGCACACTATGCGCGAGATTTAGGTGTTTATTAGCTTTATAAACTACTATAGGCAGTTTATTACTAGATTCTTCTAACTTGCTCTGCTATTAACTAAACTAATCTAGAAGAGGCTAGAAGCGGCTAAGAGTAGCTGCGCCTAGCGGAGAGAGAAGAGTTAGGCTCTTAACCTTAACAAGGAAGCTAAAGAGGTCTTTTAGAAGCTAAAAGACTCTTTTCTAAGTATTTCTATCTTAACTTACTTTAAGCGAGATAGAAAGACTAAGGCTAAGGTAGACGCCTTAGGTAGCGCAATTGCAGGCATATTAAGCTAATATATACTAAATAGAGCTAGAGAGTACTAATAGCGCCTAGTTAACTTCTTTTTGCGTAAGCTTATTATAGTAGAGTACAATTATAATACGTACAACTAGAAGCTGCTTGCAATAGTTAAGAGCCTAGAGTATTAGCGCTAATATCTAGAGGGTGTACACTTTAACCTCTAGACTAACTATTAGAACCTAAAATAGTTTATAGAGACTAAGACTCTTAACTATTAATAGGTTAGGTCTTATATTATACTATCTAGGTTTAATTTTAATATCTACTATAAGGTAGAGTCTACTAACTCTGTAGATAGGCCTTCTTGCTGCTCTAACTACATAGTAGAAGCCTAGAAACCTACCTAGAAGTATAACGAAGCTTTTGTCTAGCCTATAAGAGATCTTATAACTAATAGTAATAGAACCTCTCTTTTAGTAGCTATAGTGCAGACGCGCTCTACTAAGCGCACTAAGAAATAATAAGACCTTACTAAGAGTCTAGAGAGCTTTAACTAGGCTAGTAGATACACTATGCTAGAGCTCTAGACTCTAGAGGAGCGCAATAAGACAGATTACGCCTTCTTAGGTACTTTAGACAAGTCTAAGTCTAAAGCTAACTAGTCTAGCCTAGATAGAGCTAAAACGCGCTATTACGTAGTAAGAACGCTAGTAACTACTAAAGAGAAGTTGTAAGCCCTCTAAGAATATTATAATAACTCTCTAGTAGGCTACTTTAGAGTAAGACGTACTCTAGAGAAGCTATAGAGGTGCTACTTTTAGAAGAGTATACGTAAAGACGTAGAGTAATACTACAAGAATTACCTTATATGTAGGAAGTCTACTTCTATAAAGCACAGGCCTTATAGCCTGCTGTAGCTTCTTCTAATACCTAACTACTCTTAGAAGAAGGTAACAATAGACTTTATTATAGAACTACTACCTAGCATAGTTTCTAGTATAAAGTACAACGCTATACTAGTTATTATAGACAGATTAACTAAAATAGCCTATTACGTGCTAGTACAGGCTAATTAGAATAGTACTAACCTAGCACAGGCCTAGATACGCGAAGTTATCTAGCTTTACAGTGTACTAAAGCGCATTATCTTAGATTAAGGCTCTTTAATAAACTCTAAGTATTAGAATTCTTTTCTTTACTATCTTAATGCTAGAAGAGTTCTTACTTCTACTTTCTATTCTTAGACTAATAGCTAGACTAAAAGACAGAACTAGACCTTAGAGTAGTACCTTTACTACTATTACTCTCTAGAATAGAATAATTAGGCGCGCTAGATATCTATTAGAGAGTTTGCGTATAATAACAGTATACACTCTACTACTAGAATTACTCTCTTCTAGGCCTACTACAGAAGGCACTCTTGCAGAGTAGATTAGCTTAATTTAGCTCTTAGCAAGAGAGAAAGCTCTATAGAGGCTAGCCTTACTAAATAAGTAATTAAACTATAGTAGAAGTGCTATAGAAAGATTAAGGTAGTAAATACTTACTAGAAAGAGTATGCTAATAAGCACTGCGCGCTAATACTCTTTAAGGTAGAAGACTAAGTTCTAGTCTCTAACTAACACATTAGGAGTACTTGCCTAAAGAAAAAGCTAGATTAGAAGTTTCTTAGACCTAGAAAGATTGTAGACTAGATTAGCCTCTTAGCCTTCTAGGTTAACCTTCTAGAACTTAATAGTGTCTATCTAGTGTTCTATATATTACTTTTAGAGCCTTTTAACCTAAAAGACACTATTCTGCACTCTAAGGCGCCTAAATAGAACACTTTAAGAGAATTTAGCGATAATGTATATAAAGTAGAGCGTATTGTTAAAAGATAGCGTAATAAGAATAACTAATAGAAGTACCTAATTAAATAGGTTAGGTACCTAAAGAAAGAAAACTTATAGAAACTAGGTCTAAACATCTTAGCTAACACGCTACAGAAGTTTTAGAATAAGAAAGGTATCTAGCAGCGTAGAAAGTCTTTAAAGGCATAGCCTGCGAAGCGACGCTATAGATAGCCTTATAAAGAGAGAGAATAAGTTATGTTAAGCTATAATAGGCTATTCTAGTGCAAACTAGAGTATACCTTTACCTTTTTTCTCTATATAGAGTTTTTTAGAGTATTTAATAGTGCCTTAGACTAGAATAGCTTGCGACTATCTAACTCTAACTTGCTTTCTAGCGCAAGAATTAATAGGTTTTTAGGCCTTATAATTAGTTTTAAAGAATTTAAATATTATACTTTAGGTAAATTTATATAGACAAACAACTTTAATTATAGATATAGACCTTTTTGCATTCGCAAGAATAGATCTACCTATAAGTATTAATCTAGACTAGACTAAGCTATAATAGCCTATATAGAGCCGAAAGAGGCTAGTTTTAGTTAATACCTCTTAACTCTAGTTAATTCTACGTAAACTCTATTAAACTCTACCTAAATGTGCTAGAAGAGCCTATATTACTCTAGAATAGGCTAAAATAGGCTACAAGAGACTATTAGAGGTTATCTAAGAGCAACTTAGAGAACACTAGCTCTAAGGCGCTTAATCTTGTCTTTCTTAGCCTAGATCTTCTTCTTAAGCTAGCTCTTCTTAGTAGCAGCCTTATTACTCTTTAGCTAGAAAGTAAGCTCTACCTAAAGTTCTTAAATAGCGTTCTACAGATCTTAGACTACAGAAATAATAGCCTACTTAGTAGGCTTTAAGGCAGAACGCTGTAAAAAGAGTTAGTATAGGCTAAAACAGGCTATAAAAGGCAAAAAGAGAGTAAATAGAGGTAAAGCAGCTACTAGTAACCTATAAAGAGCTAATTAGAGCTGTAAGAGCCTAGAAGAGAGTATTTTAGAACTTACTAATTGCTTAAACAGTAATCTAGCGTTAAGCGCACTAGTAACCTTGTTAGCTCTCTTCTTAGATGCGCGGAGAGTACTATTAGTAAAGCTAGTAACTATAGTCTTAGCCTTAGTCTTGTTATTAGAGCGCGCGCTAGACTTAGTAGCAGCACAGCTATAGAGTGCGCTAGAATAAAATTATAAGTGCTTCTAATTAGAGAAGTAGTTACTACTAAAGTTAGTTAAAATAGTTTAGAATAGACTATTATAGGCTAATCTAGCTCTTTTAGGTTCTATAAAGGCCTTGCTAACTCTAGAGAGAATAGAAAGGCCTATAAAACGCTAAATTAGGCTAAAATAGGCTAATATAGGTTAAAACTTACTTAATAATATTATTGTAGACGCTCTTGCACTCTTCTACTAAGTCTATCTTTAGGCAGCGTAAGTTGCTGCGCTTAAAGTCTTCTATAGCTAGTAGAGTAGGCGTTAAGGTATTGTTAGAGGCTTAAGAACGCGGAACAATAGGCTTCTTACTAATAAGCTTCTAGTTAGTAGTTAATTAGTAGATAATCTTAAATATAGCTTCTAAGTTAACAAGATTCTCTAGAGGCTGTATTAGTTAGTATTAGCGCAAAAGGGCCTAAAATAGGCTAAAATAAACTAAAACTACCTGTTCTAGAGCTATTTACTATATATTAGCCTTATAGAGGCTAATAGAGGGCGATAGTAGCTAGAAGAGAGTAAAATAGGTACTTATAGCAAAGCACTGCTTATTTATAGCCTAACACTAGCTACACAGGATAGTTTAGGTAATAGTATCTCTAGACAGTGCGCTAGTAACCTTTCTAATTATGCTAGCAAAGACAGCGCGCTCTTTCTTAGTCTTAAGAACTAGAAAAGTGTAGTTGTAGTAGTTAAACGTATAAAGCTTGTTAAGCTTCTACAACTATAGGTAACTAGTACATAGTACGTAACTAATCTTAAGAAGCCTAGGCACGTAGAAGTAGCTTATAGCGATCTAATTATTGCTAACTATAGTTAAGTTAAGGCGAAAGAGGCTATTAAGGCTTAAAATAGAGCAATGTAGAGTGTAACAGGTAGATGCAGGTAGAAAGAGAGCGAATTAGTGCAAAGTGCGCGTTAATAGTCTTAGTTAGGGTACTAGAAGCTAGTTAGCAGTAATTTAGTATAATTTGCGCTAGAAACCTCTAATTTAGGCTAAACTACTCTATTATGCTCTAAAACAGGCTATAATAGGTTGCTTTAGACCTTCTTAGAATTCTAGAAATAACAGGCAAAAGAGGCTAATACTTACTATTATAGAGCAATTAAGAGGTAGAGAATAGAAAAGAGAAATCTAACTAGCTAGAAATAGCCTAGGCGCACAGCTCTACGCTAGCGCTGCTAGCGCAGAAAAACGCGTTTGTACGCTATTTCGTAATCTTCTAGATTGCTAGATTTTTCTGCTAAGATTTCTATCTTCTATAGGTGCATTCTATCTACAAATACCTAGTACAGGCTGTTATAGACTAGAATAGTCTATTCTAGGCCTTGCTTGCCTTCTTCTGTCTATTACGCACACTTAGAGTTAGATTAAGGGCAATCTACTCTAAGAGAGGAGATAATGTTAGGCTCTAGCCTGTAAGAGCCTAGGCTAACTTAGCTATAGGTATAAATACCTTAGAATCGCTATTGTAGCTTAGTAGCGATTTGTCTCTAGTCTTTTTAGAATAATATACCTAATTATAGTTTAATATTGTGTATCTAGTATTTAACTAACTCTATTATTTAATAACTACTAGCTCTATATACTTAAACTATAAAAATCTTCTATAAGAGTATATTAAATATAACCTAAAGACCTAGGTATATAGTAGTAATAGTAGACACTACGTAGACTTATTCTTTAAGTCTAACCTTACGTATTATAAAGCTTAGCCTCTAGAGATTAGAGAAAGACTATAAGGTTTTAAATATATTTATAGTCTATTCTTAAAAATATTTACTAAACTAGTATATAAGATTAATATACTATACCTAGCTAATATCTTTATTCTACTTCTATAAGTAAACCTAATTATCTATAGACTTAACTTCTATAAACTCTACCTAGTAGTTAACTCTAAATTACTTTTACTCTTCTACTATATATTTAGATTACATACCTTATAAGATATAAAGTAGTAGACGTAGTCTGCGTAGGCTATATTCTACTTATAGTAATATAATAGTAAAGTAGTCTTACTTAAATTATACTACTTCTTTATAGAAGTAATCTACGTACTTAATAAAGATATACTATTACTTCTACCTATAGCTAAGAATATATCTTTAGTACTCTTTACTAGAGCTATAGATCTAGCTATAGATATAAGTTCTAATTTTAGCTAGTAAGCTATATAATAACCTAAAGCTACTAACAATATTAACTAGATTACTATTTAACTCTCTACTAGTAGAGTAGCTAGTAGCCTTACTTCTATTATTTAGAATAAGCAGCTTAGGTAGTAAAACAGAATCTAGCATAGTTAACTACTATTCTATAGTTAAGCCTATCTTAGGTAGCCTACTATTATAGACTTAAGCTATACTATCTTATTTTATACTTACTTATTCTTTAGGCGTAGAAAGTAAGAAAAGTAAGAAAGGCGTTATATATTAATTAGCTTTCTTCTTTTTCTAATAGTAAGCGTGTTATCGCTTTATAAATTTATAAGCTATAATACACTAGCGTAAAGATAGATAATATTAGAGTTAAGAGCTAAATATAATAATATTAGTAGCGCAGAATAGTATTAGATAGAGTTTACTATAATAATAAGCACTATTACTAACTATATAGCTGTATAAAGACTTAGTTATTAAGTTAATAAGTATTCTAGAGAGTTGTTATTATTGTTATTAAATATAGCTTTACCTAGGTAACGTTAATAGGTTACGTGCGCTTTACTATTTAACGCACTAGAGTAACTTTAAGATTAACCTTACTATATTCTTATTATTCTTTTAATCTTAATCTTTACTTATACTATATCTTTTTAATATATAAGTTAAGAATATTATAAAGAGTGCGTTATAGTAGATACGTAGTTATTTCTAAGTCTTATAACCTACCTAGTAGCCTAAACACTACTATAGTAGCTTTAGTAGTACTATAATATACGCGTATCTAATAGCTATAGTATTAGTAGATATAACTCTCTACGCTATTTTATCTTACTACTTATAGTTACGTTACTACTCTTATCTAATAGATCTTTAGGCGCAACTTCTATAACTAGTAACTAGATAGAGCTCTATAGCTATAATAGTAATACTCTAAACTTTTAAATACACTCTACTAAATAGATTCTTAATATCTTTACCTTAGTAATTATTCTTAAGACATACTAATATAATATAGTAGATATTAATTTAGATAATTAAGACTTTAGACTAGCACCTACTCTATAATTTAAATATACTAGTAAGCAAAGCCTATAATTAATGCTTAAAACTACTACTAATAATTAGATATTATTAAAGAGAATAGTAAAGCGCCTCTAACTTATATACAGAAGTATAGTAACAAAGTATAGTATATAGATATAGTATAATTAACTACTAGCGTTTTAGAGAGATAGCCTAGAAGTAACTAAGTATATTATTTACGCTTTTAGAAAGGCGCTACAGCCTACTAATATTATTATTTAGTGCTAATAAGAAGCTATCTACACTATAAGATATAGAAAGATTTATTATAACTATTATTAGCTATATAAAGCTACGTAGAGAAAAGGCTATTAGTACGTAAACTATATAGAAAGTAGTTAGCTATACTATTAATACGTTAATCTTTTATTATTAAGACTTTAAGACTACTTTTTATAATAGAAAGAGACTTAATTCTCTAATCTAAACTATAGTGTTAGATAGAAAGTTAATAAATAATCTAAAGTAAGAGTAGTATTAGGTAGAGATATAAATAGTTATAAGAATAGTATAAGCTTTCTACTAGAACGCCTTATTTAATAGAACTAGAAGCTAGAATATTACTCTTATCTATGTGCAATCTCTACTACTATATATAGCTCTAGCCTATTATATTAGTAATATCTTATCTAGCTCTCTAGACTACTACGCTCTTCTATTTCTTATCTATAGTAATATTATAATAAAGCTAAGTAGTAGGCGTAAGGTAGACTATTTAATAATATCTATTTAAATCTGTAACGTAAAGAGCTGTAAGTAAGTACCTACTAAGGCTAAAACTACTTAGTTTAGACCCTCTAATTACTAACTTTACTATTATTTAGAGACTAACTATTAAAGAATATAACTAAAGTCTTAAACGCTATTAATAAGAGTAAGCTCTAACTACTATACTCTATAAAGATTATGCTAGCTATAGCACTTTATCTAGAATTTGTTAAGAGTATATATATATTAGAAGAGATAATAAAACTTATAGTAGATTATAGAGATAAGATAATTAAGTAGATAAACCTTATTTAGCTAGTGCTTTCTACGTTATACGTATATAGTAGTAGTCTAGACTTATTAAAAAGCGCATTTAATAAATAGTTTAGAAGATTTCTATTAATAATAGCTAGTTTTATAAAGCTTTTATTCTATATTAAACTTTATAATATTTACTATAGCGCTACGTAAGACTTTATAAAGTTAGAATATTAAAGCTTTAATAAAACTAATAAAGCTATAAGAGAGCTACTAGAGTATTTATACTACGCTATATATATAGAAGTTACGTAGAGATATATAGATAAGTAGTAGAATAATCTCTTTTACGCCTAACTATATCTTAAGTACACTATTAATAGTATAGAAGCCTCTCTTCTAGATCTAAACACACTTATTCTAGTTAAGATAAAATAAGGTATAAAAGATAAGAACCTTAAGTTACTAGTTAACCTTAACTATAAGTCTACCTTTAGACTTAGCTCTAAAGAGTAGAAAGTAATAAAGGTAGTAAAGCTAAAGAGCGTAGGCATAGTAAGATAAGTAGAAGGTATTACGCTAATAAGTATGTATAATAGACTACTAATTACTAAGGTTAATAAGAAAATAGTACACGCTAAATATAGTAGAAGCTAGCAGACTCTAGTTATTAATAAGAAGAAAAGTAATAGAAACAACCTAATAGTAGGCCTTTAAGTAGAGTTAATATTAGTTATATTTAGCCTTCTAGCTAATAATAGTAATAATAATAGTAATAGAGACGTTAATAAGAAAGAGTATAATAATACTATATTAGAATTATTATTTAAAGATTTTGCACTACTAAGTATAATATCTAATAAGGCACTAATAGCGCTTTTACAATCTAGCTAGCTAACTATAATATAACTTACTAAGATAACTTCTGTGTTCTTTCTCTACAAGCTTACGTTAATAAATATTACTAGTAACTAAACTATAGCCTAAAAGAATAAAATAGCGTAAGTAGTATAATTAGAGACTTTTAATAGTAATAGTAGAAATTTAGTAACTATATTTTAGTATTACTACTTATATTATAATAAATACTCTTACATTTACTCTATACTAAATTAAAAGAATCTAGATATCTATTAACGTAGCTATACAGCACTAGTAGCTATACTAGTAGATACTTTTATAACTACTATAATAAAGTAAAACTTTCTATATCTAAAATATAAGAAAGCCTACGCTACTTAGAGTAACCTTATAAGATATCTATAAGTATATAATTAGAAGAATAGCATTTATTCTTATAGGTATAATCTAAATTAGGTTTACATTTCTAGAGAATTGTTCTAGAAACACATGCGTAATTAGTACCTAACTTAGAATAAAGTCTACTATATAGAATAAGTACTTTAGAGATCTAGTTAATAAACTATACTAGGTAGCGTATACTAAGTTCTACAGCGCTGCTACTAGCTACTAAGAAAAGTAAGTTTATTATTCTAGATAAGTAAGAAAGAGTATTATTATAAAAGAGAACTATAAGTGTATAGATATAAAAGAAAGATATTTTTATAATTCTTAATACTAATAAGTAAATAAGATTATATAAAATTAATTAGTACCTTAAGTCTAATTTAGAGTTATTTTTATAGTAAAAAGATATTAAAAGATATTAAAAAGTATTAAAAGACTCTATACTAGTCTCTTTTAAAACTACTAAAATAATTTTAATATTAATTTAGAATATATTACTATTAGTAATAAAGTTATTACTAGCTTATAAACTAACTCTATACTTACTTATATAACTTTCTAGTTTATACTATAACTAAAAATAACTAGAAATAATATAATATATAGTAATAGGTATACTACTAATAAAACTTACTATATTTATTCTTTATTAACTATAACTATAATATTATCTCTATCTACTAATAACTATAATATAATAACTATTCTATAGTTATACTTTTACTAGCTTTAGTAGAACTCTAATACTACTACTATTTACGTAATAATATTTACTTACTAAAAATAACTTATAAATACTTTATTTTTATTTTTTAATAATAACTATTATCTACTTTAAACTTTCTATTATACTTAGTATATTAATCTCTATACCTCTACTACCTCTAGTAATTAAGAACTAACCTATAAATATAAAAGCTACTACTATTATTACTACTTTTCTCTTTAGAACTACTATAGCTACTTCTAAAGCTATAAGTTCTTTTTTTATATACTATTATTCTATCTAAGACTATACTAACTACTACTTTCTAAAAATCTTTCTTAAGTACTTTTTTATTAAGGCTAATACTAGTATTAATAGTATTAATAGTAGTAATATTATAGTTACTAGTACTCTTAAGGCCTATATTAAGTACTTATATAATATAGGTTCTCTTCTCTACTAGCTATTATAGAATAAATAATACTATACTTAGCTAATAAGTATATATCTAAAGCTTCTTTAGTAGCTATATATATATTATTAATAGCTACTATTTTAAAAAAGACTATACTTAGCTTTATTCTTAAGAAGTTCTTTATTACTATATAACTAGTATAAACTTATAATAAGTAAAGCTTTATAAAGTTTAGATATATAAATAAATAAGAGATAAGTTTATAACTTTATAAAAAATAAAAAGACTTAAGTATAGTATATATATATCTTAAATTTTATAATTAAGTAGTAATAATACTTAAAACTTAATTAAGAAGATATTTTACTTTTATTATCTACTTATCTTATAATAATATATTAATATAAATAGTAGTACTTACTAATATATTTAAATTAGAATACTACCTAGCTATTATAAAAAGAGATAATAGCTAGACTAAAGACTAGATAATAATAGCGAGGGCGCTAACTACGGCTGTTGTCTAAGCCTTCTGGCTATTATTGACGACTTTTTCTCGTTAACGTCCTAACACTCGCTGCGCCTATGCACTAGCTCTGCATCTAAGGCCGAGACACTGCACAACACTCCTGACTGACCACTCCCCGCCTCGCTTCGCCCTAGACTCTTTGCGGGGGTACCCTGGCCGTGTGCATACTATCGTTCCTTCCGTCTCGACTAGAACACACCTTCCCTCCCAACACCCTCAACCACCTGGTCAAAATGGGTATCCAGGGCCTTGCCAGGCGTCTCGAACCCTATGCGACGCGACTTTCCTCCGAGCAGCTAGACGGCTACTCCGCCGTGATAGACGGCCCTGCGCTCGCCTACCACGCTCACAAATTGGCCCTCGCTTCAGCCGCTAGCGCCACCCGAATCCCGTCTTATGCAGACATCGTCGCTGAAGCACGCCGCTGGCTGTACTCGTTGGAGAAGAGCAACATCAAGGTGTGAGTAAACCACAGTTGCTTTTCAGCGCCCGGACACGGAATCACCACGGCAAGCCAATAAGGTGCGCACATATGTTCTTCACTTCACCGCCATTGCTGCAGGGGTTGCAAAAACTTCACTTATCGTGGAGTCGATATGGGAAAGTTGCTTGATTGCACTTGACCGTGACCGTTCTATGCACGTTATGCGAGTGCTGATGTGAGCTTATGCCGTCCACTGCTGATCGCACGTTCTCAGGTCTGCCATCTACTTCGATGGAGCCTTGCCTACTTCAAAGCGAGCCGAGCGACTGTCCAGGACCGAGGCGAACAACAGACGAGTGCAGCAATTCCGCAACAACTACGCTACCGTTTCTTGTCCTGTTCCCACATATCTGGGCTCGATATCATACGCGTTCCTTGCGCCCGCACTACAAGAAGCGCTAGTAGAGACAGATTCCCCTTTTGCTACATATACCCATACAGTACCGGGGGAAGCAGACGACTGGTGCGCATCCCACGCGAAAAAGCATGTACGATCCATCATCTTCACGAGCGACACCGACCTTATTCTATACGACTATTCCGAAGATACGCTCATCGTATTTCTCCACGATGCAGACATCTCTACTGGTATCAAGGCGTACTCACCAGCCGAGATCCGAAAGCAGTTACAAGTGACGAGTCTAGTGACGTTCGCATACAAGCTTGTCGAGAACCCACAGGATAGTGCAAAGCTGCTAGCTCACCAAGCTGAGGATGTAGACCAGAAGTCTCGCCGGTACATTGACTTCGCTAGTCGCTACGTCGCGAAGATCACAATGCCGGCTTACCTTGAAGAACCAGACTTAGTAAATCCGCCTCAGATCGACGTCCGGCTATCTGAATATGTGCACCAAACCTTTACCAACGACGAACACCCGCACGTGTACTTGCCTTTACTTATTGAAGAGCCATCCCAGGCATCAGCATGGAACATAGGGTGCGATATCCGTAGACTGGTTTACAAGCTACGTGCGACAATAGAGCATACGGTAGTACAAGAGTACAGAAGAAAAGCGCAAGGGATATCAGTCCAGGAAGTTCCCATATACCCTCGGTGTTTTGACCAGAGCCCAGTGGATGACCTGGAGTCGCAGATGCGCAGCCTGAGATCCTGGGGTGAGGAGAAGTCCGTCAGCTCAGCGCTCCTATGGTCGCTCTTTGGTCTCAGTCTAGTCCTTACCGAACTCAACACGCCGCCGCCCATACCCCTGGTTCAGCGTGTGTTGAACTGCGACTTCGATAACAGTTGGGCTTTTGTACACCTCACGGCTAGACTGCATGCTGCTCTCTACTCTCTTCGCATGTTACTCCAAATGGTCAAAGTCGCGAGGGCAATGATGGATCCTGACCCCATAATAATCCCTGAGGACCCACAAGAAGCTGAAAACGCCAGGCTACGCAGGGTGGTGCACAATATCGCCGGTCACATGTCCGACTTCCCCTCAATAACGGACGTGATGGGTGTACCTGGGCAGGCGAAGCGCATCTTAGCCGAACACGACGTGCTGAAGGAATTGATCGAAGAGATATATACCTCTGCTGGTGTGGGAATACCAAGCGAACAGATATCCAACAAGCAGAGGAAGAAGCAAATGAAGGAAGCAGAGAGGAAGAAGAAGAAGTTTGTGCAGAGAATGCAGGCGAAGCCGCAGGAGGGAAACGCTTACGCATTACTGGGTGACGGTTGATCGTCATACTTTAAAGAACGGCAAGAACAATTGTAAACACTTCGAGACCGTCCACACTTCTTTCATTAACGCCATCGTTCAATCATCGACCTGTCAGCTGTCCTTGCCTCGTCGGGCGCGCACGCACAATCTGCGGAGAAACGATGTGCGATGTCTCAAGTTGGGTTCGCACGGTTTCGTTTGCGCTTCGTACAACCCTCGTCGTACTGACTTCACAGCTACAGAGTTTGACATCAACATTTAGCCGTAGTATGTGACGTGCCGCGCGTTCTAAGCCCGAACGCCGCTTTCGGCCTACTAAGCACGCGACCACCGACCTCTAGCTAGGACATCCACGCCGACCGTCCATTGCCACAAACTTGTTCACGATGTCGGTCCAGCCACAACTTGGAGTTGCGGCGCTATATGAGCACGCTATCACGCGTCCGCATAAAGTCATGGATATGCTGTAACGAATGTCGAGGGGCATTAACAGCCGCGACGGACGTTCGGCCGAACGGTTGAGTACAAGTAGAACGAGCAAGTGCTTGAAAGCCTTACGCTACTACATGATCAAAACAACTACTTCTCTGTTATAACTTCAAACCAGCATCACCACTTTTAGAACAGCACAGCATATCTCGCCCATCATGGCTTCATCATCCTCCCACCCGCAAGCAGACACCCTAATCCGCGCCGGCACAATCGAAACACTCCAACCCGGCATGCCACCACAGCGCTCCATAGCCCTCCTCTCCGGCCGCATCATCGCTCTCTCCGAGGACCCATCCGGCTTAGACGACTTCATCGGCAGTCAAACCCAAATCATCGACGTGCCAGACTCCACTGTCCTCCCCGCATTCACAGATACGCATACCCATCTGATTCTCGCCGGATTGACCTACTTCGACGTTCCAGTCAATGACGTAAAGAGCTTGGACGAACTGTTCGCAAGATTGAAGAAGCGGGCGAGCGAGACGAAAGAAGGGGAGTGGATTTGTACGGCGACGGATTGGTTGGAGTACAATATCAAGGAGCAGAGGTTGCCTACGTTGAAGGAACTCGATGCTGTTTCGACTAAGCATCCCATCATGGTTATGCGCGGTGGTCACAACGTTGTCGTCAACTCGGTCGTCGCAAACCTGCTAAACGTAACCTCCACCACCCCATCACCACCCGGCGGCCTCATCGGAAAAGAAGCAGACGGCAGTCTTTCCGGCCTCTTCCAAGACTCCGCCACCGTCCCCATCCTCAAACTAAAACCCTCCACAACCCTCTCCGAACGTATCTCCGGTCTAGAAGCCGCAAGCCGCGCCTACGCCTTAACAGGCACATCCAGCGTGCGCGACTGCTACGTCCCGCTCGCCGACCTAGACGCCCTCATCGCCACTTACTCCGCCGGAAAACTTGCCGTGCGCGTCCACGCCCTCATACCCGCCGTAGGCATGACCACCGCCTCACAAGTCGAAACCCTCCTCTCCAACATGGAAGCATACCGCCACCTCCAAACCGCCCCCTACCTCTCCGTCTGGGGCGTCAAATTCATGGTCGACGGCGGCATGGAAGCAGGCGCCGTCACCTCTCCCTACCTGTCCATCCCGCCCGGCCGCGAAAAAGACGCAAATTGCAATTGCTGCGGCCTCCCCTCCTATCACGGGATGCTCACGTGGGAGAAACCGGCGCTCGTCGAAGCCATGACCGCGGTCGTGCGTCGCGGATGGAAAATAGGAACGCATGCGTATGGAGACCGTGCTGTGAAATTGGTACTGGGTGTATACGAGGAACTCATGCAACGGTTTCCGTACTTAACGCCTGGATTTCTGGTTATGGAACACGGAGGCCTAGTCTCACCGGCTGAACAGATTCGAGCCGTGAAATTGGGAATCGCAACGACGATCCAACATCCGCTTCTCCATAACGCAGCGGGTGTCCAGGAGGTATACTGGGGCTCAGAGCGCGTATCCCGCACTTTCCCCGCGCGCACGTGGTTGGATGCTGGTGCGCTGATTGCGGGCGGGAGCGACTATCCTGTTGGTAGTTTTGCCGCTATGCGGTCGGTTTGGGGGATGGCGAGCCGCGAGACTGTGATTGGGGTTAGGGGGGTTGAACATGCGATTACCGTGGGGGAAGCGGTTGCGTTGCATACGACTAAGGCTGCGGAACTGCTGAGAGAGGAGGGGGAGAGGGGACGGCTTTTACCGGGGTTTGTGGCGGATTTGGCGGTTTGGGGGGTTAATCCGCTGGAGGTGGATGTGGGGATGTTGAAGGATATGATGCCGAGCCATATTTCTGTTGGGAAGAAGCTTGTGGCACTCTAGTGTGCGTGTATGATAAAGATGTGGGAAATATGGCTGTCGAGCGCTCGTACGCCCATAGACATATGATCCTGGTATCTAAAATCTCAAAGATGACTACGACGCCCATCCAGATGCCGCTATATTATCAAACACATAAGAAATTCGTCACCAACACACATCCCCATCCTTTCCTAACTACCTCCCAAAGTAATCCCTCGCCCCATCCCTACTAGGACTATACGGCGTATACTGCTGCTGTCCATGCCCACCTCCAGCCAACCCACTCCCCACACCCATAGGCGCAGCCCCACTAACCAACCTCCCCTGATCCCCTCCTCCAATCTCATACGGACTCTCTCTACTATCCACGCCCCTCAGATCAAGACTGGGACTAGGACTGTATTCGCGCAACGCACTGGGTGTTTGATGGTAGCCAGCCGGGTACAGAACGCCAGGATCGTCGCGCATGGTACGTTCAGAATCGCGACTTGTACTCCTCCCACGATCGCTGTTGTTGGTCGAGTTATCGCGGCCCCAGTGGGAACCGGGTGTATCAGGCCTCCCCACCGTACTCCCCCCATACAAACTGCCCTCGCCGCCGTGTTCATCGCTGAACTCAGGTCTGTTTTTATAATTCTCAAAGTCCATATTCGATTCCGACACGAATTCAAAGGGGCCGGTTGCGCCCCCTCCTCCACTCGAGATGTTGGTGGAAGCGGCGGTTTTACCCGGGTGTTCTTTGGACATGCGTTTCATGGTGTAGACGTCGGAGAAGGCGGCCGTGTCGCCGATGTCGCCGTCGAGGCGGCCACGGTAGACTTCGGCGAGGAGGTGTTTGGATTTTTCGTGCACCATGGGGACGGTGAGTTTTTGGTAGAGGGCTGGGTGGCTATTACAACATATCAGTAACTTGGTTTCATCGTGACAGTGAATAGATGACTTACCCGAATCGCACGGCAACGCGATCCCGCCGACGCGATTCCTTGTCTATTGGGGTTGGGGCTTCGGTGCCCTTGGCGCGGGTGCCTTGTGTGTAATACTTGAGCGAGTGGTCGAAGGCGTTCTTGCAGTAGAATTTGAAGGCGATTAGGCCGAGAGGGAGAGGGGCCATGGCGGCCAGCATGGTCCATTTGTGTTCGTAACCGCGGGCTACGACCAGTAGTGCAACGATGCAGTTGGAGAAGAAAGTGCCAACGAGCATGCGGTTAAAGAGCACACGCCAGAAAGCACCGCCTGACTCGTTCTTGGTGCAGAAGACGTACCTAAACATATGTTAGTAGGGTATCTGAGGGTTTTGGAGTTAAGACCTACATCAGAAGATACTTCTTCATCCAGCTATCGAGCGTGAAGTAAATCGCCACAATAACCAGTGTAATCGGCTGCAACGGCGCAAAGCACAGCGCAACCGTCGAGTAAAACAAAAAGTAGTTGTAGTAACTCGCATAGTCAAACGGCGGCGGCGCAGTCCGACTAATCAGCTCCCTAGGCGTCGGGTTCAAGAACTTGCGCGAGAAACTTCCCCACGCGAGGTTGACAGCCTGGGCAAGATCGATAGCAGCACCCAAGTTACGCTGGACGAGCCATGTAACCCAAAAGGGCGAGACTTCGCACAGGGTCCGCATGGTCGTGTCGAAGAACTTGATTTGACGTAGGATGTCCATAAATGGAACGTGTTCCTGGGTCGCGAGATTGACAATCATGACAATCATACCGAAGACAGCGCTGAAGAGCGAGAAGACGAAAAGGTTGTTGAAAACGAAAAAGGCGTATAATTGTGCCGTGACATGGCGCTCTCGGGATGTCTTGGTTGTGTCTCCGGCCTTGATAGACAAGCGACGGAAGATGATGGGGAGGAAGTAGTAGAAGAGCGAGGTGAGTGCCGGAGCTGCGAGACCTTGAACGACGGCCCAGAAATCGGCGTGTGCGGCTAGTTCGGTCTGGAAGGTAGGCCATACAAAACCCAGGTTGGAGAGTTTGGACAGGAAGACGGCGATCAGGGCATTGGGGATGAAGTACAGGAGCGTGAGCAGGGTGATCCAGAAGTTGTTCACAGTCCTCCTCCATCGTCGCGTCTTGGGATCGAGGGTAAGATTTTTCCAGATGATGTCCTTTGGCTTGGGGGCGAGTCGGACGGTGGTGCCTTTGACGTGCTTGCTGCGGGCTGCGAAGGCGACCATGTGCGCAGAGTCGATACTCTCGTAGCTAGCAAATCCGTATGATAGAGCGTCACGCTTGTCGATTGTCTCCCGCACCTCCTTAATCTTGCTTTCTAATCGCTGAATGCGCGCTGTGAGGTAGTCAATTGCATCCACCTTTTGCGCCTTGTCGGTGAACTCTGGGTCTTTCTTCGAGGGAGTACATAGCGGTCGCTCGGCGGGAAGCTTGTTCGGATTCTTCAGGTATTTTGCCAATATCTTTTCCAGCTCAATGACCGCCTCTTCGTGTGCCTCGATAAGATCTGGGATATCCTTCACGTTACGTCCGATGGATGCACGGGGCACCTCTGGCGTAGTCTTTAAGCTATCCGTAACCTCGACGATGCCCTGGTCACTGCGAAAGCTGCGGTCGATATCCGTAACCATCAACGTCCGCGCGTGCAGACTGTTCTGGTAGTCTGGGTGCTCGAGGTATTGACGTCTCATCCGGTGTACAGCGCGGTACATCCACCACAAGAAGCCGCAAACGATGATGTCGATAAGATATGCCAGCACGACGAAAGCCCAGAAAACCTGACCGAATAGATCTCTAGGTGTCATCAGGAAGATGATCTTGCCGCTCATGTCTCCATCGAAATTCTTCTGGAATTCCACCGACTTGATGACGTTGACGGGAACGATAATGCCACAGCCAACGATGGCGAGTACGACAAACATGTTCCTGCACATGCGCGCAAAACGCAGGAAGATGGTCGCATCCAGTCCAATCTTCTCAACATATTCGGGTTCGTTTGTCTTGAACACGGGCTTGTACCACGCGAACAGCGATTTGTCGAGAGGCGGCGGTCGGTGTTTCTCGTCGGTGTGTCGGAGACGGGGCGCGTAAACGATAGTATTAAAAGGACGCAGTAGGAGGAAAAGTACGAAAATGGCGGCGGTGATGCCGAAAGATGTGCCAATAGCGACGAGGACGGAGTCTTGGGATACCTGGGGATGTTAGAATTGTATGCGACTGATGGGGGCTGCATGTACCGAAGCGCCCAGGGCATTTTCTGTCATCAACTGCTCGAACTTCTGCTCTATGCTCAGGTCCCGCCGGAGCAGCACGTTCGGTAGTGTGGATGCCATAGCGAGTGACGGGTGTAACGTGTAGCGAAGGTGTGGTAGCGATTGTGGTAGCACGTGTGACGGGTACACGTGGTGTTGAGGGTCGATCTCGGGTCCGAGAGCTCAGCGCATGTCTTCCTCGTGTTCCCCTCTCTCTCACTGGGATCTGAGTAAGATCTGCTGTATCGTAAAGATCGCCGTTGGTCGTATTCGGGGTTATTCGGCTGCCTGCTCTTCACGAGGAAAAATGTCAAGTGGGTATACGCGCAAAGCAGAAAGAGAGTACAAAGCAAAGTGTAAGGAAAGCCAAGAGTGAAGCAAGCAACGGCAGCAGTAAGCAGTAACGGCAGTGAGAGAGAGTTCAGAGCTACGAGCAGTGCCTCGCGTCCCTTGCCCGTGAGAGCGGATGGAAAAGGACCGTCGATCCCTGTCGTGCCCTGTCAAGACGTCGGCGCTAGAGGGAGCTGTGACGCCTCGCTAGAGCCAGACCCTAGCCGCCTTCCACCAGGCACGCCCAGCCATTGGCTGTCCCAACGCGCCGTTTTAACGCCGGGTACGCGGCTCTGCCATGGCATCTCTGGCGGGTGGTTTTTATTTTTGGCCTCCAGGGCCTGGCCAGCTGCCCTAAGATTTTCCAGAGAGATCGCCCCTTAGTGAGCTCGGAGTAGTTTGCGGAGAGCGGAAGAATGAAGCTGCACTATGCTTTTGCACTGCCACCCGCTCACGCAAGTTCGATCAAGTTTGTACCAAGTGACGCGGTAGGTAACGCGATGCATAACTCGACGAATGAGATACGGAAATGTGGCGGTGCGCAGGCGGCTCTTCGGTTTTGATGAGGCTTGTCCAGTCCACTTTCGTTTCAAATATGCATGTTTCGGACGATATGAGATGGGCCACGTTTATGCTTGGAGATGGATCGTGGGTTGCGACGAGTTTTATTGGGTGCCGATGATCCGTGAACTCGGTGCTGCCGAGATCCTAGCCAGCGGTGAAATGCGATGTGTGTCGGAAGTGGGGAAGAGGGAGGGAGAAAGAACACCGAGCCATCTTAGGGATACTCTGCTTTGCGATGCCATGTATTTGTTCCGGAGGGTGGATCTCGCTGGTGCTGGCGCTGAGAGGTCCTGTCAAGAGCAAATTGGACAAGATGATGACAACGCGCCTGCACTACATCATGACCACGAGCTCCCATCAATCGACCCAGCAAGTCATCCAACAAGCATATCTCCTGTCAAATAACATCAATCCTCAATCGCACTCGAAAAGTCGAAGCCACATCCAGGTTCCGCGTCCTCTCCCATCATACCTGCGAGCAAACGTGACGTTCAGACGCCATGAGGCCCTGTGGTGGTAACAAACCAGGCACCTACCACCGCAATCAACGGCTTGCACAAGTTACCCGATTGGGACTGCACGCGAAAACCAAAATACAGCTCAACACCGACGTCCCAACTCCAACGCAATCACACCCCAAAATTGAACAAATCAATGGATTTCGCTTTTCCCCATCTAATCTACCCTACTAGAACCATCCATCCCATTCATTCATTCATCCATCCATCCATCCCAATAATAAAACTCGTCTCCATCCTCTGACAGATGCATGCCGAGCTCGATGGAGGCGTACAAGCGATGCAAGAGCATGAGAATCTGTGTGCCCAGGATTGTTATCATCAACAGCTCTATTCCGACAAACAACTCCTAGTTGCTACCCGCAGCCTTCACAAGCTCACTAACCTTCCTCGCCAAGTCATCAGCCTCAGCCCTCGTCTCAGCTTCAGCGTAGACACGCACAGCGTCTTCCGTACCAGAAGCCCTCGCAAACGAGCGACCTTGGCGCACTTTCTGCACTTCCTTGTCGATCTGCGCCTGGAGACCCTCTGGGCTGGTAAGTTTGCGCTCGGCATCTGTAGTCTTGAAGATGGTGCGATCGTTAACGAGGACCTTGAGAAGACGGTTGGGCAGGTCGCTGTATGTTGAGAGCCACTCTTGGCAGCCCCAGTGCTTATGTGCGAGGACGACTTCGACGAGGAGGAAGTCGGAGAGAGCGTCGCCGACGGACTGGTTGATAAGGTTGATGCAGGCGCGCAGGACGTCGAGTGCTTCCTTCTCCCCGGGGTTGCGGGGCTCGTGCTTCTCGATGGTGTCGAGGGTGTCGTGTGAGAAGATGACGGTTCCGTGGCCGTTGGCTTCGAAGTAGACGCCGATGTCGAGCTTTTCGGCTGCATGGTGCAGGTACTTGACGCCGGTGGGTGTGCAGTCGACCTTGAGCTTGAGGTTGTCTTCGACGTACTTCGTGGCGGCGCCGTTGGCGTAGGCGGTTTGCACAACTCCGATCTTGAGCTTGTCTGCCAGTCCACTTTGCCTAACAGTGTCGCCAAGGAAGGAAGCTACGAGAGTCGCAATGCGGTCGCCGTCAAGTAGTCGGAACACGTTCTTCTCATCTTTGAAGTAGTATACTACACGGTCAGCATCACCGTCGAGCGAGCAGCATCGATCACCGGGTCCAGCTTTGGACGAAGGGGGCGCGCGCTGGTTGGTTTTGACGTAGTCTGCGCCACACTGTCCGTGAATCAGCAACCTTCCATCCCCTGTAGATATGTTTGCTTACGTCGACGTTCAGGCTCTCGGGCTTGATGACGTTATCGTTGATGACGGAGATCTCAAGACCGCCTTCTTCCTTAGTGGGGAGGTACTTAATGAGCTCGTTCAGCTTCGGTCCACCAACACCATTGGCACCATCCACTGTCAAGCTACCAGAAGGCTTCTTTCCACGGAGTGCAGTCTTGAAAGCCGCGCCGAACTTCTCGTAGTATCCCTTCTCGGTAGGTGTGCCGTAAGCGTCCTTAGTACCTTCGGTGTTCAAGCACCTGACCATGTAGTGTAGTTGTGGCGTGGTAAGGAAGCCGTAGTCCTTGACTTCAGCACCGGCGCTGTTCAGGCCATCGACGAGGCATCCGAGAAGCCTTGAACCCGAGGCTCTTGTGTCGCGGGCTACGACAACGCGTGCGGGTATGCTGAGGTCGATCTTATTCTGGGCGGCGATTTCGCGGTAGTATTTCGAGACGTCTTCGGGGGTAGCCTTGTTCGCCATCTCGGTGCTGATGACCTCCCACTCCTCTTGCAGCATGTTGCCCTAGAAAGTTGTTAGCCCAATCCTCCGTCTTATTGTTAAAACATGTACCATTGGTTCGACAAGCTTCACACCATTGTCCTGAGGAGGGTTATGCGAAGCGGTGATCATGACACCAATCCATTTTCCCTTGAGCGCCCGCGACCGGAGCGCTGCAATGAGACCAACGCGAGTGAGGACGGAATCGAGGACATCACTGCTATGGTAAGCGTAGTTCGGGAGTTTCGTGCGTGACGAGTGTTGGTGGGAGGGTCGGTGGTGGGAGTGTCGCCAGCTGCGGCGCGCGGAGGTGCTCGATAGCTGGCACCGTAGCCATCTATCGTATGAATGCAGGGGATAGCTTACGCTTTTGTTCGGAACTAAAATCTCTGTTAGCATCCGAATGCTTCAATCTCTCGAGCCGTCCTCTCATGAGCTTACACCAGCAGTTCCATATGTATACTTGAGGCCCTCGGGCGCAGGGTGCTTTTGCGCAGCGTCGGCGATGGGGTCGGACATGATGTGTGTGTGGTGTGTCTAAGTGAGAGATACGATGAATAAGATGTAACGGTAGAAGAAAAACGGGTGGTGTGGTGTAATGGTTCAATTGAAGCGAGAAAAGACGTAGAATGTTCGGCGTTGCAGCAAGCTCAGCTATGAGGCTCTCACGACCCCGCCGGCCGACACGCGCTAGCAGGGATACCGAATGCAGGGATGACGATGCAGGACCGACGATGATGATGCGTGCCTGGCTAACCACGTTTTTACCAGCTTCATCCTATTAATAGAGAGGGCAGCGCAGGAATTCGCCGCCTTCTCGACCAGATTACAAGGCTGCTGAACTCAGTCTTTGGGATGACTATTCAATGTAACATAATGACGTTACCCAGGCTGGACGCATTGCAGAGTGGTGAGATGTCGCAATT
This sequence comes from Alternaria ethzedia, assembly GCF_023757985.1. Lineage (NCBI taxonomy): Eukaryota > Fungi > Ascomycota > Dothideomycetes > Pleosporales > Pleosporaceae > Alternaria > Alternaria ethzedia. The sequence goes on from NW_026056202.1 coordinate 133,934, forward strand.
GCGGGGTTTTGCGACAATGGTACGAGGCGGCGTGCTTGACCGCTCCTCTTACAACGTTGCCACAACGTGCTGTGTTCCGGTGTACTGGGTGGGGATCGTCCGACACTACCCGTCAACGTCGAACGTTATGTGGTATTTGGCGTCTGTCTTCAACAGCATTCAAGGTCAATTTTACACCTTAGTATCAACGGGTTTTCTTGCTGTATCCTACAACGTCATTTGATCGAAATTCTTAGGAGACGCGAAGTGCTTTACGCTCTGTTTAGTTAGATGTCATGTTGTTGCTTTCAACCTTAAAGATTAGTGTCTCGAAGCTGCATGTTTAGTTGTCATATTATTGCTCTCTATAGAAAGATTTTATTTTGATTTATCAACTTGATCATCGTTGCGACTATGTCGAGGTTGAAGCAGGCTTTATTTTGTATACTAACACGTTTGAAGCTCTCTCCATACTTGTAAACGTACGCGAATGTGTAATATATTGCCATTTCCGGTTTCCCAACTCGAAGAAGAGCTTTCACAATTAATCACAGTGGCACTTTGAGCAATGCCACACAACAGCATGACAAGGCTAAGTTGCAGGCTACCGTTCAGATGTTAAATGGCGGTTTACCGTGCTATTGAGACTTCTTGGGTATTGAGTATAGCGCTCGATCGCACGTAAGTTGTCAATAGATGTACAAGAGTGCTTGATACAAAATGGCAATCCATGATGTAATGAACCCCCTCTAATACCATGTAATGCGTACTTTGCGTATGCTTGGGTGTCTGAACAGACGAAAATCATGAAGACGAGGAACTTCTGTCTAAGCAAGCACCGTTGCTCATGCATGGTACGTTTCCACAAAACAACATCATGTCAGCATCGTGGGCATCAACGATATCACATCACATCACAAGATCAAAGCACATCAAAATCCCATCATGGCACATCTCTCAGCGACTAGATTACCTCCACTTGCATCCATCAACCACAAGAGGAAGAGACTAGACTAGACTATACCTCCAACCCGTCTCTCGTCTACTAAAGAAACAAGCATGAGGGCTGACAACTGATTGGCCAAAAGAAAAAGAATGGAACAGTCCAACAGAAAGAGAGGAGACCGATCAATTCCTCAGAACCCCTGCGGTCCCAATCCAGGAAACCTGCCTCCAAAGCCACCAGCAAGCACACTGTGGCCTGGCACAGGACTGCCAATCTCACCAAGCGAGCTCGGAGGCGCCTGTATCGCGCCATCACTAAACTTGATATGCGACAACCTGCCACTGGCATCTTCTTTGTACTCCAGGCTCCCACCACCATTCGTATGCGTGACATCAAGGATATCGCACGCCTCCTTGATCTCATCCACGCTCACAGCAGGATCCATAGCGCCGCGCGAAGCTTCGACTTGGCGATGTACTTCCGACGCGTCGACGTAGCCGTCTGCGTCGGAGGCGCGGGGGGCGAGGGTCTTGCATGCGGCGCAGATGGTACGGCGGAGCCAGACTATGCGCTGCTCGTTTGCGTTGCGTTCGAGGGTGCGCGTCGTGTTCATGGAAAAGGGGCTGTTGAAGATGTTGGAGGTGGGCGAGTTGCCCCAGTTGGCACCGGAGTGGAAGCCCTGGAGGGGTGGTGTGCCCCAGATGCTGCCGCCGCCTGGTGCTCCGAACGAGCCGTATTGCGAGCCGGGTATGTCTGCGAAGCCGAATGATGGCGCTCTCACTGAGCCGTGTTGTTGCATGCTTGGGCGGCGATCGGGTAGCTCGGGGATTTCGTCATCGTCGTCCAGCAGCGCTTTACTGCCTAGGTGATTTGCCAGTTCGTCTACATCGGACCCCTGCTGTCCATTCTCATCACCCGGCTTCACGCTTGAAGGGCGCTTGATAGGCGTTGGCCGTTGAATAGGCTGTGTTTGAGGACCAGTGATGGGGCTGTCGTTTGAGAGTCGTTCAAAAGACCCCGAACCCTGCCGCGAGTGCGTCGGCATGCCCATCGGGAAGGCGGAGGGCATTGGCGCAGTGAAGCCTGGAGGTGCTGGAAAACCTGGTGGTCCTTCCATCGGGAAACCACGGCCAATTGGAAGTGCACCTGGTGTGTGCATGCCAGGAGGTGGGAATCCACGGAAGCTCTGGGGCGCTGGCTGTGGGAAGAACGGTATATTCGGACGTGGTCCCATCATTCCAGGCATCATCGATCCATGACCAGGGAAGCCATTCAGCCCTGGAGGCATGTTCATACCCAGCCCTGGCGGCCCCTGCATACCTGGCGGTGGTCCCATAGGTGGCATCGGCGACGATGGCTGCCCATGCGGGGTCCCTAGACCTTGCTGTTGGATTGGCGGTTTCGTCAAGATCGACCTTGGTATCGACTGGTTTGGCAGCTGGGAGGTTGGGGATGTCGACTTGCTTGTTCCTAGGGTAGCATGGGGAGTCTTTGGCGATGAGCCGTGGGAGGTCTGGTGCGATGTTTGGCGCGGTCGGTTCGGGGTTGGAGCCTTCGGTACAGCTGGCGTGACCTGCGGCGATGGCATTCCCGTAGACGAATTCTGCTTTAGCAATTGAGGAGGTAGCGCAACAGCTACTGGCTGTGAGGCCTTTTTCGCACCCGCAATAGCGTTGTGGGCAGCTGCAGCGGCGGCTTGATCCTCCTTGCGCGTTTGGCCCTTGGTTTTCGAGTCCCGTTCCTTGCGGTCCTTGTCCTCCTGTGCCTTCTTCTCTTTCGCTTCTCTCTCCCTCGCTTCCCGCTCTTCACGTTCCTTCCGTTTTGCCTCGTCTTTGGCCTTCTTCTCAAGGGCTTTCTGTTCGCGTGCTTTTCTCTCTGCCTCCTGTTGTCGCTCGCGCTCTTCCTGCTGTCGTTTCAGACGCTCGGCCTCCTTGCGCTGCTTCTCCTCCTCCTGGGCTTTGCGTTCAGCCTCTTTCTTCTTGCGCTGCTCTTCTCGCTTCTTCCGCTGTTCCTCTAGTCGCTTCTCCTCCGCAGCCTTGGCCTCGGCTTCCTTGGCTGCTCGTTCGGCTTCCTTGCGAGCCTCCTGTTCCGCCTTCAGCTGCCGTTGCTTGTCCTTCTTCTCCTTGCGCTTCTGGGCTTCCTTTGCTTTCTTTGCCTCTTTTGCATCTTTCCGCACATCCTCCTCTGCCAGTTCTTCGAGTAGCTTTTGTTGTCGTTCCGCGGCCACCTTTTCTCGATACGCCTGGAGCACTCTCTGCTCAAACATTCGCGCTGCAAAGATCTGGAACATTCGCCGGCCTTCCTCCATCCGTTGCTCCTCGGTCATGGCGCCCTGGGCGGGGTTAGTTGCAGATAGATAGTCCAGCCTAGAATACGCACTTCCTCATCCTCTTCGTCCTCCTCGTAGTCGTCGTCGTCGTACTCCTCCTCATCTTCGCCCTCTTCGTCGTAGTCGTCTTCGTCTGGCGGAGGCGCGCTGTGGCTGTGGCCGCTGTAGGATCGGTGCTGGGCGCCGGGGTGAGCCTGGACTTGAGCATCTTCTTCCCGCTGCATCCTACGCTCAGCGAGCTGCTCCATCATCTCGATGAACTTCTTCCCATCGTTCTTGAGCAAATCGTCAGCAACCGTAAGTATGCCACCTAAAAGGATGAATCAGCATGCTCCCAGCACGGGTCGGGGGCGGGCATACCTTTGACCTGCAGACTGCTGCCAAACTGGAGGAAGTCTGAGGGCTCGGGCGGCGGCAGACTGCGCTCGCCTGAGCTGTAGCCGCCTTCTGACGAGATCTCGCTGTCGTACTCGGAGTCTTCCTCCTCTTCCTCGCCCGAGTCGTACTCTTCTTCGTCGTCGTAGGGGCCGGGCGGGGGGTGGGGGTTCAGCATGGGGCGCGGGTGGTGAGGAGCACTGGACGCATAACCATAATTAGCCTCGGGAATGAAACTACCGACGTCTTGCTGGTGGTGCGCGTACTGCTCGAGTTCTTCGTAATATGCATCATAGAGAACCTCCAGCTCCTCCTCGATGGCGGTGCGCTTCCGCCCGCAGACGGTGCAGCTGCACGAGTGCTTCTGCTGCTCCTTCATCTTGCGCAGGACCGCCTCCTTTTCGATCTTGACGAGCGACTTGCGCTCGTCCTCGCCGAGGGACAGCCAGAACTCGCGGATGCGGTCCCGCTCGTCCTGCATGGTCGTGTTCCATATGCGGTCGCCGCGGGCGCCGGAGCGCGCGACCGAGTGGGCGGGCGACATTTGGTGGGCGGGTGCGGGGCTGAGGCGTGATGCGACGTGCTGGGTGTAGGCCAGCGGAGGGGGTGCGGAGGGCGCCTTCTTCTTCCGCCGCGTCTTCTTGCCCGCTTGGCTGCGCATTGGGGCGTGGCCGTAGCCCTGCGGGTAGTCGCCGTTTGTGCCGTAGGCGTGCTCGTACTCCTCGTCCGAGTAGTACTCCCCCTCGTCGTACGCCGCCTCGTCCAGCTCCGCGTCGGCGTACTGCTGCTGGCCGGGCGGCCCTCGGGCAGGCGACACGCCATTCCGCGCGGGCGCAGGCGCAGGCGGCTCCTGTGCGGCTCGCTTGGCGGCCTCCTTCTCGCGTCGCTTCTGCTTCTTGCGGTTGACGGCGGTCGGGGTGGCATCGTGGGCGTGCGTCGCAGTGCCGTTGGGCGGCAGTTGAGCCGGGGCGGGCCCGCGTGTTCCCTGGGCCATGGGGGCAGTGTGTGTGTGTCGCGGTGTCCTGCTGCACGGCTGTTAGAGCGCGGGTCTGGGGAGTCGAGTGGGTGACAGCTCGGGCGATGGCGCGGGAGGGCTAGCGTACGGCCACCGGGGAGCAAAAGTGCGAGGTGGAGGTGGAGGAGAGGAATTGGAGGGGCGTCACGCACACCAGGGCAGATGGGGGGCTTCGTGCTGTGTCGCGGCAGACAGGCGTTCAGGCTTTGGGGTATGACGGTCGTGTGCTCGGGCTCGGGCTGCTAGCACATGCCGCGCTGTCGTAGCCTCTTGTTGATGGTCGTCGGCCCATTGTGGTACCGCGTTGCGATTCGCACCTGCCGCAGGTGCCACGTCTTGGCGTCTTCTGGAACGGAAGGAACTGGGCGAGAGGCTGTGCAGTGCAAGTGCTCCGCGACGGCCATTCATTCGTATCTCAACACACTCGCTCTCGCACACCGCACCCTGACCACGCCAGTGCCAGCGTCCCCCGACCCCAGCCCAGCCGTCTGTAGCTTTAGCTCGTGCCTGTCTCCGCTGTGATCGTCCCCAAGCTTCATTCTTAAACACCGGCCCGTCCACTTCATTACTGCACCACCGCTTTTTGCTCCCCATCACCCATTGCTGTCGCCGGACTCACGCATTGCTTTCACCTTCACCTCGACGCCCATCCACCGACACTCACCACCCCTCCGGTCGTCTGTCGCTTCTCTCGCCCCGGCGCGCCATTGACACTCGCTCGTCGCGAGCCATAACATCGCCAATCACCATCGTTGGGCCCGAGACCACCTCGCTCGCGCCATTACACTCGCATTACCCCGACAACACCCTCGACAACACTCTCGCGCAAACAAGGCTACTTCACTGTATCCTTCCACCCGCGCACCACTCCTCTCGGCTTCCACGACACCACGACCGCAACTGCGAACGCGCTCCAGCCAATAACACGACCCAGCATCTCCGGACAAGGCTCCCGCTGAGTGCGGCATTTCCCCAAACACACCCCCACAATGGCCCAGCAGCAGCAGAATGGCGAGCCTGTAATGCGCAGGTACGTTTGATCTTCACTTTCTGGACCCTGGTCAAAACTTATCTCATGTCGATCTCTCACGACCGTTTTCTTACGCGCGCAATTGCTTTTCCCAACGTTATTTCCTTCCGTCCGACTCTCTTTTGACGACACCAATTCTGCGTCTACCCAGCAGTTTCTCCGATTTCTCCATCACATTCAGTTTTCTCTTGCAATGGTACGATGCATCGTTGGAGCTGAGGCACCCCGGTTTGCGCCATAGCTTGCATTGGCGCACCCGGTCCGACGACACGACCAACTAAAAATAGGCCACCCTACATGTCCCCCATGTCCACTTTTTATCGACTCGCGCTCAATTCTTCCTCTTTTTGGTCATGCACTGCACTTCATCCTCTTGTTTGCGCCGACATCCACTCTCGGTCACGCCGACGCTGTCACGCCGACGCTGTCACACCATGCACCCTTCACCCACACAACATGCTGATCTTGTGCCTTTAGGAAGTTGGTCATTATTGGCGACGGTGCTTGCGGCAAGACTAGTCTTCTGAGCGTCTTCACTCTCGGATATTTTCCAACAGTACGTCCAATACATCGACCGATAAGCCGTCTCCCCAATATCCTAACCCGTCATTAGCGCTATGTCCCAACCGTCTTTGAAAACTACGTCACCGACTGTAGAGTAGACGGCAAGTCCGTACAACTCGCCCTATGGGATACAGCCGGCCAAGAAGACTACGAGCGCCTCCGTCCCCTCGCCTACAGCAAAGCGCACGTCATCCTCATCGGCTTCAGCGTCGACTCCCCCGACTCCCTCGATAACGTTAAGCACAAGTGGGCAGAGGAGGCCCGCGAACGCTGTCCCACCGTCCCCATCATCCTCGTCGGCCTGAAAAAAGATCTCCGCGACGACCCCCTCGCACAGGAAGAAATGCGCAAGAAGAGCTTGAGGTTTACGACACCGAAACAAGGCGCCGATATGAAGGACATGATTGGCGCGAGGAAATACCTAGAATGTAGTTCCCTGACAGGGGATGGCGTGGACGATGTTTTTGAAGCGGCGACTAGGGCAGCGCTGCTGAGTGTGGATAAGAAGGAGAATCCCGGGTGCGGATGCGTTGTCCTGTGAGACTTTGAGAAATCGTCTTCTCTTGCATCTTATATCTTCTTCTTATCTTCATATCACACACACTGCATTGGGCGGAGTCACGACACACTGGAGTTGGTACGATATATTTGGGGCCTTCAATTTTCGATTCTTCTTCATTTTTCTTCTTTATGGGCGATTTACTGTTTGAGCGCGTAAACTGCATTACACATAACCTTTTTCTGTTTTGATGGAGCTGGAAAGAGAAGAGAAAAGACTGGCTGTTCTGATGCTGCTGTTGGAAGCCGAGGCAGAAACATACGTTTGTCGGGTTCTCTAGCTTTATCTACTCGAAAGATGTTGGCTTAATGATTGACGAGAACGCGCCATCATCATCCACTCATTTCGGCTTCTGCTTTTGGCGATTAGTTGTATATTCTTGAGAGAGGAATGATCGGGCTCACTCAGTAAACTAGAAGACAGTAATCTACCAATGAGATATCACACGCATGCTTTGTCATATTTGATAAACGTTCACGGCAATGAATGTATACGCGATGCGAATAACGACATCGACCGCCTTTTTGCTATATACATATTGTACAATCCCATCATTGCATCCACATTTGTCCAACACCCACAATCCATCCCAGACCATCCCAAACCATCTAATCCCTCGTCCACCCATGATTCCACCCCTCCCTCGCCGGAAAATCCGTCTGCACCCTCCCATACTCCACCGGCACACTCCCCCAAATCCCCCGCTTCAACATCGCACTGCGATACAACCTTCCCACCTCCCTGCCCTTCGTCCCTAGGCGACTCGGATCCGCGCCGCGGCCCCCAGCCTCCTCTTCTTTCACAAGATTGCCGTTGTTGTCCATGAGACGCAGGTGCTCGCATGCAGACCGCATGGCCATGTATTGCCGTTCTAGGGCGCGTTCTTCGGCCCAGCGACGTTTGCGCAGGAATAAGAGCCAGGCGCGGTGGATTGTCCAGTGGCGGAGGGAGCGGTTGCGGGAGAAGTGGAGGGGGCGGGGGGTTAGGGGGTGGGAGAGGTGGTAGCGGATGTTTGCTGTGGGGGGTGTTAGCTGGGGTTTTGTGGTGAGGGGAGGGTTGGTGGAGGGAATTGGATGGGATGGATTGGGTTACATCGGGGTGGGTTGATGGGGAGATAGAAGGGGGAGACGTACTTATCCTAGGATCATTCCCCGGTCCCTTTTTACTCCTCTTCTGCATGTTTGGTGTCGATGAGAAGGCTGCTCGTTGCGACTTTTGCTGCTGCTGCGGACATGTCCATTGTGCGGTTCTTTGCCAGATGTTTGTCGCTTGCGTGGTTTGAGTGGGTTTGTAGGGTCGGAAGACCGGTCGGAATGCGGAGACGTTCATCGTGGGTGTTGTGTGAGGCGCAATGGCGGGGGCAAGGCGGAGGTGGGTTGTTGGTGTTGGTGGTGATGGTCGGACTGGAAATTCGCGATGCGCGGAGAGACCCTTGTTCGCCAAGAGGAGCTAGTGCGTTGGGGAGGGACGACTTGAGCTCATGGTGGACATTGCTGCGCAACAACAACAACGTTATCTCGACGAGCCCTGTTACGCACTCTCAACTGAGATATCGAGATTTGAGCTTTGAACGACGGGACCTTTGTGATATACATGTCAATGTCACTAATGACAATTGCCTACATATGCGTCCAGACCTTCTACAGCACGCCCGAGACTCGATGATATTTGGACGAGGCCGGTAATCAAAAGTCCTTCCGGAGCCCAGCGCGTAAACTATCGTCTTGAAAACCGCTTTAGATGTCTCCAGTGTTGGAAAGCCGCATCTGCTCTCACTTCGAGGGTCGGGTCGACCGCACCTGCCTCATGTGCAAGAGCCGAGTAAACGTGCATCGCGTCGTCATGCCACTGACGAAACAAAACTCATCACCAGTTCTCTTACCTAGGTAGCTTCACCCACGCACAAACAGTACTCACTTTCGCGCAAGTTCTCCATCATCAGACCTTCAGCTGTCTTCCTTCATTCCATTACCTGCAACTGCACTTTCCTCCTACCGTCTATACCCAGATCCCCCATCGCACCTACCTCAGGAACCTATACGTCGTCAATATGAAGTCATTCACATCCACTCTCTCCGCCATCCTGGCCCTCCTCACAGTCACCGTACCCGTCATCGCCACCTCGGGATCAAAGCCAGACAGATGTCCTCACCGCGCCGCTACCCGATGCTCCCCCGGTGGCCATGCGGTCCAGATCTGCGTCAACGGTGTTTGGCAGAGGAACTACAGGTGCCCTTACCCTCAGTGGTGTGAGACCGCGTCCGCGCACTGTATCGGACGATAGATGGCTGCTGGCAGAGGTATGGTAAGTGTCGAGACTTCCTCTATAAGGCATTCGCTGACCAGAAGACGATAGTCTGAGCATGAAATGGCAGAGCGGTGGCTAATATGATGGGGATGCTTCAATAAAGGAAGGCGGTCGAAAGTGATAGCTGTGGAGTTGATGTTATCATCTAACACCCATTGTTATGGAGGATCTGTTATGTTCTCAGGACTTTTACGAACCAGCTACCCTCCGTTTTCCTGATGGAACAAATCAAGCTCACAGAGTCAACGGATGCGTTCGCTGTACTCAATGACAAACACATGCATACTTCCACAGTCTGTCATTCACGTATAGCAGCATGAATTGAACATCCCTAAGACCTATATAACAGCCCTCTTGCTTATGTCCACCTTTCCTTCGCTATCTACCACCACAACATCTCCATCACTTTACAACAGACTACAGCCCACCACTAGCAACAACTACAACAACTCTCCACCCAAACCACCAACAACATGAAGTCATCCACACCCCTCATCCCCATCCTCCTCACCTTTTTCACCCTCTTCCTCTCCATTCTCGCCAACGACGCCCGCGGCCCTAAGTGCACGCCCGGTGACGCAGACCGCTGCAGCAGAGAGGACGACTACACCCTTTCACACTGCACCAATGAAGGCTTCTGGCAATCGTACATCGTCTGCTCCTGCGGCAAGTGTAAGGACGGGGAATGCATCTATCCTCCTGAGATGAATCCGAACTGGCCGGGAGAGTGTGGGGGTGGGGATTGAAGTGGTCGGGATGTGTTGGGGGGATGGATTTGGGGGGACGAGAAGCGGGTGCGTGGTATCGGCCGACTGACGCGTGATTCAGGAGGGCGGGGCTATTTAAGGCGTTTGGGGTGGGAGTATATGGGTGGGGTGTGTTTGGATAGTCTTTGGAACGACATTGATCGGTGTTCAATCGGCTGGGTACATGCAACGCTGGGGTGTGTATCAAAGTTTTTGGATCGATACAGCATTGGAAGCTTTTTTGAGGAGGGTACTCGTCGAGGATACTCAGAGTAAATGTGCTTTTTCACGACACTACGGGCTTTCAGTGACAATTTAACAATGAGAAAGGTCGCTGTAGCTGGAGGTCTAGCGCACTGACTCTGATATCGAGGGTCAAGGTGTAGGATGCCGCCTCCCCCACCGCTCTTGCTAGCTTTCTAAAAGATAGGTGTGGCTTCAAACGCTGAAGTAAAGGTGATGTCAAACCATGCCGGGCTCTCCACCGCTTCCCCTCAGCTCCTGACGTTTTCGTGACCTTGCCGCCGTGCTGACCGCGTTTCTTACTGTTCCAAGCACCCGAGGTAGCATATATAATCCCCTCCCTTCAACTCTCGTCAACTCCTCCTTTCTCCCCATCTATTCACACATTCCTCCAGAAAGACCAACCCAAACACCAATCATAACCAAAACTTACCCTCAACACCACCATGAAGTCACCCCTCCACCTCATCTTCCTCCTCCTCAGCCTCCTCATGATCACCCTCCCCGCCTTCGCCATCGACAAATGCGACAAGTGTTCCAACAACGGCGCCGAGTACTGCAACCGCGGCAACGGTGACCTCCTCGAATGCAAGGACCACTGCTGGCAGAAGAAGTGGTCGTGCCCCAAGGGCCAGCAGTGCATCATGAAACCCGGTCCTACTTGCATGGCCTCGGGGGATGTGTGCAAGATGTGTCATGATCAGTATAATAGCTGCCGTGCGGTAAGTTTGATTCGAGTGCTTGATGATATGGATGTGGGGATTGGAGTATCATGCTAATGCGGCTTTCGATAGGGTAACTGCGACAGGAACTGCTACGCCAAGTGCCACAATGATGTCTGCAATGCTTATGATGGCAGGTGCAAGGCTTGCAACCTTCAGTGTTGAGCGGCTGCTTGCACTACCTCTTTACTGATTGACTCGAGAGTGGATTACCGGTTTTCCTTGGCTAAGGATCTGATGACTTGTGTGCGGTTCGGCATGGGATATACGGATACATATCTCCGAGATGTGAAGGGTTTAGAGGAATAAGGGCTGGATAAACATTTGGAAAGATTATACTGCCCAGGTGGCCACCGGAATGAGATACATGATTTGAAACTCCTGATCAGATTAGGTTATGTGACTATTGGTGTGATTGGAATTCACGTATGCTCGGCTGTCCGATGAAGGCTGGGGCAGTTGTTGTGGCGGGGTAATGCGCTAATTGGATTAGCGCAGGACCTTGGGAGCCTCAAACTTCGTCTGGGCTATCCCTTCTCCTCAAGCACCGTGCCACCGAACGATCATTGAACTATTGCCGCGCATCCAGTGTGCCCTCGAGCTGAATCGCCTGTCATTATCGTCACTTATCGGCCGAGTCAAGCTCGATGCGTCCATCACCCCTTCCCAAATCGTTTTCTGGGGTGGATTGTATCGTCCTCTCCTTGGACTGAGTGGCTGGCTTCCTTTTTTGTTTCGGTGATTGATAGCAGAATCGCAGGCTCCATCTTATCGCGCGACCTTCGTTCTTTGATTTCGTTGGACCGAGCAGACCCCGAAAGCGACGACATTCCGTCGAGCTAGCAGAGAGGACTACCGGAGCGTGTCCCATGCTGTTTGTCTCATTCAAAACTTTGAAGTAGACGCTTGATTATTGGATACACGTTGTCTTACAGACTGAGCGAACACGTCTTTGTCCCTTCTTTTGGATGGGAAACTGCGGCGAAAGTCTACCACTGCCAGCGCAATCGCGATACGTACAAGTTGCTTTCGTCTCAAGTCATTCATCGATAGACCATTTACGAGCGTCGAACTGAGACTCCGCAGTTCAAAAGAAGACATCTCGTGGAAATAGTCGTTGAGACTGTATCTGTTTCAGGGTATCGAATAGGTTAAGCGCGCACAGACTCCGCGTCAGTAGCTCTCTTTTCTCCATACTCTGTCATTTCGTCCAATACTCGCGTCTACTATCTCTTCCTATCTCTAGAAAGAACGCGCGTTTGAGCGCCGGCGCTTATCATGGATCATCTACCATCTCTTCTAGTGGATACCTACAAACGGTATGAGTTCGCTATCTAGATCGTCTACCCAGGTTGGCTAACCACTTCCTCTCATATCAGATACAAAAGTGGTACGCAAATTGTAGCTACTTGGCTGGCAACATCAGCCGCCAAAATCCAGTCCATTGACCACTTGTTGATCAAGAACGCACGTCTCAAGGGACAAGCTCGCGCTGCAGCCCGACAAAACGGAGTGAGCGAAGTACCTCTAAACGCATTCAAGACCTTGGTCGACATCCTTGCGAAGGCTAAGATCACTTTGCCGACCGATATCGAAGCTATCTTGTGGAGTGTCATCACCGCTCGCAAAGAATGTGCAGGGTTCTACCGAGCGAAACCAGAGCGAGAAGCTGGTGATGACATTGATGATGAAGGCCATCAGTTCTTCATCGACATCCTTAACTACTATTACCACACGCTCAAAGCGCCGACAGCAGGCAAGACCAAGGAAGAACGCGAGAAAGGGGCATCTACGGATAATCGCACATCCAACTTCTTCGAACACCTCAGTCTGGTTCAAGAGCAGGCTGAGCCATCGGGCTACATGCCTTCGGTGTCGACAGACACGCAGAGCCGAAGCTACCGTATTAAGGAGTCCGCCAACCGAACGAGTGAAAAGGCCTTTGCGCTTTTCTGTTTCCTCAAAGATATGACAGCAATTCGTTTATTCGTCCACAAAACCTGGCGCGGATACAAGGAACGTAGCCTGGCGCTCACCACAGCAGCGACGACCGCCAATGTCGCAGTTGACATCTTGCGACGGGTGAACGAGGCCTTCCTCAAAGACTTTCCAGAGTTCGAAAGCCACCACAAAGTGATCAAGTTCCTTGAGAGCTTCGAAGAACAAGGTACCAGCGGTATCACCCGGAAAGACGAGATGGGCTGGTACGATCTCGATGACTTCAAACTGTCACCGCAAACCTTCGTCTGCAAAGATACTTATAACGTATATTTCCGAGACCATCTCTTCGATCACGACGGCAAGAAGGAAGTGATGGTAGATTATCACTCTGGCAGGAAAACTGCCAGAACCGAGCAGACTCACATGAGAAGGTGCCTTAGCGTCTTCTTGAGCCTCTCTAGGTCAGCCGATGTAGGCGCCTTCACACGAGACCATGATATCCTAGCTCGCGCAATTCACACAATCGATGAGGAGCAAAAAGCAAGCACTTGGATCATATTCGCACTCCAGATGTTCGTCGACATGCACCGTGAGCTTGGTGCGGAAGTGCCTCGTGCGCATAGGGATCTCCTGGATGGTAACGCAAGAATGAGTGGCGCATTGAGACGGTACATCGACTTTGCAGAAAACCACGACGGCGAATGGGGCCGATATTTGTACACACAACTAGCCTCCTCATGGAATCGCCTTCTTGAGACTCTTGAAAGGGTTGACCATGTGAGCGACACGTTCAAGATGCACAATTCGTGGCTCGGGGGAGGAACCTTGGTGGATGGCCCGTTCTACCTCGAGAACCAACCAACCTATGCTGGATGCACACTAGAGCGTCATAAGGAAGGTGTGCATCTGTTCGGTGTTGAGGCTGCAAGACATTCCGAGCAACTCCTGTTCGCCTGCCACATCTACAATGCCGGCCTCAAGAACGGGCTGCTGCGACGGTGGCCTGACATGGAATATCTCATCGCCAAGCAAACCGAGACGCATATCTTCCTAGGAACCCGTCCGGTCGGTTACGAAGAGTGCGATAAGCGGCTACTTTTGATGCGAGGCTTCAGTCCCAGTGTGCTTGCTAAGCACAAGCGCGCCGGCAGGCCAATGTATGAGTTGTTCGAGACGATGGACACGAAGAAAAATTTAGGCGGCCGCAAACTGGAAATCTTCTCCGCTTTCGTTAGACAGGCTTCCGCTTTTGACGGCCTAAAGCGGGTGATGCTGAAGACGGACGAGAATGGCAAGAATAAGAACGAGCCGATCTGGCTTCTGGAGCGCGTGGTCCGACATCGGTTGGAAAACAAATCGAAGAAGTCAAAGCATGGCAAGCGTCGCAAACAAGAACTCAGTCCTCTCCAGACACTTGAGACGTATCGAGACGCCATGAAGGAGGATGAATTCCTTCTCAACTTCGACATCATGACGCTAGATCTCATCGCCAACAAAATGATTCACGTCATCAAAGCCTGGTTGCGAGACTTTGGGGACTTGAAAGCTAGCTCGGTTCCTGGATCCAAAGTCAGTCTGAAATGTATCCGAGACATCGCAATGGCATCTGCGATGTTGTCCTCGGCAAACAAGAAGCCGGAGATATGGGACGTCCTCGACCACATCATCAGTCGCGTCGGCAACATGTGTTACCTGCGCGCAGAAGCTCATCGCGGTACTGTGAACCTTCAACCCCGCAACCCGGCATACGAAGGCCAGTTTCTTCCTACTGCTGCTGTCTTTGGTGGTCCGAACTCTCCCGAGGTCCCTGAAGACTGGCAGAACAAGTGGGATATCGTGGCTGGGAAGGGAGCGTATGACTACCACGTCTCCACCACGGCGCTTTTGACATCGGAGCAGAGGGCTAGGGACAAGGAGTGTAATGAGTTCTTGGAGAAGCTAATTCCTATTAATTATCCGGACTACAGCCAGGAACAAATTTGTCGGGATCTCGGAATGGAGTACAGGGATGTCACGCGATCGTTTCTTGTGCATTAACGGGAGACTTTTTGTCTACATGTCGTCTGTCCTTTGGTAGTGCATAGATTTGACGGATGCAATCGTTTCGTTATCGCAGTCACGACCCATGTGGAAAGTGACAATGACGGGAAGTACAAGGTGACTGGTGTTAGATGAACGTGTCTTGTACTGCGATGAGCGTAAAGATTGCAGGAGAAGAGACGTTTTTGTATTGCCCACCCGAAGAGGGATAAGACGAGATGAGATGACGTAATCACCGCCGATCACACGCGCGCGGCTGGACGCGACCCCACGCTTCCAACACGCGTCAAGATGCTCACAGATCGTGATGCCGCCCAAGAGAGGTGCGTATACCATCAAGAGCCTTGAGACGGGCTGAATTGACGTGATCAGCTCCCAAACGCAAGGCGACCGATGATGCAACAGTCAGTCGCAATGCCAACACCGCCAAACGAGTCGCGCAAGAGAATGCGAACTTCGGTACTCCAAGAGACTGGCCGATTGAAGCCAGGAAAGGAATAAAGAATGCGCTAGAATCCTCTCTTCTACCTGACAACGACCAAACCGTCTCCGACGAATCAGATTCCGGCGACTCAGAGCTCGCCGATTTCGAGGTTGAGGGTGATGGCTATGATGCAGCCATCAAGGTGGAAGAAGAGCACGAGAAGCGCGTCGAGAGAGCGCAGAGACATCTAACGATAAGACTTCATCGAGAAGAGGAAGTGCAAGTCGGTGACGTACGAGGCGAATGGGATCTTTACTCTCCTAACTATCTTGACCTACACGAAGTCGACAACCGAGCGCTGATATACACTGGACAGTTCAACTTCCATCATTGGAAGACGGGGAAGCTTGTTATCGGAGATCACAGCAACGACACAGCGCTCTCTTCGATGGAAGCCACTGCAAAGCTTTCTCTGCACGGCCTCAAGAACGAATGGCACTTCCCTCTCAACCTCCCCAAAGCCCCGTCCGTAGAGCTACAACCACTCCAAGGCATCCGCCAAAACTATGAAGGTGCTGGGAACCCAGAAGTGCGACTCGGTATGTCCTTCCTAGGAAACGGCTACCTGAAGATGCGGATACCAGGCATACACATTGCCGGAAAGAAGGAATGGAGAAGACATCTTACCTTTTACGGCATCAATCGCACATGTCCGCCACGAGAGGTGGAGAGCCCTGAGCCGCTGCCACGACCTGCGACACCGCCACCTCCAGAGGGATTCAAGTACGGAAAGAGAGGTAATCTGGTTCGTATATCGAAGTCGCGATCGAAGCCAGCGCCGCAACCAGCGCTCGCCGAGCCGATAGATGATCCTGATGATGAGCTGATATCTTCGGATGAGGAGCTGAGACGGAGGCTGCTCGAAGAGTTGGATGATAGCTTGTTCATCAACTGGCCGGGCGACAACTAGGGACCGTGGTAGTATCGGCATCTCCACATGCCTCTGCGACAGGTTTGTTCCTTTGCGACATTTGCGCATGTGGCAGCATGATCGCGTGCTTCTGTGGAAAACATGTCGAAAGCACGGGGTCAAGCGTGTATCGAAGATGGTGGATGTATACTTCTAGCACATGCCACATTCAGCCTGGCTTGCTCATGTGCACGCGAGGTATGGCACAAACACATGTGTTTCCCTCTGAAGATGATTGCTGAACACACAAGGCGAGCGCTTTTGACAACCAGGCGTCTGGGTTGAAAAGCCCTTAGGTCGCCACGAAAGGCATCTCTCTATTTTCACATCTTTCGCCATCAGAGATTGCGGAACAATGGATGTGCGCGCAAAATTCAATGAGCCCGAGAAAGCCATGGAACAGTATCAAGCCATGCTACAAGAGGCTAGACAGATGAAAAGAAAGATTCCCGGAGACCGCAAGAACAAGAATGCATTGCTAGCAGCCTTCCTACCGGCGCAGGGGCTTGGAACAGCGAGTTCTAATAGCAAGGAGAGGCTTCTGATCAACACATCGTTCTTACCACGGGCATATCCGCCTTCTGTCGTCCCTCTTAAGAACTTGCCACTAAACACTAACTTTTTAAGATTCTAGAACTTTAACTTTTTACTAATATTTTTATACTAATTAATTTATAGTAGTAGCTTTTAACTACTTTAGCTAACTAAATATTTATACTTATACGTAAATAGTTTAAAATAGCTAATATAGTAATATTTAAAAGTTTACTATACTTAGTATAGCTTTTCTAAACTTAATAAAATAACTCTAAAAGTTTAGCTTATAAAAATTTATATATCTTTAATAAAAAATAATAGTATAAACTTAATTATACTATAGCTTTTATTAGTAAAAGTATACTATTAAAATACTAAGCTATCTTAAATACTATTTATTAGTATATTTAAGTA
Source organism: Alternaria ethzedia (assembly GCF_023757985.1). Taxonomy (NCBI): domain Eukaryota; kingdom Fungi; phylum Ascomycota; class Dothideomycetes; order Pleosporales; family Pleosporaceae; genus Alternaria; species Alternaria ethzedia. The sequence goes on from NW_026056202.1 coordinate 151,076, forward strand.
AACTAAAAAGCTATAAAAGCTTACTATAATATTATTTAAGACTTAGCTATAGCTATTAATAGCTATTTAAATTATTTTACTAACTTTACTTAGCTTTTTATTACTAAAAAACTATAAAAATAAATATTAAAAGCTATTTACTTATTATTTAACTTTTTACTAGCTTCTAAAAGTAATACTAAGGCCTTTACTAGTTTATTTTACTACTTTTAAGTAAATATAGTAAAAACTTTAAAAAATTTTATACTTTTATAAAAAGGCGCTACTAAGATAAAAGTAGTACTAATAATAAAGCTAGTACTACGCTTTATAGCTTATCTACTACTTATAGATAATTATATTTTTATTACTTTTAGGCTAGTAGTATATATATAATAAGCTTTTTTATTTACTATATATAAGGCTGTTATAAAGGCTATTAAAAATAAAATTACTTTATTTAATATACTTTAGGCTAAGGCTATAAAAACTAGTTAGACTATTATACTCTATAATAAAAATATTAAAGCTTATTTTATAAACTAAGAACTATATAAACTTATAATTAGAGTAGTTAAAAGTAAAAATACTAAGCTATTTAAGTACTAAGTTAACTATATAGTCTAAAGCGTTAATAGCTACTATAAATTAATTTTAGATAGCTTTATTTCTATTTACTTAAATAAAGTTTATAATAAAGTACTTTTATAGACTAAAGTATAATTTATAAGTATTTAACTATTATAGTATAGCTTCTAGAAGAATAGAAGAATTATATAAATTATTTCTTTCTTTACTTTACTTTATACTTTTTATTTATTTAGCTAGAGTAACTATTTAAAGAAAATTTAAAAAAACTTATTTATTTTACTATATAACTCTAGCTATTAAGAGTATTATAAAATTATAAACTATATAAAAGTAGTCTACTATTTTAAGTATAGTAAGCTATTAGCTATATATAAAGGTCTAGTTAAAAGCTACTAAAATATACTAAAGTACTTTAACTACTATAGCTCTTATAAAACTACTTACTCTAACTATTTTATAGCTCTATTATAAGTAAATAAGTAAATAGTATACTTTATAAAAAGAATACTATTAACTATAAAGTAGTTTAGTTAACGCGTAATATTAGTAGCTACTATAGCTACTATAAATTTACTAATAAGCGCCTTTAAAGAAATATTTATTAAGTTAACTAAAAGTAATATATCTAGGCCTTTAGTATAAAGTACTACTATAGTAGCTACTAATAAGAAAAGCTATTTTAAAAGTACTATATTTAAGTAGAAATTAATAAGTAAGTCTAAAGTACTAGAATTTTCTAAGCTATAATAATTAGTAGTACTAATATAAGATCTTAGCTTTTATTAACTTTCTACTAAAAGTATTAAACTTAAAAACTCTAAGTATACTAACTTTTTTTCTATAAAATATATAGATACTAAAATAAGTACTAATTTATACTTATATTAAGATAACTTTTAAATAATAATAGTAATTATTTATAGAACTATAATAGCTAGCTATAAATCTACTAGTCTAATATAGCTAGAAGCTTACTCTACTATATTTTTACTTTTTAACTTACTTAGAATACTAAAATTAATATTATTTATATTTAAGAACTTTTTACTATAACTAGTATTTAGACTTCTACTTACTTAGGCTACTATATACTTTTTTTAGTAATTAGCTAGAATAACTCTAAGATTTAAAAATAGAACTACTTATAAGTTCTAACTTATATCTAAAAGGTCTTTAGCTTTAAAGCTAATATTATTTAGCTTTACTTTAGTAAAAACTTCTTATAAATTAAAGTTAATAGATACTTTATTTTAAATTTCTACTAATAACTTTTAAATAGCTTAATATTATACTACTTAGTTTTTTTAACGTTTTCTTTTAATTATTTTATTAAAAAGAACTTAAATACTTATTATAAACTTTTTAAGCTAGAGTTTATTACTATATATAGTAAATTAAAGATTACTTACTAGACTAGTTAAAATAACTTTTTTTTTATTAAAGAACCTAAAAAGCTTACTTATTACGCTAGGTATATTATTAATATTTTCTTTTTAAATATTCTCTTTACTAGAACTTTAGTATAAGCTACTTTATATTTAGAATTTAACTATAATACTTTAGTAACTATTTTACTTAGCTATAGCTAATAAGTATTAAAATAGTATTACTATTACGTTTCTAACTATAACTTACTCTAGTTTACTAGACTAGTTAAACTAAATTTTATTAGTCTTAGGCTTATTAGCTATAACTTAATAGTATAATAAATTAAAAATAGTATAGTAAATATTACTAAAGCTATAAATAATACTATTAAAGTTACTAGTAAGCTAGCTTATAAATTAAGCTACTTAGTACTTTAGTAAATAAATAAGTACTAAGCCTTATATAAAGCTTATATTAGAAATAAAGCTCTTAATAGTAAGCTACTTTCTAATACTACTAAAGTATTTCTTACTAAAGTTAGAAAAGCTAAGAAAAAGTACTAGTAATACTATATTAATTTTTATATCTCTAATTAGAACTTTTATAAGCTAGTTAAATAGTATAAAATAATATATAACTAAATAGATACTTTACTAATTATTAATAGCTAAACTTTTACTATATTTTTAAAAAAGGCTAAAGCTTTATAAAAAGCTATACTAAACTACTTTTTAGTAGAAGATAACTTTTTTAAGCTTCTACTTTTTATAGATAAGTTATCTAATAAGTATTTACTTTAAAATACTTATATTTTAATAGAAAAAGTTAAAAAAAGTATAATTAGCGTTTTTAGTACTTTCTCTAAGCCTAATAAAATTACTATTTAATTACTTAAAGTATACTAGTTATATATTAAGTACTTTATATATACTATTTACTAAAAATATTTTACTAAAACTTATTATAAAGATATATAAAGTAATATAGAAATAGCTATAATTCTAAAAATTAAAAAGAAAGATAAGTTCTTTCTTTACTTAATAAAACTTATTACTCTTATATTATATATAGATAAAAGTCTTAACTAAATTATTATAAAGTAGATAGCCTATATTACTATAGTATATAATATTCTTAGCTTATAGTATAGAGGTACACTACTTAAGCGCTTAGCTATAAACCTAGTTACTTTTTTTATTTATAATATAGAGATAGTCTAGTCTAGATATAAGTATATATTTATAGCTACTATAAATATTTAAAAGATATTTAATACGCTACTTAAAAATTAGTTTCTTTAATAACTTAAAAAGTAAAGCTAGCCTTTAATTCTTAGAAAGCTTATTTAAAAGTTTTTATCTAATAGAACTATTTATATAAAACTAAAAAATACTACTACTTTAGCTTACTTTATATACTATAAAATACTCTAAAAATTACTACTATTACTAGTTCTTTATACTCTTTACTTAGCTAAACTTTTAAACTAGAACTAATAATTATACTTTAGATATACTAATAATATCTATATTTATAAAATAGTCTATTTTTTAGATAAAAGTACTATATTACTAGCCTTTAATTTAAAGTCTATTAATAAATAAAGAGTAGTAAATAAAATTATATTTATTTCTAAGAAGACTAAGCTAATTTACCTAATAAGAAAATAAAGTCTACTTTCTCTTTTTATCTAGCTTAATAACTAAGAAATTTATACTATTCTTTTTAAAATAAATAGTAGCTAGATAGCTTTATACTAGCTAAAGATATAGTTTAATAAAAAGCTAATCTTTAAAACTTATATTACTAAATAGATAGTACTTACTTAAAAGATCTCTTACTACTTTTAAAGTTTTATAAATACTATCTATAGTTTATCTACTATATCTTTTTATAAAGTAGTTATAACTTATATTATACTATTATTATTTTATAAAGCTAAAGCTTAGTATAAAAAGAAAATAAAAAACTTATAAATTATTAAAGCTTTCTATAAGTCTATAGTTAGTACTTATATTAAGTAGTACTTAGCTATAATAAACTATACTATAATAACTACTATAAAAGCTATACTACTAGCGTAGAGAACTATACTAACTACTATTATACTAAGAGAAGCTACTATACTATTTATAGTAGTAGCTCTAGAAAAGATTAAGCTTTAATAATTAGTATATCTACTAAGTATAAATAGTTTCTATCTACTAGTAAATAAAATAATACTACTTTTTATTTAATAAAGTAAAAGTACTAAAAGTTACTAATACTTTTAATTAAAAGTTTAATAGATAGACTAGCTTTTTTTAGTTATCTTTAGACTAATATTAACTAATATTTAATATTTTTTACTAAACTTATAAGAAGACTCTACTTTTAGCTAAACTAAAGCTAAAGCTATAGCTTCTTTTAAGATATAGTAGAAAGCTTTTAGTTTAATAATAGTAACTATTTTTTTAGATAGCTCTAAGCAATATATTAAAAGTTAAAAAGTAGTAACTTATAAGTATATTATTTACTAAAACTAAACTAAATTAATAACTAGCTAAAGCTTATTATATTTTTTTTTTATATATTTAATATAAAAGTAATAGAGACTTATAAAAGTTTTATATATATAGTTTATCTTACTCTACTTAGCTACTAAAAGATTATACTTTATATTAATAGTACTTTTATTATTTAGAGTATTTAAAAATAAGTACTAGTATTATTTTAATAAGCTTTTTTATAAATATATAGTATTATAAATACTTATAATATATAAGTATAGTAGATACTTAGATATACTAGTATCTCTAGAAATAAACTAGTAGACTAAATAGTAGATAATAAAGCTAAAAACTTATATCTACTATTTAGTTAAGCTAATAACTTTATATATTTAGATATTAAATTAATTAGTTAGAGTCTACTAGACTAAGCTTACTATAACTAGTAGAATACTAAAAGAAGTAAACTATCTACTTAGTACTTATAATAGTAGCTATTTTATACTACTAACTATACTAACTTTACTCTAGTGCGTACTAGCTAAGACTTTAATAATTTACTTTAAATATAAAGACTTTATTTAGTATTACTAAAGATTTAACTATAAAAATATAACTTTAGATTATATATATAGTAAAGCTAAAACTTCTAAATATACTATCTTTTATAGAAGAACTTAAATAAAATTTTAACTTTAGCTTTTTTAACTTAATACTCTCTTTAGTACTAGAAAAGAAAAGCTTATATATTTTAAAGAATTAATAGACTAGCTTAATAAATTTATATTTTTTATTAAAGTAATAAACTACTATAGTAGTATAATTATACTATAAATTTAAAATTTTACTAAGACTTACTAAATTTCTTAGTATTTTTTAGTAAAGTACTAGTAGCCTAAAAGCTACTATTATTTACTTTTATTTACTATTTTTTTATTATTTTATATTTATATTTACTATTTCTCTTACTTTATTTATATTTAATATAGTAGTAAGCTACTTTAATACTACTAAAAAGTAGTATTACTACTAAATATTATAAGTATAAAAAGTACTTAAAAGTTTTTCTTTTCTTTTTAATATATATATAATTTACTTTAAAATAAGCTTATAAAGTAGTATATAACTACTATAACTCTTTAGTAGTACTTACTAAAATACTCTTTAGAAGGTTATATATAGGCGTAAAACTAATATTATTATTATTATCTTAAGAACTTGCAGCCTATCGCGATTAAAGACCTTTGGCTTAAACGACACCATAGCGGTCGCTATATTGTACTGCGGTCCATCACGTCTCCAAAACGCATGGCAGCGATTGAGGTTCTGGCGGAAGACGAGCACGGGGATGTCATACCATTGCGGTTGTACCAGCAGGACGATGAAGCAACCCGCCCAACCACAAATATCATCGATAAGCATTCGGTTGTTCTCATCAAGGAGCCGTTCTTCAAGTTTACGGCAGCTGGAGACTACAGTCTGCGAGTGGACCACCTTTCTGATGTCGTTTTCCTCTCAGACAATGATACGATAGTACCAGATTTGTTCCAACGACCGCGACACGCTGAGGTTAAAACAGCAGATACTTTGAAGCTAGAGGGGAATACTCTCATGGACGGCAAAAATGACTGGCAAGCGATCGACAAGTAAGTATTGCATGTAACGAGCGAGTGAGTGCGCTAACAAGTAGTATAGGTATTCAGCCGCCTTGCTGCAATCGCCTACTCCCGACGAGATCAAAGTGATCAAGCTCAATCGATCATTGGCTTACCTCAGTACCAAGCAGTATGAGGCGGCGCTCCGGGATACTGGTTACCCAAGCTTCGGTGAAGAAGGATCAGAGAGTGCAATGCTTCGTGCATCACAGGCACTGTACTACCTCAGCCATTACGACGAGTGCTGCGATCTGCTGAAAGACCTCTGCGAATTATCTCCGACCAATCAAGACGCAGCCGATGCGCTTGCTCGTGCTCAGCGTCGTTGCGATGAGTGTAATAGTGGACGATTCGACTTCAAACACCTCCGAAGCGAAGCAACAAAATTTCGACCACCTCATCTAGATCACGGGTCGTACATTGGGCCTGTAGAGGATCGCCCAGTGCAAGGCAAGGGTCGCGGTCTTTTCACAACCAAGCCCCTCAAGGTCGGCGATTTGGTGCTGTGTGAGAAGGCCTTCAGCCACGCTCATCTTGACGATGGACAAAAAGGCAACTCAAGCATCACCCGCTTGGTCAATGTCGAGTCGGATTTGGACGCCACAGGCGTCAGGGCTGACCTTATCCGAATGATCGCGCAGAAGCTATTGAAGAACCCCTCCCTGGCTCCGGATTTCACTACACTGTATCATGGCAATTACCAAGCGGTCGCCACACAGCGCGTAGATGAACAGCCGGTAGTAGACACGTAAGTACTGCCCTACCACTCAAATCGATTGCCCTGGCAAACTAATACGACCCTCCTCCAGCTTCCTCATCGAACGAATCGAGGCTTTCAACAACTTCTCCTGTCCCCTCACGAGTCTGAACATATACAAAGACCGAATAGCAGGGAGAATTACGCCCAAAGAAGACCTTCATAACTGTGGCGTCTGGATTAAGGCCTCATATATCAACCACAGCTGTCTTGGCAACGTCTGTCGAACTTTCATTGGAGACATGATGATCATCCGCGCGACCAAGGATCTGGATGCGGGCACAGAAGTCACATTCCCGTATGTTTTTCCGGAAGGGAAATACAATTCGAAGATGGTTGAAGAGCTAGACCATTGGGGCTTCACCTGCAAGTGCCCGCTCTGCGAAGATATCAAAACAACCGAATCTGCGGACCTCACGAAGAGGCAGGACTTGTTGGGCCAACTAGAAAAACTCTTTAAATCTCCGGTGACAGGAATCCAGTATACGAACGAGGTCGAACGCTTAGCCGAGGCGCTGAACGAGACGTACGCTCGTCCGGCGGAAGAAGTGCCTAGGCTCATGCTGTGGAGTCCGTACCACGTACTGACACGGATCTACATGGAGCGCCTCGTTGAAGCCAAACTGAAGCGCTTCTTTATTTGCAAAGCATTGGAAGCCATGGGTAAGTCTCTTCAAGCTATGGGCTTCACCTTCACTGGGCTTGACCGCACGTCTGCGCCTTTGGTGATTACAAGATGGGGTCACGTGGAAGATCGTCTAGTAGAAGTCTTCCTGCATGCGCGATCAGTGTTTGAGCAGTTGGGGTTGCCCGAGAAATCGAAACAGGCGGACAAGCATGCGCGAGTGGTGTATCGAATTGTTGTTGGGGAAGATACGTCATTTGATGAGACGCACCCTAGGTCTTCTTAGGTCGTGCAAGCAGCGAATTGGATGCGTTGTAGAGTATGCACAAGCACACAGCGGTATCCAGAAATACGATTCGTTTCCTTGTTCGCATCGAACGCCAACGCCTGGCTTAGAAGATAGCGCCACAGTCGTCAAAGCCCTTTGACCATCTACGCTTGGAACTGATTAAAGGCATACTACACTGCAACCTGGAATTTGCGATACCAAATTCTCTAAGTGCAAGCAATCGGGTTCTGAGTATTTTACACACATCCCATATCATCTCTCAGGGAATTTGAATGATGATGAAGGGCGGACTGGCATGGGCCTAACCTGACGTATGAAACAACAGTCATCACGATCCAGCATAGGTACCGTTGGCACTGCCTATGAAGACAACCTCGACAGCCGCAAACCTGTCCCGGATGTAAGGCTCAAGACGCTCAATAGGTATAAGGGAAGACATACGCCGCTGTGCCACCGAAGATCTCCTTCATCGTTGCGGTGGTGAAGATTCTAAGAAGAACTCCGATGCAAACGGTAGACCCAATGGTGACCCAGATCCTCGTGATCGTCCTCTTCACATGGAACAGCCAGAACATGATAAGACTCGGAAGCAGCGAAACGGCGATAGTTGCTATAAGGGTGATTATACCCGTCACGACCTTGATGACCTTCGAGTCCTCGTAGTCGTAGAAGTCTCCAGCTTCAGTACGAACAAGCGGGCGTAGCTGCAACTCATTAATCATAATTACCTGTGCTTTGAGGACACTTACTGATTGGAAGATGTAGTGATATGCGCTGACGAGCTTTGGTTTAAACCATGCTGAGAGCGGGTTGTCCTCTTCATGGTCTTCGCGCGTTAATACCACCAAGTCACGCTTGACGACTTCTTTCCATGTTCGCGCACGCTCGATACCTTTCTGGAAGTGCGCTCCACCTGTATCACTGCTCAGCCATCCCCGTAGAAATCTTACTCTGCTTTCACTGGGTTTTCGAAGCTGCGTGACCTTCGCCGCTGTAAGAAGTAACTCGTCTGTGACGCATGATTAGGTTTTCAAAAAACTGATGGCGATGGTGGGTTACAGACGATATGCGATCAATTTCGTTTGTGCTGATTCCAGTAACGCCATTTGATTAGGATGACCCTGCTCGCCTTCCTTGGTCGCCTTCTCCGAATTCAATTTGAGAAAGCTGGCGGAATAGTCTTCTTCTGGTTGGCCAGCATTATCGTCTGTCAGCTGCTGAGCTCGCACCTTCTCTTCAATTTCAATCAGCTCAGCTTGGAGACGCATTAGAGTGAGCGCGCTCAGGATTCCAAAACGTCGAAAGATGGCGACATCTGGGTTCTCTCCCATCAAGATCGCTAGCTTTGGATATCCCTTCAGATGTGGCTGCACAGGAAGTGACATGGTCCAGATGAATCGACTGATCAGCGAGAGGGGGTGACAAAACTGAGCTCGTTGAGGAGTAAGGCGACAGCTGGGCCTTCAGCCCACGCAAATGCTCTTTTGACCCCACTTTCAAAGACTTCGGTATTGGTAAGGACACGGGCGCTTAGAACTGATGATCAGCATCCGTATTTGGTCAGATTCGCACTCATTTGCTCCAGTCTTGCAGTGAGGCTGCAGGTGGTGGCGGCGGCCACGATTGTCAGCTTCTTGTTTCGATTCCAGCTTTGGCTCTGTAGCCACTGAGCTCTTCGCTTGGCATGCGCCCGAATAACACCGCGTAATATCATGCGCCCAATGGCTTGCTTGCATGCAGTTTCAGACACTTATCACATTCGTGTAATCTCCCCGCGTCAGCGTAGGTTGCTGTTGATAAGCCTTGACACTCCTCTCCATTTGTAAAATTTGGAAGTGTTGTCCACCCGCATAGCTTGAACGTACACATGGATTCTATATCTGTCACGATAGGCACCCTGGGGCTAATCGAAAACCTGAACAAAATTATTAAGCGCTTATCTGACACATCGGACAATGAGCAGATTAGAGACGCCTACCCGAACAAAATATCTGAAGAGCTTTCGGCTGTTCTGGATATTTTGACTCAGTCAAAGACGACCATGGACCAGCTTCTCTATCAACCCACATCCGTCATCCCAGCTCTTACGCGATGCCACGAAGCGATCGTAACACTAGAAAAGCAAATCCCTATGAACATACGTCAAGGCAGTCGCATGCCAACTCTCTTCTTCACGAAGGCACCGAAAGTGAGAAAAACACTCATGGTACTGAAAAGGGAAGTCACAGACTTTACCAAGTTAGTAACGCTGTAGGGAGAGACTAAATACCGCTAACATATTAGTGCTCTCAAGATTGAAGTGGCGTCAAAGGGCACTAACATGACCTCGGACGCGATCTCAGGCAGCCCAGCAGAGAGATCAAGTCTCTTTAATGCCACGATAAGTATCATCGTGGACAAGGACGTCTCCTCAGTACCACAATCGCAGAGGAATGCTTCTGGGATTCCTTGTGAATGTGGACGGAGCCGAATGGGGATATGGTTTCCTGTTAGAGGTAAGTTCGATAATGGATCGAATGCCGACTTTGTCTCCGAAGACGTAATCAAAAGAGCTGGACTCGAGCCCTTCGTGACCAGGGCCGAAGTTCCGGCCACCCTGGAGATGTTCGGCACCACGTTCATCTTCAACAAAAAGATCTGGCTAAGCTGGGTACTGAACAATCACGAGAAATCATATAGTGCAGACTTTTGGATAGCTCCGAACGCCAACAATTTCGATCTCATAATCGGCGAGCCTTGGTTGATAAAACATGGTTACGGAATCATTGAAACTCATGATTCTCATTCGGCGACAAGCTCGTACTTCGGTTTTCTCAACATAAGGCTACCTTGGAGTAGCAAAGGTAGGCCAATCTCGTCACTAAGTCAACAATATCGTATGCTGACAATGAAAGCACAAAGAAGAGCCGAGGAGGCTACCGAGGCTGATCTCGATGCTGAAGCCAATGAGCTGTTGAGGCAAACACGCGAGACCGCGCTGGCCCCGCGGCCAAACATTTCTGCAGTCGCTGGAAGTGCATCAACGGGCACAGCAGGACCGAGCATGTCAGCTTCTCAAACATCGAACGGCTCCAGATCTATCACCCCGACAAGCATGATCATTGGGCCGGTAGCATCAGGGGGCAATCCTCATGCTGCGCCAATTCCAACGAACACGCAAAGAAACCCACCGCCATGAATGGGTGCATCAAGAACGGTGGCTTCCGGAGCTGGGCCAGGCTCAGCGATTGCTATCTTTGACTACTACTGGCGGGGATTGTCTTGTTGCTTTTCGTTCTAGTTCGGTTTCGCGTTATGTGGCCGGTCGAGAAGGAGAGAGAGGGAGTAATTATGAAAAGGATGTGATTGCATTACTCAACGGAATGGGATATCTGGAAAGCATTTCGCAAAAAGTCGTAAATCGTCATAAGAGTTGTCCAAACAGCCGCCCTACGGACCCCAAACACTCAAAAACATTACTGCGCGTGTACGTCCAAGAAACACCAAAGTGTGACATTACTTCAATTACCGCGGCCCATACACAGGGTATGGCGGGTTGGCATACTGCTGTTGCCCGGGCGCCCGCGCATAGTCCTGCGGGTTATACGCATACGCCTGCTGAGCCTGCTGACCGCTTGGCCGCCGCTGGTGGGCGCTGTGCTCTTCCTTTGTCTCTTCCATCGTCGGAAGCTCGGCCGCGAATGCCTTTTGCTCTAGCCCTGGTGATTTCATGCCCTCTGATGGCGCATACGAGCTAGGGCGTGAGCTTGCCGTGCTGTGCGATGCAGTCGACCAGCGTGCATCTTGTGGGTTTGGCGAGTATTGCGATGGCTCAGAGGCGGAGGACGCGCGGTGATCGTGCGGGGAGAGGTGGGACGGGGACGGTTGAGGGTGGTAGAAGTCGCCTGGCAACTCCATGACCACGTCGTTCGTGCCTAGAAGCTGCTTTGGTGGGACAGGAGGGCCGGGCTGCTGCGCGGGCTGCGCCCATTGTTGGCTTTGCCTGTGCGGTGACATGGGCATCTGGTAGGGTTGGGTCGGCGATGGTTGTGGTGGCGTGTGACCGTAAGTCGAGCGATCAGCTGGGTTGACCGTCTTCATGCGCCCATTCTCCATCATCGCTTGGAGTGCGCCCGAGTCGAGCAGCTCCGCCTTCTTGACTAACCGCTCAATCATGATTGTGCAAGCTGCCTTCATTTCCTTCTTGACAAAGTTCATCATGGCGACGTTGCATTTGATCTCTACATCCTGGCGAATGTAGAGTCCCTCCGGTGGCGCAGAAGAGCCCAGCTCTTTCGGCTCAGGTGGTTCGCCAATCTGGTTGCCGCCAATATGCCACTTCTGGCGCAGGTCGACGTTGGCAGGCGCGTAGGTGTGTGTCTGAAGACCAAACGGTAGGTCATGGAAGACACCGCGGAACTTGATTGCGCCGCTCCCCATCTTGCCAATGCCGGGTATGTACTGTATGCGCTGCGATATTTCGTACCATGTTGAATAGTATTCGTCTGCGGGAGCGTCACGCGGTGCTTTGATGGGCTCGTGGCCGGTGACGAGGGGGTTCAGCTCGATGATCTCGCCGTGGCTGTGGAGGAAGTCGATTGCGAGCTGGCGCGGTATGAAAGACGGTATTGGTGTGATTTGCACATACTGCGTCTTCTTGCGCATCATATTCATGGCGGGCGATCAGTGTCGAGTAGGGCCGATGTGTGAGTGTGAGGTGTCTGCGTCAATTGCTCGAGGATGCGATTTGAGAGAAGAGGCTGCGCCACGACGGCAAAGGTGGGTAGTAATAAGGACGTTGCTGACGGTACCCCTGCTTGTGTAAGTAGGTTTGCAGGCGCTGAGCCGTGGCCGGGTCGTCAGCCCAAGATCGCCGTGACGAAACGCGTCATGCACGTGCATGTGATGTCAGAAACACCAAGATGCACGAGTAATCTTCTTTTTCTGCTACCCTGCCGCTATTGATGCGATCAATGACTTGCGAGCGCGGTTTGCTTGACAATGCGGTCTGCGTTCGATCGCTTTCATCATTGCGGCCCTGTAGGGCGGTTGGCGCCCGCTGTGGATCAGCCTAATTATAGGCTTGCAGCTGGTCGCCGGCAACTGTCAGCTCCATGCAGGTGCTGGTGGGGGCAGGAAATCTGAACTTCATCAGCTTCTCACCGTCGCAAGCCGTACATGGCTTCGAATCACCAAGCCAGAGTTCGACACATGCCGCGACGCCAGTGCTGGTGTCCTTGGTGCCTTTCTTTGCTTTTGCCTAACGCCGGAATCGTGGCCGTCCGAAGGCGTAGCGTGACTGCGCCAAGTTGTGCTCCTGGGCGGACGCGACGACTGGCATCCAAGTGGCTGAGCCTAGGACAAATAATCCTACTGTCGTTCCTCTAGTTCGATGCCACGTTCACGGCGGCGATGGACCCTTCGAAGTTGCGATGGGAGAGATTGAGATCCTCGACGAGACGGCATAATCATGTTTCGGAAACAACAAGACCTGAGGCATCAAATCTCCTCGACCCCGCGGAGCCCCTGGATGCCGGCAAGTATGGGAGTGTAGCCAAGGGTTCAACAGTCGCGGGTTGTCGTTCTCGTGAAAGCGCAGGTGCTCGCATTGATAAAGAGTCAAGAGTGTACTTCCTTTTGACGACCGTGGTAGCCTGCTCGGTCGTACTTGTAGCAGCTAAGAACATATCCCTTATCGACATGCGACCGACGGTCGATGATAGCAGGACGGTGCATGAATGCGACTGGTACCATTCTGCCAGTAAACCAAGGGAGCGTGTTCTAGTGCCATTCGAGACGTTCTGAGGTGTCCACTCGAACGATCTGGCTACAAAAAAGAAGATGGAAACAATGCGACTAGGTGAAAACGAAGATGGTGAGCGTGGGAGGTGAAACATCTCGGAGCGAGTTGCAGAGTTTTGTTCCTGCCTTTGTCGAGACCCTGATGACCCTGACGCTTGTTTGGCTCGAAGGCAGGAGCTACCGCAACCTCGACCGTGGTTCACGCCATGCGCCTCAAGCACGACAACACGACAACGCCCCATCAAGGCCATGTTGGTCAATGCGCGAGAAGTATCACGCTACACTGAACCCACCGAAAGAGTCCAGCTGGGAACATAGCCATCATACCAGCTCGAACCTCGCCTGAGGCTTGGTATCACGTGGCCCGTAATTCGTCTACCTAGGTACAACACATCGTGAACCATAGGATGGCTACCCAACCCCAATAGTACGGGTACGCCCACACGACGTCTGTGTGAGTCAAAAGCGAGTATATATCCCATCACCCACGCACCTTCACAATTCAACCAAACACACCCACAAACATGAACACAAGGCCCAACCCCAGAGGCCCCTTCCATGAAATAGGCCGAGGATGCTGCGGCAGCATCTGGGTCCGCGGAGTCGACCCCTGGGTCATCAAGCGCGAACTCATGCACACAAACCGCTCCGTCTTAAACGACCACACTATGCATCGACGAGTCATCGCAGCTGATACCACAGACGCGCTACCTGTGCGCATACCGAAGTCTTACGAGGTCTTGGAGGCTGATAGTTTCTGGTGGGATAACAATGCCACTTGCTTTCCTCCGGGGGAAGAGGTGAGTAGGAGTTACACGCAGGAGAGGATACCACCTGTAGGACTGCCTATTCGCGAGATGCTCATCGACAGGTATTGTCGTGAGACGTTGAAGGAGGCTACGAGGGGGAGTAAGAAGAATGAAGATTGCCTCATTCGAGTGTACACGGGCAAACGGAGACCAGCGGGTCGCCCACCGGGGATGTTCTTCAACCTACGGAACTATGGTCTTTGCGTCGATCAAATGGAAGAGCTAGGTCTGAAACCGTGGGTCATCGCGAAGACTCTGGCTGAGGCGCTCGCGCATTGTTACTGGAAGGCTGAAGTCGATGCGAATGATGTTGAGTTTGTGCTTGCCCCGGCTACATCATCTATCAGCGGCGACACGCCAACACAAATGTTCAAGCTGCTGGATGAAGACCTCGTCATCTGGATGCTGGACTACGACTGCGTACGTCCTATGGCTCAAGACGCAACTGGTATCGCGCAAGCAGTCCATGCGTTCTGGCGCAACGATCCGTACTTCCCTCGACCTTTTGCATATGGCCATACAGATGCTGATACCGAATTATGGTACGCGTTCAAGGCGCACTTCCTCCATGTTAGCAGGCGCATGTTGTCAAAGAAAGAGCAGGAAGGTATAGTCGGAAGCACACTGGATCTCCCGCAAGAGTGGATAACACAAGTAGAAGCCGAAGGGCGTCGGCGCGCAGCAAGGCAAGAAGAGCGACGTGAGTGAAGGGGCGGGGTAAGGTGTAGCGACACATTATTCCTTCACCTGCGAAACAAATTGAACAAACAAAAAAAAAAGTGCAGAAAAGTGAGGAACGACCAGAGTTTCGAACTCGGCTGTTTTCTAAACGGGGGGCCTAGTCAAGGGGAGATAACTGCGGGGGGCCCGATGAAGGGGAGACGGCGGGGGGACCAAACTGCTCTGCGGCCGCAGTCGCGTTTGATGGGTAGTTCTAGAAATTGGAAAATATATGTACATGAGCAAGGACTGATAGGTGGATGTACGTGGATCTGGGGGTGAGGGTGAGGGTGCGAGTATAGGGTCGCGCTGTTGCCGACGATAGTGAAGTGGGCGCAGTTGGGAGGGCGGATAAGTGAAGGGGAACGGGGCGGGCTTGTGTAAGCTGTATCCATCAAGAAGGGGTCTCGTAATTTCTATATTACCACTACTACGTCTATTCTAGCTTTAACATTCAAGTATGTAGGCTTTTCTATTCCTATGATGTAGAAATATAGTTGACAGTACTTCAGATGTGTCTTTGCTATCGTGAAGCTGCTTTATAGCTACATCGCACTTGCGCAGGCAGCAGCAAGTCTTATAGAAAGTATCCCGAACTAAAATCTACAGGACGAAAGATTGTTACGCGCTCCCCAGTCTCATAATCGCAGTCGACATACCATACATCTATCTACTCAGGTCAAGCGACACAAAAGACGACTAAAACCTCTGATCAAATGACAGTGACCGTAGCTAGAACTTGAGATCGCCTCTCAATCGCAACAACACCACCCTAAACAACAACAATATCCAATACCCCCTTCCCACCCCCCTCCTCCACCCTCCTAACCTCAACCCACCCATTCCTCTCCAACCTAACAATCTTCCCATCAATGCATATCCTCCTCCACCTCCCATCCTCCTCCTTCCCCTCAAATCCAATCCTCAACCCATCAATACGCTCATACCTCACATCCCCATCCTCCACATGCTTACCCCCATCATACGCCTTATTCATAATACCCATGACCTCATCGCCACTCCTTGGGGTGAAATGTACAAGATGCATACTCCCGTCTAGCGGTTTAGTAGCAGGAGAGATGCAGAATGGCTTTTCGAGGTGCGATACCATGGTTGCGAGGATGTACATGTGCTCTTCTTCCGGTAGAGCGGTCCATTCACCTTCTCCTTTCAAAATCGAGACTTTCCCTTTGTACGGATGTGGCGGTGAGCCGTCAGCTGGGTACAAAGCTTCTTTCGCGGCCATCTTGAAGCGCTCGACGCCGTGCTTGCGATACTCGGTTGTGTCGCTGTCGCCGACGAGCGTGGCGTGCATGCCCCAGGAGGCTACGACCGCGCCGTGGAGAATGCCGTTGCCCTGTGGATCTTTGGGTAGTTCTTGCTCTTGTCGGCCTTCGTCGATGAGGAGGCGGGCGCCGGGGGAGAAGGTTGCTGTGAACGTGGGTAGGGGTTTTGTTTTCCAAGATGTTAGGGCGGGGAGTCCCCATGCGTCGTATCTTCCTGCGTTGATGGAGTGGTAGAGCGCGTTTGCTGTGCCTAGAGGCAGGATGACGACTTGTGGGGGGACGTAGGTTTGTGGGTTTGGTGTTTTGGATGAGAGACCATTTACGAGATCTACGATGCCGCCGTCGCCTGAGAGGAGGATGATGCGGATGGCTCTTCCCTCATTGGCGGCTGGAAACAGGACGTTGTCTGTGAGTTCCAAGATGCTGGTCGCCGATTCCGTGGTATGTACTGCCAACTCTTCCATGCCTCTGTGTCCATGTATGATTTCGAGGATCGGGCCGACGGCGCTGGAGTAGAACTCATCCGCGAGTCCATGACCTGAGCCACTCGAGATGATAACATGAGTCTCGCGCTTTTCGGGTGGGGCGAACGGTGGTTGTTTATCGCCAGGTTGAGGTCTTTTTGATAAACTGATCAAGAAAGGTGGCCTCGTAGGATCTTTGTGCTCTTGTAATGTCAAAACAGCCTCTCGCTCGCCATAGACACTTTGAGTCGTGAACACGATCTTGCGATGCTGATCGTCCCCGCCAGATCTGTTCATGATGGCAGCCTAGTGTAAACAATGACTCGGCCGGACTTTTTACTGTAGTGCGATCGCAAATGAGTAAGATGATGATCAGTTGAAAAACGACCGGAAGTTGATCCGAGTGACAAACGTCCAGTTCCCACGAGATGCAATGTCACCCACGCCATGGTGTGGAGATAGGCGTGATAGGCTGGCTGCCCAATCGCGCAATCCCACCTGCCCCGTTTTTCGTTGCGGTAGGCGCTAGTCCGCGTGCGTCATGTTCAATAACGGCCTCGTCGTGAGACGAAAAGCACGCATCAATCTGAAACTTTTTCGTCGGAACAGATTTTCATCATAGGGGTCGACCATTACTTCCTGTTCTTGTCAAGATCGCAAGAGATTTCTCCGTCAAATTTGACAGTTGTTAGATTCGGGCAGCGGCGTCAGCAAGGGTTACGTCATCACTTGGCGATACTACGCAGCCGCCTGGGCTGGAGGAACTCAGCCGCGCCTGCCAGCTACACCAACAAATTGACATTGCGGCGCAGCCAGCCGACGTCGCATTCCACGCCTGTCGGGACTCCATCAGGCCTATCGCCTCCTGCCCTTGTCGACACGACCGTCCGCATCAGCGACAGCAAACCCATCGGATCCGCGCAATCGCGCCCACCACACGCAAACCGCACATGCGACCCTAAGCCCTCCCCACAGCAACCCACACGATCACCGCCACCATGAACGGCTGGCTAGTCTTCATCATCATCCTGCTCCTCCTGCTCTCCTTCTCCTACTTCGGCTGGTACTTCTACGCCCGGTGGAACGCCTCCCGCAATGGCCTACCTCCACCCTCCATGAACCCAATGGTAGCCTTCAGCCGCTCCTCTGACGCTGGCGCAACCTCAAACTACCCTGGTCCCGCGCCCACCGGCATCAAAGGCTGGTTCGACACCCAAGTGCGCAAGTTCAAGAACAGAAACAACCGGTACACAACGGGTAGCGGCTACGAAGACGCCGGCTACAGCGGCGGGCGCGGCGTCGGCGGGGGCCGCGGCGCGGGAAGTCGTCTTGATCCTGATGAGGCGTGGAGTTCGCGCGTGGGCGACGAGGCATACTATGAAGAGCAGGAACTTGGGCTTCATGAACCGGCGTCTACCCATGGTGCGCAGACTGCGAATCCGTATGCCAATCCCACGCCGTATAACAATGTCGAGCCAAGTCGCGGACGCAGCCGCACACGCGATTCCTACGATGAACATCTCGATGCGCAGAGTGGGAGGAATCCGTTTGGCGACGATAATGCGGCGAGTCTGAGGGGCGTAAGTCCTAGGCCGGTGCTCGATGCGGATACGAGTTATCGGGGTGGTGCTACGGCGACAATGCCCAGTGTGAACAAGCACAAGAAGGCGGGGAGTGTGGATAGCGTGGAGAACAGCCCGACGGAAAGTCGGAGGAGTGTGTTCAGGGAGGGGTTGTAGCCTGAGGAGAAATGGGTTGGCTTTGTTTTGATACTCTACTATATTTGTGTTGGTCTGGGGTGGTTTCTTCATTGAGGTGTCTGACCTCACGATTGAGATCTGAAATGATATTTCGTTATAGTTCATACTCGGCAGACAGTGCGTGGTGACATGTTGCCACATCCAGTGCTGACATAAGTCCATAGACATCTGTTTCATGTTGCTCTTATATCTCTTCCCTGGCGTCTACGAAGACTGAGGGGTACTCTTGAACTGAGGGGGATTCAGAATCCGCCGTCGATACCTGCTGCGTCCGTTATCGTCGCTCAAACTGGACGCTCCTTCAATCGCAGCTATCTAAACGCAGATGCCTCTTCACATAAATCTTACCAGAATCCGACTTTACGTGGAGCGGCTCGAAGTGACATCGCCATCAACTATGAAGATTCCCACATAATGATGACCAGCTACTATCAGAGAAATATCCAATATCCGAGGGGCTCTCTTGGTAGGCGAAGATGTTCAAATGCTGTCAATGGAATACGTCGTACACTCCAATTCGAATGTGAAGATAGTAGAAAACGATCAGAATGATAGGGTAGACTGCAAGCTCCTGCTGAAAATTGCTCTTAATCTCGTGCTTCTTCCAATCTGTAGCTCGTGTAAAGCTAGTGGCTTGCAATACATGTGACTGCCTCATCCCATGCGGACGTTCATGTCAGCTCCTTCAAGCGCTTCGCAGTACATATCCACAGAAGCTGGTTTCAACGAACCCAAAGAATAGCTTGCATGTGACAGTAATGGTAGTTTCAGAATCCTGACGTCACACGACACAGCGAGGTCGCATTACAATACTACGTGACTGCGCTCATGGCCCGTGCGTCAATACACGGTCACGTAGACTTGCAACTCCCACCTGACAGAAGAGCTCCACCCCATCCACAATAAACCCAGCTTGATACCTCTGAATTGATCTTGGCTAACCTGAAGTGACCATCTACACTGACTCTCGCAGACATGTTACGGCAACCCAACATGCGAGACCGCGGCGCAGCACAACCAGGTCCGTACGGTCCAAACAACCCTCCGCCGCCTCCGTCCGAGCCCCCACCGAGGGGACCCAGAGAACGCGGGAACCAGGGTAGAATTTCTGAAGATGCGGAAGGCGAGAGAATGCAAGGTCGACGCCGTCCGCAGCTGGCTGTACGAAAACGAGATTACGCACGGGCGGAAGAAGAACTGCGAGTCAGACAGCGAGATCATGATCGGAGTCGTTCGCCTGCCCGGCGTCAGGGTCCGCGAGATGAGCAAGATTGGCGTGGCGAGCGAGCCCGGTATCGAGAGCGGTCGCCGCTGCGTCGGGAGCCGGTGGAGGTGGAGCCGCAGCGAGAGGATCGGAAGCCAGAGAAGGCAGAGTACCAGCGGTGCTTTGCTTGTAACAAGAAAGGTTGGTTGTATACTTGCAGATTCCCGACTGTTCCTTGCTAAGACTGTCAAGGGCATAGGGTTGCTGATTGTCCAGCCGCTTTTACCGACAAGAAGGGTTGCTTCCGGTGCGGAGAGCAGGGACATATTGCTCGTGCTTGCAAGGTCCGAGTTGGTCAGATCAAGACTGATGATGAGGTGGCTGCGGATGAGGCCAAGGGTATGGCCGGCCGATACGGTGACCGCAATGACGATAGGCATTGGTCGCCCAGGCAGAATGCTGCCTTCCCAATCAGTCGCACGAGAGATACCAGCCGACTGGAAGCTCACATCCAGCAAGCGTACGGCCAAGATCAAGGTACGCAGCAACACCATCAGGAGCACTTCAGTGAGGCGCCTTCGCGTCCAGAGTACTTTGTCGAGGACGAAGTGGACTGGGACGACGACGCTCTAGAGACGGCCCACGTTGCTCCCGCGGTGAGAATGAGCACCGGTCGGAAGATGTCACAGCCTGAGTATCCGAGGCATGAGGAGCCGTACCGCCACCAGGAAGTCCGAGAATCCCTTTCTACAACCACTCAGCATGCGCCAGTTCAGTCCACGCACCGCAGACCCAGCCAAACGCCCAGCATAGCAAAGTCAGCCAAGGAGCCCAAGCTGGGACTACCGCACCTCCAGAATCCAGAGACCGAGGAGTTTCCGCCGACAGTGCACGACCTCCGCGGCTATGACTACCGCATCTTCGCCACATATGCCGCCAAGCCCAAATCCCAGCGCTTCGTCAACGGTGCCAACGGCAAGATCGCACCAGGCATGTACGGCTCCGAGCAACGCCACGATCTGGGACTTTGCTTCACCACGTACCTTACGAAGAAACGTTGTGAGATGGGTGTCAAGTGTCCCTGGCGCCATCACCCGCTTTCGAAGTCTGAGGAGGCTTGGATCATTGAGTACGGCAAGCAGAAGGGCAAGGAGTTCATCGAAAATGTGGACCGGTGGTGGGCGTTTCCTGAGGTAAGTCGTATGATATCATGTTTTCCTTGAGCTTCACTGACTGTGATAAGACACCGGTGCCGGGTACTTCTATGGAGGGACTAGGTGACGATAAGAAATAGGTAGCTTTCCTGATTTGAAGTTGTTGGATACCGGGAGCTTGGCTTGTATGGGCCCTTGGTTGATATTGGACGACAGTGGGATGAGTCAGGCGAGGCGCGCTGACACGGACCGGAGAAGGCTATGTGAGAGCCCCGCCTCGTGTATGATACCAGCCCCGGATATCGTCGATGCCTTGAAGACCAATGAGCATCATGTTAGCAAAAGTATCAAGGTCATCCGGCTGCGCACTTCTCAAGACATCCATGAAGTCCAGCTCCTTGATAACAAAGTGACTCTTGCTATTCCACGCCATGGCAAAGTCAAAAGCGCTCGTTGCCTTCCACAAGTGCGCAGAAAGCGTGACGCGGTTCTTCAAAGAAAGCTCTTTAGCGCAAGACCTCATCTGCCCGCTCAGCAGGGTGTATATGACGGTTATGTGGAAAGCTACCAAGGCCGTGCGTCTGGCTGACTCGCGGAAGATGTACGACTGCCAGGCTGAGCGAGCGGCTGTACTGGGATAAAGCGGAAGGGTGGCTGGAAGCTCGGGATCCTCTGCTGCGATGGGTAGAAGGACGACACCCACATCTTCCAGATGCGGTATCAGGGCGTCCGCTCGAGCGTATAGTCGTATGTCACTGCCAAATATGAGCATGATCTCATACAACATCAGAGCCTGTGTGCGAGCTAAGATCTCGATGGGTGTAGTTGGTATAGTAGTGGCTATCAGCTCTTCTGCGCGACTTGTGATGAATCGTGCGACGTGCTCAGCATTGTCATCGTTCATGTTGACATAAAGCGCACATGCAGCGTGTGCGTCTTGTAACGATCGTGGCATGTAGTCTTCGTAAAGAAAAGGGTGAGCCCATGGTGTGCAACATTGCTCTACCATCATCTTTGGCGCGAGTTTGACGAGCTCGATTGAGTACTCCACTCTGGACTTTGCGAAGGGTGACAGGTGTCTTGCTGAGAAGGGCTGGCTGACTGGGGAATAGACCTTTTGTATAGTCATTTGGTCTTCCTGAGCTGGTGTGTTGAGCATGTCCGTAAGCGCGTCAAGAGAGTCTGTTGCGGTGCAGAAGTCGAAATCTAAGACGTCTGCGGCGGGGTTGGCTGGCATGCCAGGTAGGTCGAAGTCGAAATCAAGACCGCCATCATCAATCGCTGGCATCTCCATTGGCGCATTGGATGGGCTCAAGTCAGTAGGTGTTGCATATGTGTCGTTTTGCGGAATTGCGGCCTGCGACCGAGGCTGTGGAGGGTAGACGCATGGCAAGTGCTGTTTAGTGCATCGTGCGCAATGAGGCTGCTCGAGACCGCATCTTCGTTTCGCCTTTGCGCATTCTGAGCATGACTTCTGCCTACCTTGTGAGTTGGCGGTGCGTGATCGATCTGGTGGCATGATGGACGCGTCTGTCGTTGGCGAGGAAGGGGTGAGGCTTCCTTAATATATTAATGTAATCCTAGTTCTATTTACTAAGGCGCTAGTCTAGAAGTAGATTTTTTTCTTTTATAATACTATTTATATAAATAGTAAATATTATAAAGCTATAAAATTAACTATAATACTTTTTCTTTACTTTTACTTCTACTAAAATTACTTACTATAGTAATTAATTACTATATTTACTAATACTAGCTACTACTTAATTTTTTTTACTATTTTAAAAAAGTACTACTTAGTATATATTAGCTATAGCTATATTAAAAATAGCTTTTAAAGTAGTACTTTAAGCTTTATAAGCTTATTAGTATAAAACTTAAAAAAGCTAAAAACTAAAAAAAATATTAGTAACTTTATACTATTACTTAAGTAAATTATATACTATTATTAAGTTTTTTAAATAAAAAAATAGCTACTTTTATTTTAAGTATATACTTTATTTACTTTTTTTTTATAGTATAAATTATAAAGTATTTTAAGAAATAAAGCTTTATAAAAAATAATTTTATATTTAAAAAGTAAAAAAAAAACTAAAAAAGTAAAATAAGCTACTTAAGTATTATTAATAATAAAAAAATAGTAGTTAAAGTAGTTAAAAAAAATTATTATACTTATAATTATAATAAAAAAAGTAAAAAAAGTAATAGTAAAAAAGCTTTTATATATAAGCTAATACCTCTTAAAGTGCTTAAAATATTAAGTATTATATTATAGATAATATTCTATATAATAGCTACTAGAATAGCCTTTAAAATAGCTACTATAATAGCTTTTTTTTTAATATAATTAGAGTAACTTATAAAAATATTAGTAATAGTAATATAGTAATAAAAGTAATTAATTAATAATAAAGTAGCTTATAAGCTTTAGTAAAATAGTAAAGTAATATAACTAGTAATAAGATTAGTTTAATATTAACTTATAATTACCTATAAAACTTATAAAATAGTAATTTAGTATATATATTAGTATAGCTTTTAGTATTAAATTTAAATTACTATTAGCTTTTTAATATATATTTAAAGTTTTAAAAGTTATAAAAATATAAAAAATATAAAAAGCGCGCTTTTACTAAACTATTAGTATATATATTTTAACTATAAAGCTTTAAAATATATTACTTTATTAGTTATAAGCTAATAAGTATATATAATTAAATTATAATTCTTTTATAAAGTTCTTTTATAAAGTATTTAGTATTATAATTTTTTTATAAAGTATTTAGTATTAGAATAGCTACTTTATAAGCTTAAAAGATTTAAAAGCTTTAACTACTTTAGAAGTAGTAGTACTAAAGCTTTAAGTCTTAACTTACTTAATACTATACTTTTAAAAGTAAGTAAAAGATTTAGTTATATATTTTTTAAAGTACTAGTAATAGTTCTTACTTTTTTAAAATTAGTAGCTCTTTAAGCTATAAGTATTACTACTTAAGATTTAAATTTCTACTTAATAATAGTTATATATAAGCTAGTTAAGCTTTATATTTAATTTTAAATAAGCTATTTTTACTTTATAAGCTATTATAAAACTTATTATAATAACTTATTATATACTTATTATAGAGTTATTTTTTACTACTATAAGTATATATAAAAATAACTATTTTAAATAAATAGCTTAGTAAACTACTATTACTAAATATCTTTTTTTTTAATATATATAAAAAGTACGTAAAAAGACCTTTTAGGCTTAAGCGCGAAAGACAGAGAAGAGGTAAGGCTTGCCGCGCCGCCGCCGATCTTGGCCTGCAACATCGTTAGTCAGCGCTAGTGGGTCGCGCCATCCCAGCTCGGACGACTCCTGAACTCCTCACAACCACCGTGACATGATGGGTGAGCCATTCACCACACCCTTCTTGCGGATCTATGCTACTCAGGCTCATCTTCCACTGTTTTGCGCTTGGGCAATGACTGCATCAGCAAATCCTATCAACAACGGAGCTTTGACCTTGCGTGACAAAGCGAATCTCCCGTGTGTCAATGTTTTTGGGAACCCAATGTTTCCAGTATCGACGCGGAATCATGCTGGATCGAGCTATCATCAGGATTAATGACCCAATGTCTGCCTTCTACTTCAAAGTCGCTGCATACATTTTTCCGATCTTGTTCGCTAACAGTGCGGCTTCTCTATCAACGGCTTCACAAGGACATCCTGCAACCTCTGGTGTATGGCAAAATGTGACGCCACGTACAATGGCTCAATCTGTCTCAAGTCCCTCATCCTCCTCTTGGGTTCCCTCTCCGCGTCCTCGGTACCAGCTCTTGTACCTGTATACCGCGTAGGCTGCGGCGACCATGCTCCAAAAGACGGCATGAGATACAGCTTGCTTCGCGAGCTCGGATGCAGACTTTGAAGTAGCCGAATTTCGGGGTACCAGAGCGCGTTCATGGTGACTCTTCCAACGCTTTCGCATGACCGCGACCAAGACTACCAACGCAGTCGATATCGCCCAGACACCCCCGAATATGATTGCTGCGCCGTACCCGCCCATCATCGCACTGGTGCACGTTGCGAAAACCGACCCCGCGACAGCGCTGCCAATGCCCGCATGCATGGCCGCAGCTGCACTGCCTAGAAGAAGTCAGTGTTCAATATCCACTATATACTCTCCGAGATCACGTACCTGCGACGATTCCAGCTGGCCCAAAGCCCGTGGCCGAGAGCGCTATCGCTGTGCATGCGAGCGCAACGAGAGGCACCACAATTAACGCCGTCTTCCACGGATTCATTCTCATCCAATCGCGGATTGCCTTTGCTGTGCCAATAAATCCAAGCTCCTTCACCTTCTCGACAGCGTCGAGTACAGCGTCTCTAGCTTGCGCGGCCAGAATGGTAGCGTTGTCGGCGGCGCGTCTCCAGAGGTTGTTGATGATAGCAGTCCATGTTGCGCGGACGTCGCGGTCTCCGGAGGGATTTCGTAGCGTCTCCGCGTCGTCTTCAGCATCTTCCGCTGCTGGCAAAGGCTCAGCACCGTCGTCAACCTTGTCTTCAGGACCTTCGTTCTCGGGTGTGGTCGCGTCTTCCGTCTCATTTTCGTGGGACGCCTCGTGCTCCGTCTCTGGCTGATATCGTGGGACCGGCTGGGCTCCAGCGGCCGTGCGTGTGGCTCGCAACCTCGCAAAGAACATTCGCTTCAAGAAAAATTCCGCCATGTCGTATATGCGGCCAATGGTAATGGAGTTGAAGAGATATGTGGCAATATGTTGCCAGCACAGCACTTTCTACGACGTCGCTAGAGGGCGGTGATAGCGCAAGTCGTCTCACCGTGAGTCCGAATCGGGAAGTAGCGAGGAAGTTTTCACCTCATTCCTCGTGTCAACAGAGCGAACCAAATCGTTGAGCTACGGCCTACATGCCTTAACCGCATATATTTGCGGACAGGAACGATCTATGGAAGGCCATCTGGCATATGCACGTCGATAACATAACTCATAGGTACTTCGCGGATGCCAACCACAATGCATCAACTTCGAACACAATCGCCATCCCCTTACTGATCCATAGGCAGACGGCCTGTCTCTTCGGCGATGAGTTTGTCGACCTCGTCCTGGATGAAAGCACGATGTATCGCTCTGGCCTCCTCCAACTCGCGCATCAGCCTATCTCGCTCCCACAAAGTCCAAGCCGCCAGATCGGAGCACGTCTTTTCCGCCTTTGCGCGAGCCTCCTTCACCGACTTCAGCTCCTGCCTCAATCTCGCATTTTGCTCCAAAACAAGCTCAAACGCCTCCTTGGTGATGCGTTCGCAACCGGGTGCGGGAGTTGAAGAATCTGGTTGGAACATGGAGGGTGTAGCGGGGTATTGTGGAACAGGGAAAGTCTCGGCTGTTAAGTATGGATCGTTACTGGCGCTGCTGATCGAATTCAACCAGTCGTTCACCTGATTGACACCATCCCCGTGATATGCGGGACGAAATGCGAGACTGATGGTGCGCTCGGGATCCTGGAGGCTCGCATGACCGGAGAAGGTGGTTTGGTAGTGTTGCTGTTGCTGCTATCTTTTGGTCAGTGTTGTTGTTGTGGTACGACGAGGTGTCAGTGAAAGACTTACATGGACAGCAGCCTCTTCCCCATCGTCCTCCATCCTATCGGTATCAACACGATTTGGCTCCATGCCTACGCATTGGCGTCCTCCAAGATGGTTGCGGTGTCTTTAGGGGCTCGGATAACGCGACTACGTCAGAAAAGGCGCAAGACGGAGACGCGTCGGTGACTGCGGACTACACTCACGTGCCTGCTGAGTGAGCGCCTGCGCTAGTGTCTACTAGCGCAACTCTTAGTATATTTCAGCCCCGCCTCCCTCTCCCACCTTTCCTCTCCCTACCTGTGTTGACTTGATCTGACTCTACGCGTAAAGCATCAGCTTACCGCACGAGCTGACGAGGACTCTACGGCCGACTGGGAGAGGGCAGATTCGAAACCAAGCTCTTCACGATCGGGAATCTAGACGTCGCAAGCCTCCATCCGGTGAGCTGTGGCTATAGGTGTCTCCTTCTAGAAGTGCGAGGGGATCCCGCCGCGAACCAAACAAACAACCTTTGCGTGAACGATATCGCACCCCCCGTTGTATTTCAAGGCCTCCATTGTCACGTGATTCCTCGATGGGTACTTAGCCTCTCCTTCCACACTAGTTAGTCAGTAGTCATCACAATACAATCTTACTTGAACCAACATCTCACATCCCTCGCCGACCGATATCCTTCAATCGGTGCGTTGTATCTCCCCGCCTTATCCATGTTGTGAGTTGCATGTATTAACGTTACCTCATAGTTCTTCTCGCTATCATGTCGCTCAGCGGTCTCAGAGGCCGCCCGCCCACACAATTTCTACCCCCGGCTGGTGTCTACTACGACCAATTCGATATGATCGCACTATTTGGCCCGAACGTACCTAGAAATGGTCTTTGTAGTCACTGTCTACAGCCTGGGTGCGGGTCTTCTGGAGATCCCACCGGATGCGCGAACGCGTGTGGCATGTGCGGATGTAAAGACCAGCACGCTAAGAGGGTAAGGTGTCCTTATTGCCACAAAGATCTGATCACTAACTCATCATAGCTTTGCGCTATGGCTTACTGCTCGTACAAGTGGCGCAAAGATCACGGATGTACTCCCCACCCCGATGACATGATCGCGTTACGTCCCGGGATGAACCAGGTCGCTGATCTACATGGCCTTGGAATCATACAGACCATGTCCCATGTCTCTATGGACGTCTTGCCAAACATGGAAAATGCTGGTGTCAAGGATTACTACGCCGGTCATACCATACAACACAGTCATCGCCTCCGTATCCGCACGCCCATCACATGGGTCAACGAGAACGGGAAGACGAGCGCCGCTGCTCAAGTCATGATGGCCTCCAACGGGACGGTAGCACTTCCCACTAACGGCGCCGAAACTTGTCTTCCAGACTCTCAGACCCACGATTTGCCCTTCATCGATCTCCAACTCGCGAGAGCCATCCGCCAAGTCACCGAAGAGCCTTCTTCCCATCCGCCAATAGCAATCCCGGGTCTTTGGGTCCAACCAAAAGCTCCACCAGGCAACAACATGCAGCTCCAGATCATCCCTCCCGCCAACGCCATCACCATACCTTCTTCATCCTCATCGGAGGGTCCCCGCTATCCTGCTTTGTCCCCTACGGCTAGCCTACAACTGCACTACGAGAAGCTGCTGCATGAGCGCGACCAGCGAGAGCTTCAATACATTGCTGAGAGCAAGGACAAGGACAGAATGATCAGGACGCTCAAGGCCAAGCTTGGATGGTCTTTGGATTAGATGCTGGTGAATGGGCTGTACATTGGACGAGACAATACATGAGACTGTCGTGGATCAGAGGCTATGGTCAGAAGGTTAGGCGTGAGGAGTTGGTGTCTTTGGTTCATCAGGCGTAGTGCAAGACGCCTTCACCGTACCTGAAAGTTTTAACCAAAAGCTCTCGTCGCACTTGATGCCATGCTGTGATTAGGAGTTTACATCACCTTTGCTGTTGAGATTTTGTTCACTTTGGAGGCTACGTGTTCCTCATACGATACGTTGCTCTGGTGTTCTTTCCCTTCACGCACAGCCAACATGGCGTTGAGTTAGAGATCGTAACAGTCGTGGTAGAAGATCGCGTCATGTGATGTCGCAGCCACGTGCTGCCAGGTCACAGTCGTGCCTACCTAATTGGGTCCGTAGGTGAGAGCAACACGCCAAGCCGAGACGCGTTGTTGACAACAAACAGCCAAACACTCGACTTATCCATGCACACAGACATCACCCACTCAAACACTTCGCGATGGCCAATCTCTACCTGATGCAAGCCTTGTACGCCCCGAAGCCGGCACTGCCCACGCCTAGTCCTGGTGTTCCTCAGCTCGACGATAGCGTGCAGCGACGACAGAGTCAGTCTGCAACGCCCGAGCAGGCAATACATGGTGAGCGCCTCAGAATGATGGAAGTTGAAGGTAAGAACCCAAAAAGCTGTTTTCAACCCTACTGACCCATAGCAGAACCACCTGAACCCGACTCGGAGGCCGTTGCGCGCTGGAAACCGACTGGTGCCAATGTTCAGTCAGTCGGCATCAAGAGCGAGCTCCCGAGCTCCGACGCTGCGGACAGATTCTTGGAATCGCTCCCGTCTTTTCCTGGCAACATCGCTGTCACGCCTTCTTCACCCTCGTCTATGACACTGCCTGACGGCCTCACGTACCCAATTGAGCGATACCTACCACCTGCGGGACCATACTACGACCAGAATGCTCTCCTTCCCGTCTTTGGCCCGATGTTCTTCAAGTACAAACCCTGTATGATCTGTTGGACCTGCCACCCCGCCACAGGTTATTCGACCACGTCTTGCGGGAAGGTATGCAAGGTCTGCGGAACCCGCCGCCACCCTGACGAGGTAAGTACTATCGTGAATGCGCAGTAGCACTGCTGACATAGGCGCTAGAGCTGTTCCCTATTC
The DNA here is from genome assembly GCF_023757985.1 of Alternaria ethzedia. Classification (NCBI taxonomy): domain Eukaryota; kingdom Fungi; phylum Ascomycota; class Dothideomycetes; order Pleosporales; family Pleosporaceae; genus Alternaria; species Alternaria ethzedia. The sequence continues at coordinate 180,519 of NW_026056202.1, forward strand.
TACTGCAATAGAGACTGGTATCGCCAGCAGGAGATTCCATGCGGTCCCAACACCCTTCGAGATCGACAAATCCGTCCGGACAAACAAGAGCTCGCCGTCCTCTCTTATGTCGGTGTCATGTATCTTGCACGCGGTCCAAACAACACTGTTCTTGTGAACCCAAGGCATCCGATCGTTCAAAACTTCTACAAGGACAAGCCAAGGTCGAAGGCACTGATGCGGAAGATATTCGAAGCGGACCCGAGGCATCACTCGGCGTCCATTCCATCGCGCCGTGGGCCAACGCTCGTGGCGAACGCCCCTCAGCAGCAACCCCTCCCGCCGCCGATGGGCTCATACACCATACCGATAAGATCCGTGGACAACAGCCTCGACCCGCGTCTTCAGGGTCGCACGTCATATGGCGCGCCCGGCCAACTGGCGCTTCCGCAGCCCGATACCGCCAGCAACAGCAGCGAAACCCCGACTGACCCAGAAGACATCGAAAAGAAGCTTCAGGATCAGGAGGTCGAGAATTTGAACTTGAGAATGCAGGCAGTTGTGAAGGATCGTGAGATTCGGAAGCTCAGGGCGGAGGTGGAGCAGCTGCGCGCTCAAGCTGCTGACACTGGTGGCGCATACTAGAGCATTAGCAAGTAGCCTGGCTCGCAGGCTACTATGTGCGGCTGGGTCGGCGATGATCGTGGAAGGATGTGCGTGTATGTATAGGAAGGCAAATGTGCCCAGTCATCTGAGACTACATGAGTATCAAAATGAGAGTTTGTAACATTCTAAAGCGAAGTAGACTTCTGGATGACATTTATGGACATGGGTCGTGATGTCGTGAGGCGCGCCGGTGCGGCGAATTGCGAAAGTGGAGGTGGGATGACTAATCTAGCGGCAAACCTCCATCCCCGATCTTCCGACGACGCGTCTTCATCACTCTTTCCACACGCTCGTCCAGCCGTACATCGCAATGCATCGCAGCAGCCACGTACCATCACAACCACGCACGTCAATGACATTCCACCATACCGTCGCAGCACCAGACTTTACATCGACGAGAATGATTACATGAACTACGAATGTGCAGGTGGCCGGTAGCCCGTTTCGACTGTCCCAATCACGGATTGTGCGCAGGCAGCCTCAAGTTGCGCGCAGATTTCGATCGTCGCCTAAACTCCCAAAGGCCCACAATTCCCGCAATTTGCGGTACACCCACATTATATTGCTTACAATTCTGCAGTTTCCCATCGTGTGACAACGGACATGTAACACCTTCTGGGACTGGCCCATCTGGGCTTTACCAGCTTGCTCCAACGGATCCGTAGCCGGGTGGGTGACCGCAACCGACGGTCGCTCATTGGGCGAGCATCTATCAGCGCACGATTCCTTCTTTTTGCCCTTTTTCTTTTTCTTTTTTGCGCGGCCGCTTTCACTGCAGACTTTCGCATTTCATTCTCAGGCGCGCGGACTGAGGACTCTCCAGCAGTTTTCTAAACTGTCAAGCAGTTCCGCGTCTTAACGCGCTGTACAAGCCAATTACTTTTTTGCTGTATCGATTGCTACAACACGCAGATACTTGTTTCGAAGTACAGGAGTTCTTGCAGAGGTATCATGCTCGTGTACTTTCATTAGCGTCATGGAACATGGATATCTAGTAGTGCTGCAGTATACGCTTGATTGGGCTCCAGGAAGGTTGTCGCGAGAATCTACATTGCCGCTGTCTAACTCGCGAAAGCGACGGCACATTGCCTCAGGTACCACCCATCCCTCCGATCCATCATCACAGGCGACCATTCTTCATGTCCTGGGCCGCTTCGCGCCCGTAGAACCGCCGCCACCAATCAATTCCGCAATCCGAGCATCTTTCGCAATCAGCTCAGCATCTTTCGCATTCAGCTCAGTGCGAGCTTGTTCGAGCGCTTCGGCTAGGCGCTTGTTTTCGGCTTGTAGGGAGCGGATGAGCTCAGACTGATGCGCGAACTCTTCAACAGAGGTGCTCGCTTCTCCGACGCCATCGCCAGACTCATGTGTAACTGGTTGATCGGTGATGGAAGCGATTTCACCTTCCGGCTCTTCGTTTTCTTCCAACACCACGCGTCGAGCCATCAGGCGGGGGTCACGAGCGGGGTCTACGCTGTGGGTGGAGACCGGATTTGAAGGTTCAATACCCTCCGTAGCCGGACCGGCATGCTGCTTGGGAACGCCTGACCTTGACTGCTCCTGAAGCCTTTTCGGCTTGGGCCAGACGATTCTGCCCGGCGAATATTGCGGCATCGATGTCGTTCGGTAAAGCTCTCGCACGAGTGGATGATTGTCCTTCAGGACAACAGGGTCTGTGAGCTTTTTGAAGCTGTGAACGACTCCGGCGGCGACAAGGTATACCAGCTCCCTGACGCTGGGACGCACGCGCATTGTCTTGACCACATTGTAGCCCCGAGCCCTCCACCACGCCACCGTCGCGTAAATCTGACCACAAGTCCGCCCGGGATGGTCATTCTTCTTGCAAACTCGACACTTCTTCCTACACTTCTTGTGGGTATCTTCATGTTTGGCCCCCCAACAAACAATGCACACGCGTATCTCGCCGTTGGCGTGCACGTCGAACACGGCTTCGCCGAAATGGCTTCCGAGGGTATACTCGTCGTAGTACGGTCCAGATGGCGGCAGGCAGTTGGCTATGGGTACCTTCAGACCCTTCACCGGACCAATGGGCTTGAAGACATTGGGCTCTGTCTCTACTCGTACGCTGACCAGCTGTAGTTCGCGTTCGGTTGGAAGGTCGTCTGCGAATACATTGTTAGTCAACCTGGTCAAGAGAGGGAAGGCGTGTGACCCTGGCGCATACGAGGTCGTCGCACACCGTCATGCAGCCACCGCAGGATGCTTGAAGGGTATCGCGCTTGCTCATGATGTCGGCGTCGGTTATACGAAAGTACGACGTATCCTTGTACTTACACTCAACTCCACCATCTGTCCGCCTTGCTGTCTCCGAGGGTGCGTTCCGTTGTGGGTCAGGATCACTATCGCGGCGGCCATACACGGAAGTGATGTCGCGTTGTTCCGACATCGCGTCGATACTGGACGAAAGAGGTCGCGGCTTGATCGTGGAAAGATGGAGTGTGGGCGGTGTTCGACGCGAACGGTGCGGTAGAAGATGAGTGGGAGGTGTTGGGCAATGTGCGACTATGGCGCGATATTTTCATATCACGACTTAGCGTCACGCGCAGAAACTTTCGACTTGTCTCTTTCACTATCTGATCAACTTCGAGACGATTCAGGTCAGGATGCCAATGGAATGCCCGAACAAACGCGCCGCACTTCTGCCACTAAGATAAGATCGGAACGAGAGTTTGACAAAGGCCACATCGAGGAGATTATATTGCGACGGGTCGCCCGACTGACACATCAAACCGATGTTCTGGAAGTCATTACTTCGATGTATATCGAAAAGCTTTATGATCACTGTCGGCGAGTACGGCAATATCGACATGTGTTCCTTCCGAAGAATCTCAGCATCGCCACGACGAGGACGCGCAAAATGACGGCTCGCATGTCACCATCATAAAGACTTCCAATCTTGGCTCCGACATCACATGACACATACACTTCTCTCAAGACATGGCCTATGCGCTACGCTCAGCAAGAGTCTGGCTAGAACAATGCTGAGAGTGGTTGTGCGGTCCAATATCCGCATTCTTACTGTGTATTGGCTTTGTCCCCGCTCTGAGTACATATCCTAAGGCACCGGTATTTGACGCGCTAACGCTATCGAGATCGGGCTAGACCGACTGCGCGGTTTCTGCCTGGACCCTCCAACCGCTGCCTTCACTTTCTGTCTCGTCGCCTAAGCCATCCTCATCAACACGTCAAGTCGACTTTTGGACGTTGGATATGGCGCCGCGCAACCGGCTAGACGCGCCAGCGGCGGCCCTCAACCCAGAGAGATCAGACAAGGAGATCTTCCTCGATAGATTCGCGGATAGTCCAGTCGGTGGCACAAAGCTATACCACTTCCTTCGGTCATACCCTGCGATCGTCTACTTTCCTTCCCGTCAAGAGACAGAGCGCCTCGCTCAACACAAGGTCAACGAGATCTTCGACGCATTTGAGAACGTGCATTATATCCTTGAGCGACACGAAGACACGATTCGTAAGAGATGGTGCAAGAAAAGTACAGCGAAGAAGAAGAAGCTTCTCCTTACGGCGCAGCCGGAAATGGCAAGCGAGCATCGCCCTGATCTCGCCGTGGATTTGGCAGTAAGTACGGACCCTCTCAATCTCAATGGAGATCAGCCACGCACGATCCCCGTCTGTACGGCCAGAAACAGCGAAGCTTGTCTGGTGCCCTTCTTGAACCTCGAAGACCTTCTCCAGCAGGGTACCTTTCTTACGTTTCTCAACTCCCGTGGCCATACCCCAGTCGAATCTTTCAGCCAGACTGAACTCCTCAATTGTCCGATCGCCCGATGGCCAGACAAGGTTCTCCGTCCTCGTCTGCACAGATTCACGATGATCTTCGCTGGATGTAACAAGCGGAACTCCTATGGTCAGATGAAGCGCTGGAGAGACCCGCAAGATGCTCGGTAGGCTATCCATAACGGCCATGGAGTTCATCCAGGCCATGGTATCCAAATACTTTGCATACAGGAGATTATCTACACATTCCTAAAGCGATGCTGTCACCTCTTAGTAGGCGATCTCTTGGCCGATGAGAAAGGGCAACCGGAAAAGTATCCCACCAGCTCACCGACGACCTGTGTAATTGAGAAGACTACGAACTATACGAACCGCGCAGAGATTTCACTGTTGACTCCGTACGGTGTTCCCAGACAGTTGAACTTCGACCGCTTACGCAGCTTGATTGGCTCCAAGGTCGGTGAACTGGAAGATCATATTTGGGCACTTCGAGAAGACCCAGGCTACTTTTCTGAGGTCTTCAGTGACTACAAGTCACATCGTGGCGAGTACATGAAGTCGGCTGACGGGAATGTAAACTCTATCCTGAAGGAGCCGCCTCACGAAATGATCGGTCTTATTCTTCGCCATCTCATCACAGACCCATATCTAGCTCTGTTCTATTGGCATGAGTGCTTGCGTCTGGTGGAGCTTCTACAGTTCACCGCTCGGCAATTTGACTCCAGATCGTCTACTAGTCAGAATTTGCCCGAAGTGCAGCACAGAAACTTTCTGAGGCTGTGGACAATCCTCCATGCTATACACACAGACGTTCACGAATGCTTCCGACAGCGAGCTCCGAGAGCACCCGGTATGCAACCCTACTTCGTTAAGCTCATCGCGGATCCCAATAGCGGTAATAGCTGGATCACGATTGACCGAACGCAAGCAAAGGGCGATTCGACTACCACTCGCTTTTTGCAGGTATTATCGCGTATCTGGAGTGTGCCCGTGCCACCAAAATCGGGATTCGTTGCTGAGCTGGATGATCTGGAGAGAATGGTCGTAAAGGAGCCTGAGGCCAAGGGCCTGTTGTCTTCCTTTGTTTGGTCAGACTTTTCACAGATCGCGATCTCCTCAGAATGTATTCAGCAGATCCGATCGTATCAACCCTGGGCTACGCGCATCGAAAATGACTATGGTCTGCTTAATTATGAACTCTTGATGGAGTTCAGGGATTTTGGAATGAGGTGGGCAGCTGTTGCGCCAATGAGACGCTTCAGGAGTGTCTCATTAGCGCGCCTAGCAGATCCATCAGACGGGAAATTCCATTACCCAGTCACCGAAGAACACTGTCACTATACAACGAACGCCTTGCGTCTTGCAGAAGACAATCTCGATACCTTTTGGGCCGCTGCGGACGCATTCTGCAAGGAGCAGACTGGAGCTACCTACCCTGATCTGCTAACGCACGACATCACCCGTGGGCGCTCTCTTCGTCGTACCGCACCGTGGATTGAGCCGGCGACCCAGAACAATGATGAAGTTCGCCCCCAGTACGTGTACAGGCCCCTTCTATCTACTATCAACGAGAAGACAAAGACTCGTGGCATCGCCGGCCCAGTGAGCCATATTGGCCCACATCATTCTGGACCTGATGAGCTCTTGGACCTTCCACCGCCGCAAGTAACAGTCGACAAGCGGTCTCACTTGGTCTTCAAGACTCTCTTCTTCTCTCCTTCCGCGCGGGATGTCCCAGGTGAAGTAGCATGGAAGGACTTCGTTCACGCCATGGTCCAGCAAGGCTTTGAAGCTGAGAAGCTACACGGTTCGTCCTGGAGATTCACACCGACGACCATGGGTGCAGAACGCGCGATTCAATTCCATGCTCCACACGGCGCGCTCAGCAAACTACCTCTGACGTGGGCAAGACGATATGGCAGGAGGCTGGAGAGAGAGTATGGGTGGACGGGCGAGATGTTTACTCTTGCCTAGACTTGCCAGCGCGCATTGGATCGACGTCTGGCTATCTGAACGACACGCATGACTAAGCGCTGGAGCTACGTTTGGGATTTGACATGACTAGATGGCTCAGCAAGAGATTCACGTTGGAGGACATGGGATGCGATATCACGATGAGGAACGAATGCGCTGCCGGAACGCCTTCATGTGCAGGAACAGCAAGAAAGGTACTAGTATACATGCTCCACACCAAGTAGTCAAACTCAATGGCCGCCAATACCACATGTCAGATCCGTCCTGTTCCTCCCACTTCCTGTCATCCCAGGAGCTACATGCTTGCTTCAGCTTGACGCTATGTATCCACAGTCCCATAACATCCTTCCTTCAAACTCCACTCAGCAGGCAAAGAGCAGGTCTCGTTTCAAACCAACGCTTTGACAAAGACCTTGCTCTCTCGTCTTCCCCCTTCACATGCCCGGCTCATAATGATCACCACCAGTCGACACCTTCCCGCGGCGCTCCCCTTGGCGAATCCTGGTAAGTACACGTCTTCTGTATCTCGGTTTCATCCGATTGTAGATAGCCAAAGCCGCGATGTCATCGTCGTCAAATGCCGCCAGGACCCTCCTATCGTACCCCTTGTCAGTCCTGTTTTTCCAACTGCGCTTGGCGTGCTCGTAATCAGTCTCGACGAAGCTTAAGTCATGGCGTGGCCAGACCGCAACGGCTTTGGCAATCGCCGCAAGGGCCTTCTGCTCGTCCCATCCGGTATAGTCAATGCCCGTAGCTTCTGCGGCTTTGGACATGGCTATTGGGAGGAAATGTTCGAAGCGCGCAAGGAGTGCTTTGGCTCGAGTGTGATGCGTTGGAAGGCTTCGTTCGCGTGAATCGGGGTAGTCGTCACTGTACTCGTATTAGTGAGCCTGGTCGGCCTGAGGAGCAATGGTCGCTTTCATGTCAGTGTCTGCGGTCTCTGTCTTGATGAAGGGCATAAGCTCGGCATTTGAATCATCAAGTGCGGCTTCGATGTCAGTATCTTCGGTCTCCGCCTTGATGAAAGGCGAAAGCTCGGCATCCGACGCATCAAGTGCAGCTTCGAGAGGACCGTATAGCGCATCCAACCCGGACACGAAGTCATTGAATGCCAAGCTTTGCTCCTTGAGAGGAGATCGCGCGAAAGCCATCATGTCTGACACAGAGCGAGAGCTTGATGTCGACGTTGAGAGAGATCGCGTCTGTGGTATTCAAAAATGCAACGTAGACTAGCGCGCTTGGCGTCCAAACAGAGCTGTCTGTCCAGGTTTTCCAATGCGTTGCCATGAAGACAGCGATCACGTGATCAGGCGCGACGCTAAGCGCACAGTCCGCGCCTTCCTACTCTTCTGCCCCGCGATGACAGTCTTGTTCGGCTTCTTCTTCAGTGATCAAAATAGTGAGTGAAAAATTGCAACTGTCGCGGCTCTCTACTAACACATAGCAGATGTATCCGCAAATACATCCCGATCCTCAACATCGGTACCCGTACTCCAATGGGCCACCACCTCAGAGTCCTTTCGTGAGCAATTCAGCTCTACAGACTCAACAACATGCACCGCTTCAGCCATATGCGTCGCCTCCAGCGCAGTATCCGCTTTCGCAACCGCCATACCTTCAACAGCAACAGCATCTTGGTCCGTCTCAACAATGGGCTCCGCCACTACAACAACAACCTGTATCACAAGTACAATACCCTGCCGCACCAACACAGTATTCAGTTCCGCCGTCACAGCCACATTTGTCCCAGGCGCAGAATCCTCCACAGCAGCAGTACAATGTACCACCAGGACAATATAATGCGCCGCCACAGCAACAGCCTCTGTCACAACTGAACTACGATTCGCATCCACCTCATTGGTATTCTTCACAGCCACAAAGCTTTGCACCGCAACAGCAGTACTATCAACCGCAACAACCTGCACCGCAACAGCAGTACTATCAACCGCAACAACCTGCACCGCAACAGGCTGCACCGGAACAAGCTGCGCCGCAACAGCAGTACTACCAGTCGCATCAATCTGCACCGCAACAGCAGCACCATCAGCCACAGCAACTTGCACCGCAACAGCAGTATTATCAACCGCAGCAATCATACTATCCGTCACAACAGCAATGCGGCCCCCCACCTCAAACGATCAACTTGCCGCAACCGCAGATCCATCAGCATCATCCGCGAGGCGGGCCAGGATACATACCACCTCAGTCTACACCACCCTATGGCGTGAACCAACAACAGCCTTCACAACCCAAGCCCTTACATCAACCAAACTTCGGTTATCAGTTTCAGGGAAACCAGTCGAACTCATCCCCACAACCACCGCTCTCACAACGTACACGTCAAGCTCCGGTTACCTCTACCAGAGGCGGACGTCAACAAACCCGGCCACATGTCCCAGGTCCTCTAGTGCCACCTAGTAAGCAACCTAGCAAGTCTAAATTGTCTTCATCACTAAATTCCCCAGAACTCAGTACACCGTCGCTCACCAACGTTCGACATCGGGGCTCCTCGAGACAGGACGCCGGCTCTTCACGTCCTCAGCGATCTGAGCGTGGATCGGGTCAGGCTGGGACTTTTCCGCGTCGCCTTCAACGTCAACAATCCAATCTTCGGGGCCGCGGCATTCAAAAGCGGTGTACTGATCTAGTACTTTACAAACAGCCAGGCTGAGTCTCGCTGGGATGCAAAGGTCGAATAACCTATTCTCTCGCCCGCTTGATGTGCCCTCTTTGCTGCGTTTTGCACTATTTCATGTCCTTACTGTTTACAATACGGCGTTTCATATCCTTCTATGGTCAGACTTTGTCTGATGATTCCATTGTTCTATACGCCAAAGCGTATAGCTTCTGAAGTGTTCGGCAAGCATTACTGCCTACTTTTCTTGCGATTCGGCTGTACCTTGGGTATGGTGTTGCGCGTTTCCTTACTGTCTTTCATCACTGTCGGTACCTCAAGGTATCGTATTGTTTGCTTCATCGTTTCCCTGGCTATGCATTAGCGCATAGTTTTGTTTCGTCCCTGATGGCGTACAATCTCTTCACCCTTCTCTTATCGACTGCCACGCAAAAGGGCAATCGTGATATGGCACCGCTTTCTGCAGGAGCATATGGCTTGTTAGTATGGATTGCGTCATATCTGCGGATTCTTCTAGTTCTTGACGTGGTGGAATTACCCCCAGTGGGCGCGCATCTGCGATAGCATCGACTCCACTGCGGTCAAATCGTAGTCCAATCAAGATATCACCATCTATAATTGTGCTTGTTCATGCTCTATTCACCCTCTAACCGCTGCTAAGACTTCAGTACTCTTGTTCCAGAGCTCCTTCGTGATCTAAGACCCCAAGTGTGAGCTAATTCGCAGCGTTGAAACGCCATCACAAAACTGAGCAGTTGCTGCCCTAGCACTTGACGCTATCTGGGGCCATTGAGCAGATATCGCTTTCATGTTACACGCTGTATATGATGAACTTTGGGGTAACGAGTACTAGACTCACCAAGGCTGTATATATCCGGCTGGCCATCATGGGATGGTCCAAACGGGTGTGGCAATGCGCAACGCTAAGCGCACGGTTCGCGCACGTTCAAGAAGACTCGTTCGACAATACCGGCTCGAACTTCATCACACCTTCTCAATCAATGAACTCAAACTTTAAAAACCATCCAGATCTAATCAACACACATAATCGACATACCTGGGAGGAAGGCCAAAGTCGCCCTTCCTCCCAACGAGACCCGGAGAGTCACGACACCAAATCGCGCAAGTCGCGCAATCGCGCTAAAGGTATGAAGTCTCGAAGCCGCCGTGCGCAACCAATGCTGTACTGACGCTATCTTAGCCAATGCGCGCGTCCACGAGGAAGCATATGATGAGTACTACGACTACGACTACGACTACGACTACGACTACTCAGGAAGAAGTTACCTCTTCGATGACTACGAACTTGGTGAAGTCGGTGCCTGCGATGATGATCAACAGCATCGCGACACATCTCGGAAGCACCACGATCCGAGTTACGTCACCGCCAATGAATCATACGGGGAAACACGCGACAAGCCGAAATCACAGTCAAAGCATGAAGACCCCGACCTCTCTTGCTACACCATACCAGCGGTAGAACCTATGGCTCTGCCCTTATCAGCGCTGACTACAAATCACTATATCGACACCAAGACGCTGCGCAAAGCGCGATACGTCGCCATGGGGATAGCCATAGTCAAGGCGATAGCCGCTGACCGACACGTGTCGAGCGTTGACTTTGAGCCCACTCCATGGGGAAGAGTCGTCCCCCGAAAAAGGCCATGGCACAGGTACGGCACTCTCCCCAATGGGAAGCCTAACAACGGACGACTATGGCCAGCATTATACTATTGCGACTACACTTGCGACTACGGCTTATGCTATAAGACCTTTGGTACACCAGATGCTTGTCATCTCGGACCACACTGTCGCTGGAAACACGAGATCAAATGGGCTGATCTTGAGTTCCTTATCCGAAGCGGTCGAGTGTCACTTGGACGAGCTCGCATCATGCTCGCCAATTGGCAGACTCCCGTCGCGCCGAAGATGCCGGCTCGAGCTTGCAGCCGCATGTACGCGATGCTGTTCGGTCTCGGGGAAGGGTTGGCTGACTCACAGCGGTTAACCTTCTAGCTGCCACCCATAACTTTGATCCTCAAGTCACCAGTTCCCCTAACGGGTATTACTACTACCCTTGCGCGCACCTTCCCGTATTCGAGCAGTCGACGTCTCATCGAGAGTCGCAAAATCTCACACCAGGGTCGGGCCCGCGCTCAGTCAAATCGCCCTTTACCAGCACACCGCGCCCATCATGGAATCTTGATCACTGCCTACGTGCAGAGATGTTCACGAGTCACTCTGAGATAACGAGACTATTCGTGGTGGAGATACACAATCATCGTACGACCGAATCTCTTGCGCGCTCACTGAGTAGCACGATGATTGCTGAGCCCCTACAATGCACATAGTCGTGCGATTCTTGTAGTCCGTCAGTCGCTCATGGAGAGACCTGAAGCTACTATGGTCATGTGACGAACCAGGTGAATGAGCAACTGCCTGTTGGTAATCGGTCTTGGAACAGTCATTCTTGACGAAGCCGCTGCCCGGTGCCAATATGTGTTACGCTCTAGTACCCCAACGTCTCCACTTACTACACTCACGTTATGCGAGGCAGTTGACCTTATCAGCTCGCACCAAACTACGAGAAGAACAGGTGGAGACTTGTCATCGTGCGATCTGGTGCTGTCTTGATCGCTTTTGAGATCTGATAGTTGCCGTGATCGTGCGATGCACCAACCATGAGCCATTGCCTGATACGCATCGGTCTTGCGCTTTCTTACCTGTGGACGAAGCCTTTGTCTGATGCCAATCGGCCTAGCGCTCTACTTCAGTGTCGAATCGATCTGCTGTGCTCGCATAGCTTGATCGTAGACGCATTAGTTGATGGGGGAAAGAGGTGAGGGTGTACCACTAGAATGGTCAAGATCATCACAGCATGTAAAGTACACCAGTAGTAGTATAACACCTCGTGCATTCTCCTCCTTCTTCCAGTGTCTTCGCTCGCATCGTACTATCTAACCCATGAGTCGTACACGATGCCTGCCAGCGCCACACGAATATATCATTCCGATCTTCACACGCGTTCGACATCGTCACCGCCAACATCTGTGATGTGGAACAGCAACATGATATCCCACTTCTCCTTGAAGATAGTAACCTTATCAACAGTCTTGTGACCTAGTCCTTTCCTACGCTGTATAAGGAGGTAAGCGACCCCGGAGCCATTCGGGGAGCCTAATAATGCATTGAACTCCACTGAGCCTGCGCTGTATGTTGTTCCCGGCCACTCTTTCATTACAAGTCTGCCCTGTAACATTAGATAGGTAACGGCAGAGCGCGTGACATCGTTGAGAACGTTGTGTCGAAGTACGTAACGTAGGTTTGACTTCTCGTTGGCTTTTGACAGCCATTGGAGATACGCTACATCCGACCAGTGTTTCAATTTCGGGATAACTGAGTAGCATCGTCCGCACTCTTCAATCATGGCTCGGGCTGTGTAGTTGTCATACGCCACTATAATTCCATCCGAGGGGTTGATGACTTGGCAAAACAACGCTTCCGTTGCTGCACAGCCTTGACCACCCACCGCTTTCGGGTCCTTGCGTTGGTGGCCGACGCAAAAATTGGGTCCTTCCTTCTCATCAAACTCCCCATTTAGTCCAATGAGCCACAGAATGTCGCAGAACCATTCCTTTGCGGTATCTGGGTATGTAAATTCGTCCTCTTCGTACCCCCATTTTTGGAGATCTTGCACAGCTGTGAATACACTTTCAGTCGATTCTGATGGTTCTGCGATCATCAGTTTAGATAGCTGGGCGCCTTTTACAACAAGCCTCTCGAACTTTTGGCTAACGCGCCACCAATCAACTTGCTTCGCATCGTTCGAGCTACCCGTGTCTACTTTTAGCGACACCGCAAGCTCCTCAAACGGTGATAAGTTTGGATGCGCGGCTGGAGCTGGGCTCAAATCTTCCACCGGACGGGTTTGAGGATTTGACGTCATCTTTTGAAGGAGTCTGTGAAACATGTCGGGATGAAACTAAGGTGGTATTCAGATGCGGTAAGTAAACCTGGCATGACAGAGCCTTTGTATACCAAGTGGACGCTGTGACGAGCTACATTTGTTCACGAACAACTGTGAAACACAGTGTTGTCAATATCTCCGGTACGTGAGACTTACCAAGGGTGCCGATTCATTGTGCAATGATATGCGCTCGCGCCTGTTTCCATCTCTTCCTGGTGGTGGAATAGCGCATCTCTTCTTCCTCTGAGTGAATGCTAACAAAAGCTGGGAAACGCCCGTCACGGTGTTTTGAAGCCATGCAGGGCCGCAATAAAAGTCCCTTAGATGAAAGTGCTGTCGCGAGATGTCCGATCGCGCATCTGGTTTCGGGCATCGTGCTACACTTGATGCGATCTTAGGGCTTAAAAGGAAAACTGCACAGTATTAAATGTGGATGATGGTGATGGTTCGTGACAGAATGCAGTTGTTGCAGCTTGCTTGAGGAATGGTCCCAGATCTGCGCGACATCGAAGGTTCGGGGTCGGAACCTTGGAAGCGCCGACGCTATGCCCGACAAGGAACCAGTCACGTGGGCACGCAGATCATGCCATCATCCCGATGTTCCGAGAACGCATCTTGATCACTCGTTTCCATCCTCAAACCTTGCGCCTGATCACCTTTCATCACAGTATTTGGGCGCAGCAATCCTACATGCTTTACCAAAAGTGTCACTCACCAGGCGTGTGGTATATACAGTCAACACGGGATGGACAGGAATTATCACTCGCCGCAGCTGTACTCTTTTCGCTCTTTTCGCCGCTTACATCGAGCTCCACTTCATGATGATGTTGTGTTGTTCAATGACTTTTTCGTGTATGGCTGGCATTGTTCATCTGTGTAGAGAACACATTTCGCTGAACCATACGTCGTTTTTCCTCCTACATGCCTCTTGTGGTATTAAGGCCGACCGTCGTATCTGCCACCGTATGTCTCAAACGTTGGTTGTACCTCTTTTTCGTACTCGCGCCTCTTGATGTATGCATCAACTCCTCGCGTGCTTGTTCCGTACATTTTCCAGAGCTGACCTTGCGAGCTCTATCGCGTCCTCCAATTCACGGATCAAGGAGTTCAACTCTTCAAGCTCCTTGCTCTGATCTGCCAGCTTCGCATCCTTTTCTGCAATCACCGCACGCAGCTGCTCTACCGTCGTAAGCAGCAACGCCTGTTTTTCTGCACCATTCCTCTCGGTCGCAGCCTCTTGTAGTGGTTGGAACACCCCTTCATGCTCTTGCTTGACGTAAGGTCGGGTCGCCGTATGTGGCTTTGCGATGTTGCGAAGTGGGAGATCGACCGATGCGGTACCTGTAGTCGGCAGGATACTTGCCAAGACAGGCGCCGCGTCCATCTCGTTGACGGTCGCTGTAGGTATTGTAGTTAGCGTTGCTCAGTCTATAGTTACCCTAGGCCTAGAATGGGGAGTTACTCACAGTCGTACTCTTCGTATGGCTTGTCCCCGGTCGCGGATCGCGGGGCGGGCGCCTTCTCTCCCCGTAGCGCCGGATTCGACTTATGAGACGCCATTTTTGTAGCGGTCTTTGTCAAGGATACAACAAATGGGTCGGAAGGGAGGCGCGTGTATTGTGAGCAAGTTGCACGGAAGGCTGGTGACGAGAGGACACAAGCGCTACGTTTTGGACAAGTCAGATACTCTTGAACCGTGCGGGAAGGTCTGGGCCAGCGAATGCGCTCTTTCATAGCGTCATGGATTTTGATAGAGCGCAGTTTCAAATTTTTGAACATGGAGGAGACCGGCTGCGGGCGTCAAGACAATCTCGCAAGGACAGCTAAGGGGATTTCTACATTGTGAAGTCTGAGTTTGGAGTTCAATAACAGGCAGCTGACAAGCTTCAGAAGGGATCGCGCATGTTGCAACAGCGAAATGAAAGGGCAAGTCACATGGACCGACTTCACAATGAACGCATTGGATGTAACTGCAACAAGGAAACATCAGAACGAGCAGTTCACATGGAACCTTGACGACTCAAGGTCATTCACGCATAAAACTCGCCAATGTCCGAAGACCTCGATTTTGCTATATGAGAAAAAGCATCGCCATCATCCCAGCAAGTGTCGTGCGTCTTTATGCTCGCACGACACGCCGAGGTAAGGTCAACTACCCTGTCTTTCGAATCAGGATAGAGCTTTGAGTTACATGTATACAGACGCGCGTCGCAATGATCGCTCATCGAAAAGCAAGCAACGAGTGTACGGATCCACTCGAAGCATGAAGCAAAGAAACGAAAGAGGAAGGTCTATAATTCTTCCTCAGTTCAGTCCATGAGGACCCCACGGGACCTTCTCATCCTCCACTGGCGCTGAGGCTTCGTCGTCTTGGTCTTGTTGTACTTTGACATCTTCTTTTTGGACGTCATTGGCTTGTGCCCCACTATTCTCAGCATCCTCGTCATCCATATCAGCTGCTGAGTTCTGTACAGGGAGGGGCTGGTTGGTCTTGTCCTCAGCGCCTTGCGTTGATGAGGTAGCTGGTGGCGACTAGGGTGGGGCCTCTTCTGTTTGCATGGAGGCAGGAGCTGCGTCCGCAGTCGGAGTAACATCTGGAACAACTTTTGTCTTTGCGGCGCCTGTTGGCTTGTATGTCTCATTGAAGACATGGGGTTCGGTAGTCGCCGAATTCTTCTCAAGTTCATGGTCCCGCCGTCGCTCTTCTTCATATCCGCTTCGAAGTTGCCGGATCCTGTAGGAGCGTTATCTTTTCGAGGCGGACGATTCTGGGCTTGGCCTCGAGAAACCTGGCCAGATCCATCCTTGGGAAGGGATGGGTACTGGGAAGAGAACTGGAGGCGCATCTGCTTCGGAGTCGGCGCTCGGTTTGAAGGCTCGCTAGGAACCATAAGTGCTGAGTAAGTCGGGAGCTCGACCCGGTTGTAGTGATATACAATGTTCTTGATTTCGGCCTTGTGGACGCCGCGTCGACAGACGTAGAAGTCAATTAGCGCCTGGGAGATGGAGTGCTCCTACTTACACTAGTTTGGTTGGGCACAGTTCGGGCAGGAGTTGGATTCCTTTGCCGCAGACTGGTCGTAAAAGATATCAGGACATTCATCAGCGTAGAGATGAAAGTACTTGCCAGCCCTCGCAATACCATTCCTGTCACTCGAGGTGGACTGTCTGGGAGGAAACGGGCATTGACCACTGGGGCGGTCGGCATCTATTGTGTCCAGGAACCTCCAGAACTCCTCTGGTGTATTGCACACTACGGTTTGGTTCTGGGTCTGCTGTCCAGCGGGATTGGAGTACTTTTGGGCGAGCGGGGGTGACTGCTGGGCGGGCTTGGGTTGCTGCTGGTTTGCCTGCCGTTGGGGTTGCCACTGGCCTGTCTGCTGGGATGTCTGCTGGGGTTGCTGGTCGAATTGTGCCTGCATGAATTGCGGCTGTCTGTGTTGTGGCTGCACGAATTGTGCCCTCACAATCTGTGACTGAGTCTGGAATTGCTGGGACGGTACAGACTTGTTGACATTCCACCTGGAATCGTATAGACCGCCTGTGAATCGATCTGCAGCCCCAGAGACGGTAGCGGCCTGCTGGGCTTGGAGGTGCTTGAGACGCGCATCCGCAAGCCATATGCGGCGATCGAGATCCTTTGCCACATACAGGTCCCAGACCAGGGGATACACGTGTAGCCATCTCCGAATGCCGTCGTCGACCGGATGGACATCGGCGTAGGGATCCAGTTCCGCGGCCTCTAGCTGTAGCCCCACCCGATAGACAAAGTTGGCAGCGTTTCTGAAATTAAGGTTGTCCTCAACTTGGTCTCCAGGGAATTCTTCATGAAGTCAGTAATGGACTGTTTGCGACCAGGCACTGACTTACGTCTATTTGTCGGCGTTGGATGTACTGGGGCGTGATCGATTGTGGGCCCATAGCCCGCAGCGGTCTGAGGTGCCCTTGGCTGATGGGCGCTTGGGTTTCCTGGGTTGTTTTCTAGTCGAGCTTGCAAAAAGTTTTCATAGGTGAAAACATTTGTACTGGGGGGTGCTGTTGTGTTGTTGCTGTTGTTTTGTTGATTTCGATCGGGGTACGCCATTTCTACGGCGTTGTTAGTATAGAACATTAACTTTTTGAAGGATGTCTTACTTTTGGCGGTATCGTGATCAGTGCAGAAACTTCGTGGGTCCAAAGGTCGGTTTGTCTTTGCGTGCGCGCCAAGCGGGCTAGTGCAGATCTGACGACACCGGGGGCGTTGACCGGGCTCTGGTCCCTCATATACGCTCGTGGAAGGAGCGAGGAAGAGCTTCAGAGTTGACAAAGAGTCACCCACTCCAGCACTTTGCGATACGTTCGAGGCGGGCGAGTTAGTAGCGCCTTTTTACGCAAGTGTCTTCACAAGCATGGTCAAATCGGCCCTCCCATACATTGGTATCGTCTTCACTCTTAGTACTACAGTATACTTGGCCTTCGCACCTACAATGACACTTCTGCTTCACGTACAGTCCAGCGTGTGTGCCGAGTATTGCTACTTGGATTTGCTAGCCAGTGCACTCGCTGCATTGCTACATGTAGTCTATACTCTTGCTGTTAGCAGAGCACAACATTGCTGACAACATACTAAGCTGTCCATGACTATGATGATTCTATTACTGAAGAAGAAAAGCTGTCAGAATCTGCGAGCTCTAGAAATTGCTTTGGCAAGATCGCGCGCGGTCTTGGCCCGTGCTCAGGTGCTCACGGGGAAAGTGCGCAGGTGGTTTTCACCGTGCGGCAAATCTATACAACGGAGGAACTCTAAGTCCCCAAAGAAATACGAGGGGCACGGTATGGGCGTATGGTTTTTGACCGAAGCGACATGAGTGTAAGAAAGACGAAGTGGTGGAAGAAATCTTAAAAACCGAGATGAATGGCGGAGATGACGAGCGCATTGCGCTCGCATGCGAAGGACTGGAAACAAAAAAACAAGGGGATTTCCAAGAGCCATACAGTCCTGTAGGTGCCACCCAGACCCGATGCTGGGGCAAAATTGTACCTAGGTAGAACAGCGAGTGATACACTACCTATGCCTTCCTAAAACGCTCTCCCGTTTACATGTGAGATGACGGCTTCCGTTGATGGTAGCTTGGATACCTAGGTACGCTCGCACTTGCGGCTGGCCTAGTTATATTACTCTAGTTGTTCTAGTTTTGACCAGTCTGTGTTCGAATGTCCAGCAATTGAAGTTCCACGGATTGTTTGGAAGGAGAAGTCGAGTTTGCATAGCAATGAAGGTGTCGGGGCGTCGGGTTTGAACTTGCCGACGCTATCCCCAATGCGCTATAATATCCCGCCCTATCCCTGCAAGGGGCTCAACACCTCTTGAGTGAACTACCACACGCAAGCTCGGCAGCTGAGAACATCAGGCAGATTGAGTATGAATGCAGCGTATGCAGTATTGAGTACCCCAGCGGTGGGCATGTGTCACTTCAAACGGCAAGCAAGCGAGTCGCCCCTTCCAGCCTCACTTACATTCACACCTGGGCATAGAGATGGAGCTGATCAAAGAATGCACCGCCTATATTCGCAGTATCGCCAAGAATGCACATGCTAAATGGCTCTTTCTACTAACACCATCCCTTTTTCTCGTTCACAGTCTCGACGTCCTGCTAATCGTACACAGTATGTCGATTTGTACCCAAAGCAGCTGTTCGACGCGCGAGCCGCAAAGACCCACGGCTACTCCTCATAAACCATGGCGCGAACGCCAGTTCCTTCGTACTCAGTGGCAAAATGGTCCAGGGGTTGGACATCAGATGCCGTGATGGTCGTATCCGGTTCGAGGCGGAATCGATTGACGAGCATCGCCAAGGTGAGATAGATCTCGGCATATGCCAGATTGATCCCGAGACACTGCCTTGCGCCCTTGGAAAAGGTCACGAGATATTTCTCAAGCTCTTTTGCGTCTTCGGTCTGCCAACGAGCGGGGTTAAACTTCCTGGCATCTTCGCCCCAGATGCTCTCGTCGAAATGCATGCTGTAGGCGGATATGCCAACGACAGCTCCAGCGGGGACAACCTTTCCGCCTACCACGAGAGGCTGAATTCCATGTTGTACGACTCGAGGAAGTCGTCCCGGTACGGGCATGGCATAGCGCAATGATTCCTTCACACAAGCAGTCTAGGAGGGTTAGCTTCGTATTGCAATCTCATCAGGATACGTACCAGATATGGAAGTTGCTCTAGTTTCACGAGCGTGAAATCCTGGGTCGCCGCAACGCCGCTTTCCCTCAGTTCCTCTCTGAGTTGCACAAAGATGGTAGGGTCTTTCAGCATATGCTGAACAGCGGTCGAGAGCGTGAATGCCGTTGTATCAGAACCTGCAATCAAGATGTTCGCGGCTTCGGATTCGACTGTCGCATCGTCGAGGTGTTGCATAGCATCGAAGACAATCTCATGGTCCAAGGATTTGCCGGACGCCTTCAAAGTTCTGAAGTTGACTACAGTCTTCGCGACCTTACGTAGGAGACCCTGGAACTTTGCGGCCGATGTGCTGAGCCTGGCAGTCACACTTGGTGGGCAATTGAATGCAATCGTCCGAAGGATGGGGAAGTACAAAATGTCCCAGATCTGCTCAGATGCTAGATCAAAACACTTGATGAACGGTGCGTCGAACGTGTTGTCTTCGGCTTCGGTAAGCATGTTGAAGGACTCCCCAAAGGCGATTTGCGTTATGAAATCAACCGTAAGGCACCTGTAATGGCTTTAGCAACATCTCTGCCCCAGATAAAGTTGGGAGTGCTACCTGAAAGCGTGATAGAAGTTGATAGCACCGTTGTCTTTGGTATCCGATAGCCTGTCACATAATAGGCTGACTTTGGAGAACAAGGTCTGCTCCATGGATCTGATTGACGCTTTCGAGAAGAAGTTGTTCAGAAGCTTACGTCGCGCACGGTGTGCATCTTTGTCTGCCTCGATGAAGACATTGGATAGATTGTTGAAACCATCATAGAAGTACTTGTGTTTTGGGAAGATGTACCGCTGCGAGTAGATCGTATGATAGAGTGTGGGATCAGTAATGTGTAGCTCATTTGGCCCGATTCGGAGTGCTTGAGTGTCTGTTCAGGCTGTCAGTATGTGGCCATCTAACTCATGCTCAGACGTACCATATTTCTCATGCAGCTGCTCGAGTATCTGTTCCGTTCTACCAGTCTTGCTCAAAGAGTACTGCCACCACGTTGATAGGGCCGCCTTGTAGGGCCCAGGAAAAGATGCTAGCGGATGAAAGTACAGCAGATAAACTGCACGGGACAAGCCCAAAATAAGAACGAAGAGGACGAGACCCATTCCAATCTGGAAGCTGGAGCGTCCGCCAAGGAAGGATATTTCCCAC
Organism: Alternaria ethzedia; assembly: GCF_023757985.1. NCBI lineage: Eukaryota > Fungi > Ascomycota > Dothideomycetes > Pleosporales > Pleosporaceae > Alternaria > Alternaria ethzedia. The sequence goes on from NW_026056202.1 coordinate 200,852, forward strand.
GCGTCCTTGAGTTGAGAGGCCATGTTTGCAGAATTCGCTTTGAGCCACGATAGAGTGATGATGCAAAATATCTTCACACTCAGCAAGAGTTAAATGGTTCATCGCTTCGTACATCGCTTCGTACATCGTACTGTATGTCAAGAGTTCAATGAGGCTTGTCGACTTGATGCTGTCGGCGTAATAGATATTCGGACCTTTACAGGAACACTGCAAGGTTACTCGCCAAGAGAAGTTGCATGAAGTCGCTCCACGGATTCCGAGAAGTTGATTGTTCGACGCGTGTTGTACGGTAAAGGTGCTGGTGATGCCGGACTCAGGCGCGTTGCGCGGACTCCGTATCCACATTTACAGTACACCGATGCCCGACTCGCGTCAAAGTTGGTCCGCACCTTACACAAGGAAAGGTCTAGACAGGTCTGCGGACTACATCATCATAGAAACATGCAAAGTAATTAACCTAACGTCGATGTAGGCTCTTGGCTGTGTAGCTTTTCCCAGGCCAACGCGCCCACACGATAGCAGGTCCTGCTATCATCAGATGACCATAAAAATTTCCTTCGATTAGAACCACTGAGGCTGGCTACGAATCACTCTACGAATGTGTCAGTACTGTGCGATGGCGAGAGACGTCGCGTAGTTGAGAGGGCAGTCCCCTAACTCGGTTCGATTAGACCGTTCGCTAGCGCCGGCCCCGGGACGGGGCTGCTTCCGAACTCACATACGTCATCATGCTTCCTTGTCTCTATCCCTTCACACGGCAAGCTTCACCCTTTCAAGCCGCCACTTCCTCAGAGAACTTCGCCGCAGACTCTGCGGTGTAACCTTCCGGCCACTGTCCCGTCATGCCAAATATTCCAGTGGCCCTGCTTCCGATCGCTTTCTCCATAGCGTGCTGAGCCACTTTCTTTTCCCATTCTCCCAGACTCATCTCCCCAGCCAGAACCTGCGGCAATGTAATGGCCGATAACCCTGCGATATCGCAGCTTGCGCCAAGATGTGGGCGAAGTTGAATGAATGCCTCGCCTGCCAGTAGCAACTTGCCTCCGAGGAACGAAGCTTTTGTATTGTCAAACGCTAGATGGTTGAAAAGGTCAGCACATGTCTTCAATCGTGCATCTTCATAGACGGCACATACAACGAACGGCTGTGAGAAGCGGCGGGTTCGAGTCGTGGAAGATCTTCCTCCACATTGGAGACAACACCTTATCTCTTCGCTTAAGCTGAGCCTCCCAAACATCTGGGCGCAACAAATCCCCGGGTACGGTGACGTTATGTCGGACACCATTAACGTCGGTCATGTAATCCGCAAAGACTGGCGTCGAAGCGTCGCACGCATCATACCAACACCATTCGATGACACGGTTGCCAGGACGCATGTCTCCGATTGTGCTAGGCGATAGATAGCTTCCACATGTTAGCCTTGGTCGACATCGCCATGTCCAACTTACACCACTATGTAGCTCCCGTCCAGCATGCAAAGAGGCATCTTGCCCTCTATAGCACAACGTAGCTCCTCGGGCGCATCCTTTTCAGGGAATTGTGATCGCCACGCCACATAGCCAACGTAATCGGTCTTCACATCAGGAAGGACAAGGCTACGAAGATGGGATCGCGCACCATCGGCCGCCACGACAATGTCTGCAGTCATTCGTTCCTCGGCGCCATCTTCGCCCTTGTACGCCACCACAAGGTGGTCAGCTTGCTCAGTCAGCCCGCATACCTGGTATCCACACCGCATGGTGACAGGTCCATGGTCCTCAACGTCTTTCTCGCAGGCCATCCATAGCAAGCCATGTAGACCAGCCCAGCACGAGGTGCGCACATCTTCCGTGAACGGCACCTCTACCAAGACCTTACCATCCTTGTCAAGGATTGGAAATGCGGGGTTGCGGAAAACGATGTCGTCAAGCTCAACATCGGGTAAGTATGTTGTGAAGACCTTCTGTGCGTTTGACCACAGACTCAAGCCTGCAGCGCGGGCTTGGAGTTGCTGTTCAGTTCGCATCTCGAGAACCACGACGCTGTGGCCATGAGACTTGAGCGCCACAGCATGCATGAGCCCAGCTATCGAGCCACCAACCTATTGGAATCATCAGCCTCATGTTAGCCATGGCATATAAGGCGGCTTACCACAACAACGCGTTTGTTCATTGGTTCTGCCATGGTTCTTAAGACGGTACGCACGAATGGAGAAAGACGGACGATGCTCCGAGGATGCCTTCTGACGCGGAAACGGCCCTTTTATCGCGTTGCAGTACGAACATGGGTTCTGTCGACTACTCAGCTGCCACCAACGCAGTAAGAAACGTCGCCCGTTGCGCGATTATTGATCAAAGCACCACCATTGGGTAAACGGGCAGCGAGCAACGCTTGGTTCTACATGAGTGGATGGCTCGCGTACCGGCATGCGGCGCAGTCGCATCGTGGCTTCGCCTATCTTCCTGTCCAGACCCGATCAACCAGTCAGACACATGTCCTCGCAATCCTCCAGATCCTCTCCGCTTTAGCGAACCTTATATTCGGGGTCATTGACTGAGATGAACTAGCGGCCCGTTCACGAGTCCCGGGCACGTCACGTGAAACGGCTTGTTTGTCCGATGTTCTTGCCCCCTTGTCGGTATCTGTTACGCGAGATTCCCTCCAAGTCACCTCTCCACATTTATCACGGCATGATGTTGAGACTCCGCGTACCCTGCTTCCCACTAGTCTTCTCACATATATGATTGTCCGCGGAGACCCTCCTTGTCGGTGACGACCACCCTGACGTTCGCACTTCTCGGTGACTTCGGATCAACCTCGTCGTTCTTTCAACACATACTACGGGTCTTTTTACGGCGACAGTAACAATACTATCTTCAGTATGCAAATTGATGAGTGGCTACGCATGTTTCACTAGCGATGGATCAGACTAGGATGATGAACATGACTCAAGCAACCGGCATTAGCTCTCATCATGCGAAGGTGTCTGCTATCACCAGGTATCGTATGTACGGCAAAGGATGCCAAATATTGGGACCCACCCAGTCAGAAACCGCTGCGTACATCTGACAATGCCCACAGGTTCGTTTCCCGCCATGTAGAGCAGGCTTGCCGTACGGACTTTCCTCCTTCAATGTTCTCAGTCTTACCAACGGCGCCATGTTGTGACGCTTGTCGCCATCTTCATCACGATCCTTCACATTTATCCCTGCTCTCTGCATCAGCGCCTATCGGCGCGAGGTCCGGTGGGAGGGTACAGGTCAGGGACGAAGCGATCGTTGGTAGATGACCTGTTCCGTACGTTTCGGCCACGATCGCGCTCCCGGCGAGCTCCTCGTTGATGACCACCGCGCTCGTAGAATCCACCCGACGTCCTCCGATGCTCAGTGTATACCGTATCGCTGTACCTCGATTGTCGGTCTCGATCTGAACCTTGGCGCGGAGGAGTGGCGTCAACGTTCGACATGGGGCGTTGCGTGGAGTCCCTCCTACCGTTTGCTCCATATCCATCGATACTCTCCGAAGCCCGACCCTGCTCTCTCTCAAACTCTAGGTCTTGAACGTGACACTGTAAGCTATGCGCTTCTGTCTCCAACGTAGTGACGCGATCTTGTAGATCCTTATTTTCGACCTCGTATGCTTGGATCTGGGCCTCCATCTCTTGTATCTTGCTCGTCATATCGCTGATGTCGCGGGCGGACTTGGCGGTTTCTTTCCTCATCAGTGTGTCGCGCTGTTCGATTGCGACGTTCTCACTGAGTAAGGCATCCTTCTCCTCCAGGCGCTTCGAATACGAGGCTGTCAAATCGCCGAGGGACTTGGTTGTCTGCGTGAGGCGGGTATGGTAGTCGCTGGACATCTTTTTGGCAGTCGTCTTCTCTTGCTGGAGTCTTGCGTTGTCAGCTTCCTGGTCCGCGATGCGTGCAAGAAGCTCGGGAACCCGCCTCATTGGTGCTATATTGCCATCGATTGAGGGCGGCGCCGCACTGTGATGAAGTTAGTAAGAGCTCCTTCGGAGATAGTTTCAGGGTACTCACAGCTCTGTAGGCGGCATCGGAACGGCTTGGCGATTTGGAGTTGGGGCAGCAGACGCTACATCAGACATGTCGACATTGCTAGGCTGGCGACTAAGCCGAGGGTCACGGGCACTATCGTAGGTGTTGTTGAAGGCCATCAGAAGGTTCTGAATAATTGATGGAGATTTAAGAGAAGAGGAGAACAACCGTGGTGTTCTGGAAGTACATACGAGATTGTGCGTTTGTCTATACGGCCTTGGCTAGCGCGACTATATCGTAGGTGAGCAAGTATTTACTGCGACTGCGGCGACGCCGTCACCCAACCAATCTCCCGCTTCTACGCCGACACCTTACGCTGGGAGTAATATTTTGCTCCCGTCGGTATAGCCGCGGCGACCTGACCCCCGCCAACTTCGCCAGTTCAACCACAACCGCCACGATGACGCGAGGAAACCTATTGCGACACATCTTCAGACACGGCCCAAATTCCAAACTCAAGCGCGACGCAGTCTCATCCAAGGTCGACCAGAATGAAAGATCGCCTCTCATCGCAAAGTCACCCGCAGACGAGTCCAAGCCGTTATCGCAAGATCCGTCGCCGCCACGAACACCCGAGCCACATACCGTACACGTCCTCCCCGAGATCACCGAGGAGGGATCCAGCTCTCCAGCCGCAGATTCGCCCTCCGTATCTTCAAGCACAGGAAGTACAGTCTCCGACCTTGCATCCATAGTCACTGTGCTCGCCGCGCACGCGCCTCTCATCAATCCCGCCACTCTTACCACGCGCGACCTCCTCTACGCCGCCATAGACGAAGCGATCTCCGCAACGAAGGACCATCTTGACACGCTAGCAACTGCATGGGCGCTACTTGAGGCCCTCGCTGGCTTCAGTGCGACGGTCGAGGTGCTGAAGCAGGAGATGGAGCTGAAGATTACGTCGTCCGAGGCTAAGCTTGTGGAGCTGGAAAGCTTTGAGGAGGCGATTGAGGGTATGACGTTATCGGATGAGCGGGACATAAACGGCGCGGATGGGGGTGGCTTGGACGGTTCACCGGGTCGCTAGTTGGGGCCTAGTCACAGGATGGTCGCATAAGCCGTCTGTAGGTCAAGTCTATGGCTCCACAGACTTTTCCGATCTGGAGTACCGTCGCGAGTCGAAAAGAAGAGCAGAAATTAAGGGGAAGTGTGAGAGGATCTCCTGAGGCTGAGTCATAGGATGGGAACCATGAGCAAAGACATGGACTCATGAGATACATTCATGGATACAAGCAATGAAATCAGACTACCGAAGTTTCGAAGGAAAGACTTGTGGGTGGTGCAGTTAAATTCGAAGTTCGAAAAGTCCGGACTCGGCAGCGGACTACAAACCACACAAAAGTTTCGAACGCGCAACCAATCTCTTCACGTAGTCATCCCACACAGTTATCATGCACGATTGTGCCGCAGATATATCTATCAGCGTACTCCGAATTGTAAGCGAGTCGTACTGAACATGGGTGAAGCGCTCGCTGATGTACGGTACCGAACACTGGGCAGCCAGTGATGCGACGCGCATATGTTTCGCGTGCTCATCCATGGCATGCACCGAAGTACTACCACGGGCGCCTTCTACAATTCAACTCGAAATCTCTTCATCTCCGTAATCGACCATTTCCGCGAAAAAAAGCCTGCACTCCCTCTTAACATAAAGCCTCCATTTCTTCACCAGCTCAACATCATCTTTATCCATCTTCAAATAGCAAACTTTCTTCTTCTCTAGTCAAAGATGGCTCCAGCTAGGCAGTACCACGAGAGCCTCATACTATGCGAAATCGAAGCAAACAAGGACAAGTACATACACTTTCTGCAAAGGCTTGTCCGAGCAGCAAGCCCCAACCCACCAGGCGATACCCGAGCCGCCGCAGATGTCGTCACGAAATTCCTTGCAGCCAACAACATCTATGCAGATATCGTTGCCCCGATGGCTCATATGCCCAACGTGGTTTCGGATTTCGAAGGCCGCTTGCAGGACGGTCCTCGGGTTGTCTTGAACGGCCATATGGATACTTTCCCGGTCAATAACCTTGAGGGTTGGCGTTACCCGCCATACTCTGGACATAACGATGGCACTTCGATACATGGTCTCGGGTCTGTCGACATGAAAGCAGGGACCGCAGCTTCCATCATCGCGTTCACGTTGCTGAAGAAGCGGGCTTCGCATCTCATCGGAAGCGTCGCTTTGACCGTGGTCTCGGACGAAGAGACGGGAGGCCAATGGGGGACCAAGTATCTGCTTGATCACTGTGGTGCAAATTCACCTTGGCTAGGCGATTGCGTTGTCAACGGCGAGCCTGGTGGTTTACAGTCCATTAGGTTCGGCGAGAAGGGTAAGTGACATCTATCCATGAACACCTTTGAAGACCTATACTAACCTTCCATCGTAGGCACTCTGCGATTGACCTTCACAGTCAACACTCAAGGAGGTAACGGAGCGTACACACACAATGGCTGCGGAGCCATCGTACACGCTTGCTCCTTGATAACAACCCTGAAGCGCGTGGTCGAGTCGATACCCGTAAAGATCCCGCACCAACTCAAGGCTTATCTTCGCTCCAAAACAGCGCACGCCGTTACCGATGAGATCATGGGCGCTGGGGCAGCAGCGAATATGTTCTCACCCACTTTGAACATCGGCACCATCAACGGCGGCGTCAAAGTCAACGTCATTCCTTCAAAGTGCGTCTTTGAAGCCGACATCCGCCTGCCGATCGGGCTCGAGGCTGAGGCCGTGCTCAATGAAATTGACGACCTACTGCTTTCGTCCCCTGGCGTCTCATACTCCGTGCAAGAAGCAGCCAGCAACCCAGCAAGCTTATCGGAGTACAATCATCCGCTTTCTGGGTACATGGCTGATGTTGCGCGAGACGTTACTGGGAGGGAGCCGGTACAGATCGTTGGCTTGGGTGGTACGGATTGTAAGTTTTATCGCTATCGCGGTGTACCGGCGTTTGTGTTTGGGCCGTCCCCAAGCGGGATGGGTGCAGATGGTGAAGCTGTGCTCATTGAAGAGTTCATGACTGTCATCAAGACACATACACTGGGGGTTTTCCGGTATCTCTGGGATGATAAAAGGTGGGATCTCAGTAGGGGATTGGGAGAAAACACTCCCACGGGCGAGAGGAGGGCTCTCGAGATCAGAACTCGCAAGTAGAATATAGTGTAGGGGATTGGCCTTAACCTTTGCTCTTGTTATATTAGAATTAATGCGCTTGAATGAGACACTTTCCCAAAGACTTTCCAAACGTCGATGTAGATGTGAAGCCTCGGTGGAGTCATGACGGCCACGAATTTGACCACGCACATGCGGGGTGAAGTAGTGACGGTCCGCGCCGATGCACAAGCGCAAGGAAACAGAACGAGTATTTATGTGGACGCTACAGCGGGCCAAGAGCTGACGGACAACGCGCGATGCAATAGTTTGACTTCCAGAGAGGAGTTCGCTCACGGCGCTGTGACGCATTAGTACTAGATGACAGCTGTTGCACAACTTTGTCAATCACGACAGCGACGATCAACACAACATACCGAAAGACTCCGCGGACCTAAGGAAGTACCTCTCACCACTTCCGCGTCCTTCCGTCTGATCAACACTCCAAGCCCCGACAAACGACGTCCAACCCCCAAAGCAGCCATCGGCAGATGAAACTAGCGGTGTCTGGAGGCCTAACGTCATACCCGATGACGCTCACAGGCCATCCCCAGTACAAACGAGATAACAGGCGCATAATCAAACAACAAACACCACAACGGCATTGACATGTCACAACTGAATCGGCGGCATCACCAAAAAAGGCAGCAGGTTGGAAAGTTAAAGGAAAGGATTCGACACTTCGCTTCGCAAGCTTCATCAGTAGTCCAGACCCAGCTAGCGCACTTGCCTGCACTGTCTCCAGCGATCGGCCCTCGTGGTAACCGAGCGGGAAGTGGGGACCAATAAAATACAGGGGTACAAAACTGCCCATTAGCTGACACCCGGCACACTACGGTCTGACGGGCCCAGCCTGCATACGGAAGCCATCCGTTCTCCTGTTTTCCTGGCCCTGAAATTTCGGTTTGGCGTTTCGTTCTTCCCGTCGTTATTATCCCCAAATCCCGAGAGGCGCTCTTTGTTTTGCTTCTTCCTGCGAATCCTTCACAAACCTTCGCGATCCTGCGATTACTGAACACTCTTACATGCCAATCATCGGCCGCATATCTCTACACCGCCGACATAGCTCCGCCCCAGCCCGCCCCCATCCCCATCGCATACCCTGAACGACCGGAGAATCCACAGCAGAACCAAAATGCCGGGAACTACAATGACGAAAACGAGTGCATACCCCTACATCCTCACCACAGTCGCAACCCGCAAAGAAGGCATCTCACGCGCCCAATTCCACCAACACAACGAGGAAAAATACGCACCTTTACTCAAAAAGATCGCGGGGAAAGTGCATCCATTGTCGTGGACGCGGCACTACCATGTTGACGACGAGGAATGTCCAATCGGCATTCCGCGGGTGTTGATTGGGGTTGATGACGGGATGGATTGGGATTGCATGGGTACCATGGCGTTTGAGGATGAGTTGCATTTGCAGCAGTTTATTGCGTTTATGCATAGCGATGCGGCGATTCCGGTGCTGGAGGAGGAGGAGAAGTTTGCGGAGCCGACGAAGACGAAGTTGTTGGTTATGAAGAAGGGGGTTAGTGTGAGGGAGGGTTAGAAGAAAGGTGGGGGTTTGGGAGTTTGGGAAGGAAGAGTGGGATTGGAAGCGAGGCTGGAACATGGTCTTCGGGAATGCAATTTGGTCGGAACAGGATGTTTATGTTGGGTTATCAAGGATGTTCGACTTATGATATTGAGGAACGTAGTCATCATGAACTGCATCTAAACTGCAGTACATACATCCGTTTTTCTCTCACGACGTGCCTACGAAGGAAGCCACTCCCCATCCCAATCCTCCCTCCTCATAGCCGGCCCCCACGAATCTCCTACACCCTCTTTCCTATTACCCCAGTCATCGTAGCCATCCTGACACAGCATCGGAACCCTGTCAGTCGCCCTTTCGAAAGAGACATACTCTTCGACCTGTATAATACCACCATCTCGAATCCATATATCGTGCGGAAAGTGCGGCATCCCTCTGTGGTGGTATATATGTCGAATGTGTCTGTGGTTGATCTCAGCGAAGCATTGGAACTCTTCCTCGTTCTTATAAGATGTGCGGGCCGCGAAGACTGTGACGACGGTGTTGTTCCACAGTCCACCGGCAGCGTCGTGGAAACAGTCATCACCGGGACAATATCTAGCTCTAGCAGCTTGTTGTAAGAAGCGAGCGACGTTGGGTGCCGCGGCAGGATCGGTAGGTTGAAGTCCACTGGACTTGGGCAGTCTCTGAAGAATGCCTTCGATGTCGGACTTCTCATCGTCTTCGACGGCCATACGCTCGCGGGGGATTTGTGACATGAGATAGTCGAGTATCTTCTTCTGTCTCATCTTTGTTCCAGCTTTGCCGAGCTCAATGAGCTTTGTTGGTGACTCTTCGATGAATTGTCGGACTAGTTTCTCTACAATTGTGCGTGCTTCTAGGCGGATCTGCTTGATCGTACGTAGTATGGCGGTCGGCAGATGTCTTGTGACCAGGATAGCCCTTTCTCCGTCTATAGAGACCTCGGTGTGTTTGATTTGGCGTGGCAGTCGCTCATAGACCATTAGACGCAGTTCGACGGGAAGACTCATGAACGGGAAAGGATTGTGCTGGTCGGTCAACATGTCGGTTACTGGGAGGATATACGCGTTGCTCTTAGAAACAAGAAGGTTTCAATGTCCTGCAATATATCAATACAATTATGGATTAGCAACAAGATCATATAGAACGGCATTAATGATCGAATGAGAAGACCTGGATAGATATAGCGATAAGAGACATCCTATCGGAGAGACCATGAACCATTACCGTGCCGTCCCCAAGTCCACGGGTAAGCCGGAAAGAGCCATTTCGGATGATTTGTAAGATGGTTGGCGAAATCTGGCCAGCAAACGGACGATTGATATCGGATCTCCGGAAGTAGCTGTATGTCGAGATCTAGCCAGTCGAAGGTGATTGATCATGCGCGTCGGGAGAACGTGAGTTGTGATAATCACGTGACGGTCGCGACCCTATGTAAGGGTCGCGAGATACATGAGAGCGATATTGGGATGCCATTGGATGCCTTTTCGCCCGGACGATTCTTCAATCGAATCACCCTAGAACCGACATTAACGTTAGGTTACCTACTTTGCATGTTGTAACCTTGATGTAGTCTCTAGACCTGTTCATTCTTTCTTGTATAGGGTAGTACCGTATCACCAATCCTCGTGTATACCACCCAGATCGCCTCTATTGAGTTATGACTACCGGAACTGCACCCTAGCGGTATCCGCGGTATCGTGTCATACGACTGCGTTGATGCAACAGTACACGAACACTTCCAGCACGCTCTTTAATTCCGTCGCTACAAAGAACGCCATGTCCGTATCCTTCACGAAGAAGGCAACCAATCTTGAACCCAATCCTCCTGACTCATACAAGGCTCGAACACAAAGCTCCCATCCGTATGAAACTTGTCGATATCGAGTCTGACGGGCAGGTTATTCGGCGCAATTCTAATCCCCCCGTCGGGCGCGTCTATGAGCCTACACATGGTATCTGCTTTGATAGCCTTGTAGCGGCGATTTGTAGCAGGGTAGCCCATAGCAGTGTGATGGGAGACCTGTACTTGTGACGCGACATAAGAGCGAAGCATCGACCTAGTCTTCCAATCATCGAGGTCCGCGAAGCATACAGTAGCTATAGTGTCATACCATGCTTGCGTGCCTGCTTTTGTCGCCAGAGCCGCTTGAACAAGAAAGAGGGCAATGTCGCGTGGTTGTCTCATTTCCCACGGGGAGGGGTCAAGGTAACAATGTCCCTGGAAATGTCGCCGGATCGTGGCGTTCACATGGAAAGGACGACCATTCTGTAGATGATTCTGTAGCTGCGTCAGCTTCGAACATGGATGATATTGGAACGTAGAGAACGACTCACCAAATAGGCTTTGCGTTCCGTGCGTATAAGGTAGATGAGCTCTTGTAATGCGACCAGGTCGGTGTCATGGCCTATGACCCGTGGCTGCGACTCCTCCACGAAAGTCCGGATCAGATTCGCGACGATGTCATGCGCCTCGGCAAGGACCTGACGGCTCGTCCTCAAAATAGCTACTGGGAGGTGACGTGTGATCACGACCACTGTTGAGCCAATCTTCTCGTTCGTGCTGGCGTAATACCCGGTTACATAGCGAATCTCAGTGTGCTTGATCTGACGGGGTAGGCGCTTGTAGACCATGAGGCGCAACTCTGCGGGTAGGTCCATGAAGCGGAAGGGATTGGTGATATCCTGGGTAGACATCGTGGTGGTGCACTTCAGAGCTTCAGTGAGAAACAGTGTCGCTTCTCTGTGTGACGTGCGCAATCCCGGGCGTGCTTGATTGCGCGAATTGGCAATCGGACTTTGCTAAGGTCGAAGTGAGGAAGAGGACGAAAGTGAAGGTAGCCCTGGCAGGAGCACTCGACTTTAGCGCCGCTTGGCGTCCGAAACGGGCGATTACGTTGATAGAACGCCATCTATCGAGTATCGAAGGCAGGCACCCTGGAGTCAACTACCAGGCTCCCGGTACAGTGGCTAGTTGATGTCTCGTGCCCCTGCATGATCGTGCGCTGCCTCACCAACTCAGGCATTGCGGTACAAGCCTCTATCTGCTTTGCTTTGGCGCCGCATCGGGATCTGCTGCAGTCAATAGAGTCTCTCAGTGACCTCGCACTTAGGTAGAGACTGAAGCGAGACTGGACGGCGCAAGATGACTCTGGTGAGAAGATTAAGAGTTAAACATACTAATCAGACAAAGGCGGAGAAAGATCAAATATACCATCTCCTTACCTGCCCGGAATATCATCAAGGCCAGCCATCCTTGCCGGCCACAAGCCACCACTCTCCCACCCAAGCCATCTAAACCTTCATCCACAGCGCCAACACACCCTTCGCATACTCTACAATCTCATCACCACCAAGCTTACTCTCACCGTACAACCGATCCACAAACGAAATCGGCACCTCCGCAACCGTACACCCCATCGCCTTAGCCCTCACCATCATCTCCATCTGAAACGTATACCCCTTACTCTCCGTCTGCCTAATAACCTTCTGCAGCACCTCCTTCTTATACAACCGAAAGCTGCCCGTGAGATCACTCACGCCCGGCCTGAGCACCGTATCCGCAAAAAGATTCGCCCCCCTCGACACAAACTTGCGCTTGAGATCCCAGCCAAACACGCCGCCGTCGCCCGCATACCGCGTTCCGGTAACGATATCGTAGTTCTTGGTCTTTTGTAAAGCGATCATGGGCGCGATGAACTTGGGGTGGTGGCTGAAATCCGCGTCCATGATGATGACGAAGTTTCCGGTTGCGAATTGCAGGCCGTGGACGTAGGCGGTTCCGAGGCCGAGTTTACCGGCGCGCGCGCGGATTTGGATGCGTGAGGGGGTGTAGGCTTTTTGGAGCTGGGCGGCGATTTCTTGGGTGCCATCGGGGGAGCCGTCGTCGATGATGATGAGTTCCCAGTCGAGTTTGCTGTTCATGCATTGTCAGCGTCGGCAATGGGGTGCAAGGTGGGTGTTGCGACGTACTTCTCCTCGAACGTCTTGGCCAGCAGCCATGTTATTATGGGCAGGTTGCGGCGCTCGTTGTAGGTGGGGAGGAGCACCGAGTACTTGTTGGTGTTCGCCATCTTTGCAATTGCGTGTGTGAGTTGTGTGTATCTGCGGAATTGGGTGAATGAGCGACTGCAGGTGAGGGTTGACGTTGGGGAGTTGAGGACTCGCGGAGGTGATCGTGTCCGCAAGTAGCTCGGGGCTGGCGGCGGACCCTGGACTAGCCTCTTTGGACCATCTCCTTCCGCAACGACATGGCCGAGTTTGGGTGGCCTTACACGTCGATGTAATATTCATCGCTATTCCCGCGCGAATTAGAAGAACATTGGGTCGATGCTATCGGATTTGTAGGGTAATGCCGGTCGATACGCCGGATACCCTCTCACCATGTCACCCATACCCCAGAAGAAAAACCTCTTCCTCTGTCTCGACGCCTTCGGCACCCTCTTCACACCCACGAAACCCATCCCAACAACTTACGCCGAAGCCGCCCTCAAGCACGGCATCGCCATAAACACGCCTGAACCCGCCACCCAAGTATCCTCATCCTTCAAATCCGCATTTGCGCGCCTATCATCAGAGCACCCAAACTATGGCCGGGCAACAGGCATGGGCGCAGAAAAGTGGTGGGCCAAAGTGATAAAGGAAACATTCACACCTTTCCTCGATCCAAACGAAACTTTCCCAAAGTACCTCGTCCCAGAACTCCTTCACACCTACTCGTCACGGAAGGGGTACACACTGTACCCCGACGTCCTCCCCTTCTTCCGCATGATACAGCATATGAAAACCCATCGAATACGTCACGGCGCTTCTCATGGACTCTGGCCCTGGGACAAGACTATAGTAGGCGTCATAACGAATTCAGATGACCGCGTCCCGAGGATATTGTCGTCCCTCGGTGTCAATATGGGTCCCTGGCATTACCCTGTTCTAAGGGCCCCCGGCCCCAAGGATGGAGAGTATGACATCGATTTCACGGTCCTGTCTTACGACGTCGGAGCCGAGAAACCTGATCGACGGATTTTTGCAGCCGCGGAGGACATGCTCGACCAGAAGCTAAAGGCCGCTTCGATGGTCGGTGACGAAGACTTCAGAGCAGAGGAGTTTGAGAAAGTCTACGTAGGCGACGACATCCACAAAGACGTGTTCGGCGCTCAAGACGCAGGCTGGTCGAGTGTACTCCTCAAGCGAGATCCAAATCTGCAAGGCGGCCAAGGCTACGGTTTGAAGATGGAAGAAAAGGGCGAGGATATTGGAGAAGGGGGAGAGGTAATCAGTGAGACTAAATTGGTGTCACAAGTGGGCTCCTTGCTCGATCTGTGTGCGTGGCCACGTCAGGTATCTGAACGGCATGAAATATCGCCCGTGCGATACGTGTATATAAAGGGCCCTGAGGAAGTATCGTTAGAGAAGGACAAGCGTCGACTACGAAAGCAGACGTAATTGACATGGCGCTGCTTGGTAAACACAGATAGTGAACAGCCGGTCACAAGCCCGTCGATAGTGTTTCATCAACCAAACGTCACACTCTCTTCCAAGGTCTCTGTCCACCCGCACACTCGTCACATCAGCAAATACCATCTATTGTATCATACGTCTCATTGCAGTTCATTCCATGTCAGTCGACAATCCAACCTCCAACCACCAACGCGTCAGAGACGAAAGACACTGAGTCCACATCTTGTCCATCAAACCGTCATACCCCATTCGTACCGCCGACCCATCTTGCCATTCGTGCCGAAGCCCCACCGCAAAAAGAAACATACGAAACATGATCATGTACAGAATCCACCAAACCAACCAGCCAAGCCAGCTAGCTCAGAGCCCAAAAAAGGCAGCCGAGCCAACTTGTTATCCAAAGCCCCATCCAAACCCTTGATTTTCGCAGGATTCCGTTTGCCAATTTTTGCGCCTGAAAGGTAATGCCCGACTGTGGTGTCCGCGTGGTATTAAGGGTTTTGTGTGACATCGTGGTAATGGAATTCGACTCGTGGTTGACCGTTATAATGCAAACAAAATGTGTGATTTGCTACACGATGAGAAACTACCTCATTCGAATGCGCGTTGGAAACGGATGTTCTTGTGTCACAACTCCTCATCCTCTTCCATCTTGGTTTCGATGGTGGGGATGTTGCCGTCGGAGTTCGCCCGGCCTTGGTTGTGGGCGTCCATGAGGGCTTGGCCTAGGCTCTTGCGCACGTTGTCGTCAAAGCCGGGTAATGAAGCGCGCTGCTTCTTGTAGGGTGAAGCGATCGAGTTTGTGCTGGGCTCTCCGGAGGTGTTCGCGGCGGCTGAGGATGACGCCTCTCCTGTTGACGCGTTTTCTGGTGCAGGTGTACCGGAAAGAGGAGATCCTGTCGAGTCGGAGTGGGAGGGTCCTGCCGGGCGGCCGAGAGGTTCTGCGGAATGTTGACGCTTCAGCTGTGATGTGTTAGTAGACGAAGTTCGAGCGACAACAATACACATACCTTGATCTTGCGCACGCCCTCTGCAAGTTCGCCTTGCCTGTGAGCATCCTCAGGCGACAGCAAGCCCTTGTCGAGAACCTCTTTATCGTCATCCGCGTCCTCCACCTTGACATCGTCCTCGTCGTCTGCGTCGCTGTCCATGGCATCCTCAGTCTTCTTCTTAGACTTGGGCGAAGTCTCTCGGTAACCTCCAAAGTTCTTTGTTCCAGCGGCCGCGTTCAAAGGCTTCAGGCTGCCAAAGTCGAGTGCGCCGGATTTCCGCTTGGTCTGTGGCGAGGTGATCTTGGGCGCCTCCTTGGTGTTCAGAATACCCATCTTCCGCAGTTGACCTGTCATTGGTTAGCGAAAATCTTGTATCCCTTGCTGTAAACTTACGCTCTCCGCGGTACAAAAAGGTAAAGACGGCGTAGGGCTTGTCCGGGGGATCTATGCCAGTTACAGTCTGGGTGCTGATAGACTTGGGGTCCAGCGTCTTAGGCTTTGCGAAACTCGTTGTGTGGTCAACGTCTTCGCCCTCTCCTCCTCCGTTTTGCTCGTCGTCATCGTGTGCGTCAAACTGGGGTGAGTACTCGCCGCGCTTGATCTCGCCAGACGCCAGGACGCGGAACAGGGCGACCTTGATTTGTCCGGCTGCCTCGGGCATGGGGGGCTCGTCGTCCGAATCGGAGTCGGTGGTGAAGAACTCGTCGTTGCCGGAAAGCGTCTCGACAGGCGCGTCCTTGCTTTCGCTGTAGCGCAGTACACCGTTGCCGGAGGTCTTCTTGTCCTCGTCGCTGCTGTCCATGGCCTCTCTCCGCTTTGCCCGCTTCTTTTCCAGGCGCTGCTTTCTCCGCTCAATCTTGGCGGCCACGTCCTTGTCCTTGCCCTCGAGATCCAGACCGTTGAGCCATCTCTCGAGACCGACCTCGCGGAAGAGGAACTCGCGCTCTGCGAGACCCCCGCCTTCTGACTCTGGCACGCTGACCCACCGTGAGTTGACCCACGTCTCTTCGCCGCGTCGCAGCAGGGTCGCTACTTCCTCCTTTGCCCGGCCGTCGAAGTATATGTATGCAGCGATTGTCTCGTTCGGCGAGGTGGTCAAGGGCTTGTACGGGGCTATCGTGGGACCGTACTTGCCCCGCTCTCCGGTTTGACCTGGAAGGCCCCCGACAATCTTCGCTTTCGGATTGGGGTCATCGTCAGTGGGCTTGGGCGTCGAGTAGGGCACGTGAAGACCTGGGGTGAGCAGAGTGATCGATATCGCGAAAGAAGACTGCTCAGGCTTGGTAGCGCCCGGCGGTATCTTTGCGGGTGGGACAGGGATGTACGAGGTGATACGGTGATGTTTAGATTGCTTCTGTATCGAGTATTCTGGGAGCGGGTTGCTGTCGGCATGGATGCTGACGGCGAGGCCTAGAAAGGTCGGCATTTTGATTTAGGCGTGGTGAGGACGGCTGCGAAGCTGCGGAGATGGCAGCGGAAGAGCCCTAACACAGTAGTCTTGGCAGAGTTGGGAGGGAGAAAATATCCCTGCGAATAGAGCGGCCGCCGGAGGGGCAGCTGCGCGAGTAAGTAGGCGAAGATGGGCTAGGAGGCGGTGTGAGGTAGCGACTCTGAAGGTCTGTGTTGTTGGTTTAGGCGGAGAGCTTCCGAGGGCGCTCCACGATGTTGGGGTCCACAAGTCGAGCACCCAAGTCACGAGCCAATCACGCGTGCACCTGATTGTTTCTGCGAACTTCAAAGAGCCGCCATCTTTCACGCATGTATCTGTTAATATCACGTCAAAGGATATGCTGCGACCATGCGTTTGGGCAGGGGATCGAATCAAGGGGCGTGCCTGTCGTCGATCGAACGTGGGGTCATGACTAGCGGCATGGCACCAGCCTGTTCGTGCCTTCCAAGTTGAAGGGAGCCCTGGCAGATATACGTTCGGACTCAATGTGTACGGACGACTCAACATTCAACATCACGCGTTACCCAGACATCATGAGTATGTGAGGCTAAGTTTTCATACGATTTGAAAATTCTAAAGATCAAAGGCAGCGGTGGGGTTTGAATTCCTCATCACCGCTCTTTACTCGCCGATGTCTCCACTTCTCTCTATCTAGGGTATCATACATGCTTCTTTAGTTCTTTTCGACGACCAGATGGGAGATCTCATCTGTTTTAGACATAATGCAGAACAATTGGATTCCTAATCCTCCTCATCCAAAGCAAACATATCCTCAGCTTTCGGTCTCAACCGCCTCGCCCTCGCAACAGCCGTCTCTCCGGGTATCTCAACCACCTTGTCCACCACCTTCGGCACGACTACTTCCTCTTTGACTACAGCGTCCGCTTCCGCCTCAGCTGCAGGTAGTGCCTCAGGCTCCTGCGACGCCAGTTGACTTGCAGTAGGACTCGGACTCCTAACCTCTTCTTTTACATCCTCGTTGTCATCAACGTCCATCGCTTGCTCACCCTCTTCTTCCTCCTTGTTCGCCCCAGAAGACGACGGTTTCTTAACAACCACCCCCTTCCTCCTCCTCTTCTCCGCCGCCCGTCTCTGCACCTCCACCTCCTCCCTCTCCCTCTCCCTCCTATTAAACGCATCATCCAACTCCTTCAACGTCTTCTCATCAAACAGATGATCCCCCGTCCACACCGCCAAAATCGCATTGACATCCTCCCTATACGTCCTTTCAGTCATCCGCCCCATCTCCAACCTCGCAGGCAACTGCTCCAGGTGTTCGAAAACTTTGCGTTCAACAAGCTCCGTTCCGATGGCTAGACGGTATTTGTAGGAGACGCCGGATTCTTTTGCGGTGACGAGCAGGACGTCGGAGACGATGCGGAGGGCGTTTAGGGTTACTTGGCGGAGGTCCGGGCGCCGGATGTCGTCTTTGACGGCCGCGTCGCCTGCGCGATTTCGTGTGTTGGCGTCGGTGAGTTGGAAGGGGTTGATGATGTTGGAGACGAGGATGCTGGTTACTTCGTCCATGCCCTGGGCGGCGTGTTCAACGGCAAAGGTTGAAATGGCAGCGAGGTCGTCGTAGACGATGCTGCCGGGTGGGATTGCGTTGATCATCCATAGGAGCATCGCTCGTGATCTGGGGTTCATGATGCCGTGTCCGTTGTCGACGCGGCCGGGATAGTTGTCGCCCACGGGTAGAGGCTTGAATATCGGCTTCTCCTTCTCCTCCTCCTCGTCGCTATCCAGACTCTCGTCGTCTGATTCGAACGCTCCCACGTGGTCGACGAACTCGTGGCGGAGCGGATCGACGGGGCCTTTCCAGGCGCCCTGCCCCGCAAAGATTTCGGAATCGGTGCTGTTGGTGACGATCTGATGGAGACGCCAACGGTAGTATCGGTTGACGGGGTGCTTTTGGTCGTATAGCCACGCGAAGCGCTCCTCTTCTTGTACTTGCGGCTCGTTCATCAAGGCCGCTTCGAACTCTACACCACCAAGAACGACGCCCTCGATAGTCTGATGTACCAATCTTAGTGTCGCGAGATCCGGAGGCTGGTTCGCAGTGATGATGAGATCTTCAGTGTTCTCGCGCGGCCCTCTACCCCCTCCCCCTCCACCAAGATCTGGCGGCGGCGCAAAGCCTTTGGGTAGCTCGGGTGCCTGCCACCGTGCGCCAAATGCCTTTGTCTGTTGTGTTGTGTCTGCTGTGCGACTGCCAAGATATCTGTCCAGATGTAGATAGTAGCCCTTGCCCAGATACTTCTTATCATTCAGTTTGTTCATCGCAGCGTCGAGGTCCCTCGCGTTGGCATCCTTGTCAAAGGTGATGTTCATCGTCGCTGAAGGCCTGCCCTCCACCCTCGAACCTTGTGGTATTCTGTCGACCCGCGCGATCTTGAGTGAGGGAAAATCGGCGAACAGCTCTTCGACGCGTCGCGAGTCTATTTCGGGCGGGAGGTTCGAAGCTTTCGCTACGACGGTGGTGTAGAAGTTCTCGGTCTGCTTCGGGCCATCGAGTGCGGCTGGGCCTGTAGGTACTGCTCCTCCAAATCGTGACTGTATCTGTGGCGCGAGGCGTCCTGAAGGTGCGCCTGGTCTGTTGTAGCCATCGAGAGGTTCGGTTTCGAGGGTGCCGGGGCCGCTCTTCATCGTCCGCTGCCTGCCTGTGAAATGTCTCTTGCTTCCCGTTGGGACAAAGACATCTTCCTCTTCCTGTTGCTCAACCTCGCCCAGTATACTCTTCTCGGCTCCGTGCTCCGCCTCGAAATCGGCCATGACCTTGTCGAGCGCATTCTTCTCCTCGCGCGCCTTCGCTTCCTCTTCCTCCTTCGCTTTGGCGTTCAATTGCGCCTTGTTGGCTTTCGCGGCGCCTAGGGAGAATTTGAAGGCCATGTTGGCGTATAATTATCGTATGGTCGTGTCAGCGTGTTTCATGAGGCGATTGCGGCATGAGGTGGAGGTGAGGTTTCGCGCAGTGCCAACCAGAAAGTTAAGCTTGCGCGTGAGGGTCCAGACTAGCGTCACGCCCAGGGCTTCCCCACGGCCCCGGGAATCTCGAACAACGTCATGCCACGGCCACAGTACCACGGAAACCAGACAATTCACCATGACCTCGGCGCAAGACGTTCAATCGCTCCTGCGCTTCCTATCGCAAGACGCCAAGGTCCCTCTCGCGCAAGCTCTATCCAAAATCAAAGACCTCCAAACGGCGAACCTCATCACGTAAGCACGTGACAGCGTACCACCGCGTCACTTCCCTATTGACAACCGCGCAGTCCATCAGACATATCCAGATCCTCCCACGAAACGCTCAAAACCATCTTCGCCGACGAGAAAGTCGCGCGCTCGGTTCTCAATGCCGCAAAACGACAGTCTAAAAAGCGCACCGCAGATGCTGCATCTGCTGCACCTGCGCCTGCGTCAAAGAAAGCAAAGGCAACCTATGGCCAACCTCTGAACGGCGCGGATCTTGAAGCGTCTCTCGCGCTACCAGCGCCTGAGTTAGATGAGGACATACTTGGCTCATCTGTTGTCTATACCAATCGCGCACCACTCGTCCTCGCTTTCGCAGTGACGCTACTCAAGTTCACGATGCCAAGCCAACCCATATCCAGTCGTCTCAGTCTAGCACAAGCCGTGACCTCTATGAATAGTAAGACGAAAGCCGTGAATATCGGTCTAGAAAAGGGGAAACCGGCGGAAGAAGAAGGCTGGGGCGAGGGACAGCCACTTGTGCGGATTATGACGAGGGAGGTTAGGGTGATGAAGAGGTGGGGTTACGAGTGGGAAGATGAGGCCGCGCAGAAGACTGTGAAGTCTGAGGGAGATGATGAGAATGGGGAGGAGACAAGGGAACCGGCGCTCTGGGGCGTTGATCTCGAGGCTTTGAAGAAGGCACAGAACTCAACGGTTGGCTCTAGTAATCTTCCTATTTACACTGCGCAGAGCGCGAGGGCGTACCTTTTGAGAGCGTTTGAGACACCCGCTGCGGAGTTAGTCAAGAAGGCAGATGGTGATGTTGACGTCAAGGTGGAGGGAGCGCCAGCACCGAAACCAAAGGGAAAGAGGACAGCTGCTACCATTGCAGCGGAGAAAGAGCGGAATCTAGGGCTTTTGCTGGGCGCACTGGAACTCCTGTATGGGTCATGGGCAAAAGTGCTGAGTAGAGAAGACCTAGATAAGCGGGCTTGGGGCTGGTATGTCCGCGTTCGACCAGAAGTAGCTCAAGGAGCTGCGGGCTGGGGTGGCAAGGGCAATGTCAAGTTGTCTGACATCCTGGCCTTGAGGAGACCGGCTAGTTGATGAGAAGACATCGACATATGCAAGATACCCCGATTCATTTACAACTTCTCTGCCATGCTCTTGAATTTTCTACTTCTACAGCTTGAACTCAGCGTTACTCCGCTCCCAACCCACTCCACCACCATCCCTACGCCCAGCCAATCTCTCCGCCAAGCCGAGTTTCTTCTCCCTATTCCTCTCCGTACACAACTCATACACTGTGCTCAAATTTAGCACCAGCGAGTGAAACGGTGAACTATCGTCTACCAGCTGACTGAGTATGTCTCTGGCATCCGATATCCGACCCGTATAGAGCAGACATACAGCCAGATTCTGCGCTACCATTGCATCTTCAGGGAACTCTTCGTGGAGGGCTTGGAAAGATTCGGCAGCGGCGGCGTAGTCTGAGTCGGCGAGCTGGATGAGCGCGTTCAGTGTTCCGTCTACGAGGGCGTCTGCTGAGGCGGAGGATGCGCGAGCGAGACAACGACGTGCTGATGCCATATCACCGACTCTCAGCCAGACGAGTGTCTCCATCAGAGATATCTCCCTGGTCTGATCACCGTTCGCAGCAAGAGTTGCTAAATGTCTCCCTGCGCCCTCGAAATCGCCCATCTCCACCAGCACGTTCGCAACACGAATACCGCAGTCTCGTAGCCGCGATCGCCAAATCGCTTTATCCTCGTCTGAGCCTGCCTTGAGGATGCTCTCCCTGCATTCGCGTGCGAGTTCGTAGTATCCCATGATACCCTTCCGCCATTCTCCGTATCCTAGTGCTGCTAGCCGTACGACAAGGAGGCGAAGATCCCAGGGTACGAGATGGGCGTTTGTGAGGGGGTGGCGGTAGAAGGCGCTGTTGAGGTCACCCAGAACTTTGGATTCCTGCGCCGCGAGCGCGTGCTCTTGGAGTAGGCAGAGGCATGCTAGGCGTACGTGTATTAGGTGGAGTAGCGTATCGTGGTCGCCTGGCGCAGCGGAGATGAGGTTGCGCGCTGCGGCAATGGCGGCGAGACGGTAGTGTCCTGATAGGAGCAGCGTGTCTATCGGCGAGGATATCGGCGGGGCATGCGGCGCATTGAGGAACGGAGGCGGGACATTGGTGACTGGCAAAACGTGATATGCCTGCGGGTCCTGGAGGAAGCTGAAGTCCTTATGGGGGATGTCGTCGATGCCGCGTGTTGGGCCCTCATACGACGGCTGCGGGGAAGCTTGAGGCCGTGCTGGCGACCGAACGCGCGCAGGCAGGGTGGCGGTACTCTCAGCGAGAGGGCTGCATCATTGTGTAAGCGCGTGTCTTGTATCCGTATCATCTGCCGGCTGGATAACTGGGCGCATACTCGTCTATAACGATGTCATCGGCGTCGAGTGGACCCTTGGTCGTACGGCGCGTCAGGGCGGCTGTTCTCTCGATTAGTCACCCCATGTCGCACGTGAAGAGCAATCAACGCACTTCGTCGTCGCTCGTCGCCCGAGGCAGCGCGGCCATGGCCTCGTCCAGGGGGAACTTGCATCGTGTCTATGGTGTTCCCACCGACTAAGACGGCTGTCACAGCGCTCCGATGTTCGGCAGCACTCTCTCGAATTGCGGGGATCGCCCAATCAAGACCCCTGCCACCGGGGCCAAACGACTCCACTAACTTTTCATATGCGCCACGAACCTGGGCCCGACGAAGACTCAAAGGCGAACGGCCAATTGACTCAAAACCGTCCGTCAGCTTCCACTTCCCTCCCACTCTCTCTCCCACGTCGCTCTTGCTTTTGCTGAATCTCCCCTCTGTGCGTTATTAATACTTCGTCCTGAGTGGACGTCATAATCGCCATGCAGCAGTCACGCACACGAGCTGTAAACGCTCTCAAGGGCAACCGCAACTTTTCCACCTCCACACAGCGACTCGCCGTCTCACCTTTCCGCAGACCCGCGCAGGCCGTCTCGAGTAAAATCACCCAGGAAGATGCGAAGCGACCGCAGAGCACCCAGGCGGCGGCCCCACAAACACAACCACGCTCAAGACCGTCGCCCGCCTTCAACCGTGAGGACCACAAGGATGTCCAGCCGCTGAAGCCGTACCGCTCGCCTGCAATGGACCACTCGTTTGTTGGCATGACCGGTGGAGAGATCTTCCACGAGATGATGCTCCGCCAGGGCGTCAAGCACATCTGTATGACACATCTTACATGCTTACATGAATTGCGTGCACCAAATTCCAAGTACTGATACTAACACTTCTCAGTCGGCTACCCTGGTGGTGCGATTCTCCCCGTCTTCGATGCGATCTACCAGTCAAAACACTTCGACTTCATCCTGCCACGACATGAACAGGGCGCCGGCCACATGGCAGAGGGTTACGCCCGCGCGAGTGGAAAGCCCGGTGTTGTGCTCGTTACCTCTGGACCCGGTGCCACCAACGTCGTCACACCCATGCAGGATGCGCTGATGGACGGAACACCCCTGGTTGTCTTCTGTGGTCAGGTCGTTACCAGCGCAATTGGCTCCGACGCTTTCCAGGAAGCCGACATGGTCGGCATTACAAGGCCGTGCACAAAGTGGAATGTCCTCGTCAAGAACGTGGCGGAACTCCCGCGGAGAATCAACGAGGCTTTCGAGATTGCGACAAGCGGACGCCCAGGACCTGTTCTCGTTGACTTGCCCAAGGATGTTACAGCCAGTGTCCTCCAAAGAGCTATTCCCATGAGCAGCACCCTCCCCACCACCGTCAGCGCTGCGACCATCGCCGCGCGCGAGCTTAGCAAGCAGCAGCTGGACCACTCCATCCGCCGCTCCGCCGACTTGATCAACATGGCGAAGAAGCCCGTCATCTACGCTGGACAGGGTATCCTCCAGACAGAGAACGGACCCCAGCTCCTGAAGGAGCTCTCCGACAAGGTCAACATTCCCGTAACCACCACTCTGCAAGGTCTGGGAGGATACGACGAGCTTGAGCCCAAGTCCCTCCACATGCTCGGTATGCACGGTTCGGCCTATGCCAACATGGCCATGCAGGAAGCCGATTTGATTCTCGCTCTTGGTGCTCGCTTCGATGACCGAATCACTGGTGCCATCTCCAAGTTTGCGCCCGCGGCAAAGGCAGCAGCGGCTGAGGGCCGTGGTGGTATCATCCACTTCGAGATCATGCCCAAGAACATCAACAAGGTCGTGCAGGCGACCGAGGCCGTCGAAGGTGACCTCGGCACCAACCTGAAGCAGCTCCTACCTCTTGTCAACGAAGTTCCCGAGAGACCGGAGTGGCTCGGACAGATTGCCGCCTGGAAGGAGCGTTTCCCTTGGGCCTACGAGAAGGAGGGCGAGAACGGCCTCATCAAGCCACAGACCGTCATGGAGAAGCTCTCCGATCTCACAGCCCACCGCAAGGAGGAGACCATCCTCACCACCGGTGTCGGCCAACATCAAATGTGGTGCGCCCAGCACTACCGCTGGAGGTACCCACGCACCATGATCACATCCGGTGGTCTAGGAACCATGGGCTACGGTCTCCCCGCCGCCATCGGCGCCAAGGTCGCACGCCCAGAATGCACCGTCATCGACATTGACGGCGACTCCTCCTTCAGCATGACCCTCACTGAACTCTCCACCGCCGCTGAGTTCAACATCGGCGTCAAGATCATCATTCTCAACAACGAGGAGCAGGGCATGGTCACACAATGGCAAACCCTCTTCTACACCGATCGCTTCGCGCATACCCACCAGCGCAATGCCGATTTCGTTAAGCTCGGTGATGCTATGGGTGTACAGGCTAAGCGCTGCATTAAGCCTGAGGAGCTCGAGGACAGCCTCAAGTGGCTGTTGGAGAGCGATGGCCCGGCTCTGCTGGAGGTTGTTACCGACCAGAAGGTGCCTGTGCTGCCTATGGTACCGGCTGGAAGTGCGCTGCACGAGTTTATGATTTACGACGAGAGTAAGTGATGTCGAATTTTGTATTGTGGCGACGAATGCTAACGTAATCGCAGAAACTATCAAGGACCGCAGAAAGCAAACTAAGGAGCGATCAGGTCGTTAAGACTTGTTCCCTCTTTGTCAGAGTTTGTTTGATTCCCGTGTAACTTCATTCGTTGTGTATATTCTTGGGTCGGGTCGGTACCGGCGTTTTCTTCTTTTTAGCTTAGCATATGTTTGGTTGGTTGGTTGCACGCATGCAACTTGGTTTCCCATCGGGGGAAAAGTCAAAAGCGAGATATCAGTCTTCTTTAGTGGGATCTAGTAAGAGGTGGATGGGAAGAAGAGTGGGATGCGAAAGTGGAATACTATTTTTTTAACTGCATGTGTTCTGTTGTTGTTGGTTGTGTGGGGTGCGGGTAGGGTGAACGGTCGTACCAGTTCGAGGATGAAGATTGCAAGGACGTTGACTTGATGGAACGGCGAGTGTCTTCTTATGTGGGTGATGTTCGGGTTAACCGTGAGTGGGCTTCGTCTTACCTTGTGTCCACCCTCTCTCATGGCAGAGCCACGGTATCTCGTGAACCATAACTCTCAATCACTTTCAGATTCATATAAAAGACGGCGGAAGAATGCATCAGTTCTCAACAACCATCCATCCCAAACTACATTCACATCCCAATTCACATTCACAGAAAAGGCCTTCATCTACACACGCATCAAGCAAGTCAAATACGCATATCAAACCCGTCATCCAGAACCCCTGGACCATACAAACCCACCACACCACACCACACACACCCCACCACCACACACTACAACCCAGCCATGGGCTCAACAGCAACATCCCACTGCTGGCGCGGCCGCAGCACCTCTATCTCCGCCAACCTACCTCTTGCGGAGGAGTCATCTGAAGATATGTTCGACTTTGTGTTTGGCGACCAAAAATATCCATCGAACATGTCTTCATGGGAGAGTGTGGCGGTGGTCGACAGGGTGCCGTGTAAGGAGGTGTGTGGAGTGGAGAGTGGCGGTGTAGTGGGTAAACCAGAATTATCCAGGCGGTGTTTGACTACTTCGACTATGTCGGTATCCTCCAGCCTCCCGCATGCGGAGTCATTTAAAGCCAAAATAAACACTGTAGCCGGCAAACCCCAAAACGACATATCCATCTTCGCCACGCCCCTGCCGGAGTTTGTCTTGGAACAACGACAGCGGAAACTTTCGAGGGAGTCAGGGCGAAGTACAGGGACTGGTCGATCAACAGAGCCGCAACCTCCCACGTGCACGATCATAGAAGAAGGCAGAGATTGGTATGGCTACAGAGACGAAGGCATTCGTCAAGCGGCCGAGATGTTCGGTGTTACTGGGCCTTGGATTCGTCCGAGCTGCGGCACTGGAGACGTGGATGGGATTGAGGGGATGAAGGGGGTTGATGGAGAAATTAAGAGAGGGAAGGCGTTCTGGCATGGGAACGGAAGGAAGGTTGGGGTGCAGGAGAGGTGGATGTGTGTTGGAGGTGATGAGTTTGGTATTGGTGATGAGTTGGTTGTTGGAGATGGGGGTGCGCGGGAGGGCAGTGAGGGGGGTGAGGGGAGTGTAGGCAGTGTGGATAGTGAAGATAGTATACAGGGAAGGGGCGAGGACGGTGGGGAGAGGAAGTGGCGGAGTGTGAGGTGGAAGAACGTTTTTATGATGTTGGGGTGTGGTGTTTGCGCATGAAAACACGACACTTCATGAGTGCACTTGACTGGAAGCTTCAATACTGTGGATGTAGATCGTGATGTATTACGTTAAGGGGTTTCTATAAAGCGCTTCGTGGGTATCGACCAGGTTTCGTGATGTGTGACGCGTACTGTGAGAGATGTCAGACCCTTGCCTTGGAGGAGTAGGGTGTTCTAACCTTCGTGTTGAAGCTTGGTGCTGGAAGGGGTCGATGTATATCATCTTCTAGAGCAGTGTGCGATAACAGGTTGAAGTACTGTATTCTTGACGTGTTTGATGACTTCAAGGTTCATGTTAGAGCGAGAGGTGCGCTCAACATCTTACACGGGGTCAGCTGTGCATCATACATGTCTGCAAAACAAACACACCTTGGACTTCGCTCTGACCGTTCAAGTGTTTGCGCCTGAGGAGATGCCATAAGAGTATGAGCGAGGGAGGGCACGTAGCGACAAGAGTGACGACCGCGATGATTGATTCATTGGACAGAGATGCCATGGTATCTGATTGGTCGGGCGAGTTAGCCTTGCTGGAAGCTACAGTTGAAACTTTTCGAAATACGACGCCCGTATGGCAAAATGTTGGCGAAATGTTGGATAGAATGCGAGATCATGGAAAATCGATCAAAGTGTTCGAGGGCCTAGATGTACCTGGATATGTGCAACTGAAAACACGCACCGCCTCCTTCGACCTACGCCAAGCTTCGCGCGATTACCGTGTATGGTTAGGTCCAGCGTCGGGTTGCCGGCATATGTTCTATGGCGATGACCTGTGATCTGTCTCGAGTGCCGACGCGAAAGTGGGAAACAAGAGAAGCGCCTCTTGTACCTCGCAACGAAGATGCAGCGCTGCAACGTTTTCCTTATATATTTTTGTAAAATCAGATGTTGTCTTAAAGGTGTCTGCTTTAATTTGAACTTATTAAGATATTGATTTTGTGTTGTTATTGTGGTAGTAGAGCACTCTACACTCTGTCAGCTTGTTCCTAGCTTTCGCATCGGCACTAGAATCTGTGCTGCAACATGTACTCTTACTCTGACCCCTCAAACGGTCATGTAAGACAGCTTGCCACCCGCCCTGGTCGCTTGATTTCCCTCTTTTCCTTTTAGAGAAGATCGCATCCTGTATCTGACTTGAGGGCGCCGCGCACGCCTTTGTTTATGACATATTATCTAAGTACCTCTCGCTCTCGTGGGTGCGTGATGGGGAATTGCGGATCCAGCCGCGGACTTCCAGCTTTACACGTTGTCGCTTCAATGGTTTACCTAGGTAGCTTTTAGCAACACCAGTCGTCGTCGCCCCTTAATCATGGGTCGGTACCTAGGTATGTCCCGAGGTCTTATCCATGATGAGAGACTGGAGTCGATGCTTAGATAGCGCGCACAACGCGATGGGCTTGTAAAGATCGGTATGCCTCGTAGCGCTTGGTCTGTTGGCTGGCTACCTAGGTAGGGGTGTGAAGACTGTGACTTCATCAGCCTTCCATAGATCTCGCCTGACTAGGGCGCCTAATCACCGCCTCGAAAGCGACGTAGGATGTGGTCTACACATATACGCGACTTGGCTGCCATATGGTCGTACAATCTGATCTTGTCGTTGTCGATATTTGATGATAATATGATGCGAGTGGTGCCGGATAAGTTATGCGTGCTGAAGCGCCCTTGGATGTGGAGCCGAGATCTCCAAAGCGGCCCGCCCCACACGGGCACTTGCTTATCTATCGACGGGGCCACCTGCAGTGCCAGAATCACCATCTCCCACAAGCCTGAATGTCATGATAACA
The DNA here is from genome assembly GCF_023757985.1 of Alternaria ethzedia. Taxonomy (NCBI): domain Eukaryota; kingdom Fungi; phylum Ascomycota; class Dothideomycetes; order Pleosporales; family Pleosporaceae; genus Alternaria; species Alternaria ethzedia. The sequence continues at coordinate 229,172 of NW_026056202.1, forward strand.
ACGCTGCATGACACCTGATTTGGGACACGTTACCCATTTCCGTTCACCTTGATCATCACGATTCGAGAACAGAAGGAGGTTTACGGTGCGACATGCGCGCTGTCCAGTCTCCAGCAGAACTGTCGCTCCGTTGCAAGCAGCTGGGGGGTAGGGATATAGTAGGCAGTATCGTTGTTGATATATGGGACAAACCGATGGAGGTTAATTCGAGACCTAGTATGTCCAGGCAATTGGCTGTGTCGAGTTGTATGGAACCCTACGTGTCGAATGCGATGATAAATTACGCCAGTCTCGCAGTAGGTCTCTTCGAACACACCCAGGTACCATCAACCCTTCGCGAGTTCATAGATGTTGAGGAGATGAGAAGATGTAGGTATACTAACTGATCAAGATGTCGATGCGCACGCGATGTAAAAGACTATCTCGATTGTTATTGTGCTTCTACCCAGAAATACCTCAATCATGCCCTTGGATCCTACTTGTACATGCCCGCCTCTTTCGTATGAACATTCCTTGGCTCGCATCGAGCGACCCAAACGCTAAGAGCAGGCGGTCTCAATCGAGGTCGCCATATATATGTACCTTCGGTTGTAAAGGCCCGATTCGTTGTGTTGTCTTGCGTCGCGTCGCGATTAAAGGTAGCCAACCGCCATGGGCCATAGTCTCGGGTAGTGTTATGCTCTAATCACGATCATTAGACAGACACACCCAAGTTTGACCGAGATACTCACTAAGTAATGCTTCTTTCCAGAGACCTGACGGAGGTGATCAGTTGACGTGTAGATACATGGGCAAGACCGGGTCGAGGTAAAAGGAGGTCGACTTGGCTGTCGACGAGATTGCCCATGGTTGGCTGAGACCGGCGGTCGGCGAGCTCGATATCTAGAGTTGATCAGACAACATCATGATGAAGTGCTGCAGCCAAGACGTACATACCAAGCTGAGCCGGTACACTGTCAAGACGAGCTCGTTTGATCAGATGAAATAGAAGCGCAAATGAAGGGGGACATGTTGTAACGAGGGTTACAATAGCAATTATTTCTCCGTTGGATAAGGAATACATGTTCCTTTGTCCGTGAGATGATGTTGCAAGGCGTGAAATAGGATTTATGGCGATTGATCTTCAGTAGACACGATTGATGCATCAGCTTGATGCTTTTTCTATGCTGCTTGATGTCTTTTCTATCGCCGTGGAAGAAAGCCGGGCGTGTATTATATAGATATACGCTGAGCAACCTGAGGCGTGTATAAGCTCTCGACTCATCTTGCCTGAACCATCGGCGTCTATGGTCAGCACCGTAGCTATCCCCGATTTTGCTACGCAAGAAGCGATACAGCTAGCATGAAGCGAAGCCGATGAGTTATCCGTGGCCGCCCTACCAATCACCGCTCCAAATTCGAGTGGCATGTCGAGACGCAATGGGTCTAGCCCGACGTTTGTTCGAGTGACCAGGGATACTTGTACCACGTTGTTGACAAGACGCCGGGACGACAGGGGCAAAGTCAAGAGATCGCTACCAAGTGATACCATAGTAGGTTAGTGAGGGGCGCCAGGCCATGGGCGGGATGGACGGGTGTGCAGGCCAGCAAGGTCCGAGCGTCATGACTTTGATGGCTCGGACCCTTCGCACAGTCTATATAAGATGAGGCTCGTGCTTAGAAAGTCGGGTTGTGCGTAACCGGTGTGGTTGCCTCCAATCGTTCTCCATGATTATACATGATTCGCTGTATCTTATCCCCTGACCGATATAAACCCCTTCCATGCAGGTTCATACGCTGCACAGGCAGTGCCTGTCCAGACAGGTTGATGCATGGGTCTAGGCAGTTTTGGTCCGCCGCCCTACTCTGTGCTCGACACACTGCCAGATTGATCACCCGTCGCCCGTCTTGCACAGCCACAAGCCTACGGCAGACGCGAGCCGGCTCGACGATTGCGAATCGCGTCCACCGTTCTTGTTGTCTGGCAGCTTTCATGACGCAGGGCTTTGCAGCGGCCGACTCGAAGGTTGCGCGATTTTTCCTCTTCTTCTGGCTCTTACATGACGCGGGGTGGTGTAGCACATGCTTTCCATAGCGCTTCAAGGTTCCCGCGTCTGACTTTCCGCTCTGTCTGGTTGTTGTTCCAGCCAGAGCGCAAGGCTATTATGGCAAGAAAGTCCTTCGCAACCTCCGTCTGTATGTAGCGTCATGTTGAATCGTCAACGTGAGCCGCCGCTGTCAGGCAAGAAAAGAATACCGGCGGTTCGTCCACTCGGTGCCTGCACCCTTGTGAAGCGTGGTCTTTGGACTATGTGCAGTAATCCATACAACCTTTGTTTTTCAGATCTTTTGCGCGTAATTTGTTCTTTGAGCGTTGAATGCTTGCGAGCATGCGGGTCGACAACGTTTTGAGTTACTCAGGTAGCGGTTACCAACCCTCTATCTGGGAAACAAGGTCCATATTGTCAGTGATTCTATTTCACCTGTATTTGACGACGCCCCGTAGATCTGAAGAAGTAGGGTGAGGCGTAGGTGCGGAAATGCATGCGCGAACACGAGGGATGGAAAACAGGGTTGGCGGTTCACACGAACCCCACCCGAGCTCCATCTCATCCAGCCTGATGTCTTCAGCCCTCTGAGGCCGAGCCTCGCGATCATGAGACTCGATACTTTGGCATGTATATCGCACGCCATTGATGGAGGGGTACCCAGGTGGCGTAGAGCATGAGACAGGCTGCACACAGGCGTTCGATGTTGCAGAGCATTTCGTCCCACGTACATCGTAGGCCAGTGACTCTGATTCGGCAACATCTAATCTTGATTGTGTCCATAGGGTAGTAGCGCAGTCACCCCGTGTAAGGAAGACGAGTTGATCAGCATCCTGGAGTCGTGACGAGCTGGTAGCCAAGTGGGGCCACTGAGATTACCAAAGCGGCCCGCCCGGCGCCAGTTGCTTGTCGGCAGGCCCGCAGCGCCAGAACAACCTTTCCTCCTCATCCCACGACTCCATTATGACAACGCTGGACGGCACCCAAACTTACGGACTTCCTATGGGTTTCGAACCGCAGAGTGACATACAGGACGCGAAGTACACTGCCTTCTCCCGGTGCGCGTGACGCGATCGCACTTTCCGAAGCGGTTCCTAGGATCAGGCATCATCGAAAATATCGCCTGATCATGGTGTACAGGCATCATACTCTGGATTGAAAGGCTCGTGGAGAGAAGAAAATGTTGTGGGTAGCCTGATGGCATCATCATTATGTTTCTCTATCATACGTCACTCTTCCTGTCTCTCATTGTCAACATCTCCTCCTTAGCTAAGACCCCTCTGACTGCCCGCAATTCTCCAATGTGCTCGGCCCTACTAATGACCACGCTTTTGATATACTCCTGTGCGTTGTGTAAGAGGAGTTGGCTTTCCCTTCGGGTTGTGGAAGAGCTTTGTGGGATCGTTTTTGTGCCCATGTTGGCGAGGTGAGTGACGGTCACCGTCTCGAGAGGTAGGTAGGAGTAGGCTTCAGTAAGGTATCGTCGACGTGCTTGATGATCTTGCGGTCGATGACTGAACGAAAGAACTCATCATCTAGGAAGCAGTCAGCGAAGTGCAGTGATTCGTGATACATATCAACGAACCATTGAAGTCTCGTTGGACACGACCCTTACGCATGAGCAGGTGCCAGATAAGGACCAAAGAAGGCGGACATGTTGCGACCAGACTGACGATAGCGATGATAGATTCGTTTGAGATGGGTGACATGGCGATCTTAACTGGCTGAGCGACAGGAACCGACCAGTACGTGTGGCCTGCGGATGGCAAGATAGTCGAGTCAGTTTTTGCGAATGAAGGGAATGATTGTGTGTGAGGGATTGGTTATGCTCAAGTTGCAATCCTCGAGGGACATGGCAAGGCGCTCCGTATAAAGTATGCTACTTTCATCGACTAGGACCCACATCCCAACACAGAACTCCCCAAACCACCCTGATCTGCTACGCTAGATACTTGGGTAATTCTACACGAGGGACGGCGTCTTTATTGGCCAGTTGCGCACGGGGCGTCTCAGCAACCAATAGCGAGAAAGCGGGCGACGCCGCCTCTGTCACGTGAATCACGTGAAATGCCCACATTCCTCCCTTGAAACATCGTGACGATTCAGAGTACCTCAGTCAATTGGCTACTGGGAGTATGTAAATACCGATGATGTGGCCGGGAGAATCCATGGAGGCTTAGCTGCTGCACACTAACGCAGGCCCCGCTCAAAGCTCCTAATCCCAGCTACTATGGGTAGCCACACAACGTGGGTTCTGGGGAAATCGATTCACCCTAGTTTGTGCGAGGCTTGAACGCAAAGGCATTCCACGTGACCGCTTATACTTGCATTGTTGCTTGCTCCGTAGCAATGCATACCCGCACTCTTGCCATGCGGATCAGTATTCTTACCACGCGTACATGTGTCGTAGTCCCGCGTAGTCGTGCCATGAAAGCGTCTAGACGAGATCAATCACTATTCCACGTGTTAGCGCCAGGACACCTGCCCGGCAGCCTTGCCAAATGACTTCTCACTTCGGCTTCTACCTCGCCATCGCACATGCACCCGTGGACGTTTTTAGCTACAAACACAGATGCAATTTCGACTGAAAATCCGGCTCTACATACTGGCGCCACGGTGTAATGCTTCTGAATCGCCCACAGAAGGGGCCTTCTCACTCAAATTCAGGTTTTGTCCTATTGGTGGTTGTGCCGCGGGTTGCTTGCACCGCCTCATCGAGTCTTCACCGGCGATGGGTGCTGCTGACCCCTGCATAATCTCGCTTGTCAACTGCGAATTCCAGGTTTTGCTAATTGGTGGCCGATGGGCAGACTCTCAAAGCGGTATCGCCTACGTCGTGATGTATTTCAGGTTCTGTTTGATTGGTTCGTGCGAAGGAACGCTGAAGTGTATTTATGCTGCCAGATGTAGCCTTCTCTCTTCGATGTTTCAGACAACTTCTTCTCAGCTCCTGCCTTCTCATTGCAACCTGATTACAATCTCATCATGTCTACAGATGCAAGATCTAATGCGCCACGCATCCCTCGAAGTACGTGGGAGAAGCACCGATGCAGGATCAAAGCGCTGTTCGTGGACCAGAAGAAGACCTTAAGCCAGGTCATTGCGATCATGAATCAGTATGGCCTTCACGCAAGGTTAGTAGCCAGATCCATACTCTGTTATGTAGCTCTAGACTACCTAACGCCCATCTAGTGAGTCGCAATACGAACGCCAGTTAAAGATATGGGGCATACGCATGAATCGTACAAGGGAGGAGTGGTGCCTCATCAAACGTGTAGTAGAAGAGAGGCGTCTTCAGGGAAGGGACAGTTCTGTCCTGATCGATGGCGTTGTACAGCCGAGCGAGAGGCTCGAACGCGAGTTTGCGAGGAGTGACTACCGTAAGTATGGCTGTACCTCAACGCGCGAATCTTGGCTAATATTTAGAAGGCCTCGAGCAGGATCTTCCCGAACACATACAAGTTGTCTCGCCGCCACCGAACGCTTCGTCGCCGGAGGAGTTTCCAGGCTACCTTGACAGCGGGAACGAGGCGTCAAGGTCTACACAACCAGACTCGTTCCGTTCCGAAAATGATATATGGTCATTGGCATGCGTTTCGTTGGCGGTTTTGTGGATGGTCGTTGGGGACATGGGCTCGAAGACAGTGGGAAGAGCCAGAGATAGTCTGAACGCGATCGCTCGTAAACTTGCCCGCTTTCAGGGGACCTTGGACTCTTTCATGGCAAATCGGGAATCATCGCTGGGATATTCCAACACACTCGACTGCTACGAATCGCTTTTTGAAGACCAAGACATCGTCATGTCGGATTACAAATCTGAGTATGGTATTAGTCCGGTTATCACCCCACCGTCTCCGTCAGGGTTATGGAGTCTTCCCAGTTTGGAGTCTGTGGGTATCACTTCCGAGGAGTGGGTGAATCGAGGATGGAATGTATTCTTCGGTGCCTGGGGCTGAAAGGGCTAGAATGGACCTGGCTTATCCTTCTGTCATACGTCGGGACACCGGGTATGTAAAAAGCTATCGTGCCCATGTTGAAGATGTACGTGGACAAGAATTCACAGCAACTTGGCTAGCGCAATGCGCAGAAACTCTCGCCTTCTTACATGCAAAATTGATAGAGCTGGTGCAGATCGGCGCAAAAAAGAAGAAGAAGCTAAAGTGCGGACAAGCTCAACGTACCTATCCGTCCATCGTCCGTACTTGCTCCATGCCCCCAAAAAGTGCAAAAAAGAAGGTACTGGACGCTGTGGGAATTGAACCCACGACCTTTCACAAGTACGCACATTTGATAATGCGAAGCGACTTTGAATGATGTTAGTGTCATGTCCCAAACATCTTGATGTTTGTTAAGTGGTGACTTACAAATCATACCCCTAGACTGAGGGTTGTTAGTTTAACTGTAGAGGCGAGAGTGGTTGTGCGGTGAAGCTTACCCAAGCGCCCGAGTTTGTGTGTTTTATGGCAAAATGGCGAGATCTATAGTAATAGTCCTTGGGCAATGCCGCGATGGGAACGGAGAGCGGCGGGATATCGCGATGCTTGGGATGGAAGATGTTGTGATTCGTTGGCGGGGTCGCATCACGAGAACGGCGGTTGGTGAGGCTAGTATGGCGGGGCAATTGGCAACGAATGGCTGCGGAACGTGGAGGCTTCACTCAAACAAATCAACGCAAGTGTTCTCTAGAAGAGTACGTGTAGTGGCCAACTCCAAGGATGATGTAGATGTCGACTCCCTGGTTATGCACCCTGTTCAAAAATGGAAGCAAGGAACAGCGCGTCAGGGAAGCATGCGGCCTTTGAGACATGCAGCCAGTCTATTTCTGTGCTACAAAGAGTTCGTCGACAGACATCACTCACATAATCAGACTAGAGGGATAAGTACATACACGTTCAAAAGCATCATGTCATGACAATGATCATTCGTGTATTCATTTCATTTCATTCCATCCTCAGACTGCCTCTGCATTTCATAGGTCCTACGTCCGATTCCTCAGCTACAACGTATGTCCGTCCGACTGGACACATACACATCGCTGCGTTTTCCTCGCCATCCCCATCCTCATCTAAACCTTCTTGCTCGTAGTCTCCTCAGCATGCTTCTCAAGAGTGTGCTGGGGGTTGCTGCTCAAGCTATCCTTGGTGTTGTCGCTCGCCTTCTCAGCGCCCTCCTTGGGGCCTGCGCCTTGGCTGTTGACGTTGTCGGAGGTCTGGCCGGCTTGCGCTCCGGATTGGCGCTGGGGCTCGGGGGACTGGCGGCCGGCGTTGGGGGCGGACATGGTTGTGGTTTGGGGGTTTGTGTTTGTAAGGCTTGGTTGGGAGTCTGGTGGGTGTGTTAGTGAGGAGCGGGAGGAAGGAGGATGTTGGGGAGTGGATGGGTAGGGAGGGAGGTGGTGCGATGGCTGGGTAAGAGGGAAGCTCGCTGCCATGGAGCTCGCATCGCCAGCTTCCTCTCGCATCACCAGCTCAGGTACAACATACAGGTTTGTAGGTTTCTTAGTAGTCTATCCTTCAATTAGCCAACGCCCCATCAAACCCTCTCTCACGCATCAAACATACCTGTAGAATAGAGCTTGTGAGAAGTGGTGTGTATGAAGATGTCTCGAGAAAGGCCCCCTCTATGTGTTTTCATGGGCGAACCACCTTGCCCCACCAAACCTGACGTCACAACGCGAGAACGCGCTGGCCCGCTCAATCGGGCAACATCGACGTCAACCCTCAATCAAACGGCTCGTCGCGCATGGCGCGTTATTGCGGGTCCAGAGGGTGATGCATGCTTAGCAAGCGCGGGTGGGCGGGCGGCTTGCTCACGCCAACGAGTTCATTTGGCGTTCATGCAGCGATACCCGGTGGCTATCTATCACTTGACGCGTTGGGCGCTACCTCTTTGTGATGCTGAGTGGTGATGGTATTCGCCGAGGTGGTCCGCAAATATCGGTGGACGCGCCGAAGATGTGGGTTATGGATGCAGGTTTCGTATGGGATTTGTTATCGGTCCTTTTATTCCTGATGAGAGACTGTAGTTGATGCTTAAGCAAGCTCTTGAGTCAACGCGGCAGGTGATAATCAGCATGAGGTAGGTAGACCTTACAACTCTACACCAACATTCTCGACAGAAGCCTGAAATGCTTCATTCCTAGCAGCCCAGTACATTATTGCTCTCGTTCACGGTGACTCTCTTGTCTATGACTTGTAGTGTATGATTAATTGAACGAGACGATATTTGAAGCATTGTATACACAGCTTTGAACGTAAAGAATCCGAGATTTTACAGGCCTTTCGCTTTCTGCGGTCACGGATCGTAGTGTGTGGTAGAAGATCAAGTATTATTTCTGTTGCAAACCTTTTTCCCGACTTTCGTCTTCACACGAAAAGAAGAGCTCACAACGATAGGCAGTAGACGCGCCAAAGGTATCAGCGCCTATGATCAGTACTGTAGGCTCTTTCATGTGATAATTAGATCAAGTATATTTAGAGAAGCTAAGAAGCTAAACAGAGTCAGGTACCTACATTCTTTAAGCTATACTTTAGCTTGAACCTGTTAGGGGAGGAACACGACCAAGTACTAGAATTCGTCAAAGTTGACGGAACTAGACCTGTTAATGTCGAACCTTCGGATCATTATACAGACGATGTAGGGATCGAAAGGTGTCCAGTCTCCATTAACGAGTGCTGTTCGCAGCTCGGCCTCTGCGGGCTTTGCTAAAAGACAGATTGCAAGAACGCTTTATGCCGTCATTCGTAACGTCGACGTGCGACATTGGCGCAACATGGTGTAAGAACCATACGCAGGGAAACAGACTCACGATAGATTCATGGCGACGATGATCAATGCATACATTCCATAACCCTACATCCATCTACGTACTCCTCTTCCCCATCTCAACATCCCCCTCACCCCCCTCACAATCATCATCCCACTCACCCCCCTTCAACCTCTTCCCCGCCCAAAGCCCCAACACCGTCGCCGCACTCGCCGCCAAAAACCATCCCTCAAACCACCTCTCCGTGAACCCCGGTTCGAGCGGCGCACCCAACGCATCACCAATCTTGCTCTTCATCTCAGGCGGCAGGTTACTCCGAAGAAGCAATGCAGAACTGATAACATAAGTCGCGGCGATCTGCGAGATGATGAGCGCGAAGTTTGTGCGTGCGTGGTGGAGGAGACCGGGGACGACGCGGGCGAAGAGGTAGAAGGTTTGCAGGACGCTGTTGAAGGAGAGGAGGAGCATGACGCCGGAGAGGAGGAAGGAGATGGTACGACTCCAGGCTACGCGGTCGATGGTGGGGTCCCAGTGCTTGGCTAGTAGGGCGAGGACATTGTTAATGGGGTCGCTGCTTGCGAAGCTGGCGTTTGGCGATGAGAAGCGGCGGAGAGTTGTTACTGTGGTGGCGATGATGCGGTATGCGCAGTATACGGCGAAGACGTAAGAGACGATGTTGAACAGCCTTCCGTTGGCAGTATGCGATCGCATTTGGTTCTGCCGACGGTTTTGGAGAACTGTGAGGGAGTTCTGGAGTGTATGGCGCATAGTCTCGAGGCCTTGTATCTCGAGTTGTAGAGTGTTCCGCTCTTGGATGTCGGGATTTCCACGAATCGATCCTACTACGCGGCCCATGAAGCCTTGTTGAGGGTTATCCGCAAGTTTCCGTTCGACCGCTCGGAGTCGGCTCTCCTTCGTTAGGAGCATGTCGTTCGTAGCTTGTATGCCAGCTTGCTTTCGACCGATGTCTGATTCAGTGACCTAGGAAGAATTAGTATACCTGGCAAATACTTATATCCCTGGGGGGCAATGAGCTTACCGGACGATACTTAACACCAAACGTGTGCCAAAGCGCGGATATAGCAGCAAACCCAGCTAATGAAGCCATCAAGCTGATGCCAATAATACCTATCCTCTCCAAACAGCCTTCGCTGAAGGTATGATCATGTTCATACGACTCCTCATGCAAATACGAGCCCAGCAGCCCTCGACCAAGATACCAAAATCCCGCCAGCCATGTCGCCAGCCCACACAGCTCCAACACCCATGCTGCCCGTCGCCGGCTCTTCTGCTCTCCACCGATATTCAGCCCAGTCCCCGATATGATCGAGTGAATTTCAATCGCCGGTGTCGCGACGACAAGCAGGAAGAGCAGCGAAGGAAGGGTGATCTTGAGCGCTAGCGTTCGTGTGGCGCGATTGACGGTGTTGGAGATTTCGCAGAGTATCAGCTCGGCGAGTACGGCGGAAAGGGCGAAGTTGGTCGAGAAGAGGATGCTGGCGAGCGATCGCGCATTTGGGCGTAGACTGCTCAGTATGGAGGGGCGTTCGCGCTGTGGTGCCCCAGGCAGTCGCGCGCAGTCATGGTGCGCTTTGCGATCCGCATTCCCTGACAAGACAGGAAACAACTTTTGCGCCGCCACAGAAGCAACGAGGAAGGTGACGATAAAAGGAAGCGCCGATACAGCGACCGTCACCGGGCTGCGGTGCAGCGCATAGTCCGGCATGCACTCATCGCAGTCGTCTTGCAGAGTCGGGATCATCGGATAGGCGGTCTTGTTATTCGGCAGCTAATGTGTGGCTGGTGGCTATTGCCAGTTTGTCCTGGTTATGGGTGAGGTGCGGATACCCATTGATTACGCGGCGCGGTATGGATACGTTGACACATGGAGGTCTTGGGGGATGTGGAAGGTTACGCAAGTGAGGCAATCAGTCAATGAGGGACTGGGGCCGGGAACGCGCATGCATGTCGCGGCGTCAAGCCACACGAAACGTCATCGCGTCGATCACCCCGGGGGTCTGCAGGAGCACATGAAACACCACAATCTGCTATCTTTAAGGCTGATGTGAGAGACGAGATATCTTGGGTATTGATGCTAAAACTATGCGCCCCCAATCCCTGTGCGCCAAAATCTGCGGGTGTGTCTTTGGGGCTGTTCGAGTTGCACCCGTGTCTATTCATGTACGACCCCGACGGTTTCCACCGCCCATGTCTCCTTCGCCAACCTTCATGACGCGGTCCATGATTAGTATGGCCAAACGACATATCCTCCTCGAGACTCACACTACCTCCCTTCGCACACCCAGCTTGATTGATGCTTCCACTATGCGCCCTGTGATTCATTCGATTCCTTCGACTCCTTCGCTCCACTTGTGAGACTGTCCATGTACGACATTGACGCATTCCCACCGCCTGCATCTCCTTCGCCAACGCTTGTCTGCCCCGTCGCGATCGATGCTTTCTCTACTGCCGAAGTTCCCGAAGTTGAGACTCCGCCGTCGCCATCTTCGTCGTCGCTACCAGATTGGCTACTAAGCTCTGGACTGCTCAAGTTCTGTAGATGCGGGCTCTTCATCATCGGGCCCGGGCTTCGTGGATCATCATTGACCAGGTCATTGACCACAGTGGTGGTGCGCGTGTCTTGCTCGTCATCACTGCTGTCTGGCGCTTGTTCGACCTGTGCTAGAGGGTGCGCCTCTACGGCGGGTTTCGGTGCGGTCGCCGCTCCCCCGACTATTGCTGCCTCGTCTTCATTTGCGAAGAAGCTATTACGAGGGCTGTTAAATTCAGGAAGGCTCTCGCTCTTGGCCAGAATCTCTCTGTAACCCTGGCGGTCTGGGTCGTTGGTGCGCTTGCTCTTCGCCTTGTCGCGTTTCGATGTGGGGCGTACGACAATGACAGGTACTGGCGAATGTTGTAGACAGTATTTCGATACGCTACCAGGGAGCAGTCCCTGGAATCCGCCCAAGCTCTTGCCTCGTGTCCCGACTACCAAGATTGCTGGTTCGTAGAGATTGATCTGTCTGCTGTTAGACATATTACAGCTAAGCAACCGAGGAAGACTAACCATGTCGTCGATAACTTTGTTAACCTTACCGATGGAGAACTCCAATATCAGGTTGATCGCCTTGTTGTCGTGATTTCGACTTTGTATGTCGGCCATGGTGTTGTCAGCCTCCACGCGATACCGCCCAGTCTCCACACTGCGGTCTCCTGCTATTGCATCCTCCTTCTCGACGACTCTGAGACATACTATTTCATCTCCGTCGTCGACTAGCTCGTTGATGAGCCATTGTAGGGCGTATACCGAGTACTCGTTCTCGTCGAAACCGCAGAGGAACGTCCGTGAACGCTTTGTGTATTCGTAGTCCTTGTGCTTGGCGATAAGTGTGAACGAGCTCTCCTCGATGAAGTCTGCGGGCTTGTCGAAGGTGTCGAAAGAGACCCGGGGTTGGAAGACGCTGAGTGAAGTGTCAGTTCAAGGGCCTTACAAAGTATTCGCAAGATATGGAGTTAAGTGCCCATCTGAGCTCCGGCACGCTGGAAGCATACTTCGCCATTTGTGCGCCATGAATACATGGAAAGAGGAAGACGGGCGCAAAGCAGCGCAAAGCGTAGATATACCCGGGGTGCATGAGGTAGGAGCGAATCAATACTTACGGTGGAGGCGGCGGTGACGACAACCGGCGTCGTTCACGGGGCCTGGGTTGGCCTCTGGGTAGCGACTGATTTCTGTGCGCCAGGAACTGTATCGACGGCCGCCGTACCTCGTCCTGCGCGAGGTGTCCGCCCGTGGGGAGCTGCAGCGGGCTGACCTTGTAAGGCCCTGAGGACTTTCGCGGCGCTGGAGACGCATGCCGGCCGTCTCTGGACGTGGGGGACGCGCTCATAGTGATGTCGGAGTGAGATTGCGGGCACGAGGTCGTCGGCCAAATCCAATCAGGCGAGCGCAGTGCCAGTGAGGTCCGACCGCGAGAAACCTGCTGGCTGCGTGGGCTTGCGCAGGCGATCGGTGCTGCTGTGCGTCGTGTAGGGGTCCTTGGCGCGGGGAAATAGTGCTCGCGGGGTAAATGGGCGATTAACGATGGCGGAGGGAATTGCTGTACAAGTGGTCGCAGTGGTCGTGAGAGAGGAATGCCGGCTCAGGCCAAACTTTGGGTGTCGTTAATGCACTGCCTGTTCCGGGTGACGGCAGCGCTTGGCTTCTTGGTGGTGTGTCGCGCGATCCGCATCCACGCCATCATCTTTAGACCCTGATACCGCCCGCCGCGGAAACGCCCGCTGGATGCATTTGACACATGTGAAGGCATGACATCAGATGGGTGAATAACTTGGGGGTTGCTGTAATGCTGGCTGCGATTTCGACTTGAGTTTGAGATGAAAGATAAGAGGGCTTGTCACAAATGGAATCATGCATATCATTATTCCCGTTACGTCCAAGTCTAAACAACGTCTATCAAGAAGTGGATGCAGCCTGAGCCGCTTTTCAAACCAGAGCCTTGAGCTCGCCCTGTGTGAGCTTTGCAGCACCAATGAGACGCTGGGCCTCCTCCTGGAAGATCTCCTTGATCTTAGCGGCATCCTTGACACCGTTGAGCTTGCTGGTCAACGCAGCCAACTCCTCATTGTCCTGCTTTACGATGATGGTATCGACGTCGCTGAGAGCGGCATCGACCTGGGAAGCGGGCGCATCGCCAGCACCGTGGAAGTAGTTGGCGTCCTTAACGGCACCACGTACAACACGCTTGTTCTTCTTTGCCGCGTTCTTCGCTGCCTCCTTGGCCTTCTTGTTGTCGGCCTTTGCGGCCTTTTCGGCAGCCTCCTTCTCAGCTGCAGCTGCAGCCTCCTCGGCCTTCTTCTTCTCGGCCTCCTCCTTTGCGGCCTTCTCGGCAGCCTCCTTTTCGAGACGGCGCTTGTTCTTCTGTGCGTTCTCAGCCTGGCGGAACTTCTTGATACGCTCATCAAGCGCCAGACAATCGTCAACCATGTGCCTCAGACGAGTGGTGTCCTCGGTCTTCTTCTTGCGACGCGCATTCTGGTTCTTGCGTTCGACGTGACGCTTCTGGTCACGATTCTCGTTGTCATCGGGCACGTCCTCGTCAAGGTACTCAAATGTCCTCCAGCTGTCGAAGTTGTACCAGAAGTTGTAGAAGTGCTCGACCTCCTCCTTGGTGCTGTTGGCGTTACCCAGCTTGGGTACGGGCTGCTTGTTTGAGAAGCGTCCCTCGGCCTCGAAGACCTTGCCCCAGAGCTTGTAGAAGCTGCCCTTCTGTGTGTCCTTCTTGGATGGTGGCTCAACCTCAGCGCCCTCGTCGACGGAGTCGAACTGCCTCCTCTTGACGGGGTCGGAGAGCACCTCGTGGGCCTTTTGGATGCACTTGAAGAATTGATCGTCCTCGGTTCCGCCCTTGGCCGCCTTCTTATCGGGGTGGTGCTTGAGCACCTTCCTGCGGTGGGCGCGCTTGATCTGTTCGTCGGTGGCCCTCCATCGGTAGCGGGTTATGCCGAGCACAGCGTAGTGGTCTTGTGACTAGGATATGTTAGTAGAAGTCTACAGTAGCCTATGCAATCGCCCTACCTTCCAGTCCTTGGCTTCACGCTGCAGCATGACGGGGTCCTCGGGCTCGTCAACATCGTCGGGGTCCTCCTCCTCGACGCTCTTAACGTTGGCCTGCGCCTGGATGCGGTCATCCTCGGAGAAAGTGCGCTTGTTGCGCTTCTGTAGGACTTGTCAGTACTGCATATGCTAGTCATTGTCGAAGCACATACTCTGCGGGCGTAGGCGAGGAAGTGCGGGCCAACAGGCTCGATCTTGCGGTCGTTGGCGTCGCTCAGCTGGCCGATGGCCTTGAAGTCCTTTTCGCCAGCCCAGCCCTCAGGCAGGACCGGCAGCGGCAGTGAAATCTCCACGTTTGCCATTGTGCTGGATTATGGTTGTCGTTCTGGTGGGGGAACGGGCAGCGAGAGAAAAAGTGAGGATTCCCGCCGCACTAGTTTACCGAAGGCTGATCTTAGCGCCTGTCCAGCGTCCCCGATCCATGTCACCCAGCCGCGACGGACCCCAGAACGTGTCAGAATAGTGGTTTGTCCCCATGGTTCCGTGTTTGATATTCCATTAGGAAAGTGTATTACTTGTCTACTTTGCATGTTTTTCTATACTCCTTCATAATTCAGCAGCATCATGTTCCAGGTAACCGATTCCCATCCACGTTGCATCATAGGCATGCTAACAAGACACAGCGCATTCGGGGGGCCATCGACGCCAGAATAGCAGAAGAGCAAGCGCGCCAGAAAGCCACCTCACCATCGGGCACTCCACGATCCAGCTCCACAACACGGAGATCCAACTCACGCAACCTCTCGCCCTCGAAGCGCACAGCGAGATCGAAAGATGGCGACAGCAGCAAGGCCGCGCCGGCAGGGAAGGGCCCTGACCCCTCAGAGTTTGACCCGGAATTTGTCGTAGGAGAAGAGGATGACCCGCCGAGTCGAGCCGGCACACCGCGACCAAAGGAGAAGGCGCAACCCGCCGAAGTGAATGCGGAGAATGGCGATGGCAAGAAGGAGGAGGAAGAGGGGCCGACTGCCGAAGTGGAAGTGAAGCCAGAACAGCCGCCAGAGCTGCCGCGCGAGATTCAATTGCGATTGCGCAGGCTGGACAAGCTGGACCCCAAGTATACGGGTGAGTGACGCCTTCCCTATGTATGCGCCAGGCTAATCCCCCTACAGAACTCCTTCGGTCGTACCGCATCGCACACGCCAGAGTGGGCGCCATCGAGGCTTTCGAGAGCTCCCTACGCGAATACACCCCTCTCACTTCCATCAGCGACACGGGCGCATTCGTCGAATACCTAGGCCAACTAAACGTCAAGAGTGACATGCTCATGGAGGAGCTAAAGCGGGTATCCAAGGAGCGCGATGAGCTCAACAAGAAGCTGGAGGACGCCGAGAAGCGCGCGAAGGAGGCTACGGCTGAGGTCGAGACGCTGAAGTCCCAGGCGCCGGCTGCCAGCGAGGCTGTAGCGGACGATTCCACAACACAGACCGAGTCCGTCGCGCCATCGTCACCCTCCAAAGCGTCCAAGCAAACTGAGAGCACGGAAGACACGGAAGACTTCTTCTCGTACGACAGCGAGCTGCCCCGCTTGCAGACACAATTACAAGAAAGCGAGGAGAAGGTCGGAAAGCTCGAGGAGGAGAACAAGTCGCTCAAGGAGGAGCTTTCTACGGCTCAGGAATCGGCACAGTCTTTCATGCAGAATCTGGAAACTACGACGAACGATCTGAACACATTCAAGGACACCCATCAGCGGCTACAGAGGGACGCCGACGACCGCGAAAAGGAGCTCAACAACACCATCGTGGATCTCAAGTCGAAGGTTGAAAGCGCCGAGGAAGAGCTACACAAGCACAAGGATACTCATGACCAGAATGAGAGGACCATCGCCGAACTCAAGACGAAGCTCGACGCAACGTCCAAGGAATTGGAAGAGCTACATGCGGACAAGGGAGAGAAGATTGTAGAAGATGATCAAGTGCAAGAGCTCAAGCAGCGAATCGAAGAACTCCAGGGTGAACTCTCGCAACTGCGCGAAACACAGGCCAAGGCCGAGAAGCGGAACGAGACTATGGACGGATTGCTCGGCAAAGTTCGCGAGCAACTAAAGACTACAGAGGCAAAACGCGACAGCGCTTTGGTCGAGCTTGAGCAAGCGAAGAAGGACCTGCAAAAAGCGAACGATGAGAAGAAGTCGACCAAATCCGAACCAGTCCAGCAGCCGCAAGCGACCCCAGCACAAGCTCCCCAGAGCGCAGCAGCCAAGAAGAGAGCACGCGCCAAAGAGAACAAGAAGAACAAGAAGGGAGGAAAGGGACCTGAGGCCAGTGGAACGTTGACACCTGAAGCAACACCCAGTGAAGCTGGAGATACCGAAGGCCTTCTCAGCCCCCGCGATGCCGAATTCTCACCGTCCCAACTTGAAGACGCGTTGAAGGATGTCGCGCAGCTCAAATCTGACCTTGAAGAGAAGGTCGCAGCTATCGAAACATTGCAGACCGAGGTTGCGGAGAAGGCGTCGACGATCGACCGTCTCAGCAAGAGGGCAAAGGACCAAGAAGACATGCAAGAAGAGATTGATACCCTACGTCAAGACCTTCTTGACTATGGCCTTGAACACACTGAGGCCAAGGATAAGGTCAAGGAACTTCAGGCCGAGAAGGCGGCGCTGCAAGAGAACCTCAGCAAACTTGAGGCCGAGATCGCTGAGTTGAAGACCAGCAAAGCATCGAACGAGTCGTCGCAACAAGAAAGAGAGGCGCTGACCGCCGAGTTCAGGGAGCTCAAGACAAAGGCGGAGACATTGCAGACGGATCTTTCGGTTGCAGAAAAGCTCGCGGCATCCCGCTTCAAAGATCTCACCGAAATGCGAGAGGTGCTGCAGAAAGCGCAACCGGAGCTGACATCATTGCGCAAGGAGGTAGCGGAGCTGCGTAGCACCAAGGACGAGCTTTCGACTAAGACTACAGAAGTCCGCCGACTGGAGAACCGCGAGAAAGACCTCAGATCGGAGATTACTGAATACAAGTCTCAGTTGTCGAGCAAGGAGAGCGATATCAAGACGCTCAACGACAAGATCAAACAGGAAACCAGTCAACGGCTTGCGCTGGAAGAGACCAACAAGAAGATCCAGCGAGATCTCCAAAACTCGGAGACGGAGCGGAAGGATGTCATCGAAACGCGGGACAAGTTGACGAAAGATGCCAAAAAGGCACAAGATGAGCTCAAGGCGTCACGCCAGAAGGTTCACGATATGGAAGAGGAGGTCGCGAAGCTTATGCGGGAGGTCGGCAGCCTACGTGAAGAGATCCAGATGAAGTCGGCGCAGTCTGCAAGTGCACAGGACTTTGTAAGCAGCATGCAGGACCAGGTCCAAGAGATGAGCACCCAGATGAAAGAGGTTCGCGCCCGAAGTGAAAGCCTGGAAGAAGAGCTTGCCGATGCGCATCGCTTACTCAGCGAACGTGGACGCGAGGCTGAGACAATGAGGCGGCTGTTAAACGATGCGCAAGGACGGGCTGATACGCGGGTACGTGAGATGCAAGAGCGCCTCGACCTTGCCGTCGAGGAACGCGAACGTGCAGAAGAGCAAGCTAGCACATTCAGCCGCCGACGCGCTCGTGAGCTCGAAGAACTGAAACAAAAGGTCCGCGACGCCGAACGCGCACAAGCACGCGCTGTGGAAGACAAAGAAGATCTGGTCGCTTCCGAAGGAGCGCTCCGCAAGCAGACAGAGGATCTCGAGAAACGGGCCGCACAAGCCAGTGAAGAGGTTTCCGAAGTCAAGCTTGCGATGAGCCAACTCCGAGACGCACTGGACGAAAGCGAGAAACAAGCCCACGAGCTAGAAAAAGAAAAGAGCGATCTGCGACGAGCATTCGACGAGACACAGAGCCGCCTGGAGAAGCTCCAAAAGTCCAGCAAGGTACGTACTTCCACAATACCCAGCATACAATCTACTGACCAACCCACAGACAATGTCCGACGAACTCCGCACACTCAAAGCCCGCGGCTCCAGCTCCACCCCCGTCCCGCAATCCTCACGCTCCTCAGTCGAGTCCTCGCGGTCGCAACTAGCTTCACCACGTGCCAGGGGCGGTGGAGCGATCCAAGAAGCAATCGACTACGTGTACCTCAAGAACGTGCTCCTGCAGTTTTTGGAGCAAAGAGACAAGAAGTATCAGCAACAACTTATTCCTGTGCTGGGTATGCTGTTGCATTTCGACAAGCAGGATGAGCAGAAGTGGATGGCTGCTGTGAGCGCGAAGTGAAAGTAGTGCTGATGGTGGTGGAGGTGGTGGTGGGATGCGGCTCTCCGCAGTGAGGGATATACGAGATGCATGCTTTGAGCGTGACGCGCAGGTCAGGTGTTACAGGGCTGCTAATGGATGGCGCGCGAATGTAGGATACGGGTCATTTATAGTTTTGCATAGCGGTTTCTTCTTTGAAGGTCAGGTTTCAAGACTCATGTATTACATAGTGTTAGTGAGCTGCGCTTTCCTGCCGCAGAGGTTGGGCTCAGCGCATAGCTCTTTCTTGAATAGGCGTTTCCATTGCAGACATTGGTAGCGAGAGCTAGATAGGAAGGCACACATGATGCATGACGCTACCTCAAGATCCTCAGATGCGGTATTAATGATGAATTGGAAGGTTCAGATGTGGCATGATGTGGTCCAGGGTCCTCAGGTGCAGTCGGTATGCTGATGTTGACATTGGGTGGGTGGGGGGGGCGGAGGGGAGGAGGAGGGGCGGTGGAGGCATTTACTGTGATGCATAGCTAGAGAGAAACATCGGGTATGATCTTCTTCATCGGAAGGTACAGATGATGCAGCGCAGGGACCTTGCAAGTGCTGTCGCTGGTCGGTATGCGTGATGTTGACATCCCACGTGTGCTGCAGATCGGGTCGCAACAACAAGCATTGCTGGCTCAAGCCTACCACATTGCTAACTTGCTACCGGCCCGGTATGTCTAGGCAAGGTGCTCGGTGCGCTAATTAACAAGACGCAAGGCTTTGGGCAAAACTGGCTTCCAAGGTTGCGTGGACGAACTAATGTGGTAGCAGGCGACTATTTGTAGGCGTCGACTGATGTCATAATTCGTCTGGCCTGCTTCCTTACCGCTTCCTCCGGCTTTGACGCGCTCCAGCCATCCGTCACCATTTCTATCATCATCCCAAGTCGCATCGAATTCTCCGAGAAGCGAGTCGGACTTGATTAATCACGCATCTCTCCCAGCGAGTCATCTCCCGTGGTTGTCGCAGCATCGCGCACCCGTGCAAACCCCCACCAGAGCACCAATCAGAGCCCCGACATCGATAGGCTGGCGAGGGGAGCGCTAAGCCCGTGTCCAGCAATTGAAGAAATCGCGAGGCAGTGCGACAGAAGAGCCACACTGCCCTCGCTATACACCTGAAGCCCATACATAGACTGCGTCTGCCCATGAGCGCTGCCCAACGCGTCCGGAGCGCCTAACCGCACACGCACATCCCAGCAGCCCTCGAGCCTCAGTCCCGCCCACAGCCCAGCGCGTGGCGGGGAAAGCCACCATGAATGGCACCGACATGAAGAAGGCTGCCATCAACAAGGCCAAGCAGGTCGCGCAGGCTGCCAACAGCAACGGCGGCAAGAAGCGACGGAAGGGCCAGGACCTCAAGCCCATCATCACCACGGAGAACCAGGGCAACCAGAACGCCTCGCCCGCTGGCTCGACGGGCTCCTTTCAGTACAAGTACGTTCACCACCACCACCACCACCCGCAACCACTACCCTCCACCACCGCTTGCAGCCTCACCCCTCCCGCCCGCCCAGCCTGCGCCCCCCTCTTTCACTTATTTTAATGCGCCCGACATGCCCTGACTGCCGCAACCTTATACTGACCTCAACCCCGCAGTGTGCAGAACGCCAACTCGCCGCTCGCCCAGCACAAGATGTACGGAAACCAATTAAGCCACTCGCCCGACTCGTCGTCGTCGTCGGTCGATGAGGCCGAGAACACAGCCGACGAGGAGGACTCGGAGGACTACTGCAAGGGCGGCTACCACCCGGTGCAGGTCGGCGAGGAGTACAAGGACGGCAAGTACACGATTGTGCGCAAGCTCGGGTGGGGCCATTTCTCGACCGTCTGGCTGTCGAGGGATAACACCAGCGGCAAGCACGTCGCCCTCAAGGTCGTGCGCTCCGCCGCGCACTACACAGAGACCGCCCTCGACGAGATTAAGCTCCTCAAGAAGGTGGTCGACGCGAACGAGAACCACCCCGGCCGGAAACATGTCGTCAGCCTCCTCGATTCCTTCAACCACAAGGGGCCGAACGGCGTCCACGTCTGCATGGTGTTTGAGGTGCTAGGAGAGAATTTACTGGGCCTGATCAAGAGGTGGAACCACCGCGGTATACCAATGCCGCTGGTCAAGCAGATCACAAAGCAGGTCCTGCTGGGCCTCGACTACCTCCATCGCGAATGCGGCATCATCCACACCGACCTGAAGCCTGAGAATGTTCTCATCGAAATCGGCGACGTCGAGCAAATCGTAAAAACATACGTAAAAGACGAGCCGAAGAAGAAGGACAGCGAAGACAGCGTTAGAAACGGCAGGCGGAGACGGAGGACCCTCATCACAGGCAGCCAGCCGCTCCCCAGCCCGCTCAACGCGAGCTTCAACCACGCCGAGCTCTCCAGCTTCCCCGGCAACACACAAAGTCTCAACAAGGTTATGAGCGAGGGTACAGGTAAAGACTCCCCCACGACTATCCCGAGTCCTCCTTCTTCGTCAGACGGTGTCGTAATGAGTGGTGCTCTAGCAACTCCATCTGCCGGCCCCAGCCTGTCAATGGCAGAACGGCTCGGAATAAAGTCGAGCGACGACGACGCGCAAAAGCAACGAGAAAAGTCCGCGTAAGTTGTCTCATGTCCATATTCAAGTGTATACTAATCTTGCTAGTGATCTCCTTACTAAGGAGGTATCGGGTATCAGCCTCGATAAACCCAGCAGCTCTTCCGGCAAGACCGAGCTCGAGCAGCAAGTCGAAAACGCCTTCGAAACCATATCAGTCAAGATTGCAGATCTTGGAAACGCCTGCTGGGTTGGACATCACTTTACCAACGACATCCAGACCAGGCAATATAGGTCACCAGAAGTTATCCTGGGTAGCAAATGGGGTGCCAGTACCGATGTCTGGAGTATGGCCGCAATGGTATGAAACCTAACAAACCTGGAAGGCGTGAACTAACAATACCAGACATTCGAATTGATCACCGGCGACTACCTCTTCGACCCACAATCCGGCACAAAGTACGGCAAAGACGACGACCACATCGCACAAATCATCGAGCTACTAGGCACCTTCCCGAAGGGCCTCTGCATGTCGGGAAAATGGTCACAGGAGATATTCAACCGCAAAGGCGAGCTGCGTAACATTCACCGATTACGACACTGGGCCCTTCCCGACGTCCTCCACGAGAAATATCATTTCAGCTCAGAGGAGAGTAAGAAGATTGCCGATTTCCTGTTACCCATGTTGGAACTACTACCCGTCGACCGCGCAAACGCGGGCGGAATGGCAGGACACGAATTCTTGAAAGACACAAAAGGCATGGAGGGTGTGGATTTGAATATCCCCGTTGGTAGCAAGGGCGAGGGCATCGAGGGGTGGGCGACGGAAATCAAGAAGACGCGGTAGAACGCGGTGAGGAAGGTGCTGAGTGCTGCGTATCTATAGATGGTGTGCGTGGAATGGTGGAACGGAAAGGAATGGAAACTGCACTGGTTAGCCTGTTTTTGCTGAGCAATGGAACAGTACTCTGCGCTCGTTACGGTTGGCGGGTGATGTGTTGTTGTTGGAAATGGGATACCGCGATAGAAGCATTACGATTATGACTCAATTGTATAGTGCGCTTTTAAGTGCAATGTTCGCAATCTGGCTTTTGAGAGACGTAGATGTGCGCTTCTGCCTGAGGATGGGTGCTGTAGACGCGGTCGTGCGAACTTGTGATGTGGATTAAATTTGTCTGAGATATGCTGTTGCATCACTTCGAATATGTATAAACATAAGGACTATTCTCGAACATTGTCATGTCAGATCAAGACGTGGAGTCGACCGGCCTGGACTCGACTGCGACTGTTTCTATCTCGTGTTCGGCTCTTCGCTTTTGTCTGCGTCCGGCCCTTTCGTGTCTCGCCGACGCCGTTCTATGGATAGGAAAGGAAAGGCGAGATGCGGTGCGGTGCGATGCTGATGAGTGAGTTGATCCGAGCGTAGTGGTTGTGAAAGAAAGAGTGCAAGAGGAGCTCCCGCCTGTCATGCCTGTACGACCGTATCTACTGCCAACATTCCTCCCGCGCTGGTCGTAGGAGTGGCAACTCGTTGTCTCGGCCGGACGAGCGTATGCGACATCATCGTGTCACCACAACAATCAATGCAACACCGTACATTCCACGCACTTCTTATGTACAAAAGATCGTACCTTTCGCACAAACCCACCTCGGTAAAGCGAAGACCCACACACACGACCCGTATGTACGAGGAAACATGGAGGATGTGCAACACGCCACCACTCACAACTCACGCATTGCCGTCGGTACCTGGGCACAAGCAATGTCCAAAAGCTTCTATATCCAATGAAGCGACTGATAAATCGAAATTGAGTTGGAAAGCTAGATGCTTACTATCGTGTTCGCGTAGCTATACTTAGCAAGACACACCAGCCACACTTCCAGCTCGCATATATTGAGTTTCGGGATCGCCAAGTGGGTCGAGCGTCGTCATTAACCCACGCGGCTTTAACCACGGGCCGAGAGTTGGTACCTGTAATTCGCGACCCCCTCCTGACCCTCTCGTTCCCGCTGCTGCTGTCCTCGCTATCAATGGTGGATGCTTGGTCCTGGCACCCGTATCTTTGGGTACAGGGAGTGATCTGGGAGCTGACGATGGTAATTGAAATGGACCCACAGTGACGGGGGCTGTGGAGAGTTGGTGTGGTGCGGTTCTCCCCCTTGATTGCGGCGATGAGGGAGGTGCGTGCCACGCGGAGGGTTGAGCATGGCAAGCTTTGTAGATTGTGATTAAAGTAGGTGGGTACGCGGGTTGTTCTGGTGCTTATCTTTGCGCTTCAAGACTTGTTTTCGCTCTTTGCTGAGGTCACTGTCTCTGTCCCTTCTTCATCTTTATTCCAAGTCATTCGTTCACATCAACAACAGGAGAGCGATTTAATTCTACATCTTCCATAATGCATCTCCCCAACGTCTCCTTACTCCCTCTCTCCCTCGTCCTCTTCTCAGCCACCCAGACCCTCGCCCAAACATCCACAGACTGCGACCCAACCAAGAAATCCTGTCCAGCAGACACCGCACTCTCCGAGTCAGTTTACACCCACGACTTCACCACCGGTGCCGACGATGAGAACTGGAAGGTCACTGCCGGCGATGTGAAGTACACATCGAAAGGTGCAGAGTTCACCATCAACAAAGCCGGCGATGCACCCACTATCCAATCGAACTGGTACATCTTCTTCGGCAGCGTGAGCTTCGTCATGAAGGCTGCGCCCGGCAAGGGCGTAGTGAGCAGTGCCATTCTGGAGAGTGACGATCTGGATGAGGTAGATTGGGAGTGGCTGGGTGGACAACCCGGGAATGTCCAGAGTACGTCTATCCCCCATCCCTACATCCCTACACATGAGAACCCCCCACTAACACACCCGCAGCAAACTACTTCGGCAAAGGCAACACCACAACCCACGACCGCGAAGTCGACGCCCCAATCCCAGACACCCAATCCACCTCGCACAACTACACCATCGCCTGGACCTCCACCTCCACAACCTGGCTCGTCGACGGCACCCCAAAACGCACACTCTCCTACTCCGACGCCAACGGCGGCTCAAACTACCCGCAAACCCCCATGAACGTCCGCATCGGCATCTGGGCCGGCGGCGACCCCAACAACGCCGAGGGAACCATCGAGTGGGCCGGCGGCGAAACGGATTACAGCGCTGCGCCTTTTACGATGGTGGTGGAGAAGGTGGAGGTGAGGAACCAGAATCCCGGTTCCAGCTATCAGTATGGCGATTTGAGTGGGTCGTTTGAGAGTATTGTTGTTGATGGCGGGGATGGTAAAGTGAAGAAGAGTGGGAGTGATGATGGGGAGGAGAGTAAGAGTAGTTCGGCTACGAGTTCGGGGTTGAAGACGGAGGCTAGTCCGAGCGCGAGTGCGAGTGCGACGGTTAATGTTAATGTGGATGGGGGTGTGGGTGGTGAGCATGCGATGGAGACGGGGAATGTTACGGGGAGTGCGAGTATGGCTAGTGTGACGCCGACGGGGAGTCAGACGGGCAGTGCGGCTGTCGCCGAGCAGACGGGTGAGTCTGGTGCTGTGGTTGGAAAGAGTCTGAGTGGAGGGCTCTTGATGTTGCTAGGGGCCACGACTGCGATGCTCTGGATTTAGATGTTAGCTATAGTTACTTAATTCATCAATCCTCGGGACAAAGACCATGTTTTCACGTATAGACTTTTGCGTATCGTTCAGTGTTTGCATATCTGTATTGGAAGCCTAAATGCTGAGCCGAGTAGTTACCCGTCGCGCGAAGCTAGAAGTGTCGATGATGTCTTCCAAGATGCAACCTAATCCACCTCCGACTCGTATCTAGAGCCATATCGAGAGTTGCCCGATCGTTCCTGCACCACTTGCCAATACATCGAGTATGGAAACTCAGTACGCAGCTGAACAGGAATCAAGTCTTCCAACGGGGTTTCGAAGCTAGGTTCATCCACCCTCCGGTATCCTGGAAACTTGACCTTCATACTCTTCTGCAACGCTGCAGCACCCTTGAGAGCCGAATCTCCCTCTTTCTCAATCATCTTGCGGAGCATTATACCTACCACCGGAAAGATACACGGGTGGTGTGGTTGATTCTTCTTCCAGTTGTACAGCATACAGGGGATAGCGATGGTCAACCATGAATCTCCTTGGAAAATGAATGCTGGATAGTCGACCGGTGCGACCTTCCGAGCGTACTTATAGATCTGCAGCAGTACCTGGGTGCATCGCATATGCAGCTGCAACACGTCGAATGTGAGAGCCGTCTCATCTTTGCTAACAACCTCCTTGAAGATACGTAGCTTCTCCAGGGAAGACAGCGGCTTGTGCGGATTGTGGGACTTTTTCTGAGCGTCTCCAACCAAAAGTTCTAATTTGACGAGCGTGTCTTTCCTTGGTTCGTCATCATGTACAGGCCCCTTCTGTCTTTGTTGACGCCATTTCTCCAAGGTCCTGACTTTCTGGTGCGTCTTGTCGCGTGGCGTTCTATCAACGGACGACTCGAGATACTGGGAATGATAACTGAGGCGACGTATTCCACTGACGCGGGAAACATAGGTTGAGCTGCTGCCTACGGTGCGTGGTCTGTAACCTTTGGTGAAATCGTGGGCCACATTTCCCATGATCAGCAGGACGCGTTTTCCGAATTCAGGGTCTTGTTGTGGTTTCTTGCCCATAAAGATCCAGTCGCTACCTTGTTGCTCGATCAAATGTTCCATATCTGCCCATCGCAAGTTTTCAGGTAAATGTCCGGCACATTGAGCGGCGTTGTACAGATGAGCCATAACAATGATCTGACCATCGTTTGAGGTACATTCGATGGCTACTTCGTGATACTCTTTGCACATGGTGGCCAGGAGTACGCCGCAGAACGCGGGATCGCACCTCAACAGTGAGAACCCAGGTATCTTCCGGAATTTTAGCGGTAATTGTTCTTCATCAATATCGAACCCCATCTGGGCCTTCTTATTGACAATGACGGCTTCGACAAACTCTTTGCGATCGATAACGCTTTCACGAGAGAGTGTATAGGCGTCGTCCAACCCCTCAAACCCCTTGACGTCGAGGTAAGCTTGGTATCCTGTGATGATCTGCTGTCCGATCTTGTAGAGAAGCTCCTCACCGACAGATAAATGACGCTCCAGCTCTCTTTGCATATCCCAGAATATTTGCAGCGAGAAAAAAATCCAGCTTTGCAGGCGGCCCTCGCGAAGCATGGCGAATGCAGCCTTTCGGACCATGTATTCTTCCATGAAACGGGGTTCTATCGAAGGTGATGCTGCAAACTGTGAAACACACTTGAGGAATCTCTTTTCATCGTTGGAGTATCGAAATTCTTCGTTCTTCGTTATGTCACTGAATGTGAAGAGGAGCAACTCTGTGACATGCTTGCATATGACAGTGTTGAAGCTCAATGATTGCTTTTCTTGTTTGTAAGCGAAAGGCTCCCCACAATCATTGGTTGCATTGACGAATGGCGAACCTGGTTCAACCTTGGAGCGGCTGCGCTGTAAGAAGCCGATGAGTTCGCCGTGCATACTGTGACCTTTCGAGTCCTTGAATCGAGGGTTGGCTTCCTCAAAATCGTTGCTCAACTTCTCTATCATTGCCAGAGCGACGTTCATGGTTAGCGCGGTGGCCTGGAGACCAATGTCGCCGTTCGCGAACTCACGCCAAGTGCGTCTGACTGCAATCCTGAGATCTGTAACGTCCATGAGAAAGCAGTAGATGGCGAAGGTAACGTCAGTTTCAGTCTCTTCGAGCTTGTAGGTCACCTTCGACTTGGCGGGTGTGGCGTGGACCTCGATAATCTCGGGCATATGGTCGGACTCGGGGAGAGCCTCGTTCTCCAGCAGCTCGTACTTGTTACTCGTGCGTATAGCTTCTGCCTTTGTGGTCTTGGGCTGCCGACGTTCGACTGGTGGCCTTTTGGCGGCCTTGAGGATTTCGAGGACGTCTTCCAAAGTCTTGATGAAGTATTGGTGGTTCGCGTTGTTCTCCTTGACGGCGTTGTCTGCACAGTCAGAAGTGCTTGCGTACCAGACTGCACAATCTTTGCGACCTCGAATGACAGCCTGCAAGGTTCCGAAGACCGAGGTTGGAACAGATGCACGCGCATCGTTGGCGATAGCTGTCGCAAGAGTGACGAACGATTTAGCCGTGATCCGGTACGTAGCTGGGGCGTTCTTTGCGTCTTTCCGGGCGTTTCCCTTCGATCTACCTCCCGTAGGCGGTTTCCCATGTTGTTGACTATCACTGAACACGTCGTTGACGGTACCAGTGGCGCGGGCTGTCTCAGCTAGCCATTGAACGAGATCTTCGGTTCCTCTCTTGTACTTCTGATACGCATCGAATAGCAAGGGCGTAAGCGCCATGATTGGCAAAGGAGATTGGGTGAGGGATATGGCAACGTGTACTGGTCGCGTCGCAAGTTGGATGTAGCCAAGTACCTGGAGGTGGGGCATAGCTAGACTGATATACTAAACCGAAGTCGTCCGTGCGCGCTCGCAATGAAGGAGGGCTTCAGAACAGAGGAACTGCTGTTGCGTGGGCAACGGTGATCAAACGTAGCCAAGGGGGCATTGTACAAGACACGGGTACGGAGCCGCGCTGCATACCTGCAAGCAGGACTAGACCAACACATCGACAAATAGATGTGATGAGCATCTAGTGCCACTGTGCTCTTTCGACATCCTTGCTCCATCCATGGCAAGAGGACCAAACAAAGCAAACTCGATCAGTCCAAAGCTCCAAGCAGCAACTTCCCTATGCTTTCGATGCCTGCTGCAGAAAGTGATAACACAAACACCTCGGAGGAGTGTGATGGCTTTAGGCAATGCGAAGATATTGGACGACATAAGGAGAACATAGTTTTGTTCGACGACTGCTAAAGACTGACGGGAATGGAAGCTTTGTCATGTCTGTCAGAGACAGCTGCAATGCGAGCAATGTCTTCTAAAGCAACTGCTCTTAAGTCGTGACGAGATCGTCCACAGTCACGTATGCGACCTTTTGGCTGCACTCCATTAGCTTGAAGTCATTGAGTGGGGATCGTCCGGGTTAGCCATCTGCCTGCAATCCGGCATACGTTGGCCAAAACCTGCGGTTGCAGCGCTGATACCAGGCTTGTATTTCGTGTGAAACGAAGCGTATAAAGTGTCGTTGTGAGAAGTGCGGTCGTCTAGGTCATGGAGGGTTGTCTGTCCCGAGGTCTTCCGGTGGCGAATGTGTCAACGCACGGCCCTGGTAATGTGGACCTCCGGCTCGCAGGTGGCAGCCTGCCTTCGTTCATTGCGACCACAATTTCTGCAAGAGCCATGAACAAGGCCATCGCAGTCTTTCGCTATCTTTGCAACCAACGGAATAATTTCAACTGCTCGCCTCGGATATGAATGTTTTCGCCCCATAGTGCAGGCCATTCGATAGTACATTGCGCCGTAAGATTAGTAGGTCTACAGACATTTTGAAAGCCCGCTTAGCATACTATCTATACCACTGTCAAGCTAGATGATAAGAATCACGAAGCATACAGGGTACTTCTGATTTCCGTCAACACTGCAGAGGTTTGTAGCGAACCAACGCGACCCAGTTCCGGGTCCCAGTCTGGATCAAAGGCGGGTCTTCTTGTGAGGCAGTCTTTTGAAATTCCGGCGTAAGCAGTATGCTCGAAACGAGGATGGCTTGTAGCACTTCTGCCTTAAACTGCCCCGCTCGGCTTGCACACGCACCGCCTCTATAAGCTACCTGCTCATATTTGTCGTCACCCGTGCTCTGGCACCGCCCCGATCCTGCCAATCCTCAACGATACCAGATCTACGTTTCCGCTACCTTCTCTCTTCGCGCCGAACTTCATACAAACCAGCAGCCACCCGAAATATTGGGTTTCGAGCATTGGCATACGCATGTCTCGTTCCTTTCAATACCGGCCTTTGGACCGACAGACTTCCTCAATCAGACTCATACGACTCCTAAGCAAAAAGTCCGCCGGCGGTCACGTTCAATGCAAGATCAAACACGCTACTACAGAAGACTCATACACCTGTCTCTCATACGTATGGGGCGGTGATGACGAACGCTATACCATTCTCATGGACGGCAAACCCTTCAAAGTGCGTCACAACCTACATCGATTTCTCACACAGGCGAGACGAATCAAGCACCTATCACGTGCGTGGATCTGGATCGACGCCCTCTGCATCAACCAGAACGACTCTTCCGAACGAAATCACCAGGTACAACAAATGGGTGTGATTTTCAGCCGAGCGAACAATGTGGTGTCATGGCTGGGAGATGACGTCAACATCGCCGAGTTTTTGGAGTACATGCGACCACGTACTATGAGCGAAAAGTGCGCAAAAGATAAGAAGAAACCGACTTTGGGACATCCTGAATCTGGGCAGGGCTTTCACCATCTTTGCGTTGCTGAGTACTGGGATCGGGCATGGATTACGCAAGAGCTCGGGCTTGCACGGAAGATATCGCTCCTGGCCGCAGACATCGAACTGGACGCTTCATTCTTCCCAGAAGTTTCAAGTGGGGGAAGCTACCCTGCACGACTCGAACTTCTCCGCCAATCTATTACTATGGACTGGAAGGGTAGAAGTCTTATCTATTTGATGAACCGATTTAAGCTCAAGGAGGCACACATAAGCCGAGATCGTGTCTATTCACTACTTGCGCTGTGCGGCGAAGGGAAAGATCTACAGGTCGACTACAAAGCTACGGATATCGCAGTGGCAAAACATATCCTAAGGTGTTGCAAGAAGTCGTTCTGCTTGTGCGCCACCAACCTGGTTGCATTCATTCTACAGCTGAAGTCTCCAGATCCGAGCGATGTGGCTTGGATCGATAGGCTCTCATCGTTTGCAACGATGACGCTACCTATTGTTTCAGAAGACTTTCTCCGCGCCTCGTGCTCAAGCG
Source organism: Alternaria ethzedia (assembly GCF_023757985.1). NCBI lineage: Eukaryota > Fungi > Ascomycota > Dothideomycetes > Pleosporales > Pleosporaceae > Alternaria > Alternaria ethzedia. Next base: position 259,251 of record NW_026056202.1, read on the forward strand.
AATCATATCGTGATTGCTATCCAAGTTGCGATGGTACACAGCAATCCCATTTACCAGGCTTCGTGGTAGTATCGCCTTCAAGTAAGCTACTATCGATACATCTCTATCTGGGCAGAATATGCGAGTCCTACGAGTATACTTTCGTCAAGCTTGACGAGGTAGCTCACGTTCCCGGTTTCGCTGGCCGATGGAGTAGAAGGATACGCTCCCGGGAGCTGGAATCCACGGAGCTCACCGTGCGACCCTACGACTGCTCCTTGCGATTGACGAACGACAAAGAGAGCTATAAAGCGAGGTTTTCTTTCGATTTCCTTGTGAAACTCGCCCAACTTGATCGAGACTATCGCAGCGGGCTATGTGCCCGTGTAGCTGATGTAGGGACAAAATCGGCGTCGTCTCATGACGGCCCTGCGATGCGGCTGCTCTCTTCGCGTCGTTCGCGTCACGCACGGGTACACTAAGCTAATAACAATATCATCTATTGGTTCTTGGCTACTCTTCCAGCGATGAGAATTAACTGTTGTACGTCGACCACTTGACAACATCATCAAGTGCACACTCTTCACATCATATTGCATTTGCGAATGGGGAATACGGAGCTCGTAGAGTCATGTCTGCATCCGTGAAAGGCTGATTGCGGGCATGTTCAGCAGCGTTGACTGCGCGACCGAACACACAACTTGGCCACATAAGACTATATGTTTGCCTGGCGCAAAACCGTCGCGGAGCCAAGAAAACGACTACATCTACGAATTACTGGACGAGGGGATGCTTACGTGCAGCTACCTAGCTCTGCACTGCCCCACTCGTGGGCTATGTCGTTCATCTGCCTAGGCTCCAACATCGCATAGTTCGATTTCAATCAGGCTCCAAACGTCAGGATCGCGCAAGCTTCTTCGCTTGGTGCATTTACGGCTATCCAACGCCGAGCTGTTCGACGATGGAAAATCGTGACCAATCAAGCTCCGATGACGTATCGCAGCCGCAGCCTCCAGACAAGACATTTGTATACGCTCCGCTCGACCACGACAAAGCATCGATTCGCCTAATCCGCGTCTTTGCGACAAGAAACGACGAGGGTTACATCCAGTGCGAGATTCGTCATGCGTCCATCGACGACTCGTATGTCTGCCTCTCCTATGTCTGGGGTGAACCAGGGGACGAACACTCTATCGGGGTCAACGACAAGATCATGAGAGTACGGAGCAATCTCTTCGGTTTTCTAGGAAGAGCAAGGCAAAACGAACGGTTGCTTAAAGAATGGCTCTGGATCGACGCCATGTGCATTGATCAAGCAAACGTCGGCGAGCGCAACCATCAAGTGCAACAGATGGGTCGTATCTATTCCCACGCCAAAGAAGTTATATCGTGGTTTGGAGAAGACAAAGACTCAATAGCTGCATACTTTATCGGTCAGACATCTCCATTGGCGACTGCGGTCAATCCTAACCGTGCTGACCAGCGCCTCAAATTTGCCTACGCTCCCTACTGGAACCGTGCTTGGATCACACAGGAAGTTCAACTCGCTCAAAAGGTCACTCTACTAGCCAAGACCGTAGAGGTTGATTACCGCTTACTACTCTCTACGGACACAGAATATTGGACGAGAGAACATCGTGAGGCACGCAGCAGAATTGCGACACACTGGATAGTGCCGCCGCGCCCTGCAGATTGGCTACCTAGCGAACGAAGCCTAATCTATGTGATGAGTGATTTTGGTTATAAGAGATGCCACGATATACGAGATCGCGTATATTCCTTGCTCGCTCTTTGCGACGACGGATCAGACGTTCAAGTCGATTACAGCACTTCAGTAGCGCGACTTGCGAGACAGACCCTAGACTGCTGCGGACGGTCGTTCTGTCTCTGTTCTATGCGCATCGTCCATGATGTCTTACATCTCGGACAACAGCTTTCCCGCGGCCCATTGGAAGACGAGTCTTCAAAACCTTTCGCATACATGGTCTTACCCTATTATCAAGGCGTTCTTCCGTCGCGGAGATGCATATCAAAGCCTTGTCAGTTTCTAAGATGCGATGGAACTGAATGGTCGCATACCCCAGGTTTTGTTCATCAGGCATCACAGAACGATGATCCGTCGATTACCATCTATCCCAGCCGCCTTTGCAGATCTGCATTCCACAACCTTACCCGTATCGAGATGGTTGCAGTAGGAGAGTCTCGATTTAGGTGCGATAAAGTGGGGTTTGACATGGAAAAACTTAATACACGTCCAACGCCAAAATTCATAAACAAGGATAGAGCGCGAACTTGGTGGTGGAGTCCACCGCAGAAGAGTCGGCATCATCATCTTACTTTGATACCTACAGGAGATACCTGTAGGATCGAGTTCCAATTCAGTTCTTTGATCGAGATAGCACGCGACTCAGTAGATGCAGATCCATGCGGGGTCGTTAGAACTCAAGGTACAAAGCTGCATCAGTCTGTATTGCGACTTTGTTCTCAACCAGAATAGTTTGAACTTCTCGTGCTATACAACTATCAAGTTGGAAGCGTCGCTGTTAAACACTCGTTTATTTTCTATGTCCCAACTAGTCCCTACCACGGCAGCGTCGTCCCATCCCAATTCTGGAACGTTCCCGAGATCGACCTCTCCGCCTTATCCAGCGTGCTCAAAACCCCGCCCACACTCTGCTCAACAGTAATAGCACCCGCGGCCTTCAACGCCTCAGGCGGACCCATAGTATTCCCCATATCTGTCACCACCAAACCGGGATGAGTCACGTATGATGTGAGCCACGGCTCCTCGAAATGCATCCTGTTCACAGCCCAGTTCAGTGCGGCCTTGCTAGATCCGTACGGGCTGAAAACCTCTGGGAAGCCAGCGAGACCTGCCTGGGCGCCCATGCTGCCGATGACCGTGGAGATGGCAAGGAAGATGGGGTTGCCGGACTTGCTAGCTTGGAGAAGTGGCTTGACGGCCTGGAAGAGGAGGATAGGACCGATGGTGTTGACGGCAAAGTGGTCGCGGAGTGCCTCGGATGAGGTGTTGGCGATGGTTGTTCCCGAGTGCGCGATTCCGGCGTTGGCAATCACAATGTCGAGAGAGGTGATGCCGTGCTCGGATATGAGCTGCGCGACAGCATTCTTGGGGTCTGCTTCGGCAGATGAGTCGAGTTTGACGATGACGAGTTTAGAACCCGAGGCCTTGGACAAAGACTCCAGTGTTGGGGTGGACTTGGCGACGTCTCGGACTGCGGCAATCACAGTTGTGTTTGGGCGTTGGAGCAGGCTTTGGGTGAAGCCTTTGCCGATGCCGCGGTTGGCTCCGGTGATCAGATAGGTAATGGATGTAGACATGGTTTGGTTTGTGGTGGCTGCTGTGATGATGTCGAATGTGTAGCAATTGGGTAGAGAGCTGTAATGTTATGATCCACACGATACACCTCTTCCTTATGTAGGCTCCGACCTGAAATAGAAGAGGTGATAAACCCCGAGGCCGAGCATGCTTAACAATCTCTTGGTCCTTGCTGGCGTGCTCGTGCTGGTGAGGAAAAGTTCCATACGAATGATGCAATTTGGCCAGAAGGAGAGTTTGTTCGTCCGATGCTGAGAGTTACGGGCGCACTCTGCTGAAACACCTAGACTGATCAGTCGACCTCGGGATCTAAGCATGGCCCGGTGGGTGATTAGTGAACGTTGAGATTTCTGGTAGCCGGACCGATGCTTAGTGAGCCCGGCCATCCTAGACTAGGTAGTCTACCACGCAGCATCTTCATGAGTTACGCAGTCTGATTTTAGCCACTACTGCCTCTTGATTATACGTTTTGGCATTCGTCGGCATGAGGATTGGTAGACAGCAAAGGGTGAGCAGTACATGATAGCGCATATAGTAAGGCAGAAGCGACCTCGAGAACATTGCGGACAATCCTCCGTGAACCAGGCGTTGCACCTGTTGTTCGGCGGTATTCGGGGGTACGTTGACCTGCTGCAGCATACCTACCGCGCACGCAATGTTAACGTTTCAACTTGGAAAGCGGGGGATTCTCTGCAACTATTTTACTTCCTGAGGACTAAGGTCGAGATGAATGATTACCTATGCATTTCGGCATGGAGGTAGGCGGCGTTAGCAGGAGCGGCTGCCGAGGTTGCCGATTCCTGGCCGAGTCGAAGCCGTCCATGGTGCTCAGGTAGCTTTAGAAGCGTTCTCCTTCTGTCGCTTCACCTCCTTAGCTACGTATAAACACACGGGTTGACTGCTCTTGCCTCTTATCGATGCATTGCGCGAACTGCTTCGCGTATGCTGCTGCCTCGGACAAACCTTGGAACCGTTATGACATCCTGCCACCAGCTGGGAACCGGTAAACATCGCACCATCGGCCAACTGTGAAGCTACCGATTTTCGCAGGTTTTCGCATTCCAGAGTCGCCCGAAATGTAGAAGAAGGTTGAGCCGTAACAGTTACGGACGAGGCTGAAAGGAAAATGGGCAGGTTGTGGTTATTGGCCTCCAGCAGCCTGCACTGCCCCGCTCAACGTGATGCCTCAGCCTACAACGAGCAGCCACCTGTTGGCAGCCTGATCAAATGCACATTTCTCTTTCTTATTACGCTCCTGTCCTCCATGATATTCTGGTTGATCAGTAGTAGCAGCACTTTACCATTTAATTTCAATCCCTTCACATTACGATGGAAGATGCTGAGGCCCGATCCTCACCCGCCAATCAGAGTCCTACAGTTCCCACCGAATCGCCGACGGACTTCATCCACTCGCCCATCAACTATTGTGCGCCTTCTATCCGTCTCGTTCGCATACAGGCTTCAAAGTCATCGGATGGCTTCATCCAATGCCAAATGCGACATGCTTCGACGGCGAGCACTTACCTCTGCCTGTCCTACGTTTGGGGCGCTGACGACAGCTTCCAATGGATTCTCGTTAATGGTCAGCGTTTTCGGATTCGAAAGAATCTCTACAACTTCCTGGAAGAGGCAAGGCAGCAGCCGCAGTGGCAATCTCATTGGTTCTGGATAGATGCTATCTGCATAGATCAGAGTAACTCCACTGAAAAAAACCATCAGGTTAAGCAGATGGGAGACATCTTTGCAGGGGCTGTCCAGGTGGTAGCGTGGCTCGGTATGCATGAGTGGATCGTTACCTTTTTAGAGACCTCGAAGATTCTGGGAGAGTGTGTGGACGTTGCACAAAAGAGCTTGAAAAGATGCAGGGGAAAAGCAGGGATTACAGTAGGAAACACATGTGCGCCCCTTGGCTCTTCAGATGAAGATGAAGATCGTCATGATGCACGAATTGCACAAGCCAACGCGGATGGATTTCGTCCCTTTTGTCACGCTGATTATTGGGATCGTGCGTGGATCACTCAAGAAGTCGCGCTGGCCCGCCACATCACATTCATGGCTGGCAAGGCAAGCTTAGCAGGAAGTTCAATCATCTTCGACTATAATCAGTACTCTCACCATCGCATCCAGGCATTGGATCCACGGAAAGCATCAGAACTTCGAGGGAGGAGCTTGATATATCTTTTGGAACAGTTCAAGTACAAGGTTTCGGGTGTGATACGAGATCGCGTCTTTTCGCTGCTTTCGTTGTGTGGCGACGGATCAGACGTGGTTGTCGATTACGATGCAACAGATCTCCAGGTGGCCGAAAACGTCCTGAATTGCTGTAAACGCACCTTCTGCGTATGCTCAATAGGCATAGTTGTATCCGTCTTGCGCGTTCAAACTGAACTCTCGATCTCGCGATACGTTCTCAACTCGCGATTGGACTTCGCGCGGATAACCCTTCCAGTGATAACGGACCTGCGCATCTACAATTACGACGTTACATCGCATGCTTTATATCGCCCCTCGTGTCTGACACTGAGTATTCGTATGCTTTGCCGCTCATACCGCGGGATACTCCATGTATGCACCGACCATATGGGGACTACGGAGTCAGTCAGATATCGTCACAAGGTGTTTGGTGAGCGGCGTATCCATCCGATTGAAGGATGCCGAATTGATGTCTCAACCGATCAGCGGTTTTGCACCCTTTTCCTTTCTCTGGCGTTTCTGTATGATATCACACAGAAGGCTTTATTCCAGCCGCCGTGCTGTGAGCGAGTTTCAAATGATGGAACTCCGTCAGCTTGGCCGTCTTCCATGTCTGGAGTAACTATGTGCGACTGAGAAATGTGCGCTATTATTCGGATCAATCTCCGCTTTTGGCGAAGTACATTTGTCTGCAAGTTTGACGCACTTTGGGCTTGAAATCATTATACAGGTGTTATCCTTCGTCTATCAATACATCATACCCCAATATCTCAATCTTTTTCGATCAGTCTTGGGCGCAGTACTCTCCATCATGCTTCACAAGCGTTTCATACGACTCGTTCGTCGTCCACCCATTCTGAACGATAAGACCTCGCTTTGATTTCACCATTCTCGGTCATCTTCCTAGCCTTCGCTGTCACGGATATGCGCTTCGATCTGTTCTTGCGTAAAGGATATAGGACGGGGCATCGAGCTGCTGATATCATTCCAGTAACTGTTACAACCGCACGTTAGCCACTAGACCGGCGAAGCAAGAGAAGCTTTGAGAGTTCGCAACATACCGTGCTACATCAATCAAACACTGCGCCGACACTCTTGGCGGCCACCTTGTGTAGTGCGGGAATGTCGACACTATTGTTGCGTTCACATGAACATTTCTTCTCGATCCGGAGCTTGCGGCCGCTGTCGTAGCGGTGGAAGTTCTTGTATTCATCGTTTGGGGCGCTTGTGGTGTGGTTGTGACGGACGGAGACTCGTTGGTGTCTAGGCTGCAATGATGAGAAAGCAGTGAATCTTGGGACATTCTCCGCAGAGCGATATCTGTAACGCGAAAGATTCATGGCAGCGGAATGATGTGCGGTCCATGCTACACCGTTGCTGACGTTGTTCACTGCTCTAGCATACGGCGTCGCAAGCTTAGCGAGTGCCTCGACCTTTCAGAGACCTCTTGGCTTGTCGGATGAGCATTGACGATAATCTTCAAGGGTGACAATCGCTAGACTGTCAGGAACACAATATCGCATTGTCAAAGTCTATCTCACTTCAAGCCGACTGAAGATCGTCGCTGTCAGAAACTCCGTAAACGCCATGCTTGCTCATATCGACATTATCCTCCGTCTCCACATGCCACCCTATTCGTCATCGAGTATCGAGCTGGCCAGCGGGCCAAAGAAGGGTACTTCGTATCGATCGAGTGTTGCGGCTGTCCACATGTTAGCGACTGGCTCCATTCTAGCTTTCACACCTTGGACCCACCATCCAGATATGCCCTCCAAGTCAACCACCCTATCCCCGCTAGATCTCCGATAAACAGCACCCAGGAGATGAAGCTCGACCAGCTGAATATAATGTGCACCACAAAGACGAAAGCGAACAGCAAGCTGCTTTGCCAGGCGTGGAACCGAACATAGTCGCTTTGGTGCTCCAGAACCAGCAGTAACACACCACCCGCTGGCGGTAGTAGAAGGTATGCCAGGCACGCTTCATAGTCCAGTCGCCAGCCTAAAGACGTTGTGAACATGTCTACATCCTCGCGCGAACGGCCGAAGCCTGTGCTCCGCGAAGGCTGGTCCCATGCTATGCGCTCTGTATCGGGTTCTGCGGGCGGCGATATAGGCGATTGACCTTGAAAGTAGTCATGCTGTTCGTATGCGCGTGTGGTGGGCGATGTGATGTTACGTGTGCGGTCGATAGATGTCCTCGGCGAGTGGACGGGCGGTGGAGAGAGCGCGCGTGACGATTCGGGAATGTCTTGGTATGGGGCGAAGTTGGCTGCCATTATAGTTTCCTTGCTTGGAAGACGTATGCAGTATATGAGGAGCTTGTCGCTCAATTCCTGGGTCTTGCGAAGTTTGGTGCAAGAGATAGGGCTGACGCAGAGGCAGGTGTAACCGGGGCTGTGACGTTTGGCAGGGATCCGAGCTCGAGATGGGCCGGGGTTCTGCCGTTGGCACGTGAATGATCGCTTTCGGCCATCTCCGCCGTGTCACTCTACTGCAGGAACAGTCATGCTGTGCGACGTCTCTAGAAAACGACGGCTCACACAGCTGTTGAGTACCTCGCAGTGAACTGCGTGCTAACGCAAGTGCGACAAGTCAATGTCAAGTAAAGTGACGCCGCCATCCCGACGCTGGCTCGAGGTCGCACTCCTTATGTCACAGGGACATCAGATCCCGCCTCCGGTGAAGCTTTATCTCGCCATGTGTCTTCCTACCTCACTACACATCCTGTACGGTTGGAACCACGTATAAAATTGAACGTTTAAGCACTTGCTGGCATCCATTCACACCGCTCACACTGCACTTCGGTAAACTTTGCGCTTATTCCGTCGTTCCCCGAAACTTCAACGCCACAGAACACCGCGTTGTCACACTTCAACTCACAAACTCTCTTACAACCAGAATACATCCATCAAAATGTGCATCGCTATACTTACGACCGCGCACCCAGACTACCCGTTCATTCTACTCAACAATCGCGACGTACGTTTGTTAGGCTTCAGTGTTTCTCTCCCACAACTGACACAGATCAGGAGTACCTTCACCGTCCAACGGCAGAAGCAACATGGTGGCCATCTCCAGATTCGCAAGTCTTAGGAGGCTACGATCTCCACCGCCCTGCTCACGGCACCTGGCTAGGTGTGACTCGTCAAGGCCGAATCGCAGTATTGACCAACTACCGTGAAGAGGACCAAACCATTGTTGAGGGAGCGCGAAGCAGAGGATTGATTCCAAACGCTTGGCTGAAGATCGACCCAAAGAAAGGGGAGAGCACAGAAGGTTTCGCGAAACGAATGATCGAAGAGGATGGTGTTGAAGGTGTAGGAGGTTTCTCGCTCTGCTATGGATTCATCCAGGATGTCGTCAAAGAAGAAGGAAAGGGTCTGGCGATCGTCAGCAACCGCACTCCAGACGTTCACGGTGTGGTCCATCTCCTGCAAACACCAAATGAAACTCGAGCTCTCAGCAACGCCGCCTACAGTGACCGCAGCTGGCCCAAAGTAACAAACGGAGAAACCTGGACGCGCACCGCAATTGCGGAGTCCGTCGCCGCGAATGAATCTCGAGATCAGCTTATCAATCGTCTCATTGACATCCTGACCACGGACACCATGCCTCGACAGAAAGAGAATGAGGAGTGGGACATGTATCTCAACCAGCTCCGTCATAGTATCTTTATACCGGCTATCGGAAGGGACCATCTTGAAGAGCACAAGATGCCTGCGCATGAGATCGGCGACTTGGTCAAAGTGAAGGCGGTGGACGCTACGAGTGGGTGCTATGGTACCCAGAAGAACATCGTAGTGCTCTGCGACAAGGAAGGCAAGGTGACGTATTTCGAGAGGACGCTGTATGACAGCGACGTGAAACCGATTGAGAAGGGTAAGGGAGACAGGGCTTTTGACTTCACGATTGAGGGATGGTAATACCACTATCGATCCTATGTGTTAGATGTTAGAGTAATCACTGCTTTCACTTTATCCCGACTTGAACCATCCGTACGTTTTTTCTATATACTACCCATTGTCAACTTTTCATCGGCCAGCGCAGTCGTATCTAGTAGCCGCCAGTAGAACTTGATCTCGAAAGTTCGATTCCACTACTGCAAACGCAACAGCCAGACGCGCCTCCCTTGATCTCTCCGTTTGCTGCCCGCGACATCGCGCTACACAATTGGTCCGTGCAGCTATTCTCTCCGTTGCTACGCCTGACCACCCCGTCAACAACACAGCTTGTCTCCTCACTTGACCTTGAACGCAATCATCTTGCAACAACCATTTTGGCCCGCTTCCAGCCCGAACCAGCAATCGCTTCTCCTACTCCCACGTTTTCATCCTTCCAACACCGCTACCATGTGTATTATGTGGTTCGTAGTGCACAACGACGGCCCCCGCGAGCACTTGATCGATTACCTCCACTGCGGCCATCTCGACTGCCCTGGAACGTTGGAGTTTCACAACAAGTGCGTGCTCGTAGAACCCCGCGCCGACTGTGGAGAGTGTTTGAAGGCAGATGGCGATCAGGTGGATCAGGAGGTATGTGCGTATTCTGCTATTCCGCAATACGAATTGGCGTACGTAGAGGGGACTGGCTGGGTCAAGGTCGCTGAGAACGAGAATGCTGCGGCTGGAGGACAAAACCAAGAGGAGGACGATGATGAGGTCGGCTCATACCACAGCTTTCGAAGCCTCTCGGACGTCGACAGTATCACATCACACTGGCGTCTGGATCCACCAAGGCGTGCCCGAAAGAACGCTACAGCCCCGCAAGACAACTCACCAGCACCAGCTCTCCACGCTTCTCCAGCGGTCGCAGAGCCATTCGAAACCCGCTCCGCCCACGACCCACACGAAATGCAAGAAGTGGGCTCGCCATTCCACGAAAACGGCTCCAACCAAGATCCAAACATCCCAGATGTTGCGGACCCATCCTTTACCGACTCACCCAACACGCTCAAGCACCGCCATCTCGTCAACGGCCAGCTGAAGGAGCTGAAAAAGCTTACCAAGCGCATGTCTCGCCATCGGCGCCAGAACAGTGGACCCGGGCGCCCACATCAGGGTCATCGACGTCAAAACAGCCAAGTGGCTGGTAATGTCGTCGCCCCGCACCCTTATGGGTTTGCGATGGGCGGGGACGTAGTGCCTCAAGGTCTACCAGGAGGTCATGTGCCGCAGTACTTGGGAGTACCTCAACCGGGCCAGGCGCCGACGTGGGTCTGGGGACCGGTTCCGCCGCCTCATCTGAGGGGGATGTATCCGCCTGTAAGTATTGTTGTATTTCGATCTAATGATGCTTGCTGACATGTATAGTTCTAGGGGTGATGAGATGGTGTAGGATATGTGGCTGTGTAGGGAACCGAGAAGGCTCCGGAGGGAGATAGGATGAGATGGTGGATGATTTTGTACTGCACTTCTGTTTTGTAAGAATGAAACACTTACCTCAAGAAGTCTACATTGCCTTGGTATGTGGTTGAATGTCGCTTTTCATACTGATGTAGGCTTCTTACGGCATGATGGAGGGAAGATGAAGTTGGTATGCACGTGCTTAGACTTGGCACGCTACAGGTGACAGGGAGTTAGTGACGTCTTGTAGATCTTTCGGCAACTCTAATCAACAAACACCGAGCCGCAGTTCAACCCTCGCACCCGTTCTCGCGACAACCTGACTGCACTCGCTGTATCGTGTCAAATTTTCCAGAGACCAGAGCCACAATCTTTATCCTTCCTGTTCGACCGATCACGCGCCTTTCCGATCCTCCTCGCACACTATCAGCCGTCATGGCGTCGCTTCCGCCTCAGCGCCCCGCGTCGCAACATAGACCCTCACCTCCTGCCGAATCATCGTCCTCACAGCAGGAGCAAACAGAACGGACGAACAGCTTCTCTGGGCAATCGGTAGATTCGCAGACGTTGCTACTCAATACGCCATCCACGCAGTCAGCCTCTTCTACGCCGCAAGAACAGACCGAGGTACCCACACAGACCACCGCGCCACAATTAGACGAAGACGACGAACCGCGAAGATGCTGGATCTGCTTCAACGACGAGACGGAAGACGACGAAACGACATCGGAGTGGAGGTCGCCTTGCGCCTGCTCACTAGTGGCGCACGAGCGGTGCTTGCTAGACTGGATAGCGGATATGGAGGCGCCCAGCTCACGGCGACGGGCTGGTAAAGCAGCAGGGCAGATATTATGCCCTCAGTGCAAGAGCGAGATCAGAATAGAGCGACCGAGGAGCTACGTGGTGGACATGGTTCGGGGCGTTGAGAAGCTTACGGGTAACCTCCTGCTTCCGGGCTTCGCGCTCGTCACAGGCACAGCGCTCTACTCGACACTGACGCTATCCGGGACGGCAACGATATACCAGATATTCGGCACGCAAGATGCGCTGCAAATTCTCGGCCCGCTCTACGAGACCCCGAGTCGGTCGGTCAACTCGGTGACATTGCAGTGGCTGGAGCATCTGAGGCAGCACTGGAGGTTAGATCTTGGGTTGCCGTTGATTCCGACAGTTTTGGTCGCAAGTCGAACTTCATTCGCAGACTCCTTCCTACCCTTCCTTCCGCTCATCTTCTTCGTTAGCTCCGGACAACCAGGCGATGATATGCTACAACTACAATGGCCACCGAGCGCCGCGTTCACATTTGCCGCACTACCATATCTTCGAGGGTTCTACAACGCATATTACGAGCGTGTGTGGTTACCACGAGAGCAGCAGTGGCTGAAGGAGATCCAGCCCCGTGCTGGCGAGGACGTAGCCACAGATGCTCAGGTACAACATGACCACGACCATGACCACGACCACGGAGGTGACGAGGATGTGATTGAAGAAGTAGAGATAGAACTCGACTTCGACATCTTCGCAGACTGGAATAACAACGGCGAAGCCGACAACGACGACGATGACGACGACGCGCACGAACATCCTCCCGTACCCGTCGCGCGAGGCCCAGCAGGACCCATCGACGCGCCACCGCAAGACGATCAAGACGACGCCGAGATGCCTGATCTCGTCGACGTCGAACACCAGCAACACGCAGCACCTCCACCCAACATTCCCATGCAACCTGCCGCACCCCGACCCCGACGTGTTCGACGCGAACGCGGCGTAACTTTCTCCACCACCTCCCTCGCAGACACGATCCTCGGTGCTCTCATCTTCCCAACTATAGCCGCCGCCATGGGCGAGATCCTCAGACTCAGTCTACCCAGCTCATGGGTAACACCTCCTACAGGCGCACCGGCAACATCTTGGCTCGGTGGCTGGATCAACACGGGTGGCAAGGCAGGTGGTGTGGGCAAGCCAACAGGGTTTCTACAGACGCGCTGGGGCAGGAGTGTTGTCGGTGGATGTATGTTTGTTGGGCTAAAAGACATGATCATGCTGTACGTTCGGTGGAAGACGGCGCAGAATCATCGGAAGAGAGGCATTGTAGATCATGATAGGAAGAAGCCCAGGAGTGGTGCTAGGGCATCGGCTTGAGGGTGCTTGGGTTTGGGTGATTAAGAATTAGAGTGAGCTCAGGAGTATGGGTATGTGATGATGGGACGAATGTGTTTGAGCATGTTGTGGAGTCGACCTATTCGGAGGGTCTACTATTTGTATATTACACTCAATCACACCAGACTGGCGACCAGTCAATTGAGCTATCAACTCTCAAATCATCTTCCCATGAAAACATAATCCTTCCATCCTAACCCACCCTTCCCCTCCTATCGCACAACTACCCAAACCTCTCCGCAGCAATCCTCTTCAAAAACTCCATAGTCCCCGCCTCCTTCTCCCTCCTCTCACTCAACCTCTCATTCCTCTCCGCCTCCCTCGCCCTCGCAATCTCCTCCCTCCGTATCTCCCTCTCGTTCTTCTGCCGCTCTTGCTCCTTCTTCTTCTTCTTATACACGTCTATCCCGTCGTCGCCCATGAGATCTGATTCGGCGACGTCTACCTCCCCGGCTTCTTTGGCGTCGCGGAAGGAGTTTAAAGTAGAGGTTACTTCGCGTTTCTTTTCGAGTTGGCGTTCGCGGCTGTTGGGGTCTGCGCGGGGGACGAGGTCATCTAGAGCTTCTTTCTGCGTTTTGCGATCGGTTTTGCGGGCGTGGCGGATGGAGTCTAGGTAGTTTGATTGGCCATGCGCGCGGTCTTCAGAGACGAGTTCGTTGCGGAGGGTTAGGTCGTCCATGTTGGGGATTGTGGGACCGTGGCCGGTGTGGCGGGGGAGGTTTGTAGGCGGCGCGGGACCGAAGTCGTCGTCGCTTGCATCTGAGACCTCCTCCTCTCCCTGCTTTCGTTCGTAGCTAGGCGACGCCCTCCTCCTAGACACCCCAGGAGAAATCCCACGATACGTCTGCACCGTCTCCTTCGCCGTCTTCAACATCGACGGATCATACCAGCTCCTTGCTAGCTCCCCGCCGTTCCAGCGACTGACGAAGCTCTTCCATCGGCCTTTTATCTCCCGCTCGTCGAGACTGTCGAGTTGGATGTTTTTCTGGATGTCGAGGTAGGATTGGAAGAGCGGTTTGTAGTCTTCGTAGTGGCGCTTTGATAAAGGCCTTGCTTTGTAGGGTAGGTCTATGGGTCGTGGTGCGGCGGGTGAGCGTGAGCGGTGCCGCTTGTGGCGGTGGGTGTCTTCGTCGCGACGGGGGGAGCGGGAACGGTGCGAGCGATGCGTGCGATGATGTTTCTTGTGGGTGCGCGGTTCACGAGCGTCGGAATCGGGATGAGGCCGCGACTGTGTTGGTAATTGCGCGGTGGAGGCTTCGGGTGTCTGGCTGCGGCGCGGCATGGTGGAGGTTTGGTGGTGGAGAGTTAACGTGGAGTCGCGAGAGAAGTTCACATGTCATAGCGGGCCGCTTCCGCGCCGTGGATGCACCCCAATCCAGGGAAAAGCTGAACACCCCCGGGCCTAGAGCCTACATTGATTTTACGCCTCCAAATTTGCACATCGCTGGTCTAATTTAGGCTCTAGGCCTGTTCAGTTTGTTGTTCAATTCCCACAGCGTCCAGTACCTTATTTTTGCTGTTTTTTTGGTCATGTCACGGAACGGAGGGAAGTTAAGAGGTATGTATATGTGATAGTGATGGTGGGGGTAGGGAGAGAGGGGTAACTGTGCATCATCCCCCTCTTTCTATCCTTCTTCTTTGCCTTCTCTACCTACTACATCTATCCTATACAAACATTCTTCTTGATTAACTTCACAACTTTCTTCATTCTACTTTCTTTCTTCTCTTCTTCCTCCTTTACTACTTTCTCTTCTTCTATCTCGTCTCTGCTATCATATATAATAGTTAGCATTTTTGTTTCACTTGTCTTGCTTACTTCTGGTTTCCCCTTTCCTGTCTTCAGATATTCTGGTATCTGTTTATCATTGTATTTAGTATTCAATTTCTTCTTCTTGTTACTCTTGTTACTTACTTCTACCATATCTGTATTTCTTCCTTTCCAGTTCTTCTCTTCTGCTGTTTTACCCATTTTGATTCTGTTTCTATTGTTAATAGTTAGCTTTCTTTCTTTCTTTCTTTGTTCTTGGGAATTCTGAGGAAAGAAGAGAGGTGGACGGCATGTTTATATATGTTTTGGCTTTGACTCATAGATGTGTGCGCTAGGTTGGAGTTTGGTTGCTTATCTTCGACTATGAAGTTGCGGGGATGGGTATTGGCGGTACCAAACTACTACTTGCGCAAACCAACGACTCCCCACAACCGTTCAGTACCACCAACTCAGAGACGACGAGCCAACCACACCTTCCACATTTCGAACGAATCATGCGAAAAGAAATTCTCACGTACGAGATGTGTCGCCCATCCACGAACCTCAAGTATCATGTCGCACAAACTTTGAAATCATCAGTCTCCACGGGTCTCGTGCCGCTATACAATGGCATTGATTTACCTGGATATATAACCTAACTGTTGGCGATACAATCGAGCTGCAAGCGCGGATCAAGAAGTCTACGGAGACCTGCGTTGTCATGGTTTTCTATGACTCCCGCGGAGAGGCGATGGTGTATGGATTTGAACACCCCTACCCACCACCTTACAGAGCATTTTTTCCTTGTACAAGATCAGAATTTCGGGCTTTCGATCCTCCCAAACTTGAGAGGAGATACGGGCTGAGTACGCGTTGTCCTTCCTGGGCATGGTCTCGACGGTGATGTAGTCGCGATCGTTGTAACCGGGTGAGTGTACTGTGACAGGTATTTTGGAGCTGCGGACACTATGTTCGCCTATTGGCCGAGATTGAGACTCGATGATGTATGTTCGCCGGTGAGTCGGGTGCTAGGCTCGATGGAGTATGTACGTTCGCCTGTGAGTCGGGTACTAGGCTCGATGAAGTATGTATGTTCGCCTGTAAGCCTTCAACCCCCAACCCTGATGTGCCACAAAGTGCCATTCCCTGTCAACTCATGCAGAGCCAAGCATCAGCTCAACGCCTACCCTAGCAGTTGCCGGCGTGCTATTACGCGATTTCAGCAAACCGCGTATTTATCAATACATATATATATGCATCTGGAGGGCCGAGTCTTTAACGTTGTCTCTTCGATCACATCTATTTATGCGCGATTGTCCTTAAGTAGTATCAGCACAAGTCAAAGAGGGTTCTCCGGTCACTGAAACCTTCGTGATTCTCATCCCAGTCTACTGCATCTCTTGCAACATATTTGCCAGCTCGCCCTCCCTATCATCACCAAGGTACCTCAGCCGTCTGCCAGAACATCGAAATTATCGGATCTTTTGCGGCAAATCAAACAGCATGTTCAAACTCTCCAACGAAGCTATCATTGCACTTGTCACCCTCGTCACTGGATGCCCTCCATCTATCTTCGTCATCTGGCACCTGATCAGGCGTAGGCGTTGCGTAGATTCGGACCAGGACGCACGTAGTAGGTCTCAAGGTTTTGTCTTATGGTATGAACAGCATGTTAATAGTTCGACAGCGGATCAACTCGACCTCGTTCGTTTACCGGCCCAAATCTTTATCGAGCATGTAAATCTGCTCGTGTCACAGCCCGGCCTCGCCTACCTACCCGATCGATCCTGAACGTTCAATGTGGAATACACGGAAGCTAGTGAAGCGACTCTCGGGCAATGGTGGAAATAGACCGCTGATAACACATTTGGAACTACGTGTGTGTAGTGCAACCCCAGGATGAGTGGATCAATAGGCCAGGAGACGACATGATGGATGTTGTTAGCCGCAGTCGACGCGATACTCACTTATGCATCCTACATTCGGGAGTGGAACTGTTAATAGACGGCTAAGAAAGCATCGTATTCTCATACCGCAATCTCATGCTACCATTCCATACTGCTCCCTTCACCTACGCAACACCAGGAATAGCCACAGGTCCAACCGGCCCACTGCTCGCCCCAATGTTCGCTTGATGCATCGTCCTCGCACCCCATTGATCCGGGTAGTCCACGGCAGTATGAAACATCTGGTAGTTGGCCCACATGATGATATCTCCTTCCTCTACCTTCGGCAACATGATGTATTCCGGTTTGAGTACGCGTTCTTGGATGGGTTTCAACCACGCCCTTATCTCCGCAACGTCATCGATGATAGTGGGTTCCTCGTCTTCGCTCGACCGAACGAATGCGCGCCGGACGCAGATGCCGTGGACCATGAAAGCGCGCTCGCCTGTCACGGGGTTCACCCAGACCATGGGGTAGCGCTTGATATCTTTTTCGTCGTAGGGCCCAAGATCTTCGGTTGACTTCTCTTTGCCTTGACTCACTAGGCCTAGACCGTGGGACTGGCCTTTGCAGTCACCCATCCATTGGTAAGGGTGGGGTGCATACTCGACCCATGAGTGGTCGGCAGTCTTCTTCTCTTGCTCTGTCATCATGTCGTATGTCTGGACGTTGCTGAAGAAGGCGGTCAGACCGGGTTCAGTCTTCATGGTCATGCCACTGCCGTCGTCCCAGTGTATGGTCATTTCTGGAGATGTGGGTCGCTTGATGCAGCGGAGGGTGGTGAACCAGGCTGGGTCGCGGGCGTACAGCGGTGCATCGATATGCCAGCGTTGGAAGCGTGTGTGGCCTTGCGCGTACTCTTCTTCTGGAAGCGGTTTGTCGTGCCATGCGTGTGCGACTTCTTTCTTGATCGTTGCGTCTTTAAGCCCGTAGTGGTCTGATCCTTGGTAGCCTTTGCCGATCAGACGGACATTCTCTGCACCGGGTATACCGACAACATCGCGTCCTCTCTGGACTCGCGTTAGCGCGGCAGTCCACTTGGTTAGAGGTGACTCTTACCGATAGTAGGCCACCCTGTTTGTGGAAGGTCTTCACATCGCCATGGGAATGCACATGTGGTGCTTTGGGATCGAAGCGTGTGACAAGCTCCCATTGCTTGATGGGCGCGAGGTTCTGCTGACCCTTAACAACAACAAGCTTGTGTGTCCAGATCGCGTTTGAGAGCGCTTTGACGTCGGAGTCTACAACACAATGTTAGCTAATCGCATTGCCATTGCCGTGCCGCCAGTGTGCTTACCACTGATGTTGTCGAGATTGAGGTCATCGATCACCGCTCCAAAGTTATGCTTCTCTTTGGCAGTCTTCTCCATCTCCTTCACCGTGAAGGCGGGCTCAGGGGCCAGGATACCTGGTGCCATGATTCTTCGCCGATGTCGAGGAAAATGATGACCGGCAATCTTCCTTCTAGGCGGTGGTCTCTTGCGGTGAGTTTTGAACAGAAGAAGCGAAAGTTCGAGTGGTGAGAACGTAAAGCCCGATGTCATAAGTGTCTACACCATCAGCCAGCCTTGATCTATAATCCCCACGCCACATATATGCTCAAAGTCGAGACCATGTTCATCCACCCACTCTTACTCAACGGCCATCCCCGCATTCCCATCTAAGCACTCGGTCGTTATCAAAGACCCTATCTCAGCTGCGCTTGATACTATAGCGATGAATCTACCGAACGTGCGGGGAATGTTTTCCTGGCAGGCGCCCTTCGCTAAGATCCATGGACGTTATCTTATCAGCATCCAAGTCCCGGCCGAGAGTCAACTCATGGAAGCTGCTGCGCTCGGCCGACTTCGTAATCTGTGAGTTGTGTGAGCGCGGTGGCTGGATAGCCAGGTCAGTCGAAAGCAGTGAGCGCATATTCGCATCCGACTACGATGTGGTGAGATAGCAATCGCTGACCGGGCGGCGCACTCTCACTGCACGGCTGATAACCGCAGTCACTGCAACGCGAGATGCGAGATGCAGTCAGCTGCTCTCGCGATTATTGCATGTGGTGTTCGCGTCATGTCAGATAGAGCCGAGCACATTTGCGACGCGTCGAGCTCGTTGCCGTGATCTTTGGTGTCAGACCGCGCTACAGCGGTTTTGGGGTGGTTTGGTGGAACCTGCGGGAAATGGTTGCAGAATCATAATGGCGCATGCTGTGCAGTAGAATAATGGCAGTGATGAGGTGTCGAACAATGCTATTCAGGGAAACCTCATTCCAGGGTTCGATGGGCATGTGCACGACCACGTGATTGGACATGACTCGCCACGCGTCATCGATACAGGGCTGTCGCAAGCACACCTGGGCAGGCGTACAACCGACATCGACAACTCTTGCGCGTTTTGTTTGATACTTTATTGCAGCTACCTCGTCATACAGCTCTCATACGAGCACTAGCTTCGTCTGGGATCTACATACACGTGCTATGGCCCCCTCACCCCGAAGGATGATCGCTCGCCGCAATGTTGCACTGATGCATCACACGCGGCCCATACGACTTTGGAAACTCAGTCTAGACGGACGACAGCATTAGCCAATGTTGCATTTCCGCCTCATCATGAGAGGAAAAACTTACGATGCTGTGCCATAGCGCGCGGTTGTACCACAAGATGACATCCTGCTCCTGATGCGGGTGCGCATATATGTTCTCGGGCTGCAATGCCGGTCGCATGAGTCTGCTCACAGTCAGCTTCCGAACGAAGAATGAGAATGCGATACTTACTTATCAAGGAACGCCCTGACCTCTCTCAAGTCCTCAACAACCGTCTCTGGCCCACCCGGGCTGCTCTTGAGATGCAGCTTCAATGCGCCTTGACCATGCACTTGCAGCGACTTCTCACCAGTCTTCGGATTCGTCCATACCATCGGGTACACACAGACTTTACTCTTCTCCCATTTCGGCAGCTCGTCCAGCGACTTCTCTAGTCCTTCGGTTTCGAGGGAATGGCCGAGCCGGGTACTGTGCGCTTTGGACATCCAGACGAAGGCGTGCGGCGCATACTCTATCTTGCTGTTCAGGACGATGTTCCGTGTCTCCTCATCGAGTAGCGCCAGCGCACGGCTGCCAGCGACCATCGCCGTAGCTCCCGGCGCCATCTTCATCTGCGTTCCGGCCTCATCCTCCCATCGCACAGTCACATCTGGACCCTTGGGAGTTCGAACAGCCAAGAGACAGCCCACACGCGGAGGAGGAATGTCATACAAAGATCCGTCGAAATGCCATTGGTAGAACCGCGAGGCGCCGGCCTCGCGCTCTTCCGCTGGAATGTGCGGTGGAAGATGGAACTCTTCGTGGTCAATACCTTGGACTTCGAAGCCCGGTGGGAAGCCAAAGTGCCCTTCTGGGACAGGCCCGCGTCCAAGGATATGGACTTGTGGCTGCACCGGGATTGCTGGACGCTTAGGAATGCCGTAGAAGTCGACGCCGTTGTGGTGGGTGAGAAAAGGGTCGTGACCGTGAGCGAAGCCACCGGTTGTTTCTTCGCGGTCGAAGCTGGTATTAAGTCAGATCAGGCGAGTATGGCGGAGTCTGATGACCTACTTCGCAGTGAGAAGATACTGCTGCTGCGGCTTCAGCATCTGCGGCTGCTCCTTGAACACCAACAGTTTCCACTTGTGTAACGCATCGGAAACGAACTCAAAGTCTGCATCCGTGAAATTGTTCAAATCGATGCCGTAGATCTCGGCGCCAAAGTCTACCTGGCTACCTTCCGCGTGCTTGATGGGCACGACGCGTCCGGTAGTCGTATCGGCATGTGGGAGATCGAGAATGGGCTTCTCTGCTTTGAGACGCAGACAGTTGGTCTCTTCGGTTATGACTGCTGTAACGACCATGGTGTTGACTAGTTGGGCAGAAGATGGGGTTGACAAGGCTCTACGATACGTATGTAGAGAGACACGGCAATAATCTCGAGATCATCGTTGAGTATATGACCTATGAAGTCTAGCTCGAGTACAAACGCCTGACTAACCAACCCCGAGAATGCTTGTATGGCGACATTCCGAGCTGTGCATCTTGGTGTGGATGCATTGATACCACCTCGGGCTCCTATCAGCCAGGCTCGGGACCTCGGCCGAGTATCCATCTCCACCACTTTCGGAAATAGCCGCACCCTCACGAGGTTGGCTATACCGCATGCAGATACCATGCATACGCCCATATACACGCCGCGTTCGTCACAGGAGTAAAGATTTCGTTGTTCACGATTAAAGACTGAAATCCCTCGCTCTCACGATGATTGCTCGCAGTCTCACTTCCTCGCACTACAAGACGACCTCCGGTACAAACACACATTACCTGCAAGGTGGTGATGGTTCTGGTCCGCTTCTAGTATGTCTCCATG
This sequence comes from Alternaria ethzedia, assembly GCF_023757985.1. Taxonomy (NCBI): domain Eukaryota; kingdom Fungi; phylum Ascomycota; class Dothideomycetes; order Pleosporales; family Pleosporaceae; genus Alternaria; species Alternaria ethzedia. The sequence continues at coordinate 280,346 of NW_026056202.1, forward strand.
GGCTCGGAGGCTCTACCGAAACATTCTCGCCCCTCGTACCTTCCCTACCCCAAGCCTACAACATTGTTCTTGTCGACTTTCCTGGTTTCGGGAAGACGCCACTAGCAGGTGTCACGAAAGCACTTTCAGTTGAAGGGCTTGTTTCCGACTTGGACGATCTTATCACACATCTGACAAAGTCGGAAACTGTAGCCCCGTCCAAAGCCGTTATCGCTGGACATTCGCTCGGCGCCATTGTTGCTCTGCAGTATACTGCAAGATATCCACAGTCTGTTGCAGGTCTCTTGCTCCTTGGTCCTGGTCGAGCGGCCGGTCACATCACCGCTGTTCGACAGCGCATGCTCGATCTTGCGGCCGCGGTGAGGAAAGAAGGCATCAAGCATGCAGCGGATCTAGCGGCCAAGTCTAACTTCTACGGCGATAGGTACGCACATGATGAGCCCAGAAGAATGTCGAGACCGTGCTAACAGTGAATCCGCAGCCAAAACCGGAAGGTAGACCCAGCATCTCGAGAAGCCGTGAGGCTGGATGTGAGCTCTGCAGACCCCGAGGCCTATGCGCAAACATGTGAAGCTATCGTGGATAGTAGCCACAAAGATCCGCAATACCAGGACATCACATGTCCTGTAGTTTTCGTGGCAGGAGATAAGGATATGATCAGCCCAGTGCAGCGGTCGCAAGATCTCAGTACATTAGTTGGAGGAAGAAGCTGGGTGCATGTTGTGAAAAGTGGTCATCAGCCGATATTGGAGGATCTCCCGGGGGTTGAGAAAGCGGTGCAGCAACTGATGGAAGCCATCATCGAATGAATCATATTGACTCAGCAAACGTACGAATCGACCGCGCCAGTGATGTGAAATGCGATTTTCATCTTGTATCGAGCTTCGTTGCGCTGGATACTACCAGGTGGAAGGGATAGCTACGAGAAATTACGCCAACGCGAAATCGTAATTCGCTAGGTACAGAAGATCATCAAAACTATTGGTACCTACGAAGCCTGAGGCCGAGAAAGAAAATGCAGATTGCGGCTGTTCAAACGTGGTGGCGAGGGGATTGCTCTCTTCCGAGTCATATGTAGGAGGTTGGTCGGTAGTAGATCCTGATGTGGCTGCAGGACGTAGCGAAGGGTGGCTGTCGCCATTGTTGGTCTGATAGAAGTTCCTAACGAGGGTCGAGACGTCGAATTTGGAAGCGGGTGTACCGTCACGATTACGCTTTCTTCTTCTTTGGGACAAGGTCTCGTGCGACGCCTGAGCAAGCAAAGCTTTGAGAAGTCTGACGCCTCTCACCGCAATCATACTCTCTGGGCGCCGCTGCAGGATCTCCAAGACTTCTTCAACAAGTGCACGATGCTCAGAACACTCATTCTCGTTGATCTCGCGATGTAGTACATCCAACAAGAGGGTGATGGATGCTGCGACGGCAAATGCTTGATGGATCCACAAGGTGGGGCCATCTTCCCCGACCAAGGCCTTGTACTCCTTGACGATCGTTTTGGAGGCTGCGAGACATGTTCGGCGGGTGAACGCGAAAGCAGGATTGACGAAACTGTCCAGTAGAAAGGAACGATGAATCATGATGATCTTGTGACTCGACGTAATGGCTAGAGCGCGCCGCGCCCATGGTACCCATCTGGGCCAGCTCGGATCCAACGGTGCGTTCGTCATGAAAACTGGCCTTCCACGAGTGGCCAGTTCTCGAAGTCGTGCATCCCAATGCAAGACCGTTTCGTAACGTGTGTAAGGTGTATTGCTTGATACGAGGCCGTCTTGAAGCTGGGGCATGATTATCGCGATGTTGCGCAAGAATAAAGAATAGCTCGTAGTAGTAGGAACGTCCGCGTCAACAGCGGCCAAATGTTTGTCGTGGCTGTTCAGCGGTGGGGTTGATATCGAGTATCTTGGAATGACCAGGTAACTCTCCGAGAACGGTATGCTGAACCAGTCCTGGCTGCAAAGTTGACACCAGACTCTACGGCCAGTCTCATTTGCTACGACACCTCCACTGGCGTCTGGCCCTAAGCGATGGATGCCCAAAGATTGAGCAATGCGAACAGCGGTTGCGAGATGGATGCTTTGCTTTGTACTGAACCCTAGGAGGTGAGCTGAAACAGTTGCCGTGGCTATAGCTTGGCAAGAAAGGATGCTCAGGTTACTCGTATAGTCTGCCTGGTTGAGGCAAGTGAAGATAGCTTGATACCATCGTCGCGAGAGCTTCTTTTGCTCGGCCTTGTCAAATCCCCATGATTGCGCTCGCAAATCGGTTGCGCACACAAGACTAGCGGCCAGAATAGCGAACAATAAAGCTACCCATTGGAGATCCGTAGATGATTGTTCGATTAGCCCATTATCTCTATCGTAGAAATCTCGGAGTTGCGCCTGGAAAGTAGGAACGAAGTAGCTGCCATGGTACCACAACAGGCTTTCGTGGTGGTATTCTACCAACTGTCGAACTTGGTGAGGGCTTGGAAGAAGTAGTTGAAGCACCGAAAGCTGGGACAAGTCATCAAATATGGATGAACCAACTTCAATCGGAACATCATCCGCGGGTTCGAGGGACGCGACTGTGTGACAGTGAGGCTCTTTCCTTCTTCCCCAAGCGAGGAACTCCAGTACCGTCGCGGTATCTCGAGAAACAGCAGCGTCGTCGGGCTCATCTGCGGACTCATCGGGAAGCCTATCGTTTGGTGTTTCAGGTTGCAGAGTTCCGGGCGGAGTCGCAATGTTCGTCGGGCTTCGCTGGCATGTTTCGCTTTCGAGCTGTGCGACCCGCTGTCGCAAATAGTCGAGCTCACATGATCTTTGGTCGGAAGGACGCGTTGGAGAGCTTACATCGCCATGCAAATCGTCGATACCGCACGTATCTTTTTGACCTCGTCTGATGCAGTTGTCGCAGGGTACCGTCTTACTGCACTTGACTTTCCGCTTCGCACAAGCTGCGCACGTCAACCTGCTTCGCGGATGAGATGCCATGCCAAGTTGAGATTAAGCGGACAATCCGGCGCCATAGTCGAGAAGGATGAAGTTTCCAGTGATAAACACGGAGGTTGCGGGATGGTCGCTTGGAGATAGCCCTGGAGCGAACTGATAAGCGTCGGCACTAGCGCCGGCCGACATTCGGCTCTCATCCTCCCCATTCAGGTGGCGCACGCTTGCATATCATCCCAACGCGTCTCATTGCAGCATGAACACCTCCCATCAAATGCAGCAACACGATAGCGATATGGGCAAGGAACACATACTTATCTATGATAGCGACGAGGTATGGCCCAATCACGTCACGATGAATGATAAGATCAGCCCAGACTACCCCATCTTTTGCTCAGCGCGGTGCGACGTAAGCGCAGCTGTCTATCTTTGACACCTGCCGCGAGACGCAGCACATATATCCTGACTTCATAAGATGAGGATAGCTTGCTATTTTTGTGGAAGATCGGACTCGGACGCAACTTCGAAGTACATCGTCGATCACCTATCTATCCGTCATCGCTTTACTCGAACGGCTGGAGATATTCATCGCTAAACGACTTTTGATGAGCTCAGAAGAAGACTGCTAGAATCACATGGGCGCATAACACAACAGAAGCCCCTCACAATGCACTTTACAGGCAGCATACGCAGTCGCAGCCACGCGGCAAAAGAGAAGATGAAGCTTCGCACAACGCAGCCATCGAGCTGGCAACTTCCTAAGCAAAACAGCAGCATCGCACCGCCCGATGTATGGACCAATGCCGATATGGAGCCAGTACCACCGGAAAAGCGGACTTGGGGCAAGAGCGCGTTCGTAACGTACTGGTTCAGTGACCTTGTTACCATATCGACTTGGAGTTCAGGGTCTGCCATTTTCACACTTGGTAAGTGTTCGATCGTCGAAGTCGTCTTGAGGACATGAGATTGATTGGAATAGGTCTGACGGCAACCGATGCCGTGCTCATAACGCTCGTGGCGGGTATATGCAACGCTTTACCCACGGTACTCAACGGCGCTATCGGCTCGAACCTACATATTCCGTTCCCCATCGCGTCTCGCGCCAGCTTTGGTTACTGGTTTAGCTACTTTGCCATTGTGAGCAGAGGTGTCTTGGCTATGTTTTGGTTCGGGGTTCAAACAGCCAACGGAGGTACATGTGTGACTGCGGTACGTTATAATAAAAATGACCTGATGGATGCGTCTCCTGACATCGCTTCCTAGATTTTGAACGCTATCTGGCCAAGCTTTCGCGATATTCCCAATCATCTACCCGCATCGGTCGGTCTTACAACAGCCGGGATGATCTCATACTTCCTGTATTGGCTCATCCAATTCCCGTTCCTTCTCATCCCGACGCACAGACTACAGTACATGTTCTGGGTGAAGACAATCTTGCTACCACCCGTCGCCATCGGAATGACAGTTTGGGTCGCTGTCAAAGCAGGCGGTAATGGCACTTTCTTTACACGTCCGGCCTCGGTGCATGGCGCTGAAAGGGCCTGGCTCTGGTTATCAAGCATGACTAGCATTACTGGTGGATACAGCACCCTCGCTGTCAATATTCCCGACTTCTCCCGCTTCAGTAAGGATCCTACAGCGCAATACTGGCAGATGCCGGTAATCCCTTTCTTCAAGACTATGGTCGCTCTTATGGGGATCGTTTCTGCATCCGCAGCCCAAGAGATCTGGGGCACAGCCTATTGGACGCCACTACAGATCATCGATACCTGGGATACGCCTGGTGGCCGGGCAGCAGCCTTCTTCTGTGCTTCCATCTGGTTGCTTGGGCAGCTTAGCGTCAACATTAGTGCGAATGCCGTCTCTTTTGCCAATGACGTCACGACGCTAGCGCCAAAGTACGTCAACGTACGTCGCGGATCCATTCTCGTCGCATTTATCGGCGGCTGGGCGCTATGTCCTTGGATCATCGTGGCGTCTGGCAAGGCGTTCCTCAACTTCATGAGCGCATATGCCATCTTCATGGCGCCCATGGCAGGCATCCTCTTCACGGACTACTGGCTGGTGAAGCACAGGAAGTACGACGTCCCCGCTTTGTACGACCCAAGAGGCATCTACCGATACGGTCGCTACGGTACAAACTGGCGAGCTGTTGTCGCAACGTTCGTTACCATCATCCCTCTGTTGCCAGGCCTGGCCAACAAAGTCAATCCGGAGTTGAAGCTCTCGGCCGGTCTCCAGAACCTCTTCACGTTTAACTGGCTTTATGGGTTTTTCCTGTCCATCTTCTTGTACTACTTCTGCAATCTGTTCTTTCCTGCTCAAGAAACCCTCATTCCGCGCATCGTTACGGGGTTTGGGTATCTGGATGGAATCGAGGTTGACAGTGAGGCTGAGAGCTTGTCGCACGGTGGCGAGGCTAAAGCTATGCCTGAGGCTAGAGTGTCTCCTCGGTCTTCCAGCCAGGCTCATGACATCAGTAACTAGAGTACTCGAGCGGAATTACATGTTGAGATACAGAGGGAAATAGGTAGCATTATCTAGATATCATAGCCCATTACATGCAAACGCAGGATAAACGCCCAGTCAGTGACACCACCTACACACTAGAACATACTTGAAAGCCTGAACAAGGTGAACAGCAGCCGCGTAGGATCAAAACCCGAAGTCTTCCAGTTTCTTCCCATCCTCTAGTCCCAAGGTCCAGAGATCCACGTCGATTACTTCACCACCCCACCGAATACCACGTACCTTCCTGACCCCATGGTTTTGGAATCCAAGTCTGCGGAAGAGCCTCTTCGCCTCTTCATTCGTATCGTCGGTCAAGCCCGCAATCTCCTTCGCACCTTTCTCCTCGCGAAAGTACTTGATCAAGCCCTGGGCAGCTTCCGTCGCATATCCTGCAGAGATAGAGGTACGAAGTCAGTATATGTCTCACATGCATTTCGTACAGCTAGGACTTACCCTTCCCATGATACCGCTCCATCATGTTGAAGCCGACATCCGGCATGGTGGGTGCTTGCTCGCCTGCAACACGTCCTAGTTGCATGCTCACAATCCCAATGCGCTCTAATTTCCTCTGTGAAAATGGAACTCCGGTCTCCTCGTCACCTGCAGGCGATTCTGGTTTCAAGCTGATGATGTACCGCCCATATCCACTCGCACGAAGCTTCTCATCTCCAGAAGCGGCGATCTTTCGTACTGCTTCCAGATCTGGTACGTCTTTGATCACGCCAGGGTACCGTCGAACAGATGGAGCGCCGTGATAGAGTGCAAGGGTAAAGTCGCACTGTTCGTCAGAGGAGGGATCGAGATAAGAGAGGTAGAGACGTGGAGTCGAGATGTGGAAGTCGTAGGGTGACATCTTGAGGCTAAGAGCTGGCAAATCGACGTTTGGTAGTTGTATTCAAGCATCTACGCTCCCAAGCTTTATTATAAGCATTTCTTCGATGCGTCGACGGAATGCTAACACCGGCCTGGACTCGGATGAGTCACCTAGGCTGACCATCCAGGCAACCAGAATGCTGAGCGCTAGGTAGTATAAGGCAGCTCGTATGTCGTGTTGCTCGCATTCTGCGTCTTCTCTTCCAGATGGAGCGGTCTTCTACATGAACCCCGGGCGACTCTACTCCGGGCTCGCTGTCATTCGATCTCAAGTCCGGGAACTTTGTTCCGAGTATGCGCGCTCCTGGTCTTTCGACATTGCGACAGAGTCGGACATGTCTGAGGAGTCAGATTCTTATCGCAGGCATGAGTCAAGATATTGATGCCAGCGCGATAGCCTTTCATCGTGTCCCAGACGAGACTCAAAGAGACGCAAGAGTGACGTTACGAGAGGGTAGCAAAGCCACTAGGCTTAAAGCGGCAAGGTGTGAGATGATAGTGGGGAACCCCCGCCTTCCGATGAACTCTTCTTTTGATGGCTCGACACCTGGCTTCTTCAGATCTCCCAACGTCAAAAACCTAGAAACGACATCATGGCGCCACTTTCAGGATCCGCCAAGAAGAAGAAGCAGAAGGAGAAGGAGAGAGAAGTCCAAAGGCTCAAGGTCATTGAGGAGCGCCAAGCGGGGTCGGACACCAGCCCGGACGATGAGATTCCCGCTACCCAAGCCTACGGACCCTGGGACGAGCCAAAGGAGAAGTGGGATGCGCGTCTGATGGCTCAGCCCCCGAGCGACGCTTCGTGGGATGCTTTTGAGAAGCGTGCAAAGGCGAGGAAGGGGAAGGCTATCGAGTACCAGCCCGCTGCCGTCCCAGATGAGCAGACTATGCACGTAGATGCATCAACCAAGTTTGATAGCACTGCGAAACCCGTTCAAAAGATCGTCTTTGCTTCTGGCATCAATGTGGACGAGTATGTTCAACTTTGTCCAGATTCGTGTTAATTTATGCTGATAGTATTCAGCACCATCGTCGACGTCATTGCCAATGCAGATGCTACTTTCCGAAGCGCAGTCCGCGTCTTCATCGCCGGAGACGTCGAGAGGAAGGAGGCCATTGAACTTACCAGCGCCGGTGTAGAGAAGTTGACCAAAGCTTTGCCTCAACTAGAGATTATCGCTCTTCACGGTACATCGAAGCTCACGCGTACCGCATTCCCAACTATCCTCAAGAACTGCGCAAATATCGAATCCGTCACTCTCACCGTCGTCCAAGGCCAAAAGTCAAAGCGCATCCGTCTCAATAGCACACTCGACTGGTTGACAGATAAGACTTTCGTCCCGAAGTTGCGGTACCTCGAGTTCCGTGGCGTCTACCATGAAGCGTTCCGTCGCGAGTTCCTTGAGTTCCTCACAAAGTGCAGGCCTGCGCTGGAGATCGTTTTCGAATATGACAGGCCCGCTGTCCTGATCCGGGATATGGAGACTATCCCACTGGACCGCGTTCCTGCTGCCGGTAAATGAAGCACGATCAATTGAGCGAGATCTGTGCGGCTCTGAGCGGAGTAGCCACCGCAGACCCAATAGGAAGACCATGGGATAAGCCCGGAGACATCGGTTCGCAAAAGATGCGGTACTCACTACAGCTTATGAAGCGATCAAAAAGCCACGTGCAGTCGATCGAAGATCATTACTGATCTGTCGATGACGAAGCAATAAATACAATGAATGAGAAAAGCGGCTAGTCTTAGCTGAAACAATTCAACGCTACAAGAGCTGCGGATCCGATGCACGATACTACGTATGATGTTAACTCCGCCACGAAGCGTGCGCAATACCTTTGTCATCCCGCTTGGGAAGCGGGAGTGACGAGAAGATCACGATTCTCAGTGGCAGTAGCCAGAGCGTTTTGCAAGCCGAGGTCTCACCAGTCCCAATGAACGATCTGTGAAGTCATCGCGAAGTCCACATGCTTGCACCCAAAATTTCATCAACAACTTCGTACGCCTGGTGTATTCTCATTATGCTTTACAACTAAGACATGGCACCTTTCTTACGTCCGATCTATCAAACTCCGACCGCGAGAGCGAGTGCGACGGGGAAGTGGACCCGGCCGCTGTCTTGATGGCACTTGTGCATCAGCCCAGGCGCTAAAGGGAGCTAACGCGGACTTTATGCACGCTGCTGACACTCTCAAAACAGAATCGCGCCAGAGTGAGCCTCACTACTTCCTTAACACCTTCAACAGTGTTGGGGCTATGCTGCTTCTCGAAGCGGGGCTCGAATACATAGGTCCGATTCGCGAGCTGTCATCGATCTGCATATATGCTCGCACCCGCTCGGAGGATGACATTCCCATACACAATTTCCACCTGCCCACATGTCAGCAACTCCGATGCCATCTGGGTTTGACTATGCAGATGCTCCTATCGAGTTAGCCTGGTCGTCTCAGCGACCCGAGCTCCGCGATGAGACGGAGGATTGGATGGGTGTGACCAATCCAGTTGAGAGGCGAAAACTACAGAATCGCTTGAACCAGAGAGCACGGAGTAAGTTGTCCTGCAGATCGACCGCCAAAAGGAAGAAAACCAGTTCTGACATGTTACCAGGGAACCGTGCACAAAAGAAAAGTGCTCCAGCCAAACAGCCGCGCCGTGTTGTCATACCAGACGAGGCCAACGAGAGCGACGCGTCGGGTCGTGAAGGCAGTTGCAGCACATCCGACCTATCTCTGAACGACCTTAGCGAACCCGATGCCGCCATAGCGCAAAGGTCATGCATGGCCGCCCACCCCAAGGTGCAGGAGCTCATGCGCCGCTTTTCCGAACACGCATACGCCAGCTACATGCAAGGCACACCCGCCCTGTCCCACTTGCCGCTGCTACTCAAATACAACGTCGCCAGTGGTCTCGCAAGAAACGCTGATATCCTGGGTGTCACTGCACAATACTACGATTGGTATGGCATCTCGCCACTCAACAAACAGGGCCCGCTCCTAGGTTCCGACGCAGGGGCAGAATGGCCAGCATGTCTCCAACCCACCGAACTACAAAGCTCAGTAGAGCATCATCCATGGCTGGATCTCTTCCCGTGGCCTAAGGTGCGAGACAACATGCTACAAGCTTTCCAACGCACGGAGCCTATCGACTACGAAGATGCGCTATGCCATGATATCTGCGAGTACAACCATCTGGACCGTAATCCCATACTGATAGTTTGGGGGCCGCCAGAAGACCATCGCAGTTGGGAAATCGATCCGGTGTTCCTGGAGAAGTGGGGCTGGCTGCTAAGTGGATGTCCGGAAGTGTACGAAACGACGAATTATTGGCGGGCGAGGCGAGGCGAGAAGCTTTTTACGCCACAGCAGTGGCATAATGCTATACGGAATAGTTTGCCGGAGGAGCTGCACGCACTGGTAGAGATAGGGCTGGGGTGTCAGCAGAGCGCGCCGGTAGATCTGCACCCTGCATAATGTCGCCATGGGTCGGGCATGCGAGAAGTATATAAACCACGATTGCGCTGCATCGAATGGTTCGTGGGGGTACGAATATGGCTACTGGCGAATAACATGAACCATGTTCACACGACTGCAGAAGCCATAGACCACCTCGGACGGCATCGCGAGAACGATTCGCTACGAACCAATATCACGAGAACGAGTCGCTACGAACCAATGTCACGAGAACGAGTGCGAAAAGCATGCAGGTCTCCGTGCGGGCCAGTCTCAGCAATTTCAGAGCAAGTGGTCTGGATTCCGATTTACGTATAGTGGCAGATCGTCGGCGGCAATGGGTCATCAATATAGCATGAGGTTGAGAGCGGCGGACTAGGCGACGTATCAGACGGCGGCTTGGATTTATGTGCCGGTTAGAAGTATGGGGGTATGCGCCGACGTCATTAGTGACAGGAGTGTGTGGTTTGAGAAAGGATGGGGGTTGGGGCTGATAAATGAGTGTATTTGGCTGTTATGCAGCTTTTTATCTAGCAATAATGAACAGTATGATCTTGGACCAAGGATGTGTTGCCGTATCGATGGTTGTTGTAGCTATGAATTGCCATTCAACGCTGGGTGTGTTCTGTCAACATAGTATGTAAGTGACTAGCCATGACGCCATTGCCTAGATGTAGAACATGGTGTCCTTGAGCCTGGGATGGATCTGTACATCCGACGCGCTCGGGTCCAGCGACGCACCCCCAGCTGCCGAAGAGTCAGCGACGGAGTTCCCGGCGCTCGGCGTCGGTGTGTCGAACAGGTTCGCCAAGTAGCAACGAGCCCGCTCACAGGCCAGATCGGCGTAGTATGCTGGTGGGCACAGACTGACAGCCTTCGTCGCACGACCGAACAGATAACACATGTTGTGGGTGAGATCTTCCACGATATCAGCGATGTTGCCAAACTGTGGCGGGACCACTTTCGCGTAGATCTGGCGGAAGATCTCGTCGTGAACGATATAGTAGTGGCAAGGACGCGCTGTTCCTTGGAGTGCGGCATGTGCTTGAAGAAAGAAGTCCCAGTTGCGGGCCTCTGTCACCCCCCGATCGACAACGGTACCAGGCTTCGTGTTGCCAGAGCTCTTTTCCCCAACACCATCGCAGTCTTTGTCCGATGTTGGGTAGAAGCGTGTCTTGTGTCGCTTACCACAGATGACAACCGTGAAGCGTGGAAGACCCTTCTTGGTATCAGGCGCGGGGTACAGTGCCTCGCATGCCTTTCGCAGCTGGGGAAGCTCCTGTGACAGCACCATGTCGTATTGTCCCTCTGATACTCCGTCGCGGTAGATGAGAATGTTCTCGGGGAATGCAGGGTGCTTGCCCTTGGTCTTCCAGAGGTTGAGACGCGACTTCAACATTTCGGAGAGATCATCGACGTTTTCCTGCCTTCCGCGCTGGATGCGCAACGTCGCAGGCCATTGTCCAAGGAATTTGTCGACGGAAGCGACCATCGCCGATACAGAAGGAGCGTTAGAAGCCGAGCCTGGAGAAGGGTGGGTCACATCGATACCGACCACCATCGTCTTGTTCTGATCGATGATGCCAAGGCTCTTGTTTTCGACGATCTGGTTGATGCCACCGAGCTTCAAATTGAACTTCAGTGCGATGTTCGCAATGTACTGATCTCGGCCGCGCTCCTTCCAGAGCTTGGAGCCAACAGAACAGATCGTGTGAAGGCCATAGTCTCTATCGGCGAGTGTCTTGATGCGCTTGTATAGGGGGATGTTTGCCTCTGGTAGCACAATGAATAGGAGGTTCAAAGCACCAGCCGCTCTCTGTAGATACGGGCCGAGGGTGGGATCGTCTGGATGCTGTAGTTGAAGACGTTGTGGGGGAAGGGGTGGCTGGGCGTTGACACCAATCTTGAGCAAGCCTTGGTAGAACTCCTGCATCACAGCACCGAGAGCTTGGCCATCGAAAGAGTCGCGTTTACCTGGCATAGATATCATGACTGTGGACCATTTCGGTAGGGACGCGCCAGTATTGAACTTGATGTTCATCATATTCCAACGGCCAAATTTCTGGTCGACAGGAGCAGTCTTGTCACCTTTGTAGATGACCCTTGGGCAGGTGAGAACTCGACCAGGTACTTTAATCAGACCCGGTGTGATGGTAAGACCAAAAGAGCGCTTGTAATTGTCAGCGAAAGGACTTCACAGCGCAAGTGGGAACTTACCAGCAGAACATTGGTGTCCTCGTCCAGACCGACGGTCGATACACCCTCATTGAGGATGGACCTCGCGTTCTCCCACGGCTTGCGTACAGCGTACTGAATCATAGTCTGTGTTTGGCCACCATCAAGCTTGGCTTTGGATGGCTGGCCCGGAACGACGACGCAGACCTCCGCAGGAAGGTACATGGGGTTTTCTCGGTTGCCGCAGTTGACGACGGGCAGCTCGGGGTGCTGGAGGATACGATTGTATGCTACATAACGTTAGTACCGGGATACCATGGAGGGAGAGGGTGACATACTCGTCTTGAAGAAATCGAATACAGTAATGTATTTTCCCGATCCAGCAGGCGCTGGGCCCTTGGGCTGGGGCTTTCCTTTGCCCTTGCCCTTTGCAGCACCCGCCTCCGCCTTGGGTGCGCCGGATGAGCCTGCGTCAGCATCGAGCCAGAACTCAACATCCTTGGCGCCTGCACCGTGGCCCTTGATGCGTGGCCTGTTCGCCAGCTTATGCCCGTCATCCTTCCTGGCTAGACCAAAGATGGTCTTGATGCGAGGAATGACCTGCTTGGCTTTGTTCCGCTTCTCAGCCAAATGCGTGGTTTGGACGCGGACCAGCTTGAGAAACTTTTCCAAAGCAATGGTGTTTCGTGTACCGTAGCTGTGCATGAGGCCCGGAAGAGGACCAGAGTGGTAGAAGGCTCCATGACTGACGTTGATATTGACCAAGATGCGGCAAGTTGCAATGCGCACGCTGGAGAAGAAGCCGCGGATGACTTCGAGCCCTGAGCCGAGATCACCCCTTGTCGCATTCTGATTCAGGGAGAAGCTCTTCGATGAGCCTATCGTGGCTAGGTTATTGGCAGACTTGACGTAGTGGTTCAGGAAAATATTGAGCGCCTGCGTCAATTCTTGCTTGTCGCCCAAGGACTGGCTGAGGTTGGTAGAATTCATCCAGTCGACCAGCTCACCGATGCTGTACGTTCGGATATACTTGACCTTGATCTTGTAGACCGTGCCGTTGTCTGCTGGTTCGTCTTCACCTTCGCTGCGGTACTGAATCTCAATGATGTCTTCGTCATGCTTGAACTTCGTCTTGGAGACAAGTGTTTGACGGAAATCAGTCGCGACGTCGCCTTTGAGAGGAGCCATCTCCGATGACTGAAGCAAGAGCTCCATGACCCGGTGACGTTTCCTTCCAGCGGCTTCTGGTTGGACGTCAACATCGTAACGATACAACACCATATTGGAAGGTGGGAGCAGCTCAACATAGTTCGCCGTGAGCTCTACCTTGACACCTTTGGTGCCGTATCCGGGTCTCGTTGGATTTCCTTCTGATAGCGACAGGGCGCTGAGATCGAGGCCTTTCTTTCCGACAGGATGCAAAGTATCTTCAACTTTTGCGACCTTTGGGTCTAGCGGATGAGAGTTGCTGTACCAATGTTAATTCTGGACGAACCGAAAATTGATCAATACCTTACGGGAAGATCTGGATGCCTTGCTGGCCACCGCGGGGCGGTCCACCATACCCTCCTCTGCCGCCACCACGGCCTCCGCCTCTATCACCCCGAAACCCACCGCCTCGATCCCCTCGGAAGCCGCCACCTCCATAGTCGCCTCTCCCTCCTCCTCCACGTCCACCTCCGCGGTCTCCACGAAATCCTCCTCTTCCTCTGTCACCGCCTCGAGGTGCGCCTGACATAGTTGAATGGCTGAGTGAGGCTTTCGGACTGAAGAATTGGCGCGACGTGCGACGAGCTCAGCGATCTGTCTGACACGCTGCCCTTGTGGACTAGATGCTTTGGGATAAGGTTTTGTAGAGCAACCTTCGTATGAAACAGCAACACTGTTCCGATGGGAATGCTCGCAAGACCCCAAAGGCTGAGAGATGACGAGAAAGCGATGAGGCGAGGCATTGGCAGCAAACACGCTACTTAAGTGGGGCAAGCTACGCGCCGACCCACACCCCGCCCCGCGTCGTCTCATTCCACGTCGAACGCCAGCGCCCGACTTTCATTCCTTTCACTTCGCCAGCTGCCTGACTGCATACTCACCGGTTTGTTACGCTGCAGAGACCTTGCAGATGCCTATCAAGTATGCTGGTGCCTGTTCTTCCCCACGCCTGTAAGGTGTGCCAATCCAAGCTGCTCCTCTACCTCCACGGCTACAACCGCTGTCCAGAAAAGGGCTCATGGGAGCGCATTACCGAACACGAATCTTCGACCGGCAACGAGTATGGATACTGGTTCAATCTTTATTATAATGAAGCCGTCGCATTGGCAAAGGGTGGCTGCGAATTGATGATGTGGCTTCTCACCCTTAGCCGGCGTGGAACCACAGCGAACAGTCAATTGCGCGCATACTTCACGCATAACTCCGAGGAACAGCTTGTGCTAGACTGGGTCAATGATATCAATCAATATACGGACGGTAAAGACTTTGCTCGCAAGCTAGTGCTGTGCGTCGAGGCTGAGTACGTCCTCCGTGGAACACGGCTTCTTTGCTAGATCAGTGCACTAATGAAGAATGTGGCTCAGTAACGTAGCCGCTACGGACATCAAACCCAGGCTGCCAAATCTGAATCCCGCATCCGCCGAAACCATGTCGACGGCTCGCGCGTGGCTGCAGACGTGCTCCGCCACGCATAACGCGTGCGGCCCTAAATCCCGGCGCACAACGACAGGCTCTGGTATCTTGAAACCGCGCCGTCTCATCAAGATCTTCAAAAGGCCCAAGGGCTCAGCCACAGATCCAGAGCTATGCCTGGTGGAGACAACAAACATCGAACGGCCAAAGTATGCTACCTTGAGCTACTGCTGGGGAGGAGATCAGCCAGTGAAACTGAGAAGAGGCAACATAATCTCATGGCGGTCCAAGCTTTCGTTCAGCGATCTCCCACGTACGCTGAAAGATGCTATACTAGTGACGACTGAACTAGGGCTTGAGTACATCTGGATAGACGCTCTTTGCATAGTTCAGGACGACGATGGCGACAAGATTGTAGAGCTCGCCCGGATGGGCGACATATACTCGCATGCGCATGTTACCCTGCTAGCTTCACGAAGTCCCAGGGTGCAGGATGGGTTTCTACAATCCAGATACATCCCCCGGGAAAGAGGTTTTCGGTTACCCTACCTTTGCAAAAGCGGCAAGATAGGTTCGGTAGTTCTCTGGACAGGCAGAGACATGGGCAATGCTGAGCCAATCCACCAACGTGGATGGTGCTTCCAAGAGCAAATCCTTTCCCCCCGCATCCTAGAGTTCGGTACCCATCAGCTGCGGTATCTATGCACCGCCAATCGCACCGATGAAGTCGTCCCGGAGACAGATGGGTGGATCACGAATTCTGAAACGTTCGGGGCATATGGAAGTGGTCATTCGCTTGACTTACCAGCTCACTGGTACACGTTACAAGCGACTGGAACCGATTTTCTGGATCTTTGGGAACGCATTGTTGTGCACTACAGTCACTTGAGCCTGAGCCACAACACTGATAAGCTGCGTGCCATCTCGGCTGTTGCGAGAAAGTTTGGACAGTCCTCATCTGTGCGATACTACGCTGGGCTCTGGGCAGAACACCTGCCGAGCCAATTACTTTGGGAAGTGGACCGTGACGATCGGAGCTCACGCAAACCTACCCGGGCCTCTAAATGGGTGGCTCCATCATGGTCTTGGGCATCGATAGAGGGACCTATCAGCTACTCATTGATCGATAGCCATTCGATCGTGTGTCAACGATTGAACGTCATCGTCGAGAATGCCACGTCTAAAGACGACTTCAGCGACGTGCTCGACGCTGAACTGAGACTTCGAACGTTAACCCTCCATGCTAAAATAGGGAAACACGAAAAACTTTCCCAATCATGGGGACACGAAGCAGCTTCTCGGTCATGGGGTTTCAGTAGCAAGGCTACGCGTTATCGAGCCGACGAGGACGCGACTACCGGTGCACAAGAGGATAATTGGTCATCTTGGCATCCTACTTTCGTAGATCCGAAGTCTGGAAAAGCCTGGACCGACATACATGGTCAGTGTGATGAATACACTGCGGGATGCCATACTGTGTTGCTAGCTCGTATTACCATAGGACGGGGGCTCATTCTGGCAATGCAGCCGCGAACCAAGAAGTACACGCGCGTTGGTATTTTCCAGTTGGGCGCAAACATAGAGGGTGACCGTCGCTGGGAGCAGAGAGATATTGCCATTGCTTAATACAGCACCGTTAGTTCTTTACCATTGATACTGTCTCGTTCTCTTTCTGACCCTTCGAAACAAGAGACATCCCGTGTTGCGCCTGTAATGCCACTTTGTTGTTCGCAAGGCAGAAGCGGCCAGGCTGAGCGGAGAAATGACGAGACGACGACACGCGGTGAGGCGAGGGACCGGTAGCAAACACGCGAAGTGGGGGTAAGCTGCAAGCTATCCGCCGCCGACACTTTTGACACGCGACGCGACGTTACTTGTGCACTCAGGGGCGCCAGGTGTGGGGTCAAACGGGTTTCTAGCGTCCGCAGTGGTACATAAATATACTTGGAAAACAGCAGTCGATGATGTTGGCGGTATGATGAACTTCTGGGGTCATTGGGGCGTTGCGAAACTGAAAAGCACGGACATGCTTTTGTCTATCTCAATCCTTCCTGCCCCCCAGGGAGGGTACACATGTTTTAATTACGCTGCAAAAGGAATATCTCTATACTCGAATCGCTCCCATTGCCCTGTAGCTCTCTGTACGCGTCTCCCTGTCTCCTTCCGGTGAAAGCCGCTCGGCTGGGTGGCCGCAGCCCTTGGTGTGACGGTTGTGGGGGCGGAGGAAGCTGTTTCTCAACGTCTGGCTGTGGTCGCTTCTCCATGGTCGCACCGCGCCGTATCTCGGGACGCGACTGGAAAGCTTGCATGCGATATGAGCCCTGCTCGGATTTCCCTGCCGATGACGATGACGTTGGTGCGAATTTGCCTCCGAGGAAGTTGTTTGATGGCCGGCGGCGGGACGATGCTTGCGACGTGTTGCCGAAGACGCGTGGGAACAGTTTGTTCATGAGGGGCTTGCAGCCTGGGAGGCAGCCGCAGATCACTCCTACACCGCTCTCTACCGACATGATGACGAACGTGGTAGCTCCGTACCCTGTATATTGTTAATTGGTGATTGCGCACAACTGTGATTCGATGGTGACCCACAAAAGACATCGTAGGAGACGAGGTATAGGTGTGTGTAGTACAGTCGCACGACGCCGGCGATGCATACACTAATCGCATGTCAGCCTGATCCAAAGTAGATCGCGAGATGTTGACATACATAACACCAAGCGAAAACATGCTCGTCAAAGTTACGCGCTGACGGAGCGATACTTGGACGTTCAAAAGGTTTCTCGCGGGCCATAGGAAGATGACGAAGTCGCTGAATGTGTTTTGCGCCGAGTGGAAGTAGTAGATCGCCTTGATGTTGAGGCACTTGGCTGTGTTGATGTACTTGAAGATCTCCCAGTACGTGCTGGCGGGTCTGCAGTGGTTGTTAGCATAATATGCAATAGTTTAGATGATCACGTTTGCTTACGAGCATTGGAACAGGGTGATGAAGAAGCAGGCCGTGTTCAGAGTGACCGTGTAGAAGATCATCAAGCGGCAGAACCACTTGTCGAGCTTCGACGGAAATATGCCTGGAAAGCTGTCAGTAAGTACACTTTCAGAATTTTGCATATGCTGCGCACTTACGTATGTAGGTGAGAAGGATTGCGACCTTCATGAACGTGATGATTGCCGTGAAGAGCAGTTGAGTCGACATGCCCATCTATACTGTTGTGAGCATGAGAACACCACCTCGCAACGCGCCACATACTTGGGCAGCTTTCATCGTCCCGAAAAGTCGCTCGGGTCGAACGTCCCCTGATTGATATCAGCTATATCGCATGTGATGGAGTCACGATCTACTCACATAAGTGGTAGCCCATTTGGTAATCTGGCAGCATCGATATGATGAGCATCACGTTGCTTCCAACCGACATCACCTACACAGGTCAGTGCTCTACTCTCAGCTCGCCAGACGAATCCTTCTGTCACTTACGGCTGCCATCAGCATCGTCCAGTCATCCCATCCCAATGTATTGACGAGCACTGTCCGACAGTAGAACCGACATGATATGAACCCAATGACGAGAACAGTCAGTGGGACCAGTATCGCCAATGCCAATGTAAGATGGTTCGCCGGGTCGACATAGTTAGGCGGTGGAAACGATGCGAACTCCTCCGCGGTAGGAAATCTCGAAGTCATGATGAGTAAACGCCAGCAAAGACAGCCGCAAAAACAACATAAGTCCTCCGCGGGTACCAGAAAAGCATTCCTGAATCACTCGGGAGCGCCCGCGGCCATTATAACCGGCATGCTCGTAATAGGAGCCGGCATACACACCAACTACCCCGCGACCTGTAGGAGCAGGAGTTGAAACTTACTTGAAGTGAGCTACGCACGTCCCGCGCATAGTGTGAGTGGCGCTGCGCCTGCCACCTGCTTGAAACGACACCATCGCCCGAGGGTCGCGACTGGTCCAGACACTTGCTCATGTTTGTGCGGCTGAAGGCACCCGAGGCCGGGTCTTCCATGTTTTCCATGTGGCTTTCGACTTGTTAGCCCGCCAAATGATTACTTGGGATGGCCTGTGTTGAAGCCTCTAACGGAAACATCCATCTTTGGGTAAGCAAAGTCAATTGCGCCTTGAGTCCCAGTGACGTTTGAAGTCGAACATCATGAGCGCATTGCTTTTTGTTACGATCGTCAGTAGCCGTGGAAGTGCACTCCACTCATGGAGCGTGCCGCAGTGATCGTACTGATCTTCCCATAGTTCCCATTGTAGCGCACGTGGCCGCAAAACCGTTGGCAGACCAAAGCGCACTTACCACATTCACACATGACGTCCGAAGGAGCATCAACATCGGTATCAGCAGGACAATCGTGACCCTTTGCAGCACGGTGAAGGTCGGCGAGAGGAGAACTCCTCCAGCACCTCTTTACCTGTCGACCAATTACAATAATGCAATAATCTGGCAAGTCCCAACGTGCTTGAGCGTGGTGGTGAGGGTTCGCAAAAGGGCAGGTGGTTTCGCTTAGTCTGACCAGCCCGCATTAGCTAGCACAGGGGCGCAATAGATAAGGCTGGACATTTGCTGAAACTTCGTATAAAATGCCCTATAGCAAGCTCCCGTAATGACATGGATGATAGAATGTGGGCGTGTCCTGTACCCAGGCACCGGCGTTTGAACGACGCACGTGCGACATGGGATGAAGGAAGCGGGTCAGTATACCGCGGACTTGGCTCATGGATCGCCTGAGGCCGGCACTGGGGGCGGAAGGAAGTGTGGCTAGTTCAGGTTTCCAGATGGCATCCATCGCGTTCATCAAATCTGCGGATCGCACGGTCGAGGGTTGTGATGATTGAAGTGAAAAGGAGTGTAATGGTACGGCAATTGACCGAAATGTGTCATGGCAGTGGTAGGTGACAGCGGCAGATAATTGAGCTACGGTTGAAGTTGCGGATGATGGCGTTGCTTGGCGCACCGTTCAGCTCCCCACGAGCGCGACAATGAAATTCCTACGTTAGCGTCGGTGTCCACATGTCAGTACCATTTGCGGCACATTGCCGAGGTCTTATCGTAGTGCCACTTCCCAACCTCCTACAAGACGCACCTCTGCTTCCCACCTACCCTCCCAGGACACCGCATGCAAACCTCGTCACGAACGCTGTGTACGTCATCGGCGTTGCCCGGATTTTCTCACGCATCTGAGTATCGACACGACCCCCCATTCCTGCGACGGGTGACTTGTCAGCCTGACGCGGCTGGTCTGCCGTCATCGATCACCGGCGTCTATCAGCCACTTTATCGTAATTTGGGCATACGCAACGCACGTACCGAATTGCGATACATACGCATCGGACATATGCGAGCGAGCGTAGCCCGCTTCAAAATGCTCTAAGAGTGTTCGTCAGGGTTCATGCTCGTAGCCACACCGTCGCATTCAATTATCTTCCAAATACGAAATGTCCACCACTTTTGCTCATACGGGAAGGATCTTGGGTGGGCGAACATTCAGACTTCTTACAATTCTTCCTGCACTCGATGAAGATGAGCCATTACATTGCGAATGCCATTCCTTCGACATTGACGAGGCTCCTCCGTACGAAGCGTTGTCTTACGTATGGGGCGATTCAACACCATCTGCCAACATATGGTGCAATCGTCAGTGTATAGAGGTTGCCTCATCGCTTTCGCAAGCACTGAAGAGGCTACGTTGTCGAGAAGCCAAGCGCATCATTTGGGCGGACGCAATATGTATCAACCAAGCAGATGAGGGCGAGAAAAGTCACCAAGTCCCGATGATGGGTACCATTTATTCATTGGCAAGAAGGGTCGTTGTCTGGTTAGGCCAGGGAGATGCGCAACAGATACGACTAGCCTTCGAGGCCAGTAAAACAATTGCCGACGCTTGTTATGATTACGATGAGAGACACGGCAACATTTCAGATAGTCTCGCAGACCATGACGAAGTCGATCTCCCGGAAATCGCGGCCTCTACCACCGTACTAAGTAGCCTCAAGGAACTTTACAATCGACCTTGGTTCTATAGGATATGGTGCATCCAAGAAATTTGCTTAGCTGCAGACGCGATAGTCATCTGGGGAGACGAAGAGATATCTTGGTCAGCTCTAGCTATAAGTGCCGCATGGATCCTTGATAGGGATGATCGTAACGGAAATCAGTTAGCACTTTATGAGCTAGACAGCGCACATGCGGTCAAGATGAGCGAAGAAGGCACGTATTCACTACTAGAAGCGCTGCAGGTCTTTTGCAATTATGAGTCTTCTGACCCATGCGATAAAGTCTACGGCCTACTAAACATCGTCTCACCAAGGTCAGAGGTAGAAGCTTTAGGCGTCGACTATACAAAAGACTGGGATGAGATATATGCCGACACGGTGTTGGTTTACATTCAACTTTACGCAAGACTGACTGCGTTTGGCTACATTGAGCACCATATCAACTATGATGGGCCTAGTCCTGAGAAGTGGAGATTCATTGATCACGATCTCATCTATGATGGGCCTGGTCTTGAGGATTTTGACGTCATTGAATACAGATCATGGGTCCCGCGGTGGGATCGTCAGCATTCTCGTACGCCAATAGGATTACCCGAATATTTATGTCCCTGGAGTGCATGTGGAGAACACAAAAGGACTATTACTGTCGGCAGCTTGTCAGCTCTGGGAAATCTCTGTCTCAAAGGTGTGACGTACAGCAGGGTGTCTGAGGTTGAAGAGATCATGGACTATCACAATCTGTCAGACCCTAAGTATATCGGCGGCCCAAAGCCTACCGAGGATGCCAGAGAAGGCATACCTGATACCGAAGATGTCCAAGCTATCGACAATCCACCCAAAAGACATCCATTCATCAAATCTTACGAACGTACGGTAGCCAAATCGTCCCCAGAGAGATTCGCTCGTACGTTGACAGCAGGTAGCTGGGTGAGTGGTCTCGACAAATACCTACAGCTTTCAGATGAAAAGGTGAGACACAGCAAGGCTTGCTCACGTTTGCTGCGCCGACTGATCAATCTTCAAGAGTCTGGTGATCAGGGCGAGTACGCTCACGATGGCGATTCAGCTTTGTTCGAAAGAAGGGCCTATCATGTTTGTGATCACCGACGCCTGTTCTGGACGGAGAAGGGTTCGTATGGCCTCGGCCCACAATGCATGGGAGTCGGTGATATCGTGGTGGTGTTGTACGGTGGTAACACACCCTATGTGCTGCGACCGAGAGGAAGCAAATATGTATTCATGGGTCAGGCTTATGTCGACGAAATCATGAACGGAGAAATTTTCCAGGGTCCAGCAGTGGGAATACCAGAGGAACAAACCTTTTGTCTTATTTGAGCAATGGGATAGTCAATGATCACGACTATGGAAGAGTATCTTGGTTCTGTAGGAGACACAACTTGGAAGCTCTTGTGTTGACGATACTTCTCTTTTTTTGAGAGGACCTGATTGGACGGGTACATATAGATTTCGGAAGTTGTGAGTCGCTCGTTGCGATGTGTCATCAAGTGTACCATGGGATGGAGGTGACGCAACCAGGACACAACGTTCAAGTGATAGCAATCACAGTCCTCAGGGCGCTTTGATGTGATCAACATCCCCATCACTGCCCAACCCCGTCGTCTCCTCATCAGAACTCATCCGTTCCTCACTTTCAGAAGCCTGACCGTCACCCCTCTTAACCAACTCTCTCGCATACAGCAACCGAATCGTAAGCGCAGTCGCAATCAGCGCCGCACTCAAAAACGCCACCGTAATAAACCCCTTCCGATACTGCGGTGCCTCAACCTGCCTCCAAACAAGAAGCGGCAGCCAAGCCTGTATCACATAAGCCATCTCATTCATAGCCGCGACAACAATGGCCCGCTCTTCGTTATCGTGCGTGCATATCTCGTGTGCCCATGCGAAGCACAAGCCAGAGAGACCGCCACCGAAACCGGAGAGGATATAGCAAGCCCACTTCCATTTGATGGGTATATCCCAGATTGCGAGGCTGGTGGAGCAGATGATGTTCATGCAGCCGCCGAAGACGATGGGTTGCCATCTGGAGCCTTTGAGGATACTGTCGCTCGTCCAGGCGTACAGTAGTGTTGTGACGACTTGTACAGCGTTGGTCGTCGTCGGGTACTGTCAATAGCGTCAGCATTGGTCCTCGTTGCAACGGCTTAGCGGAACTTACGGTGTTGATCTCGCTGACAGTATATTTTGGGTCTTTGCTTGCCTTGAGAAACTGCTGAAATATCGGCTGCGATCCCATACTAGCATTGTTGAAGAATACATAAAGCGGAACAAGAGCCCAGACATGCCACGATGTAAAGATCTTGCGAACTTTGGCCCTAGTATACGGCTTCCGCTTCTGCCGGCCTTCGAGTCGCATGCGCTCCTGCGCAAATGCAACCTCCTCTTTGGTCAGGTAGAAAGGCTTCGAGATCTCTGGTAGATCGGGCAGACAGAAGAAGCCAAGGACCGCGATGGGGAGAGAGATTATCCCGTCGACGATGAAGAGCCATTGCCAGCCTCTAAAGCCGCCTTTGCCGTCGAGCTTGTACACACCGGCCATCAGGTAGCCGGAGAACATGGTCGCGATGGCACCGCTTGTGTGGAAGATACAAGATCGCTTAGCGAGCTCTTCCTTTCGATACCACGATCCGATGATGTATTGCATGCCTGGGTAGAAAGTGCTCTCGGCAAGGCCGATAAGGAAGCGTAGAGCGTAGATTGTTTCGGCGTTGTTGGCACGGCAAAGGCAGAACGTCAAGACAGCCCAAGTAAGCTACCGGTGTCAGTACTCATCTCCCAACGGCGCGGTCACCTCATACAAGGGAAAAACCGAACACCCGGGAGCCTACGTTGCCGTTAGGCCACCAACTTCGCAAGCTTTTATCTTGATGTAGGCTCTTAGGTGTTCGACTTTTCCCTTGAATGGGGTGCGGTGGTGCGGAATCATACCTCCATTGCCGGTATCCAGATCGACGGTCGAATGCGAGTCAAGATGATGTTGCTGGGTATCTCGCCGATGACATAGCCTACAGTCCAGCAAGTTTGCATGTAGTTGAGCTGGTTGCCGTAAAGCCCAAGATCTTCCTTCCTACTCCGAGGTCAGTCAATGCTTGCTAAAGGAAGACCGATACATACATGCCAGAGACAAAAGCGCTGTTGATGTTCATCTGATCAAGGTACTTGATAAAGTACCCCAACGACGCGAAGGTGAGTAGAGCGGCATCGAGCTTGAACATGAACCATCGCTCTTCTTTCGGCTTGTCCAGGGTATCCCAGAGGTAGTAGTACCACTTGTGCGGCTTCGCTTTAAGCTCTTCATTGGTTTGGATGACATTCGTAGCTGCGACTGCTTCCGTGGAGATATCTTGAGGTCGACCCATCTTCGCGAGGCTTCAGTGTGAAGCGTGTGTCTGGTGTCTGAAGCTGTACTGGCACAAGCCTCAGCTTTATTGAACAAGCAGCACAAGGCCTTCTTTGCCATAGCTAAGCATCGTTTACGAGGTCACCCGTTCAGCATGGCGCTCGGCGCGTCAGTGGCGAGTCGATAATGCGCGGTAGGATTCGTAGTGCGATTCGACATACTGGGGCTGGTATGGCGTTATGACAGGGTTCGCGTGGGGTTCGTGCGACATGTAGACAATCTAGATCTGATAAGCACGAATGTGAATTGCGTTTCCGGTGTTTGTAGGCTCAAGATCGTCGTGATGCATGGGAGTGGTGTGGCGTCATGTGTCGTGATCAGGCATGCAGATTGCGTGCCTGAGTCGCGCAATAACCATGCCGAAAAACGCGGAGAATCTCAACACATTTCATTTGATCATGTGACTGTAGAAAGCTCCCGAGGTCGTCTGCGCTGCTGGCTGTCTGCGCGGATTGATCTTTGCGATTGAGACATGTTGTATTCATCCGGTACATCATATACATGTCGCTTCAAACCGCTTCTCAGTTCCAGGGTTAGCAAAGAGCGCTTTCATCCTCTCAAGCTGCTCTGCCCTTGCGCTATACCACTTCTCGGTATGACCACGCAACTTATCCTTGCCGGCTTCTTCTAGATCAGCATTGACCCAGGCCATAAGCTCGTCGACATAGCTCGCTTCTTGATCCCGCAGACTATGGAAAGCCTTGCCATAGCCTTTACTCTTCACACGTGCGTCGTATTCCGCCCGCATAGCATCTTTGCTAGGAAGCTTGGCCTGGCCTGAGAGCACCTTTGCAACGACCATGGCTTGAAACTCGAACAGAGTGAAAGTGGCCGTGAAGAAAGGCACGCCAACAAGAGCGAGGGTCGGATCATTGATGTAGAAGATGTCTTTGTGTAGATTGTGGAACTGTGTACCATCCGTCACCAACACCGCGTCGTCGGCATGCTCGACTGGCGTCTCATCCGAGGTGAGCTGTGGTAGGAAAGGCAGGGTGAGATAGTAGCCAGTGCAAAGTATTACATGGTGGATATCGCAGATCTTTGCGCCCGACTTCAATGTGACGGTTGCCGGAATCGCTTCGTCGGGGTTCAGTGACGCTGATGCATATGCATTCGCGCGTGGTTCGTCGTACGATGCCACCTCTTCTATGCGAAATGCATTGTTGGGAAGCATGCTAGGAGGTAGATCAAATTTGCCATTCCTTTGGCTCTGTAAGATCTTGTTTGCGTACGGGCTCAGTTCGCGGGCAATGTCCGTTGCGGATACACTTGCACCGACAAGTAGATAGTTCTGGAGTGGTATCAGATCACAACGACGTCGTTTCGCTCAGCCTGGCGCGCATGTACCTTATCTTGGGCATTCTCGGGCCTTCGGTAGCTTTTTGAATGCTGCACTCTACCAGGAAATCGTCGCTTCCACTCCGCCAGTCCAGGCGTGTCGGGAACTCTTGGTGTGTGGTAATGACCGGACGCAATCACTACGGCGTCAAAGTCCTAGCCCAAGATTAGCAAACTCCAGGCGCAGCCAACATCAGAATAATACTGACATGAACAGATACACGTCTCTCGAGCGCACCTTCCTGATCAGTCTGCAGAGTCACAGTCTCGACCGTCCACGATTTGCCGTTCTTCGTGACGCGTCTCACATCTGTGTCGTACTGTGTCAACCCATGCACCCCCGTGGAGGCAGCAGTAGCTTGTATATAGTCGCACAGGACTTGATGCGTTACATAATCCTCAGTCCCAGGCGGAAACGGATTCAAGGTGGTTTCCAGCAAGCGCGTGCTCACGTTGTTCTTGAGGCCCACATAACATGGACTGTATGAGGCCAGTCAGTCCAAAGTAGCGCTTCAAGACTATGTCTGTGGAAATTACCCAGGTGGCGCATGAAGCAGTCTCTCTGTCTCCTCCGTCTCTTCTGTCGCATGAGCACTATCAGCTCTGCAAACTTCGGTTCTCGGATACGGCGGTTCCAGAGGCTGTCGCTCATCGTAGAGCCTTTCATGCCGTCAGTCAAGTTTGGGGGGCATAAATGATGGGTTGATTACCATATGCCTCCTGCGGCACTCGATCGCTCAAAAACGGTGACTTCGATACCCTCTCTTTGAAGATGAGCTGCAGCTACCACGCCACTGATGCCTGCACCGATTACAGCGACACTTTTGCAGCGGAACGACATGTTCAGAATACTGCTTGTATGCTGGAGGAAGTTTTTCGCAGCTTCGCGCGTGCACATGGAACACGAGTTTTCAGCCGACAGCAACACACGCAAGCCTCCCAACACTCAATCATGAATGCCATCTACCCACTGTCAGCATTCCTTGCTTGTGCCTCGGCTATAGGGCTTGTCAGCACTGTAAGCATCTCAACTGGGGTGTAGCTAGAAACAAAGCGTGATGGTGGATACGGATGGCATCATGAGCGGCCATAAACGCGTGGGATGCAAGCAACCAACACCGACGCACCTATTTGCGACTAAGGTGTGATCTCAGTTCGCGATACATTTGAAATGAAGCGAAGTTTGTCCGAGCGATAACAGGAGAAGCGTTGAATGGGTATTCGTCATCTGCAAGATTATGATGTGATCGCAACCCCGCAACATGTGTCGCAAACAACACGCGATACAGCCACATCAGTCGACCACGCATGGGAGTCGGATTTGTGAGCGAACGTTTTGAGAAGTGGGGTAATAGAGTTCCGGGTATAAAATTGGTCGGACCGCGAGTGATGAGGTCTGCGCAACTGCATCACAAACGACTTTGACAATGGCTCCAATCGCAATCCCCGTTCACGAACACATTCAGGAGAAGGATACTGTCCAGCCGCGGAAAGACTCGCTGGGATTGCCAGAGCCAGCCAGGAAGAGACTCGAGAAGGCGGGAATCGATCTGTCGGCCGGCTATCCGTACAGACCAGCAAAACCACTCTACCTTGACGATGTGTACAAAATCAGGGACTATGATCGTGAGCACATCGATCCGGGTGCCCGAGCCGATCCAGAGAAGCAAGCGCTGTTTAGTGCTGCGAAGGAAGTCATCCATTTGACCTCACACATCGGAACTGAGATCGTTGGACTTCAGCTGAAGGACCTTACCGACCAACAAAAGGATGAGCTTGGTCTTCTGATCGCTGAAAGAAGCGTGGTGTTTTTCCGTGATCAGGATCTCTCGCCTCAAGAGCAGAAGAAGCTGGGCGAGTATTATGGCGAAATTGAAGTCCACGTGAGTAATTTTTCCCCGAAGACACTTCACGCGCTAAGATCGAGTGAAGCCGCAAGTTCCATTCGTACCCGGTGTGCCAGGGGTGACTGTTCTGTGGCCCGCTCTGCAGGCGACGGAAGTGCCAGCCAGCTTCCGGAAGACGGGTGGTGCATCTAGATGGCACACTGATCTGGTACACGAACGCCAACCTGCTGGGTAAGTGGTAGTATCTTGGAAGGATGTTCATTTCTGACTCTTTTAGCGTAACCCATCTCCACAACGATACCATCCCCAAGATCGGAGGTGACACCCTCTGGGCTTCAGGCTACGCTGCGTACGAGAAACTTTCTCCTGCTTTCCGAAAGATCATCGATGGCAGAGAAGCAGTGTACCGCAGTGCGCACCCGTACCTCGATCGTGACGATACTAGCGCTGGCCCTAAGCACATCGAACGCGTTCATCCGATCGTTCGTGTCCACCCGGCAACCGGATGGAAAGCTCTGTGGGTCAACCGCGCCTTCACAGATCGCATTGTCGGATTAGACAAAGCTGAAAGCGACGTCATTCTCAACTACCTCTTCGATGTGTACGAAAACAACGTCGATATCCAGGTCCGGTTCCGCTGGACGCCAGGAACTTCGGCATTGTGGGATAACAGAATTACAATCCACAACGCGAGTTGGGATTATGGAGGAATTGAGCCGAGGCACGGAACAAGGGTTACGTCGTTGGCGGAGAAGCCGTACTTTAAGGCCGATGCACCGACTCGCAGACAAGCATTGGGCCTCGCAGGACCTGAGGATGTTTAGGGAGCAGGAGAGACGCGTTCCAGCGCGAAGGCGCGAGCTGGATGGGCTGGCTACTGCGCTATTCCTATCGTGAACAAGTGTCATATAGGGCTTGGCATGGCATCATCGACCCCTTGATGCTCTTCGTGCATGCGGCCAACGCGTATCCATAGGCAAATACCATCATTGTTCGATGACCTTTACTTATCGTTTCATCAATGTCAGCTACTCATTGTTTCAGCAACTTCCCAGCATTCTGCCACGCAAACATGTCCATCTCGGCGTCACTCATGACCTGCGCCCGCGCCAACTTCTTCACAAACGCCCACCCGTCCGTATCGCTGCTGAAAGGATAATCGACAGAATACATAATCCTCTCGACTGGGTTCGCCTGCCTCAGCTGCTCAAATTGCCTCACAGTAAAGAACGCACTTGTCGTGCTCCAGCCATTCGTCTTCCACGTCCAATCCAACTTCGCATCGTTGCGTAGTCCCGTCGAATCGATTCGATCAATGAACATGGGCAGCCCTTCGCCGTTGTGTCCAATTATGAGCTTCAGCTTGGGGAAGCGATCGAATAACCCCGCGCCATAGAGACGCAATACGTGCATTCCTACATCGATACGCCAACCCCACGACGTTACCCCGAGCTTTCCCGCTACGGCGGCTAGGTAGTTGCCTACGACAATTTGGATACGATATCTACGGTCGGAGCAGCAGGTTGCTGTCACAGTGGTACATGGAGCTTCTGCGCCATGGCGAAGACTAGGTCGAAGCGTGCGGCGTCGTGGTACGTCTCGTCTTTGAGATGGGTTCACATCATCGCGCCTTTGGACCAAGGGTTGTAATGCTGCGGTTTAACCCCGCTGCAGCT
This sequence comes from Alternaria ethzedia, assembly GCF_023757985.1. NCBI lineage: Eukaryota > Fungi > Ascomycota > Dothideomycetes > Pleosporales > Pleosporaceae > Alternaria > Alternaria ethzedia. Next base: position 309,182 of record NW_026056202.1, read on the forward strand.
TCTTCCTGTAGGGACATGGGCAGTACCGCAAATCCAGCGAATCGTTGAGGATACCTTAGCTACTCATACCGCACCAAGACCTGAATCTTTGCCACGGCGATAGTGTCTGCTGTCCCATAGTCATCACCAAGACTGCGCCTATGATCAGCAGAACAGGGCATATCACAGCAAAGAACACCCAGAACTTGCTCTCTCCTGGCAGGAAATCACCCCCCATAGACATGATACCCGCGACCACGGACAAAGGCACAAAAAGGGTCCCCAATACTGTGAGCCAACGCACAGAGTTGGCTTGCGCATTACTCGCCTGTGCCTCTCTTAGCGCGATGATCTGGGTGTATGAATCGGTCAAATGCTGGAACATCTCCTGCAAATCGATACAACTGGTACGCAAGAGCCGCCATATCTGCGCCTCTCGTTTGCCAACAAAACCATAACTTTGCGCATCTTCGACGTCGATCCCCAGAGCGCGCATGTTGGTCTCGACTTCGAAACGGTAGAGATACAGGTCCGTTGTGAATTTTGCCATCGTCTCGAAGAGCCACTCTTTCCAATCCGCCCCCCAGCGCACTGTGTGCGGCGCTGAAGTACGCGTATTTCCAGAATAATGCGACGAAGAGACTGAGAAGAGCGCCGCTCGTGTATGGCCATAGCTTCTGCGAATGTGATTCAATTCGGCGGTCCATTTGCTGATCACAAAACCACGCAGAAAGGGCGTTACAGATAGTGGGTTCCCTCCTGGACCGGTATTGGCCACCGAGAAATGAATCAATATGTCATCGTGCAGGACGTATTTTGTGAAGGCTGCACTAGGGTGCCATTGCAGCGGATGAGGGGCCAATTCAGATTTCTCGTGATCTTCAAGTTCTGGATATCGAATTATACGACTGAGATTCGGATATGGACTGCCTTTGATAACAGCGAGATGGGCTGGGTCTTTGATGCATGGGTCAACAAGCGTTAGGCCTGCAGGTGTACCATGAGTGTCTGGACTGGATTTAGCAAGGTAGAAATTCTGACTGACCTTCCCAGCCGCCTCCTGGCAACATATGGTACCAGTATGTGACTTGGCTCTCCAACTCAGAAATCTCGCCTCTTGCGTCCCACTGATCATATTTAGTCGGTGTTTCCAGGTTCCTCGAAACGACGAATCGTGGATTTGCGCTCTGGTCCCTCAGTCTCGCGTTCGGCTTGAGCCACGTCGGACATTTGGACGGGTCAGAGTTTTGTTTGGCAGATACATGCGGCATGAGTACTGGATACCGAAGCGTAAAACTTCTTCTTTTACCAGGCGTGTGGAGTTCTTCATCATCACTTTCGTAGTCGAGGCCGTCGGAGGTGCTGGTTTGGATTATCGAAGGGAGACTATTAATGTTGTCCGATATCGTGCTATTGCCCCCGGTTGTATAATGGCGCGCGAAGACTGTAGGATGAATACGTAGCCTTGATCCTAACAGGCAGATGTATCGCACAGGCATATCTTCCAATACGAACAAACGTCTGAATGGTGAGTCGCTTCTTGCCGACGCTTCATCAATGTAGTTCTTGAATTCTTCGAACGCCGCAAAGGTCCTCGAGCGTAGACCATCATTTAGGAATTCGATAATCGATATACGTGATGAGACTTCTTCGACAATAGTCTGAGATACCATAGCCTGATATAATCCACTGTATTCTGCTGCTTTTCCTTGAAGAGCACGAGTGGCGTATTCGCGTATCAAGCATAGGTATGCGAAAGATCGATCATCCATAGAGTTGATATAAGCATCGAAGTCGACCCTTGTTTTCGATAAGTCATCTGTAAACGCTGGTTGTCGTTCTTGGCTGCCGTCCCAAGGCACGGTAGAAGTAGCATCAGGTGGGAACTGCCGATGTCGCCAGGTCGACTTCGGTGCATAACCTCTGTGCTGCATCTGTGCTGTCTGACTCGACTAGTTGTACCCTGCAAAAGGTCGCTTCGCTTCTGGGTGGTCCAGATAGTATTGATCCGCCAGACTCGCTCCTCCTGGCGCGGTGTGAAGCAAATGCGATGCCGATACCCACTTGATCTGTGTCGTGCTCTTGCGTCCAGACTTGTCTCTTCTTCCAAAAGCCGCGAGGATTCTCTCTACAAGGCCTTTCCTTGAAGGCTGCGTGCTTGTTGCGATCGAATCCACACTGAGAAGATATCCAAACTCTCTTTGTACGGCGCCGTGCTCATTTTTCAACGAAAATCCAGCCCCTACGATCCGCGAGCGTTGAATGAGATCAGCATCTAAACCCCGGTCCGCCGTGAAAATATAAACGTCGTCGACGTTTGGCCCGTCCACAGCTGCGCTACCACCGTTGTAACCACCGCGGCCCATCGCCCGGAGCGATTGTGTGAAATTGATAAGTCTGCGGAGGAAGTTGAGGAGAGATGTGTTCTCTTTCCAGTAAGGCAGAATTGCGCCTCTGGACCAGGACACAGCAACGTGCAGGGCGCTTGGACGTCGAGAGACGTCGAGAGCCAATGGATCACATCTCGGCTGCCTGATGATCTCATAATCTCACCTCGGCAAGCATGATTTTCAGCTGGGCAGCACAATTTTCAAGACTCAACATGAAATGCAGGTTCATTCATAGCTATGCAGAGAGAGGCCCAGATACTTCTATTTATAATGCCAACAAGCTGTGCTGAACCTGCGATATGGAGAAAGGCCTATTTTGGTAATATTCTCACCTAGGTTGTTTTGTCCTCTGGCTGAATGACAGCCTTGCGGTACGGTAAGCACAGCCTGAACTAATAAGTAAGTGTGTGTGACCCATCGATGTCGCACATGTACGCACTTTGTCAATGTAACACTAGCACGGCATTTCGATATTGTGCTACTTAGTATGGGCCCCTAACTCCCGCGTACTTGACACAGTCGCGATGCATAGTGAGCGGCATCGACAAAGCCGCGGACGACATTTTGTACGAAAGGGAGCAATCTTCGAATCAAAGATTGTTCGTCAAGCTGCCACACGATAGTGTAGTAGAGTTAGGTGTCTGTCCTTGTACTATCCGGCCTCCGTTCACTTCCAGTCACTACAATGCCATTGTGGAGTTACTTGCAGCTGCCACAGTGGCCCCATCGCCCGAACTCGTCCCCACGAACACCACCAGAACAGCAGCATACGTCGCTGTTGAGACAAGCGCTTCGATGTTGGAAGTTCTGACTCCAAATGACAGTGCGAGGGCGAACAGGAAGACCGATAACGAGACCGTGATGAGGCTTTTCTTTTGCGATGTTTCGAAAGCCATGACCAGCATCGGGACGATGAGGAACAGTCCACCCGTCATCGCTTGCAAGAACCGGGCGATGTTATCGACAGTTGACGACATGCCTTCGGGTGGCTTGCCATCATCGTACTCTATATTTTCGGTCAATCGCTCGTTTCTGGAATACGTAAAGTAGACAGGCAGTTTTATCCTCAGGAAATTTCGGACAAAATCCATCGGGGGATTCTTTTCGTCGAAGTAGGCGTAGCGGGACCAAAATAGGTCGCCACTGCCAAATTTGGGTTGCAACCATGCTTGGATCCGAAGCCTCCTCGCGAACATCTCTTCCTTCGCCACTTTCTTTCTGCTTCGAAGAAATTGATAGTCTCGGATCGTACTGCCTAGTGTTCTGTCAGCTGCAGAGCTCTTGAGTACTCCGATCTTTCTGCTGGCTCTTACTATAGTCTTTTAGGGTATTTTGGAGATCTGCGAGGTCGTCTGCCGAGACATCCTGCGCGTTTTCAAGCTTCTGCTTGATTTCAAAGAGCCTCAGCTGCTGCGCAACAATATTGGTCCGCTGAAGCGACTCGAAACGTAGGAAGTGGAATTCCTCCTCTTCTTCTAGCGAACGCGCAGCGTATCCCAATAAATCGGTATTGTTACCTGGGTTCGCCATGAGCGCATAACAGGATGGAAGCTGACTGCTAGGTTTTCCAACGGCAGCCTGGTTTTGGGGCGTCGCGTTCAGGAGATTTTCCTTTTCATGCACCTCAGCCGCAGCGTGCATCTCAGCCGCAGCGTGCATCTCAGCCGCAGCGTTATCTCAGCCTTGACCCCCGCTCTAACACCCCTTGTTTATCAATTATCAATCTCTCAATCTTGCAAGGCCACTGTTAACCACGAGGGTTATGGACGCCCCTCAAGTAACGTCTGCACCTTCTCGCGAATGCCTGCGCACGCTTCCCGTGGTATCTCAGCGAATACATGAGCGGTCGTCTATCGTCGCACAGAATCCCATCCCTCATCCACCACTAGAACGAGAGATAGACAGTGCTCTTGAATCCAACATCCGCACTGTCCGATTTGCATTCGATACCAAACAGCTTCACTAAGACGGCATAAGATTCGAGAAGAGCTCAAAGAATTACAGCGTCGCCTTGAGGCGGCTGGATGCGAGATTATCGGATCTGTTCGAGACACTACTGAAAGTGGGTGGTCGGATGGTCTTGGAAGATTGGGAAGGTGAGTGAAACCGGGTTGCGGGTCTAAGTAAGCGCATGCAGCTGACAAGACTGTAGAGCTTGATTCCAAACTTGTCATCATATATGAAGACATGAAGATAGCCTTTAAAAAGGCAGAGCAGGGCATCAAGTCGAAGACAAAGATCGCGAAGATCGACGCAAGCACTACTGAAGTGCAACAATCAATCACGAAAGTCGAGCGGATTATCAAAAAGATTCCGAAGGGGTCTCCGCCTGAAGCCAGGCGTAGATGAATAGGAGAGTTCTTGGATAGCAGTGTCATATAACAGCGCGTGTGCATTGATAGACCACTTGCTCACTCCCTACGAAAGCTCTTAACTCGTCACCGCGATGCATCCTGTAACTCCACCTATCGCGCATGCGCTGTGCCGCACCTCGAGAGTCGATAACAAGCACTTGCAAAAGTTTCTTTTCGCTTCCAAGTCCGGGTTGTCGCCTGCAAGAACCATAGTATCGAGATCAGCGAGTAGCTGCTTGTAGATGAGCATTTCGGCAGCCGATGGAGCCGTCTCAACTGCATTATGGATATAATGTGCAAGCATGGTGACGAGAGCTGCGATCAGATAGGGATATACCATCCTGCGAAGAGATTAGTATACGTTAGAACGAGATAACGAAGCCACTGACCAGTACAAAGCAACATTACCCCGCGGTGCTACCGGCAGTAGGCTCAACAACCTTCGCGCCTCCGGATATGCTTTGTGTTGCTTCATCTTCGACATCCTGATCAAACCGTCTAGCTCGAAGGGGTTGATCTCCGAACTCATGTCCATCGCCGTGACCGCATGTAGTCGATATACAGTCCCGAAATAGTAAGCCTCCAGTGCAACACAATGACAGATATCTGCTCGGTATAGTATTTGTTCCAACTGGCTAGCAGAGAGATGAAAGATGTGATGCTGCTCGTGAAAGGCCTGTAAGCGTGCGAGCACGATGGCTGTGGCGGCGCTTAGGTCCAACGGAGTTGTGTTACTTGTCTTGCGAGAGAGTACCTGGTCGATGGCTTCGGTCTGAAGTAAGGCTATCCTTGTGAAGAGCCAGAAGATATGCGCTCGCCAGGTACCCTCGGTCGCAGTGAGCGCACCAAGCTCGTCGGCCACAAAGTCGGAGCAGTTGGCTACGTCTTGAAGCTGGTGTGTTGGTTGCGTGTTGCTCAAGATGCTTAGACTGATATCGTTGGTAAAGCAGATCCAGAAAACACGACGCTGATGTGCGCCGTCACTCAGCTCCTGCGCCGTTGCATTGCTTTTCTTGCCTTCGTTGGCTAGACTTCTGATGACACGGAGGGCGGTGGAGACGAATTGACCCGCTGGCTTCTTATTACTGCATGGGCTGGCGACGATGAGTAACGCGATACCGACAAGGCATTGTACCTGTCCTAGGGATGGCGGCGCTGTGAGAAGAGTGTCAAGTGTGGAGTAAGCGCGGGCAAGGTAGTACTGAGCCATGTCCATGTTATGGCTGTCACCAGTCGAACTCATGCCACGCATATGATGTGCCATACCAAATACGATGTACGCACTCGTCCAAGCGATTGCCGAATCATCAGGCAGCCCCGCATAGCATGTCCGAAGGTGGTCGGCAATGACATGTGGTTGGTAGAGAGGATAGGCGGTATTTAGGTCAGTCAGGAACTCCGCAAGCAGTGTCGTTCCGAGCTCCGGGGGTGGGAGATACCAGTCACTCGTTGGACTGGTTACTATTGGCAGCGGTGATAGATTGACATCCTCCGTCGGCCCCGTCCCAAATTGTGCAGCTTGCAGGAAAGCAACATCCTCTTGGAAGTTGGCGGAGGAATAGATGCCATCTAACGGAGCCTGCAACGAGGGGTCTAACGTCGAAGAGTCGTGACTAGAACCGCCGGTAGACAACGTGCCCAGGTCGTCTGCAAACAGGCCATCATTGTCTGGTAGGAAACTTTCCATGTCAAAAGGGTCGAAGTCTGGAAGCAGGGGATGTGGGCCAGCCTCCACCTCATGACGTAAAGAGTCTACCCATGTTGAGATTGGGGGTGAATGTTCTGATGTTTGCATGACCGGTTGTTGGCGCACGTTTGGTTGTGCCACATTCCGCTCGTGTAGCAGCGACTCTAGCCTCTTGATCCGATCCTCATACTCAGATATGCGGTTGCTGAATCATTGTCAATGACATTCCCATCCGTGTAATGCTGCCAGATCATACCCTCTTTGTGGTTTCGACCTTTGTTTGCGCATGTACGTGGTCATGCACGTTTCTTTCAGATTGGTGCACGGCGAGCAGCCCTGAGGACCGTGGTTCCACACGCATCTTCGCTTCCGTTTGCGACACAGATCACAAGCCTAGAAGACGCGTTAGTCTGCTGGTAGACGCGTGTTGAGCACTCGAGATGCGATGTTCGATGCTCTATAGCTGTGGGTGACTGTCGTGGCAGAGTCGCGTCTCGAGCGCATGCAAGGACCCGCAGGCGGCCTAAGCCGGATAAATGCTAGCAAACCTACTTACTCGCACCGTGGACGCAGACCCGCGTTTCTCGACGCCACTACTCGACATCGTGAGTTGTCTGATGGAATAATGAGACCAAGCTATGCTGACATGCTGTTCGGTCTGGTGTCTCATGTCGCTAGCAGAACGGCCGATCCCCGCCGGCCAGTTCGCTGACAAATCTAAACTAGTCATCACTGCCATACAAAGGTTCGTTTTCTCAAACGAACACTACCACACGCCGGTAAAAGCTATGCTTGGACATCGCAATCAACGATACAATACCTTCATTGACTAATGATAGATTCCCGCTTTAGTACCTCAATCATGAATGTGTTTGCACAAAGCCACAGGCCAAACGCGCCTTCCGTGTTTCGCTAGTACGCGAGACCGAGACCGAGAACGACCCATTACATTGGTGCAGCAACCAGCTTGCGCACATCGTCTTTCGAGTGCTTCTTCACAGTACCATAACTCCACGTTCCAATCCTGAGTCTGGCGGTCTTCTACTCACTCAGGCACCCCCCTTCGTGCGTCAACAAGCGAAGAGATGAAGGTCATTGGGGGTGCGGAGAACTTCTGGCTATACTCCGAGAAGGAGGGCTACGACATAACGCATCCTGCCGCGCCCGATGGCCCCAAGGTCTACCCTCGCATGACACTACGCACACAGGACTCACGTGCCATCATTGATCCCACCAAGACTGCGCTAGTAGTCATCGATATGCAAAACTACTTCCTGTCCCCAGCATTTGGTCGGCCGTCGAACAGCCTGGGTCTGCAAGTTGTAGAAAAGCTCACCGAGCAAGCGATACCGGCTTGCAGGAAGGCCGGAATCCAAATTCTTTGGCTCGGTTGGGGTCTCACAGATGATGATATCGAGACCATGCCCCCTGCGATTCTCCGTGGTTTCTCAATGGACACAAATTTCGAGGGCGATCGTGAGGTACCTGGTCTTGGGACGAACATCGGGCCCATAATGCTAGATGACGGATCTACGGTCGAAGGCGGCGCCGCTCTCATGCGCGATCAATGGAATTCCAAACTCTACAGTACTTTGGAGAGTTTGGCCCATCCGGATGATCTAAGAGTTTGGAAGAATCGACTGTCGGGGTTCTGGGGAGGGACCAATGTCGAGAGTGTGTTGAAGGCTCGCGGTATCAAGACGTTGATCTTTGCAGGCTGCAATACAGACCAATGTGTTGCTGCCAGTTTGACAGATGCGGTTTCGAGAAATTGGGACTGCCTGTTGTTGAGCGACGGAACTGCTACAACCAGCCCGAAATTTGCCCAGGAGATGGTTGAGTTCAACATGGGCGGATGGGGATTCTTACTGAGCTGCAAAGATCTCGTTGCAGGTGTGGAGACATTGAAGACAGGCCCGAGTGATGGGGCTTGAATGCTTGATGTGCGAAGATCGAGTGCATTTAGTGCCAGGAGATAATGCGTCTAGTAGCCACCAGAGAAGATAAGGATTGATGGAGTTTGGACGTCCTTTGCTGCTCCATCATAACTCAGGATTGTAGACTGGTGACCTGTACGACCCGGAGGTTTGACGATGTCGAATGAAGCCCATCCAAGATTCTGGACACGAATTCGCCATACAGGTGGGACTGGCAGACTGTAGGTGATATAATGGTTATTGTCTTCATCTTCGGCAGTCTTCTTAACGTCGAGATGAGCTTGCTGATCTCCGTTTCGTACAATTCCCAAGTGAGTAGCTGAGGCCGTAATGACGATGACGGTGTGAATGCGTGTGGGCATAGTACAGGTCGAAGGTTTATATCTCGAATCGCGACTGATACATCGGTGACATGCAAGAGGAGATCGTCAGGCGTTGCGTCAACCCAAGCATATAGCGAGAGTTGATTCGAGAAGTTCATAGGTCTTTGGTAAAGGAACTTGCGTGCTTCCCGCTCGATTTGACGACAGGTCTGAAGTATCTCTGGGCCTTGTTCGGGCGATGAGAGGATGTTGCGGTAGATCTGCTCCCGCAATTCGGCTGGTAGACTCATCAATCGGTTGTGTTCTGGTGAAGCAGCTGCCGTGGATAGTGTTGTATCATCGCTGTTCATATATCGTGATGTTTGAGCCATTTTCAATATCCAGCTACCCGTGTGCGATTTGTTGGTATCTGCGATTTCGTTCGAGTACTACTGCGAGTACGAAGGTTATATCGGGCATGCGTAGAAAGGCTCCCAAATAAAGTACCGCTTAGCCAAAATCGATTGCGTGATGAAGCTGGTCGAGAATTCGGTGTGGGAGGAGTTGCAGTGTGAGCTGTGAAATGGTATAAAAGTGCTAGTATTGTTTCGATACTAGACTAGAATCTGACAAGACCGATAAACCAAGGTCTTGATCACTGGACGTACCTTGAAACTTATAGAATGCCGGCATGCAAGTAGCTCGCTATGTAGCGAGGCCTCCATTTGGCGTATCATCGAAGTTGTTGCATAGCCGATACCCCATTTTCACAACACAGAACATCGCGACGAGTGTCCAGATCAGTTCAAATCTGAACGTGAGTGTGTTCGAGTTCAGCAGTATCGGTAACGAACCGAACATGTGGCGTTATGCTTCGACTGAATGCAGCAAAAGTGCCGCTGATCGATGGCTTGCGACCGTTTTCAGAGCTAAATACAAGCTCGATGTGGATGCTACACCACGTGGATCTTGTAGCGTTCGAGGCGTAGAGCATTGACATTCCCAGCATATACCAAGAGTGTGCCGTGCAGATTTGCCATGGATCAAGTCGTCGCCCTACTTAAACATCACCTTTCGGGGTCTTTGCCGAATTCCACTCAGATTTAAATCGTATGATTGGCCATGACTGACTGAGGTGATAGTCTTATCGGATATGGCAGGAGCCCTGCAGTGATCCAAGTCAAGGTTTGGGCACGCTGAAGATTAATAGTCCATTAAAGCTGCAGACCGTTTGCGCAGATCGTACGATATGTGGCACCATGTTCTTCGGATCGGTATTGTCTTGCAGTGTAGCTTGGCCATCACTCGCTTTGTGTTCATGTGCAGATTGAATGCATACTTGCCATGAACGTCTGTCGAACATGCAGTGATGGAGTTGATCGACCATGGTTTCCAAGGGAGCGTTCCAATACAATAGTTGAGGGCCTGTTTGGAAACTCGCACCCGTGATTTTGGTGAATGCAGAGGTTCTGACAGAAGCGGACAAGACGCATTTAGAATTTTGTTGATTAGCCAATAGTTCGCGGTCTGTGGTTAGGGACTCTCAGCTGTGTGATATGAAATCTGGGCAGCTTCTTTTCCTTTTGGGAGCCAGTCCGTTGGTGTTTCGATATGCCGGCAGATGGTTCAAACACACGTGGCAGCCTTCGCGATCCGGGGTGCAGCAACGGCTGGTAGAGCGATCTGCGGAAACGTGCGTCAGGTTGGCTCGGTCTGGACAGGGCACTGTGACAGTGAGTTGCGTATTGGTAATTGATGCGTGATGAAGCTTCATTATTGATGGCGTTCCCATCATCCGATATGAGTGGTGCAGGAGGCGTGAAGTCGACCTCGGGAAGGCGCGACTAGCGGATGGCGCTGGCGCTGACGCAAAGATGGCCCCACTTCAGCCCTGAGGGCACCTGCTCGATATCACATCGCTCCATCCCGAACGCCTGTGAGCCAACACAGCAAGACTTGATCGTATGCATGATTATCGCGGCAAATCATGCTACACATTGAGCACCTTGTTCGCCGCTTCGAGTGGCCTCCTCTGCCCCCCTCGCAGTTGCCTCCAGACGTGCGCTTCTCGGCCCAATTCCGCTGAAAAGGGAGGAACATCAGCCACAACACCCATCAGGCTGTCTTGGGCCGGACATGGATCCAGGTCCATAAGGACTTCAGTGCAGTTCAGAACGCCACCACGGTTTGTGTCTTCATATCGACTGAACGTGAACAGGAGTCTACTTATCCGGATGACCCAGAGGCGACCCAGAGACGACGAGGTAACACACCTCCCGCATTTCATACAACTCATACTCAAGGAGATACTCTACAAAAGAGAGAAGTATCGCATCTTTAAGATTGTTTACCTATCCGGGCTATTAGAAATCCCACCCCGAACAGGCTTCCAAGCCACAGTTACTAAAGCAACTCTATCGCAAGGCGCCACGCTCATAGCAAAAGCAAAGGCAAAGGCAAAGCATGCCGGCCGGCGAAAGATCGCGCAACGTAAACTTTCGATTTTCAACGTCGGCTAGAACCGCATCGAAGCCTCTCCATGATGCCTATCGCCAGACTACGCCCCACGCCTGTCACACCACCGAACGACACGCGCTTTCCAAATCGCGATCAACCCATTAAAGTATTAATTACTTCAGAAAGCCCAGAGCCATGCCTACCACGGCCACCACCACGTGGAATCAGCATCCCGCATAAGACCGCACGCGAGATATCCGCCTCACAGTCGTACGAGTGGCTTCGCCCAAGCGACACAACACCTTCACATGCACCCCAACGCCTTGATTGTACTAGAATGCTAGCTGCGGTTGCTGGCACACAAGAACGGAATTTCGTAACGAAGTTGATTCCATCTCATATCGGTAGGCTATCGAAGAAGTCGTGACCTCGTCGAAAAAGCCTCGTCGAAAAAGCAGTAGACTAGTTCCTGCCTGTCTTTGTTCCCACACCAAGGCATGTTTCTTTATACAGCCTCATCCTAGGCGACTGAATGTCATCGGCAGGTCTCTTCTCTTTCTTGACCGTCCAGCAAAAGCATTCTAGGCCGCAGACATAATAATTATTTAATTATTTATATGTTTCTGTATAAACAAAATACTTATAAATTAGTTATAAAGAAGTCTTTAAAAAAGTTTTTAGGTTTTTAAAAGAGGTTATAGGCTTAGTATAGCTGCGTTTTATAGGTAGTATAGTATATTCTATAGTACTCTAGATATAGAATGTCTTATAAGCAAAGCTACTACTTATAATAGCGTATTAAAAAGAAACTTTTAGCTCTAAGGAAATAATATATCTAATAATAAAAAATAAAGCTAAGATAATAACTACTGTATTAATAAGATCTCTGCGCTTAGCCCTAACTTACAGCTAACTTACTTAATGCAGTACAGCCTAGACTAAAGTTCTAAGCACGTAGTTAAAGACATTATTACGTGCTAAAGATATCTATATATTTAATAGGATGTAGAATAAGACACAAAGAGTTAGACTCTATCTTTAGGACACGAGATTACTCTGTAAGCAATTTAACAAACAAAGTAAGAGCTCCCTATGTCCGGGCCGCAGAAGTCACACTCCTAGTCATCTCTTCCCCTGCATTCTCGCTTAGAGCCTTGAGTAGGCTTCTTTGCCGTGGTGCTATTCACAGAGCCTTCACCAAGTTCTCTTCCGTCTCTTCCTTTTGCCTCCTCTTCACCATACCCTTTCTCAGGCCCGCGACATGGCTCAATGTCAGACGCACGATACGGCCCAAAATACGCCGCCGCATCCCACTCCCCATCCTTCTCCTTCGCTTTCCTCGGCTCAGAGCCCGCGTCTGGTTCCTCCACTGATTTTGGTGATAGGATGAACTGTTTCGGTACATCGTGTCCAAACAGCCTCCACCAATCCGGCGCTAGCCCCTTCAGAATTGGATCATGATAGCCCTCCACATACCGGTACCGCGGGGGCGAAGCATTCTCCTCCGAAGAAAAACATTCATGGTGAACAATGCAGTCCCCTTGGTGGTAGAACCGTTCACATCCGTTTTCGTGCTTGCGGCCATGCAAGTAGATGTCATGGCGAACGTCGTAGCACTCCCCTTGGTGGGAGAACCGTTCACACCCGTCCTCGTGCTTGCGGACATACGAGTAGTCTTCCTCACCATAAGCGTATCGTCCATCATACCATACTGCAACCTCCTCTCCCGTAGCAGGATGCGTATACGGGTACCAACACCCCGGCTGCCACATGTTCGCGTGACCCAGGGGTAATGTTGATGGCGGCACCATATAACCCAATTGTCGTTGAATGCTATCTTCGCTAAAAGCTGGCATGCTTCCGTTCGTATATAGCATGCCACTATATTGCCGGTCTTGTTGGTGTCCCGCTTGGTTATACGCCGCGTCCTGGTACAGCATTTCGGGTGCATGGGATCGGGGACTAGGCTTTCGGGAAGTCTTTCTGCGGTGGTTGGGGCTGCGCTTTGTCATCTTCGCTCTCTCCTGGTGTGTGGATGGAGATCTGTGGTGAGGGTATGTGGGTGGGGAGAATACGGGTGTGAAGATGGGCGTTGGGCTGTATGAACGGGTGCAGTGTCTTCGGCAAGTAGAGTATCAAGGGGGTGCAGTGTAGAAATATAGTCGTGTGTGTTGCAGATTTTATCATACCATTGACGTTGACGAACATGGTCCTGCGTCGCATGCAACCATGGGGATCTGTGAAGAGAACCAAAGTTGCGGATGTGACGTGAACTGAAGTTTGAGAGGAACACCATCATCAAATTGACTGCGTGATATATTTCACATCCACGAAAATGTGATGATGGAGTGGTGCATAGCAAACCAATGGCATTGTCACATATTCAAAGCCGTGACTATGACCTACCAAACGGGCTACCCTAGTTCGACGTCGCCGCGCGGAACCCCATAAGCGCATGCAGACCCCACACTGCCATCCACACATCTCCATCTAAGCAAGTTTCCCATCCTTCACCTTATACAACACACTCCCACTCCCCGGCTCACTAACAACAATCGCCCCCTTCAACTTCTCCTCGCTGATATCCGGAAACCTCTTCTTATAATACTTCTCCACCCACGCTTTCTTAACCGCCTCAACCTTATCTTTCGGCACAAGATGCACACTGCATCCACCCCAACCCGCACCCGTCAGCCTGCTTCCACAACTGCCAGCCGCACGCGCCAAATCGCACAATTCGTCCAGCTCGGGGCAACTGCAGTCGTAGATCTCGCGGCAGGAGTCTTGTGTCGTGTTCATGAGGTCGCCGAGGGACTGGAGGTATGCGCGGTCGTTGGATGGTGGGGACGCGAGGAGCGATCGGAATTTGATCACGCGGAGGGCTTCTGTGAATACGTGGAGGGCGCGCTGGCGGAGCATGAATTTCTCGGCGCGGACTGGGAACTTGGACATGTAGCGTTCGTTCAATTCGTCTTCTGAGATTCCTAACAGCCCGCTGATTTGCGCGCGTGTGTAACCGTCTTCTTGGGGGAGGTAGTCTTCAGTGTGCTGGATTAGCTTCGTGAGTTGCGTTTCGAAATCTGCGACGGAAATCTTGGTGTTGTCGGAGACACTCTCTTTATCTTCGAAGTAGGTGTCGTGGAAGCCGCGAAGGCTTACGCCGAGGGGAGAGGAGTCTGTTGGAAGCTCTTTCTTTAGACCGAATGCTTTGGCTAGGAAGACAGCTGCTAGTGTACATTCTACGACGCGCAGATTGTAGCATACGGGTGCTGTGACATGCTTGTCGGCGGCGACGAAACTCTGAGCGGTGACGAAGACGAGCTCGGGGTCGGTTTTGGGGAACTCGATGTTTGTGTAGTTTAGGCTGGGCTTGAACGATACGTATAGGGCCGAACCGCGGAGGGAGAAGACGGAGGCTGCTTGGTCCATGCTACGACTTGTTAGCCGTGGTAATGCAAAAGGTAGGTAAGACTCACCCTCCAGAGTTGACACCGACTGCGCGCTCAGATACAATCGCAAGCTCGCACAGTTCGGTCTTGTCAATCTTCTCCTCGCCATTCGCGGCCAGCACAGCCAAGGAGCTTGTGCAGACAACGGATGCTGAACTTGAGAGACCGCCACCACTTGGTACTGTGCCATCGCAGACAATGTCCATGCCCACGGATGTGAACTTTCCTCGCTTTTTTTGCAGTAGTTGTGATACACCCTTCAGTCCAGACTTGAAGTAGTTGGTCCACTCATGCTCGGTAGCGTCGATTGGGATCTCTCCCTCGGGAATCTCGAACTCGCGAGTGGGGAATTTCTCGGAGTTGAGGTTTGCTATCCGTACGCGCGGCTTCTCTTCAGATGGCCGCACAGCCACAGCCATGATGAAGTCGGCGGTAATGGCCATGGGCAGAACCTCGTACAGGGAGTAGTCGATGTGCTACAATCATCAGCGACAGGGTATAGACTTCTTGCAGGTAATTTACCTCGCCAATGATGTTGACGCGTCCAGGACTCCTAGCGACAAAGTCGGCTTGCTTGCCATAGAGCTCTTTGAACTTGGCGAGTAGGCTCTCCCATCGCTTTGTCTCGACCGGGAGCGCGTCTCCTGGGTAGATGTCGCGTAGCGACGTCGCTGTTGGGACCTCCATTGCGCGATCTAGATGTTCAGAATCGCAAAAAGCAAGAGAAGGAGAAATAGAAAGCAGCTCGAAGGGTAGGAAAAGCAGAATCTATTAAATCCCCGGATCGTTGCAAGATCTCAAGTAAATGTACGGCGGGGTCCAACTGACGACAAGTGGGGTTCTCACACCTTCCCGCTTTGAGAAGCGCATCCGCATCACCAACGGCCCGTGAGCTGCATCGAGCTGCAGGTACGGATTTGAGGTCTCGTGTCGCGGTTGCTCGGGGGAAAAACGCCGTGGTAAGATAAGCTATGGATGCCCGGCAATGGTAAGATTGGAGAATCTGAGTGAGGCGTTCCGAAATTGCGCCATAAATTATGCTGACCTCAGCATGCGAGACCAGCAGATTACGGTACACGTTCAGGTGTAATTGTCGATTGGGTATTTCATGTATGCGTTCGAGGTGAGGCGAAGGCGTATGTGCAATCCTATCAACCCAAGCCTCTACCTCGTCCCCGCGGGAGCCCTCGTCCAATGCCGCTGCCTGCTCGACCTCGCGAGTCGCTGCGACTGATACCACGTCCGGTCTGTCCGCCTACGCCGGTGTAGTTCCCTGTGGACGACGTCGAAGCACCGCGTGGCCGGACGCCTCTGCCTCTGCCTCGAGTGCCTGCCCTTGGAGCCGCCTCAGCCCTTCTGCGATCCTCTTCTATCTTCCTTGCTGCAGCTTCTCTCCGTGCCTGCTCATCCGCCGCCCGACGTTGTGCAGCCTGCTGGCGGTGTACCTCTTCCTCCTCGATGTCAACCAAATCTTGCGACGCACCCTGCCATTGCGGGTTCAAGATTAGACGCTGATTATGTTCTGTTTGGGAAAGTATGCGCGTCCATGTTTGGAGCAAGGTAGAAGCGTTCTGGACGGTGCGTGATACGGTCTATTCATCGTCAGTCTAGAGACTGCGGCAGTTCTACTATTGTCCCTTACAGCCATGTTGTCCTTGGCCTTTTGCAGGCTCTCAACTACGCCCTCGATGACCTTGTTGACGTTTCGTATGCTCTCCAACTCCCTGCGCAATGCTGCCTCGCGCGCCTCTTCTGTCGTGTAATGCGACTCCTTTGAACGTGTCTTTGCTGCGTCATTGTCCGCATCTTTTGTCTGCTTCTTGGTCTTGCGTGCCGCGGGCGTGTCGAACAACGCGTCCGTGTCCGAGTCGGAGAGGTCAAGCGCGCCCAGGTTCGGCGGGTCCATGCTGTGTTCAAGGTGCTGTGTATTGTGTCGGACTCTTCTAGACGAATTGATTTGGTGAGTTTCAACGACTGACAGCGTTGGCGTGTTTGACGTATTTGGTTTGGCGGGGCCAGCGGTTAGCAGGGGTTTGTTGATGTTCCGCGTTGCGCCAAGGAAGGAGCACCAGCCATCTGCGCCTGCCGTCCCAACCTCGCGACTTCCTTCATTCCCCGTCGTGACATAGCCCATTGTCTCCACCCGGCTTTGTCCTTCACCTTCACCATCACCAGCCCTACCGCCATCTCCACTTGCGCGCATATCGATACTGCATCCATTGTCATCCCAACGTTGAGGCCCTGCGACATCGAGCTTGCTGTGGCATTGTTTTGATTTTGGATACCCACAATTCGCCCTGTATTGCTACAACAACACCACAACTGCCCTATCCCAAACAAACACCCGCATCATCCCACCCAACATGGAGCGCACGCCGTCCCCGCCCCGTCGCGTCCACACGCCGCCCGCGCCGCTGTATGGAGACAACTACGAGCCGTTTTCACCGCGCCGATCGCGCAGAGTGGCCGCCCAGCACGACGCTCACACTCACCAACAGGAGCGGTCAAGCCCACGGACCAGGCGCGACATCACGCCAACGGCCTCTTCTCACGCCAAGCGTTCTGCAGCCCGCGCAAACGCTTCCTTTGCACTCTCACCACCGTCGTCGCCTGCATCCCCACAACACCAACACCTCCGCTCCCCACGCTCGACCCGTCGCGCGCCCTTGGACCTCAACCCGCTCGACTCTGACTCCGACACGGCTGCACCAAGCTCTTCCCGGCGCACCCTGTTTGCGAACATGGCTCCTGTATGTTACCTGAGGTGACCGCCTGGGCCGATGCGGTTGACAAATAACCGCGTCGTGTCGAAGCGTCTGCACCATAACATTGATTCAACATGCTAACTTGTACACAGGGCATGCTCCCCACTCCCGCAAAGACGCCGCGCAAGCGTCGCATCGAAGACGTCAGCTCGACCGCGCGCGTGTTGTTCCCCGCCAACCGGCCTTCAACCATCGACGAAGCCATGCCGACCCCGCGCAAGGGCCGCAAGACCAAGAACCTCTACACTCTAGAGAGCTTCGCCCAGCAGATGGACGAGAACACCGAAAAGATCCCCATCTACACCGACTCCAAGGAGCGCGTACCCACTCCCGGTGCCCAGACTGAAGACAACCCATTCATCACCGTCAAGGGCAAGGGCAAGGCAAAGGCTGCTCCTCAAAAGTCAAAGAAGGTGGTCGACCGAAAGACAGCCAAGATGGAGGCGGCTGTCGATCGTGACGAAGGCATGGTGTACATCTTCCGGGGCCGCAAGGTCTTCCGCAAGTTCCATGACGACGCACCCTCCGGCGCCTCAGCGGCAGAGGAAGACGACGACCTCTCCGCCGATGACAAGCAAGTCCGCCGCCAGATTGGTTATGAAGCCCGTCGCCCGCTTACTCGTTCGTCTATCAAACCCCGTCTTCTGTTCCAAGCAGAGATCAAAGAGCGTAACCGCGCAAACGGTATTGAGACCGATGATGAGGAGGCTACCACCGACATCGATGCGTCCGTCGCGACACCGAGCCGCAAGAAGGGCAAGAACGCCGTCCCAACACCATCGCTTCTCACATCACCGCCGCCTACGACCCGCAAGCTCAAGAAGGGTAAGTCTCTTCGATCTTCGCCAGTGAAACCCCCGCTTATACAGTAACAGAGATCTCGTTTGATTCGTGGTCGCGTGTCAAGTCAGCGCACAGCTCCAGCAGCTCCACCAAGACATCCAAGAAGCGCAGCGGTGAGCCGCTCGAGCGCGAGGCAGCAGACAAGCGGGCTCGCAGTGAGCACTCCACCTCATCCATGTCAATTGACAACATCTAACGGCCTTCAGCCCGTTCGTCTTGAACAAGTCTTCATCGTAGCTTGTGTTGAGATGCCATCACCAAGCGTTCCCAACTCCTCTTTTGCATCAGGTCCTTTGTGACTGATTGTTTGCATAGCGAGCGTTTGCTTTTTGTGTTCTTCGACCTATGCGAGTCGAGGAACAGGATCAGGATACCCACGATTACATTACGAAAAGGTTCGCATTACTGACGGCCTTTAATGTTTGTTTGGTACTGAAGGGTAGTGGACACCTTTCTTTGCCGAGAAGGCATTGTAATCGGTGTTTTCTCTGGGACATTTACTGGACAGCACGCATATGTGCGTTGGCTAGAGTAACTTAGTTAGTAAGTAGGGAATACGGATTTGACTGCGGGATCACGGTATGCGGTTGCTTGGTATCTGGGCGTCTCGATGAACAGACACCGAGCTGGTGTACGGTGCTTAGCGGTTGAATCGATGGTAATGGGAGGATATGGAAGGGAACGTAGTATAGATCAAGGAAAATACGAGTGATAACTCTGATCAAACTGGTTCGTCGTGACCATGCTATGCTGTCCCGTCTCTCCACAAGATGTCCTCTCTCACCGCCGCCCCAGATCAATATCCAACACCTTGACCATCCCATCATCCCCTTCATCCCCTCCCTCTCCCTTCACCCCAAAGAAAGGCACAACCCCCCTATTAACCACCCCCTCGAAAAGCCCTTCAATCATGCCACTCAACTCGCTCCCCGTCTGCCTGAAATCAGGGAATGCGTTCACCTCTAGCAGATACGTGTTCAGCTGTCCATCCGGTTCAATGCCTACCATGAAATCCAGCCCGAAAATCTCAAAGCTGTTGGGCAGCGGCTGGAAATGAATCGACATCCCCCTCGCCGCAGCTTCAAAAGTCGCGCCTGTAGTTTCTTTTATTTGTTCGAACACTTTGTCTTTCCAATCTGCCTGTGCATCCATTTTGACAGACCCGAGATCGGGCTGTTGGGGTAGGGAAGAAGGGAGATCCCAGAACAATCCCACACTCCCCTCCCTATCCCCGCTCTCTTGCAGACACGTATTCGTCAGATGCGCTCGCATAGCCTCATCGCGGTCGGTTTGTAACACGTCGTCCCAAGGCGGGACGTACGGCCGCGCAGCGAAGAGAGCGAGCATGGGGCGGTAGATGTAGACTTGGAGGGCGGAGGTGGCGAGGACGTAAGTCCGGATGTGGAATTTGCGGAGCGGAGAGGGAGGGGGAGGGGAGGGGGAGGGAAGGGAGGGAGGAGAGAGGAGTAACGGCGGGTGAATGTAAGGTTGTGCGATGAAGTGGCGGAGTTGGGATGTTATGATGCCGTTTCCCTCCTCTTTTTCCTCTTTCTTATCTTTCCGCTGCTCGCCAATGCTGAGACTGCTGTTGGCGCCGGCGTCACTTCTTGCACCCCCCTCTTCTTCTTCATCTTCATCCTCATCGTCACTCTCAGGATCCCACTCCTCAAAAATCCCCACCAACTCCTCCTCACTGCTAAACAACCTGATCCCCTGCCCCCTCTCACTCATGCCCGGTTTAAGAATCCACCACTCTTTCTTCTCCTCCCCCCCCTCTCCCAAACTTTCATTCCTCGCCCAACTCTCCTTCAACTCCCACGCCTCCACCAACGCATCATCCAAAAACTCCGCATAGTCGACTTCAAACTCCACACTCGGTTTTACATGCCTCTTCAACACACTATCTGGGTACTTGGTAATCCAATTTGCGATGGTGGTGCTGAGGTAGTGTTTCCGGATTAGGGCTTTGCGGATTATGTAGGCGTTGGAGAGGGTGGTGGAGGGGTTGGACATGAGGTGGTCGAAGTCGATGGATTCGTATTGCACCCATTGCAGGAGGCGGGAGGAGGGGCTGGGCAGCTGAGAGACTGAGGTGATGACTTCATAGGACGATTCTGGGAGACGTTTTTGGAGGGCGGCGAGGATGAGGGGTTGGACGTAGGGGTCTTCGTAGTTTATGAGGGCGTAGATCTTCTCCGAGTATTTGACGTCTGAGGTTGCCATGTTGATGTGATTTGAGTTTGGAAGTTGGTGGTCCTGCTCTTTCCCTCGATGATGTGGTCGCACGTGTGTTGTTGTTATAGTCAGTAACCCCTCACACCTCTCCGTTCATTCAGTCTCAGAATCTTGGTAAGGTGAACGCAGTATATAATTCAGCGTAACAAAGCGGGTATAATATTGTACAAGTAAAACAAAAGGAAAGTCGTTAATGCGGCTTCGCTCCACGCTAAAGCCTTGCGGTATCCATCACAGCCCAGAAAAGTTCGAAATGCACCCCGTTGCTCGCTTAGCTCTAGCCAATCAGCGAGCTTTGTGACCCAAACGCCCTCCCCTTCATGTTTTTTTGTGTATACCTCCCCTAGTGTTTTCCAAAAGAATTAAACTACTTCCAAATCGTCATCGTCGTCGTCGTCCATGGCAGCAATAAGACCAGCGTCGAGACCGCCTAGACTCTCGCGTCCGGGCTCGCGGATGCCTTTTCCGGCTAGCAAGAGACGCGCCTTCTTCTTCGCTGGACTGGCTTCGCGGGTACCCCGGAATGCAGAAGGGAAAGAAGTGTCCTTCTTCGGTGATGGGATACGACCGTACTTGAAGCCCCAGCCGACGGGGTCGCTCGAATTGGATGATTTCGCCGATGCTGTGCGTTTACGTTTAACAGGCGCCAAAGAAACATCGGCTGACGTACGGTTAAGTAGACTGGTAAAGTCTACGTCGGCTGGCTTGTCAGGCTTTGCGCCTGAGGACCCTTGCGACGATGTGTAGCCTCTTGCGGGGAGGTTCTGGGTACCAGCGCCCTTCAGCTTCATGTAGTCGCCTCCGGTGCTGCCATCTCCCATGGTGCCTAGCTTCTTTGCAAGTTCCCTTTCCTTCTCCTTTTCGGCGAGTTGCTTGCGGAAGCGGTCTTCTCGGCCTGCTCCGCCTTCCCAGTTTTGGTGGTCGCGGTCGATGAGCTTGGCTGCGCCGCCAGGACGTGGTGCGATGTAGACGGTCTCGTGGAGTTCTCGGTCGTGATACTTGCCTTCGCGCTTGAGTTCATCACCCTTCGGGCCGCCGCGTCGACCAAACATGCCGCTGCCTGGTCCTCCACCAAAGCCGGTCATGGTGTTAACTTGCATGCGGCCCTTCTTGGCCTTGTCGACCTGGAGTTGAATGTGGAACTCGCAGAACTCAGTCTTGCGACCGTCGATCCACTGGCCACATTCTTTGCCGTCTTTCCGTTGTGCATGGCAGAAGTCTAGATCTCGCGCTGTGCCAAGTTCAAGGATGGTATCGTCGGAACTTGATAACTTCAGTGAGAACTTGCCGGTGTCACGATTCCGTGGTGGCATGATGTCCGGGTTGAGAATAGCAACAAGCGTGCCGAGAGGGAGTTTCCAGAACTGCGAGAAGCCAGTATCGAACAGGAATAGATCGAGCTCCCATTTGAGATCTGTCAGACGGATAACCATGAACTTGCCGTTCTGGTCCAAGTTCTTGTCCTGGTTGCCCTTGGTCTGGTCTTTGGCGGCGTTCTTGGAGTTTTGTGGTGTCGACTTGGAGCAAATAACTCCAAGAACAACATAGTCGTTCTCCCAATCCGGCGGATCGTATTCTGGCGCTTTCACAGTCTTCAAGAGTTGAGGTATAGTGAGGACTGTCTTGCCCTCAAGGGTGCGGGTGACTACATTGTGTTGCATTTCCCTCGACTTGAGATGGAGACCAGAGAACGATTCGAAACTAGGAGCATCGGCGCTTTCGTCGCGCGACGAGATCTCGGCGTACTTCGTGGCGGTCGGTGTTGAGCCAAAGCTGCTAGACGTGGCCTTAGATGAGGACGAGGTAGGGCGGGAGCTTTCAGGCCTGAAGGACAATGTGGAGCCTGGTCTTGGAGTGGGCGGACCACCAAATGTACGGTTCTGTAAACTTTGCGTTCGGCTGTGATTCCTGAGGGCCGGCGGAGGCATGTCGCGCGAGGTCTTGGTGTCGGTACTCTGAGACGAGCTGGTTCGTGATAGCGACGGCCGGTCTTTCAGCGCCTCGATGTTCTGCAGCCCAAAACCCCTACTCCGTCTCTGTTCGGCCTTGTCCTCTTTCTCTTCGCGCTCCTTCTCCTTGTTCCTGCTCTCTGCAATGCGCTCACTGAAGGACTTGATCTTGGGCGGCTCGACTTCCTTCGACGAGCCCAGCCGCGACATGCGCCCGCTGACAGCACTTCCCGGCCGCTTGAGACTAACATCGCGGGCTGTGAGTCCCTTGTCTATGCCCAGCATGACGCGCGCAGGACTCTTCGGCTCGGTTGGCGCTTGTCGCATCCGGACTGGTGATCGCGGTACCTCGACGTCGGTCTCTTGTCTGGTCTCGGGCCGCGGCAGGTCGATTCTGCGCATGCTGGTGGCCATGCTCGCTCGTGATGATGCTCCATTGCGATCCAGATCCTGGGACTCGTTCTTCTTCTTCTGCAGCGCCTTCAGCTTCAGCTTAGCCTCGATGGCCTGGAGTTGCAGCTGGAGCGTCTCCTCATCCTCCTCTCCGTCGCTGCCGGCTGGCACACCTCCGCGCGACATTGGACGGCGTTTCGAGGGGGATGGCGATGCGGAGTCGCGCTGGCGGCGGCTCTCGTACCTCTTACGGCCGGATGGCGAGCTGAGAAGGGCTTCGACGGGCGACTGCGGGGGCCAGTTGGGCTGGCTGTTCTTGACTGTCACTAGAGTCAGCGCATGCCCGGCACACTCACATGGGCGACTTACCTTTTGACTTGGGGCTCTCCCGCACGATCATTGTTGTGATGGTGCAATATCGGATGCGCTATCTCGCAGTGGCCCATAGCAACGCCAATACTGGAAAGCGGGAAAAGCAAGATGGGAAACAGTCGATCGTCAGGCAGGACTCACAAGCGCATAGCCCGGCCCCGTAGCGTTTGTTGACACCGGACTGTGGTTCACCCCAGACTAATCTAATCCGAAACCGTGACGTGACAGGGATTGCGCGTGTACGGTTGCGCCCACGCGACGCGCCTGAACTCCGATTCCACCACGAATTCGAGACACCACTTTCAATACTGTATATGCCCAATTGGACCAGCAGACACCTTGCAATGGCACGCACACGCTCGAAACCCGCAAAAGCCGCACCCAAAGAATCCACGCCTGAACCCACCACCACAGCCAAACCGCTGCCCGCAAGCACATCGAACCCCCCGAAGGTGTTCGTACTACCAAAGGATATATCCAAAGACGCGCGCATAGTCAGCCTCGACAATCCCGCAAACGATACACCATCGAGATATTACTTCTGCCCTGAAACAGGCTTCTACGAGTTCACGCGCATCGCTGCGCCGAAGAAAGACTTCAAGAGTTGGTTGATAACAGGAGAGAAGAGCGAGGATGACACCACAGAAGAGACAGACGCCTCACGGATAGGCAGCGGCTACATCACCAAATCCGCTGACCTGTTCATCGCAACACCCATCGACATCCTCTTCCTCATCCTCCCCGCCCTCACACCAAAGTCAGCAAAAGACACGAAGCAACACTTCCTCGCCTTCGATGATTATCTCGACACACTCTCATCCGCTTCACCACATTGGAAAGCGCTGTTGGCACAATACCCCACACTCAAGACTATGATAGAAGCCAAGATGCGAAGGATATGCGACACCGTCGACGCAGGCGAAGAGTCCATGTACCGCCTCTCGCACCCCAAGCTCCTCGAAGTTCTCCTTGCGAAAGCCGAGCGCATGGTGAAGAAGGGGCTTCCGCCGTCGATGGAGGAGAGGTTCATCAAGACAGCCCTGGAGATACCCGTCATGAGCATAAAGCGCGAGGAAAGCACACTAAGCACCGTTACAACAACGCCCGGCGCAGACTCAGAAAAGGAGAACAGCACAACAGAAACCTCGCAAGCAAGCGTCACAACAACAATAACACCCCCCTCCGACGCCCCCTCAAAACCCACCCTCACAACCCCCACCGAAATCCCCCACCTCCTCCGCCTCCGCACATCCCTAACCTACCTCCTCTCCTCCTACGTTCCCCCCTCCCTCCGCACCCCCTTACTCGCCCTCCTCTCTCCGCCCCACTCCACTCTGTTCACACCCCTCGACACCCACCTCTCCGCCATCTCCGCTCTAAAATCCGAAGCCCTGTCTCTACGCTCCATCTCAGACAACATCAGTCGTAAACGCGCGATTGAAGAAGACGAAGAGAAGATTGCGGAAAGAGAAGAAAAGAAGCGGAAGAAGGAGGATGAGGAGAGGAAGAAGAAGAGTGAGGGGAGGGGGGTTAAGGCGCTGAAGAAGGTGGATACGAGTGGGATGAAGAAGATGAGTAGTTTTTTTAGTGTTAAGCCGAAGGCGAAGTAGGGGGAGGGGTTGTGGTGGGAAAAGAGGGGTGGGGGGTTTGGGTATGAAAGGGGGTGGGTTGTATGTGTACGATAATAGGGATGTTATGAGGTCCTGGGGTCTTGCTGTTGGAGATTGGATAGTGGTGATGGTGATCATCATCATCACTATAAGAATTTGCATTCAATAGTTCTGCGAACGAGCAGCGCGCTCCATCATATCTGCCACGATTCCTTTTGGAAAAGCCCGGACAGCAAGAGCACAACCGAAGCCATGGTCTTGTCGATGTCGATTTTTCGACTCCAGAACTGGAGGTATAGTAAAGAAGAATAAAATCAGAACCCCGAGGGGTATTTATACACGTCCCAATCCAGCGCCAAGGACATACGTTTCTTTTTGCATTGTTTCCACAACAAGACTGGCGCACTCCATGAAGTTGTTGATCCATACTTTTGGATAATCAATAGGAAAGGAAGAGCAGTGCCGCAGCCATACTCTTTGCTTCCTGTGCTTTTGGACTCCAGAACGGGAAGTGTTGTAGAGACGAGAAAGACAGAGCCACGAGGGGTATTTATACACGTCGCAGTCCTGCGCCGAGAACATCGCCTTGTTCTCGGCCGTGTTTGAATCGCGGGAGCAGCGCACCCCATCGTCACTCCACACAGTAATTTTGGAGAACACCCCAGAAAGACCGGCAAACTCATGCCATGTCTATATGACATTTTTGGACTCCAGAGTCGGAGGTGTGGTAAAGAAGAGGAAGGCAGACCCGAGAGGGGTGTTTATACACGTCCTCAGCCCTGTGTCAGGAACATGGACTTCTAGTCCTGCAGTTTCAACAGCGCGAGCAGCGCACTCCATTATCGGCTTGCATACGTGTTTTGGAGAACGCCCCAGAAAGAGGGACAAACTCATGGAGGAGTCTGACTAGTTTTTC
Organism: Alternaria ethzedia; assembly: GCF_023757985.1. Classification (NCBI taxonomy): domain Eukaryota; kingdom Fungi; phylum Ascomycota; class Dothideomycetes; order Pleosporales; family Pleosporaceae; genus Alternaria; species Alternaria ethzedia. The sequence continues at coordinate 334,820 of NW_026056202.1, forward strand.
TTGTGTGCAGAAGTAGAGGTTTGATTGAGAGAAGGAAGGCAGATCCAAGAGCGGTATTTATACATGTTCCAGTGCTTCGCCAGGAGCATGTCTTTTGTTTCGGGTTGTTTATGCAGCTCGAGCACCGCTTCCTCATGGAACGTTGCGGAAATTTGTTTGATGTTTCCAGGAATTCCATCTTCTCAGCATAATCGAGTTTGTCGATGTTTTCAATTCCTCTCTTTCTCTGCTCTCTCATATGCAAGCTCTCGATGCATTTTTGAGTTATCTCAGAATCATACGTCAGGTTCCCAGCTCTTTTGATGAAGTAGATGCAGTCCAGCGGACAGTCATACATCTCGTAGGACCATGTTTTGTTTGTAACAGAGTTTTTTTCGATGCAGAAGGCAGGAAAACCTCCAGAAACAGACATTTTGTGACAGTATAGAGTTTTTGGATATATCCGACATTAGGAGAATCGCTGTTGTTTTAGAAGTCGAACGGAGGAGCAGCCATGGACGCCTGCGCTTGCGTTTTGAATCGGACGACATGGCGCCATCGTCGTCGTAATTTTCGTAAGAAGGAGTAGGCTTTGAGGAGAGAAGAAGCTCGCACCTTCTGACGCAGTCTAGAACCTCGGTCAGACGCTGTCACGTGGTATAGAAGGGAGGAGGACTGTCTGGAACGAGACATATCCTTATCTGTTTCTTCTTTTGGACACATTAACGAATGGTATCACGTTTTTGGGGTAAAAGGAAGAAACAGACATGTCCTCTGCACTAGTGCTTTTTGAACCGAACGACATGAGAGGTTAGGATGCCTATTTTGATCAAGTAGAGAAGGATTTCAGCGGAGAACAGGCTCGCAAATTCCACTGCTCTCATAACTCGAGCGTTGGACTGCTTTCTCGTATGCAAGAGAGGGCTTCAGCCGGAAAGGACCATGATTCCTGTCATCCTAACCTTCTTAACACAGGCCGCAAACATGTAGGTGGTTTTCATAGGTGATCGCACGAGCAGACATGGCTACCGATTATCCGGCGTTTTGGACGGAACGACATACACTCGCGGACTCGTTCTTTTTTAAAAGTGAAGTGTGCGTTGAGGAGAGGGAAAGCTCGCAACTTCCACTGCTTTTACGTCCCCAGCCTTTAAGTATCTTGGCGGAAGCTGGTACTTGGGTTATACGCCATGACCAGAAACGATGGCACTGACGAAAACATGACCAGGATGTCATCATTGTTGAAGCTATATCAGGCATAATGGAAATGAAGTGGCTTTTTAACCTGGACTGCGATTATAGAAGTAGTTGCTGCGTACTTCCATGATTGAGACCTTCGCGTGTTTGAGTCGGAAGCAGAGCAAGACGCTCATAGTAAGTCATCATCCCAGTTTTGGTGAGCGAGAAATGTGTGAAGCTCTTCGAGAGAGATCCCATGGCGTCCAGCCGTAGAACTTTTGGAGTCGAACAACATGGAGATGACATTGCTCAATTTCGATAGATAGACTGCGGACTGGAAGCTTGGAAGGACATGAGAGAAAACTTGCGTGACTTCTTGTCTCCCTGGGGAGACCCGAGGAAAATGTCATGGAAGTGGATCTCGCAGAATGCTGGACATCACGTTGTTCTTTCGCGTTTCCTGCGTGGCCTCGGAGAGAGCCAGACGGCATGTGCGGTAACTCGCGAGATTGGGGAAAAAGAACAGGAGAAGAAGAGATGTAAATTCTTTGATCCGCTTTTGGTGCTCGCGCTCGCAGAAACCAGGCATATGGGGGTTGTGCAACGCTTTTAGTTTTAGAAATGAGCGGATTGAATGGTTGAGGAAGGAGAGAAGAAGCAGTAGCTTTTATATATCCTCAGGACCGACGCCAGCTCATTTGGAGCTTGCGTCTAGCTTTCCAGTTATTCAAACGTGTCCAAGGGATTTGCATAAGCATGTACACAGCGACTTCGTGATAGCCGATCCATGACATCTACGAACGTTGAATTCGGTGTCAATACCAGATGAAGTATGGATAGTGAGAGAAAACCTCGGAGGCTGCTCATGTAAAGGTCGTCTTGTGCTTTCGATATAGCTTCTCTCTCCACCGGTTTTGCCGTTCGGGAGAAGATCAGTCCACCCGCTGTTGGTGAACCAATTTCTTTCAGGACATGCCCTTCTTTCTTGTTTTTTTGAGAACTGCAACACCTTAGAGGCTTCACGCATGACTCGCTTTTACACATGTTTTCAAGTTGAAGATATGTGCGGTGACTTCAAAGAGGAGGAGCCAACGGTGTTTTTGAATCGGAAAGTCGCAGATGTAGCGATCTCATGAGAGCCCGATGAAGGCTTTTGAAAGCCAGTAGACAGAACTTTCAACTCATTCTGCTACATCAAAATCCTCGATGAAGTCTTGATGTCAATAGAATGCATATCGGATGCGAAGCTCGTATTTTTGACCCGCGCGGAGATGCTCGACACATCAAAAAGGTCTGTGGGTGTTTTGAAATCTTTTGGAGGCTGCTCAGAAGACGCCAGACATAGTAATCGGTTCCTTTGTTTTTGGTAAGATAGAGAAGCAGTGTGATGGGGAACAAGGTCGGCCAGACGGCGGGATTTATATCTTGCTTCGACGCTAGCAGCCCCGCTTTCCTGCAGCGTCATGATAGCCGTGACCACCAAGATACAACCTTCCATGATTGAACTGCATTCTGGTTTTGAGTAGCGTTCATCTTAGAAGCAGTGCTCGCCTAGGGCCGGATGTGTGGAAACTTCAATATGTGCGAATTGTCTGGTTGATTGAATCTGGCAGTTGCGATATCATTTCCTCCCCAGCTAGTGTCGACACAACAGCTCCGAAGGATAGCCAGGTCGTACAGCGTTGTTTTTGAAGCTTCCAAGCCCAGAAAACATAAAAGAGGTACTGACCGCTTTCGTATCCTGCCTAGAACACGGACACAGCCATACGACGTCGCGATACTTATTTGAGTATCTTTGAAAAGACGACAGGTTATCCAATCATATGGGGTCGGAATGGAAGTTTTGGAGAATCATGGACAAGGAGTTTGTGAAAGAAGAAGAGAGGAGCAGTACCAGGGGAAGGCTTTATACACACTCTACCAACAGTCCGCAGCGAAGCGGCATTAACTAGACTTTCCGCGGATCGGATCATGACAACAGTAATGGAAATCTTCGAGAGCGCAGCAAGTCCATGCATGTGAACCCTGTTGGTTTCGGAAAGACTGCCAGAGGCAGAGAAGGCAGAATCATGTGTCGAAGTGCTCGACAATTTGGTGAAGCAGGGAGAAAGATGTGTATTGAAGGAACAGAAGGTCAGGAGCCGAAGAGAGGCATTTATACATCAGCCAAGCCTCGATCGCACGTGACGGTAGTGAGAAAAGGTGGGAAAGACAACACCGGCGGCTTGTTCATTCACCGCGGTGGTGCATATTTGAGGCGGCACGATGCCGGGCTGTATTTGTTTCACTTCGAAAGCACCACCGGGCACGCACACATGAGAAGTCTACATGCTTCTTTTAATGTACCATGAGCAAATCATGACGAAGCTTTGCGCGAAAGGAACGGAAGTCTCGCCCATGGGTCGAACCAGTTACTGTTTCGAAGGATACAGCGTTTTAAAGGATTGTCATTTGAGGAGAAGAGACGCAAGGTCGGTAAGATTTATATACCCATTGCCAAGTCCACAGAGCCATGAGACAAGATGTTTTCGGATTATTGTCTCATACGCCGGAGCGTGCAACGTTTTGAGGGGACGGGACATATCGCTGTGGAAGTTCCGATTCTAGAGACATGACTCTTCCCATAATATCTTTGTTGAACAGTTCAAGCAGTTTAGAGGGGCTTGCAGACCGCTGCAGTTATGGAAATTTTTGTTTCGGATTTGGAAAAGACACCGAGGTCATAAGACGAACTTGGCGCCGTTTTGGAAGTTTTGAAACAGACCGGAGAAGAGCGAGCTATGACAGATGAACGACACTGTTTTGAGAAGCCACGGAAAAAGAGTGGTGTGTAGGAAGGAAGTGTAGAGCCGGGCAGAGAGAAGTATTTATACACACCACTCTACTGCACACCATCGAGTATCGACATGTGCATTCTTGGTTCCAGAAGCGACACAGACATGACGTACGCATCTCTCCGTTTCCAGCATGTCTGTCTCTTGAGGACCATTTAGAATACTGCTCCACACTTTTCGCAGAACACCTTGCGACCAGCATGCGTCGTTTTTAAGAGAGCGCAGCCATGGCAGCAGGATTGATGAATTTGAAATTTTTGTTTTTAGGGTATTTGGTATGTAGAAGGTAAGAAGGAGCAGCAGCGAAGAGGAGCTTTTATATGCAACTCCGCAGTCTAAATACTGCGGAAGTGCGAATGAAAGTAGTAAAGCTTTCTTGCTTCCATCAAGCTTTCGACATTCACTTTTCGCAGAGATCTGGAGGAGCGGAGAACATGTCGCCGAGTTCCTAATCTTTTAAACAATCCTTCTCGTCTTTCATATACCAGTATGATCAGACTTTTGGTAATGCGAAGGCAGAGGCGGAGGGACGAGCCCATGGCAGATGTATGTGCCGCATTTTGATAAAGTGAAAGCAGGCGCAGAAGGCAGATCATTTCATTGCTTCGACCGTGATTTGGTGGGGTGGTAGAAGAGACGGAGAGCTTTCCCATAAATCTTTCTTACGGGGCTTTTTAGTGATGTAACAGCAGAAACGCAGAGGCAGAGACATGAAAAAGCTGGTCACTTCTTTTGAAGTGAGATGCAAGAAGATGTAGATGTGAAGAAGTAAGAGAACCCAGCCCAAGAGGTGTTTATATACACGCTCCCCAGCTCAAAAAGCCGGGAGACCATGTGAGATGATCCTATAGCCTTTTTGAGGGAAGAGAAGAAGCGGAAGATCCATAGGAAGGCACGTGATAAATTTTGAGCAATCATTTTCTGGAGCCTGTTTCGTTTTGGTGACCTTCGGGGCTGGCAGGAGACAGAGAACATAGCAATTCATCTAATTCGTTTAGAGTGGAGGCGCGCACTCATCGAAAAGAAGGTTCAGTAGTTTTGGGTGGAAAGAGGAGGAGGCAGACATCCATCGTGTGCGAGCAGTTTGTGAAGCAAGGAACAGAAAGTGTTGTGATAAGGAAGTAGGAAGGACAGCAGCAGAGCAGTGTTTTATACACCACCAAATCCAGTAGCGCAGTCATGAGTTTTGCTTTCTTTGGTTTCGCAAGTCCGAAGCATGACGCAGATATCTTTTGGTTTTGTGAACATGACTGCGAGCTGAACCGATTTACAGTGTTTCCAACCGTCCAGACAGTCATATGTCCACATTGATGCGTCTTTGGAGGCCAGCAGCCAGGACAACATTCTGGATGTTTGTAGGCGTTTTGGCGAACCACAACCACACATGCTCTCGTAGGTGCGGGTTTTTGAGACCGAGAAGGCAGGCGAACACCATGAGGTACATCCATACCGCTTTGGAAAAACACCAGAGGGGTGTGAGATAATGAAGATGAGGAGACCCGGGAAAGACGAGGTTTTTATACTCCAAATACCGACAAAGCACCGCTCATGAATGGTACGGTGGCGTTTTTGGTGGATCACAACCACACATGGCTTTGCAGGCGGGAGATTTTGAGAAGAAGGAGGCAGACAAACGCCATTATCAGATGTTCCAGGCCTTTTAGACAGAAGTGAAGGAAACTGTAGGATGATAAAGACAGGAACAGCCGGCGAAGACGAGCATTTTATACTCCGACTACCGACAAAGCCCCGTTCATGAACGGCGTGGTGATCACTTTGGTGGACCACAACCACACATGGTGTTGTCGCGGGACATTTTGAGAAAGAAGGAGGCAGGAGAACGCCATGTAATACTTCACTTCGTACTTTTGGTAAACAGACCCGGAGAGGTGTGGGATAAAAAAGTCAGGAAGAGCCGGCGCAGATGGGGCTTTTATACACCACCCACGCGCCAAGAACCGCCCATCGGGGGGATCGCGAGCATTTTCTGGATTGTGCCTGTGTTTTAAGACAAAGGATGAGGCAGACACATCCCACACTTTCCCAGAAGGTTTGTGGAAGCACGACCTCGGTAGTCCTCACATGTGTACTTTGTTCTTAGTTTTTGGAAGTCGAAGAAGAGAGGGACGAGCACATGAACTTGTTGCGCAGGTCTTTTGTTTCCAGAGCGACACACACGCATCGCTTGTCTTGATGCTTTTTTTTAGAGGTCCACGGAAGGAGGAGCGCACACCATGTCATGTTGTCCACGAGGTTTTGGTCAAATATAGGAAGGAGGAGGAGGAGCGCACACCATGGACGAGGGCAGTAGAATTTTTTGGTAAAACACAGGAAGGTGTGGAGTACAGAAGACAGGAAGCCAGAGGACGCGGTGAGGTTTATATATCCGCCAGAACGACACATGGACGCGTCGAAAAGACCTTTTCGCACTCCATGTTGGAATTGCTTAATTCTTTGGGTCAGACAGGCACAGCTCATGACATCATCGCATATGATTTTTGACTCCTTCTCAACCATTCCAGGAACACCTGATAGTTTTTTGCACCACATGCTTCCTCTTCCTACAGCCTTTGGAGAACAGCGACCGGCCATGTAATATTCATAACGAATTTTCCTAGACCGGCCATGCACAGCTTCCGCTACGATTTGTCGACTCCTCTCACAGCCATGGCGTCCATAGTAACATGTTTTTGGTCGTTCCAGAAACGGAGACATTTCCGAGACAGGGCAGCCTTTTTCGAAAAGACAGGACAGTCGCCAGGACATTCGAACGCCTGCATGGAATTTTTGAGCAGACGGCAGTGTTTTGAGAAGGCGCAGGAGGAAGAGCACACCATGCATGTGAACCCAGTTTGTTTTGGAGAAGATGTTGAAGCAGCACAGGAAGAACACATCATGTGTTGGTGGCATGTGTATTTTAGACAAAATGATGGAGAGGCGCAGGAAGAGCGCACACCATACGTCATATCTGAGGCTGTTTTTTTGGATAAAATGATAAAGAGGCGCAGGAAGTGCACAACATGGCATGGTCTCCTAGACCTTTTGGAGGAACCCGGAGGAAGAAGCGGAGGCAGAAGCACAGCCCATCGAGAAAGGCATGAAGATTTTGAGAAAATGATGGAGAGGCGCGGGAGGAAGCCGCACACCATGGTCAGATGCGGCCGTGTTTTTGGAAAAACCCGGGCGGAGGGTGAGGGATAAGAGACAGGAAGAGAGGGAGTAAAGCGAGGTATTTATACACGACCAGCGGTGCACGTGCTACAACCAAGAGGACAGGTTGAGACGATTCGAAATCTTCAGGTCTTCCCATGTCTTCTGAGAAAGCTTACTATCATAGTGTAAGCCATATCGATATAGTATACATAACCCCCCTTATCCGCGCCCTTTTGATGCCATCCCGACATACCTAGACGCCCATGCCCACCATAACCTCCCTACTTCTTCCCCCTCCCCTTGGATTTACTCCTCGTATTCCGACTGGGCGGCGGCGTATCCTCACCACTACTATCCGCCTCAGCCTCAGCCTCAGCCTCAACAACCACACCTTCATCCTCCACCTCTTCCATCTCCTTCACACCCCCATCTCCACTCAGTCTATCCTTCGCCTTCCGCTCCGCCTCCCAATCCCTCACAAGCCTCGTAACATCATCCTCCCGCGGCTTCTCCTTCCCATTCCACGCACTGCACCCACCACATCTCCACCTCCCAACATCCTCAAGCGTACGTGCACCGGGCGGCGCTTGCCCGTTTACAAGCCGGCACTCGGAACAGATCAAGACGAAGCGGTTCTTAGCCTGTGTTTCGTCTTCGCCAAGGAGAGCGTCGAGGATGCGGTCGTACCAGTGAGTTTGTGTGAAGGCTGCGGGGGAATCGGTGGTGTATTGCTTGGTTAGGTCGACGGCGCCGGTGTTGAATGCGTTCGGGGCGAATTCGGCGCCTGGGGCTTCTGGTGGGGGCAGTTGCTGTGGCGGGGATGGGCCTTGAGGGGATGAGACGTTCGACGGAGGTTTCTGTGGGGTATGCGGGAGTTGCTGTGGCTGGGGTCGCTGGATGTTTGCCGTTGGGGGAGGAGGCATGCCAGTGCGGGGGCCTGGCGGCGGCGCTGGCTTCTGAGGGCCTTGGGACTTTCTGCGGCCGGGGGAGTCGCCTTGTTGTGGCTGCTCGGGTTGTTTGGGCGAGGCGCCATATTTCTCTAGCAATTGTTGGGTCGAGTTGTACTTGGTGGCTTCCTTGAGGCGCTCAATGGTAGCGTCACGTTCTTTGTTCAGTTTCTTGAGGTAGGCTTCAGTGTTGCGGATGCGGTAGTCGAAGTAGCTCATGAGCGCGTAACGGAGGCCGTAGATCCTGGATGGTTAGATATATTCCCTGCTGCGATGACGATGGACATACAAGACAGGCCCGCCAGCCACCACGCTTCCCTCAATGGGACCCCAATTCTGCCAGCCCGTCACGAAAGTGAGCACGACCGCGACCAGAATATACGCGAAGCCGGTGTATAGCGTCCACATGACGCGAGCGCGTCGCGAGAGCTGCTTCTGTTTGTCATTGCGCGCGGCGGCTCTGTTGATCTTGCCAGTAAGAGTGTTGAGCGTCCTCTCGAACGAGGCGGCATCTTCGCTACCCTGCCACAGTCAGCAAGCGTATTAGCGCGTAGTTAGATTCGACGTACCTTCCAAGGCCAGAAGGACACCATGTTGGCTCTGGTAGATCGCAGCCCGGTGTGGGAGCTAGATTTCTACCGTTGAGGCCACCGAAGCGTTGCTCGTGTGTGGACCACTTTCAGCTGCGCGACGTCAGCGGGTGTCGGATCGCCAGCCGGGGGGACCCTGGCGGGAACGATGTCACGTGTGCCAACTTTCCTCGCGGAAGTTCCGAGCGGAACTGGTTGTTCTTTACAACGCTCTATTCACTGCATACCGCCCCGACTCTACACAAGATGGCGCTAGTTGCATACCGGAATCTGCTGCGATCCGCGCGCATCGCCTTTCAAGGTACGGAATGCGACATTGACCTACTTCCCGCGCTCACACAGCACAGGCGACATGAACACGCTCTTCGCCGCCCGCACCGAAGCCCGTAACAAGTTTGAGGCGAACCGCAACCTACGAATCGGAAGCGAAGAGTTGCAATCGTCATTAGTACATGCGGAGGAGGTGGCCAAGTTCCTGAGAGAAAACGTCGTTCAAGGGCAAGCAGCGGACCCAGAGGGCGAAAGTTACAGTATGCTTTCTATGGATGGTATCGGGATCAATAGGCTAACACAGGCAGAACTGCGGATACACGAGCATACCGAGCGAGGCGACAACGAGGATATCAAAAAGGGCAAGGGAAAGAGTACATTGGGAGGCACAAAATGCTGTTCCTCCTAGGCTTTTATGCACATCGAATGAATCATGATACCCATACAGTCCAAAACGCCGACCCAATGCAAGAAATAAGGACCTAGTTTCCGGCCAAACTGGCGTACTGAACGTCGTCATCAGCTCCCGGTGGAGGTGCAACGACCATGCTGTCCAGGCTGTTCTGTGGTGCAGCCCCAATCGCAGCCTGAGAAGCGGCTGCCCGTCGCGATGAGCCGGCCACTTGTCGTCCCTCCTTTGCGTACTGCATCCTGACGTTCTGATCCAAGCTGTCCAGCTGCTTCGGCTTGCCCCAAGTGACGCGCATAGGACAGCCCTTGATTACCACCTTGCCCTTTAGTGTACCCGCTGCTGTCTCAGCGTCTTCCCGCTTGACGAAGTTGACGTATGCGCAATGCGCTCGATGTGAGCATACCAGCGATCGAAGTTGGCCGTATTGTGAAAAGTGCTTGCGGAGCTCGTGTTCAGGAAGGTCGTCTTCCACACCCGTGACGAAGAGCGATGCGACGTTGGGGTCCGAAGGTGGCAGCCAGTCTTGCGGGTTTGGCTCCGCGGATGCGCCGCCCATGCGGCCTCCTCTTCCAGGCCTCATGCCTCCTCGCGCAGGTGTACCCCGTGAATCTCGGGTTCTGATCGGTCCAGGGACGTGACTGCTCTCGCCTCCTGCGCCACCTCCGCCAGGCGCTGGCAACGCCTTTTGTCCACTCTCGCCCTCCTCAGCCTCTATACGTCGCTGTTTCTTGTAGTAGGGCTCACTCTGCGCCAGACGCTTGAGGAGGTCGCGCGCCTTCTCATCCGTCTTTTCGTATGCCTCCATCGCTCCACGTCCCTCCTCGATCTCCCTCTCGTGCTCCTGCGCATAGTACTGTCGGTTGATGTCGCTCTGTGGGCCGGGCGCCACCATCTTCAGCGCAGCATCACGGACTACGATGGGCAGACCGAATGACAAGTCGAGCATGCAGTGCTGGCAGCAGTTCTTGAGGCGGGCGCATGTGAGGCAGATGTTGGTTCGCTTTTGTCGCGCGGTGCGGTCGGCCTTCCAGCGGAAGATGGTGAAGGGTCGCGTGCAGATCTTGCACTCTGCGCCGTAGTCCTCCTTCAGCATCTGCACATACGTGCTATCCGGCAGGCATTTCTCGCAGACGGACGGAAAGTCGGTAGTTTCCCAACCCGATCCTACAAAAGTTAGTGTATGCTACGCGCGGTGGAAAAAGACATGACGTACGGTTCAGGTCGCTCTTGATTTGCGGCGGCATGGTGAGGCCTGCTGCGTAGGGTGTGCGACAGTGGCTGAGTTTTGAGTGTAATCTCGCGACTTCGCCGAGCGAATCTGGGGACGTCGAGTACGCGTAGTGGGGCGCGGTGGTTGTTGCGACAGATGGTATGGGAGTGACGGTAGAAATCTAGGCACTACGCTATACGCCTCTTACGGTCTTGGCTTTCACGCGCTCGGGTGGCGACGACCGACCGCTAGCGCTGTTGACCAGGGCCGCGTACAGAGTCGGTCGTGATTGGGCGACGCCAGTTACCCCCTAAGAAATTCAAGTCCCAATCTCCTACCCATACCGCTCTTTCCTCTCCGGGGTCGTCTTTATAAAGTTTCAGGGTCCTGTCCTCTTCGAATTGTTTATTCTACTATCAGTTTCATTCACTTCACTCCCCGCATAAACCCATATCACTCTTAATACCCATCATGTCTCCCATTGCGCTCGAAAAGGAAGACCATTCTCGCGATGCCGAGTTCAACAAGGCCATGCACGGCAAGTCTGCAAAGGCTCGCGGTGGCATGACTGCCATGTTGCAAAAGGACAAGGCTGCCCAGCAAGCCGCTGTCGACGAGTACTTCAAGCATTGGGACAACAAGGCCGCTGGCGACGAGACCGAGGAGACCCGCAAGGTACGCATATGTGGCATTGTTGCGTACTGTGTTTACTAACAGATCCAGGAACGACGAGATGAATACGCTACCCTCACAAGACACTACTACAACCTCGCAACCGACCTCTACGAGTACGGCTGGGGACAGTCTTTCCACTTCGCCCGCTACGCCTATGGCGAGTCTTTCTACAAGGCCATTGCCCGCCACGAGCACTACCTTGCCCACAAGATGAACCTCCAGGACAACATGCGCGTCTTGGATGTTGGCTGCGGTGTTGGTGGACCCGCCCGTGAGATTGTCAAGTTCGCTGGTGTCAACGTCGTTGGATTGAACAACAACGACTACCAGATTGAGCGTGCCACTGCCTACGCCGAGAAGGAGGGCCTCTCAGACAAGCTCAAGTTCACCAAGGGTGACTTTATGGTATGATATACCCTCACACCCTGAGTACCTCTTACTAACTCGTCCTAGCAAATGTCTTTCCCCGACAACTCTTTCGATGCCGTTTACGCCATCGAGGCCACTGTCCACGCACCATCGCTCGAGGGCATCTACAGCGAGATCTTCCGCGTTCTCAAGCCCGGCGGTGTCTTTGGTGTCTACGAGTGGCTCATGACCGACAAGTACGACAACGACAACCCCCACCACCGCGAGATCCGTCTTGGAATTGAGATCGGTGACGGTATCTCCAACATGGAGAAGATTGAGGTCGCGCTCGATGCTATGAAGAAGGCCGGCTTCGTGATGGAGCACAACGAGGATCTGGCAGACAGGGACGACCCTTACCCGTGGTACTGGCCGCTCTCTGGCCAGCTGAAGTACATCAGCACCATTGGCGACATCCCCACCATTCTTCGCATGACCAAGGTCGGACGTGGCCTCATCCACAAGTTCGTCGGTGGTCTTGAGGTGATCGGTCTCGCCCCCAAGGGTACCCAGAAGACTGCCGACAGTCTTGCCCTCGCAGCCGACTGCCTTGTTGCCGGTGGCAGGGAGAAGCTCTTCACCCCCATGTACCTTATGGTCGGAAGGAAACCCGCCGACGCATAAGTTTTCAGTTCTCGCCCTTTGCATTAGACTTCTCTTCGCATCTAGGACCTTGTTGGTCTGCGAGCTATTCCTTCGATATAGGAGCATCATCTCCTGGCATTTGCATCACGCGCATTGGAGACGCGCATATATACTGTAATATTTGGAAGTAGGGCACGGTCTAGGGACGGTCATGGTAACGCGAAATGTGGAGCTATAGAGAATAGAAGAAGTAATCGTCATCTGAATGTTTGATCATTATCGTACAATTTGCAAGCGACTGTTGCATCACTATCCAGTACATGCCGTATGGAAGGGTTGACTGCGGTGAAAGCGACGTTGTTGGGGCGGACCATCCAGGGAGCATCCAGACGCACGTCGGGTGTTCTCGCTATAGTGTGGTCCCTGCTCGAGAGCTTTGATCGTTAGCGCCGGCCCCAACGACTCGGATCTTCGCATCAAGAAATTGTCCAGCAAGCCCCAGCAACCACCACAAGCCTCAGCGGCCATCACTCGCCCACGGCACTTCCTCACCACACCTTCACCCTCACACACACCCCACAATGGCTGCTTCAAGGCTCCTCCGACCCGCCTCCCGCCTCGTCTCGGCGTCGCGGCCAGCGCCCGCCTTCCGACCAGCTTTCCGCGCCGCAGCCATTACACCGTCAATTGCGAGGAGAGGATATGCGTCGGGCCAGAAGGAGATGACGGTGCGAGAGGCGCTCAACGAGGCCATGGCCGAGGAGATGGAGCGCAATGACAAGGTTTTCGTGCTCGGAGAGGAAGTCGCGCAATACAACGGAGCGTACGTCCCACCATGAAGAAGAGAGATGTCATGTCTGCGATAAGAAAGAGGAGGATCCAATTGGGCAGAGAATACATCGCAGGCTATACACAACGGAATATCAATGGACGGTGCTGACTGAGCCACAGCTACAAGGTCACAAAGGGCCTGCTCGACCGCTTCGGTGAGAAGAGGGTAATCGACTCTCCCATCACAGAGTCAGGTTTCGCCGGTCTGACCGTCGGTGCCGCGCTCGCTGGTCTCCACCCCATTGTGAGTCCCTCAGCTATCATGACCCAAAAAGCAAATCTGACAGCGACGACAGTGCGAATTCATGACCTTCAACTTCGCCATGCAGGCCATTGACCAGATTATCAACTCCGCCGCAAAGACGCACTACATGTCCGGTGGTATCCAGCCCTGCAACATCACCTTCCGTGGTCCCAACGGTTTCGCGTCTGGTGTCGCTGCTCAGCATTCCCAAGATTACACTGCGTGGTACGGAAGCATTCCTGGATTGAAGGTTGTTTCGCCATACAGCGCCGAGGATGCCAAGGGTCTGTTGAAGGCTGCTATCCGCGACCCCAACCCGGTCGTGGTCCTCGAGAACGAGTAGGTTACAAGCGCCGCGAGACGAGAGACTGTACTAACATCCACAGACTTCTGTACGGTCTGTCCTTCCCCATGAGCGAGGAGGCCCAGAGAGACGACTTTGTCATTCCCGTAAGACACCCCGCCATCATCCCACTCTATTCTCATACTAACAGACCCCCAGTTCGGAAAGGCCAAGATCGAGCGCCCCGGCAAGGACCTCACCATCGTCACCCTCTCCCGCTGCGTCGGCCAATCCCTCGTCGCCGCCGAACAACTCAAGTCCAAGTACGGCGTCGAAGCCGAAGTCATCAACCTGCGCTCCATCAAGCCCCTCGACGTCGAGGCCATTGTCAAGTCCGTCAAGAAGACCGGCCACATGCTCTGCGTAGAGTCTGGATTCCCATCCTTCGGTGTCGCGTCTGAGATTATGGCGCTTACTTGCGAGTACGCTTTCGACTACTTGGAGGCGCCCCCTGCCCGTGTTACTGGTGCTGAGGTGCCCACACCATATGCCCAGAAGCTCGAGGAGATGAGCTTCCCCAGTGAGAGCTTGATTGTGGATTACGCCGCCAAGCTCCTTAGGGTATAGATGGAGTATGGAATGGAAGAGGATAGCGTAGTTGGTCTCAGCGTTGTGTGTTCAATCGACACATTGCGTTGATAACTATGTGGATATGAAGATTTGGTTTTGGGCGAAGGAACCGGATTATGTATGATTCAGATGGCCAATTTTCGGTTAAGGTAGATCGCGTAGGTGCTGGTTTAGAGCATTTTCGATTGCATGTACAAGTATTCTATTGCAACTCCATCTAACGATTTTGAAATAATGCAGATGTGGGGAAGGTGACTGGAAGTGATGGTGTGGGCTTTGGGTGAGAGGTGAGAGGGGATGAGAGGTAAGACGCTGACATTGGTAGGGCTTTTGCTGCCTTGGTTCTAACTGTTTACCATCTGTTCTCTTCTATTACATGCTGCTTTCGAGGCTCGGGATGTTAGTACCTCACCGCTTTTCTTTGTCGGTGAGCATCTGAGATTCTCTCACCTCGAATCTGGAGGACTAGTGGGCGTGCCTTCTGCTCATATGTCTACTTCTTCACCCAAGTCACTTTAGTTCTTTCTTTCCTTCATATGCTCTACTCGCTCATTCAACGTCATGCTTCGACGGAATGCATTACTGCAGCTCACGGTTCTCACCAGAGAACGGCATAGATGTCTGCGACGTTCAGGAATTAGGCTAACACTGCTATGCCGCTCACATCGAGCTGCGCTTATGCTCTTGACGAGCAAGTATCACGTTGAATGGTCCAAATGGGAATCTAACGGCACGGCTACTGGCATGAGAAAGAGCAGGGAAGGTTGCGGCTCGCTGCGCGCTGGTTATGGAATGAACGATGAGGCTGCTGGTTTTCATCTTCACTTTCATCGATGAATCCGAATCTCACGATAACAGGTGCCGCGCGGCCTAGGAGCTTCTGCTGGCACTGCGCTCTCCGCCCCGAACGTCACGACCTAGTACGACAACACGACATTGTGCACACACACAACGAGAACTCACGGCGTCGTCGCTGTTAGTGCTGGCAGGATGCCGCGACACCACCACACCATAGACTGGGTCGAAGTCGGAGATGAGTTCGTTGACTACTACGATGAAAACCAGTCTCCAGCCTACTGCGAAGACGAGGAGTACTTCTATGACGGTTACGGGATGCGACACACCTCTGCAGAACTACGCTCTCGCCGGATAAGTGCACGCGATGCCGCACACGGACGTTTTCACAACGAGGGCCAAGGCTTGGTAAATGCTGATCAAGATTGTGTTTACAACGACAACCAAGCACAAGACGAGCCTGAAGCGCCTGAAGCGCCTGACGTGCTCCCAGAGCCTCTCGCCGCGATGCTAGCCGGCCTACGCCAGCTCCCTACAGATGGCTATCGGCCAAACCCACCCGACGCCCGTTACACCTATAGGGATGACGAATATTCCAGCGAATTGAATGAAATGTTCTCTCGTTTGGACATTCTTCGCACGCTCGGCCCGGATCCGGTGCGTTATGGCTACGACAGTGCGTCGAGTGAGCCAGAGGAGAAGGAGGCAGTTGCAGTATGTTTGCTCGCAACTTTGCACGAATGTGAGACTGATATTGAGATACTAGGAGAGCCCAGAGTCAATCGAAACGGTTCCGGTGGAAGATAGAGCACAGCTGGCAAAGACCAACAGAGACGGTATCGCTGGTTGTGAGAAAGCTAAGAGCGACAGCTGCACCAAGAAAAACGACGCGGTCAAAGACGCACACCAATCCTTCAACGCCGAAATCGAGTCAATGAACGAATGGTACGAAAACATCAAGGCAGAAGAAGTCATCCTGGGCAAAAGAATAGCCTTACACGTTCGCCTGCCTACGAACCAGGTCGTCACTCCAGCTCATAACGCGCTTGTCGAGGAAGATGTAAAGGAAATGATGCTCATCGCCGACTCGTTCAAGGCTGTCAAGACAAAGAAAGCAGATATCCGAGCAACTCTAAAAGCCCGAATTGAGAAGGCCGAGGAGGTGTATGACGGAGAGTGCGCCGCATGGGACCGGCAGATGGTATGCCTTCGCAACATGGCTGCGCTCTCTGGTATCGAGCTAGATGGGGAGGAGGCAGAAGACTACTTCCCGGATGAGTGGGTTGCTCCAGTGATCCGCTTCCAGTCATCAACTCCGGCCCAATCCACTTCACACGCTCGAGAACCTGCGTCCAGCCATGCAAGACCTAAGCCAAGTAGTACCGCCAACGCAGACAAGCGCCACAAGGTTGAAGCAGCGAGCGACAAAGTCAAGAAGGACTGTTCCAACTGCAGCCACCTGCAAGAAGAACTACGTATCGTAAGTACAACAACCCTCTATCTTCTACTCCGCTAAATCTGAATCAGGCACTCGCAACAATAACCCGCCTCCAATCCAAATCTCCCATGCCTGATCTCCGCAAATTCGTCAAGCACGGCGAGCAAATCCTCTCCGAGCTCTCAGCGCAACGCGACGCAGCCGACGAAGTCTTCGCCAAAGAACAACAGACCGAACTGCGCTCCGCAGAGGCAGCATCTGAAGACCTCGACAAGGAGTACAAAAGGATCAAGGCCATCTATATCGGCATCGGCGATCTCTGGGAGCACGAGAATGAAGAGCTGTGGAATAAGACGTACGACTTGTGTCGAGCGGAGCTGGTGCGTATCAAGGAAGAGCAGAAGGTGCTTGAGAACCACAGGGCCAGGGATGAGGAGAAAGTCGCTAAGAGGCAGTGGGATGGGGATAAGATGTTGATGAAGCAGATCAAGTACTATGAGGCCATTCTGAAGTTGGCGAAGAGCGAGGTTGTTAGTCGCTGGGGAGATGTTGGTGGGCTTGAGGAGGAGGACTCTGATGCTGAACCTGAGTCTGACTAAAGACTGCGCGACTCGATGAGCTGATGAGGTCGCATAGCAGAAGTTAGCACCATCAACTTGATGTCAGCTCTACATATGCAGAACTGTAAAACCGCTGGTGTGTGTCGTCGCGTTCACTTTCACTTTTGACCAAGCGAGTTCGCGCTAGTCGCTCCTGCTCTTTCTGGAAGGCTCTCTGATTCCGACCAACACAGCGCGACCACAACACCGACCGAAACAGAAATTGCGGCGACACCCAAAACCGTCGCGCCAGCCCATCATGTCATCAGATGCCATCATCGCAGGCCTCAAGCAAGGCAACGCGATTGAAATGGCCTCGCTCGAAGAGGTGAAGGAGGGAATGAGCTCTGTCATTGATGGACTGCTGAAGGAATGCTACAACCGTAGCGATGCGTTGAGCGATCTTATGGAGAAGGTACAACTGGTACGTATTGCTTGATTGTGGTCGTTCACAGACCATGGACTGACGTTAACACATAGGAAAGCTCGAGCGCGGCGGCCAAAACCATGACGGCAGAACAAAAATTCCGGCTTACGAAAGCCATCAGAGACGCTATCGGAGACTGCGAAAAGGCTATCCGTGTCAATGATGACAAGAGAGCGAGTGAACGTGTTCAGGCCTGGACATATAGACAAGCCGAAACGGACGTTTTGGACACAGTGCGCGATCATGCCCTAGCTCGAGAAAACATAATGGGTCACAGGATGAAAATCTCCGAAGACAAGGGCGAAGACGCGGATCACGCTGCGCTACGAAAGTTAAACGAGGAAGAGCATGAGCTCAGCCGAAAGCTTCTCTCCTCTTACAAAAGCGCAAGGAAAGACCTCAAGGACAGGCAAGATCTTCGCAGTAAAGAGATTGAGAACACGCACAAGACATCGCAGAATGCTTTGGAGAAGCAGATCGAAAGTCTTAAGCGCATCGCTACCATTGCGAAGATTGATCTCAAAGCTACAAGTCGGGACGAGGCGTCAGATGATGTGTCATTCCAGGAGGCGCAAGCCGCTCATTTGAGTCTTGCTTCTTCTCCTGTTGGTCGCGGTGGTGGTGGTTCATTTCAATCACGGCCTACAGACCCATTCCCTTCAATTCCGGACAGTCAAACGTTGACAGTGGATTACCTTCGCAGTTTGGGACGTTGAAGGGCAAAACCGTCGGGTACCAAGAACAGCAATTCATGGACAGCGTCAGCAGTAGCATATGGAGATAAGAAATGAGTTGGGTTCTGCATATGAGCGTTGGACCCACCAAGTTGCATTGGGTTTAAGAGATCGCGAAAGGTCACACGATTAACGTGGAAGCAAATTCAAGAGAAAGAGTAATTGAAACGTGAAAAATACATCTCCACCGTGCTTATAGTGTGTTGAGGTGGGCACCATGACATGTCCATGGACCCTCGATCAACCACATCCTCTGGTTGACGGCATCCCCACTCACGGTACCGAACTTCACAAGCCTTCCGTGGACATCTTGACGTTGCACTTGACAGCTGTACTCAGGAGCACCTGGTCCTCTTCTCTATAACCTCACTCTTCATCTCTAACAACAAACACGTCGTGGAGCATTCGCCCAATATGCCCAAGATGGGTTTGATCAGCACAGTATGTAACGCATATGGCTTACCAACATTGGAATACATCTCTTACATTCAAGAAGTCTAGATACTGACAAATAGATAGATTCGAAAGCGCCACCAAGAACGCAAAGACAAAAAGAAGGCAGTCCGCCAAACCGCACAACGGAACGAAGACCTCCAACCCGATACCAACCAAACACCTGTAGAAGCCACGACACCCACTCCAACCCAGCACCTCCCCTTCACCGGTCCAACTCGATTCTTCTCCCTCCGCCGCAAACGCGGCGTAAGCATCGGCATGTCAACCTACGAGCAACTCCCCGACGGCGTAGAGCCAGCGCTAATCGACCACTCCTGCCACTTGATGCAACGTCCCAGCGGCGAAGAGCCACCCCGTAGTTCCCCCTTCGCCACACCCCCACCCGCCGACGCAGCCTCAACCCCAACTCAAGACACCAGTCCCAAAACCTGGCTCAGCCGTGTAGGCGGCTCCCTCCGCCGCAAGCCAAGCGGCATACGCTCAGCCTTCTCGTACACGCTGCCGCGAAACTGGAAGACCAACAACAATAACAGCACCGGCGTCAGCGCAAAGACCCTCGCAGAGACAGCACACGAGTACAAAAAGTCCCAAATCCAACGTCTCGATCCCAGCGCCATCGACGCCGCCAACGACGACGGCCGTGGAAGAAGCCCCCTCCCGCACCACTGGCGCGAGCAATCCAGTTCCTCGGTCTCACACTCACGCGACGGTGTCGTGAACAGGATGAGCGATACTACTACTACTACTACTATGGGAGGAAGTGAGATGGGGGATTGGATTGATCCAGATGAGGAGACGAGGGAACAGGAGTTTGAGGATTGGATCGTGCATAATAGGTTGTTTGTTGAGGGGGAGGGGCTGGATGGGGCGAGTAGAAGGGTGTCGAGGGTGAGTGCGTTGTCGAAGAGGAGGTATAGTGATTATTAGGGGAGGGGTTGGGGGGTACGATGGGGTTTGAGGGATGGTAGGAAGTGGGGTGGTGAGGGCTGAGGTATACGTGGGTGCGCGTCTTGATGTGAGCAGCGTACATGTGCGTTCCTGGAGTCTACGTGACGCTGGGGTGAAGGTGAAGGCGAAGTACATCGAGACCCCTGTCTTTTGTCAGCTTCTTGTTATTGTAATCTTTCGTTGGCGTTCCGGGGTGAAGGCGTGGTTTTCATGGGTCCGCCATTGTTCAGTTGGTATTGTAGAAAGTAGAGGTGAAGACAGCAACATACCTATTGTAACAATAGCTGCTATTGTCAACCGTCTCATCTTCGCGCAGAAGCTAGTACTATATAAACATTTCATCCGCCTCCACCTCTTGCTCTTTAGCAAACACCACACCTGCTCATTTTCAAGACATTTCCAAGTTCCTTCTTCCCACCATCATCACCATCATCACCACCACCACAACAGCAACAATGCTGTCCCCGCAGAGCAAGCTGCGCATCTTCCTGAGCCCGGTGCTCATCACCATCTTCGCCGCGAGCTCAAACGAGCTACGCATCGCCATCGGCACCCTCTTCTCCTGGGCCCTAGGCCACGTCCTCATCCGCCGACTCTCTTTGTCGATCTCCTTTCGACAAGCCCACAACACCTACATGATGGTGTCGTTTGGCCTGCTGGCGGGCCTAAACGACCCATTCTGGGAAAACACCTTCGGCCGCCTCCTCGACCTCTTCTTCGACCGATGCCGCTTCGACCCAGACGTGCCTGGGTCGGGCTTCACAGACTGGCACGAAACCTTCCGCCGCCGAAAGGCATACGAGATCGATCTCGTTTGGCAATACCTCCGCACCGCGCTCTTCTGGTCCTTCGTCGCCGTTTTCCTCGCCGTTGCCGTTCCGCTTGTCCGCTGCTTCACTCATGAGAGTCAGACGACGAAACTGGAGCGGGCCTTCGCATACATGAGGGATCACCCTGGCGAGCGACCTCCCTGGATGTGCAAGCAGCCAGAGGCCACAGTGGTGTCCAAGAGGGACACAAGATACAACCGCCTGAGCAGCGAGCTCATCTTCGTGTGTGGCCCTGGTGGTGGGCTGGAGACGGTGATCGATGGCGACATCGAAGGCGCGATCTCTCGCCGGCGGGCACTGAGGCCGAGGTTCGCATGAGCGCTGGTCGCCATGCTGGTGGGGTTGTGGTTGGCGGTGGGCCATCTTGACGCTGGTCGTTGGGATGGTCAGGATTTCTTGTCTTGTTTTGCTTGGGTTTGGGTTCGAGTGTTGTCGACGGCGGGCTGTCCTGGCGCTGGTCGCTGGGTAGTCCAGACCGGTCAGTACTCGGTATGTAGATTGGTGGATGGAACAGTACTTCGGGGTCGTGTCCGATGTCCTATGGGTGGATATGGCTGTGAGACCCAGTCTGGCTTGTCCCGATTGCAGTTCTCGAATGCATCCTTCTTCCTTCCCGCTAGAACGTTCTTCTTAAGTCTGCGTGAAGGCCGCTGCCAACCTCCTCTTCGTATACAAATCGTGTGTCTGGGCTCATAGGGTTGCGATTGGTGGGGAGTGGCATTTGAATCGCTTCGCACACGTGCTCCAACAGATCCGGAAGTAGTTCATTGACTTTGGCTAGCAGCAGAGGTATGAACTTTGATGAGCCGCCCGGTAACTTTGCGATCAACAGCATCAACTGAGTTAAGTAATCTGGCGGGCTGAGTTCGGTATGCGATGCAGAGCGAGGCACGAAATGAAGTACGTCCGCTAAAGCGCAGGCTATGTCGAATACCTTCTCCGTCTAGTGGTGTTAGCAACAAGATAAGCCCGCGACTGAATGACGTACCATGCCGACGCCATGTATTTGCAGACTCTGAATAGGCAGTTTCATCGAGAGAATGGTCAAGTCTTTGCCAACCAGAATGGGGTATCTGAATGTTAAGCAATCGTAAACAGACTCTGTGGAGAGAAACCCGAAGCGGGGAAACAGCTCCCACATTTTGATCTGTAGCCAGAACTGCGATATGCGAACATTTGCAATTTCTTCGTTCGAAAGTTCGAGATCAGTAGGCAGCGCGGTGCGAACATCGTTCTCGAGCTGGATCAACCACTCTTTACTACAGTTTTGCGCAGCACCGTTCCACACTGCGAAAAAGACTTCATCGAGCGGTCGGAAGACTGATGCGAGATGGAGCAACCCGAAATCATCATGGCCATCGAGTGGGTAGCTTGAGGAAGTGACAGATAATGTTATGGGCCTATTCCTACGAACGCCATGCGCCCTAACGACTAGTAAGCAATATATTCATTACGATACCCATGGGTACTGCGAATTGTCGCTGTCTTCGCTCACGGGTGGGACTGGATAGACGAGAAAGGGACAAATGATATCGTCAAGTCAGAAGTGCATATGATGAACCGCAATGCATCAAAGTGGCAGAACAGACGTGGGGAAAACGGGGAGTATTTAGCGTACCTTTCTGACACTACCAGAATCCAAAACAGCCGTGTCCTTGTCTTTATGTCGAACCAATCCCTGTCCTCGTCTTTAAGCATCATAAACAAGGTTGTTGCTTCTCTCAAATAGAACCACGCTTGACGATAGTCGCCTCGGCCAGCGTAAGCTCCATACAGAAAGAAGGAGGTGTAAACTGATCGATGGTCAAGTTGCGTGATCCTATCTCGCTGTAGCGAGAGCAAGGTATGATCTAAGTAGTGGGTTTGTGAATCCATTTGTGACGACTGTGAAGATCCGCAATTGACATTAGTGGAGGCTTCCGCAAAGTTTGCCATGTATGCGCAAAAGGCATATATGAGCTGTCGAGATGTCGGCGAAGTCTGCATTTGCATGAACTCTTCTCGCAGTCTTTCGGCTGGTATGAGAGCTACTATCCTGTATATGCGCTCCTCGTAGACGTCGACTAACGTTTTGAAGACTTCCCTTGTCAATTCCACAGCGGTGGTAATGACCGCGGTCGGGGCAGCATCCTGTGGGTCGGACACGTCGGCATCGTTATGGGGAATCGCTCTCAATTCGTTGAGTACGTTAGCCCTGGAACCTGTGCGACCACCTTGACCCCGTGGTGCGTTGAAGGTGCATGCTAATTTTGCCGATAAACATCCTGCGCAAGGTTGCGCGCCATTGCACTTGGTTTTGCGGCGGCGACACGGGTCACATGCCTTTGCAACTTGTTTCCGGTGGACTGTCCTAGACACGGTGTTCTGCATCAAGCTCGAGTGTCTACGTGGGGTTCATGATGTTGATTAGAGATGTGAGGAGGCGTTGTGTGGAGTGGCCGCAGCCCGAGGTAGCCCGCGGGCTGGTCAGACGCGTCGCGTGATGCCGAGGCTGCTTACGTCATGTCAACACACTAATCTCTAAGCAAATGCGCGTCACCCGTACAGCGTAGAGGAAAGACATAGCCAGCACGAACAACCGTCTGCGAACATAACCTATCAGCGTTCGAGACGCGTAAAACCATAACTTGATCACCGCTACCATGGCTAGTCACTCCTTCCATTCTGAGCCCACAGCAGCCTTCTCATCCGCGACACGCCCATGCCCGTACGGGTCGACCTGCGTGCTAGCAAACTTCCTTGCGCTGACCCTCTGCTCGAATAACATATCTAGCTCTCCATATGTCCGACCCTTCGGTTCTGGGAGCCTGAAGTACACCCACACCACAACGCAGCCGCAAGTACCTGCCCAGAAGAACGCCGTCTTCGCTCCCCAGGCCCAGTTGGCATCTCCAAGCTGGTAGTTCGTCAATACGTTGACCACAATATTCGAGATATTGTACAGCGCTCGCGCGAGTACGATCGTCTTGGCCTTCAATCTTGTGGATGACATCTCCGACACGATTGAGTAGGTGACGGGACCGATCGTGAAGTCGTATACGAAGACGAAGAGAATCAACACCGCGCCAATAGCCCAGTTCGAGGCTTGAGTACCGGCGAAAGAGCATGATCCGACGATTATCAGGATGATGAAGAGTGTGCAGCCGCCGGAGAAATGGATCGTTCGTCGACCGAACTTCTGCATGAGGTACCACGAGCCAGCAGTACCGACGAGGCCAAGGGCGAGTGAGATCATCGACATGTTGAAGGATTGTACGGTGGGGAGGCCCGCCTTCTGCATGAAGTATGCGCTACTTGATGTTAGCCCAGAGTTCCTAATGACTTCACGTCTAATACTGACAAGTAACCCATGATGTTGGTCCCGCAGATCGTCTGAGCAATCCAGGTGAAGCATACGATCTCGGTTCGTCGGAGATCGGTTCCCTTGAACAGATCCGTCCATCGGGTGCCTTCTGACATGTTCTTTTCCATTTCGTTGGTATGCTCAATCATGGCGATCGTCTCGTCGGCGTTGAAGTTCGGATCCTTTTCCGGCGAGGTCAGACGAAGCAATGCAGCTTTAGCGCCTACTTTGTCGCCTCTGCGAACATGCCACCACGGACTTTCAGGTGCAAGAAAGACACCGACCATGATCGGTATAGGCCAGACCCATTGTACGGCAAAAGGGATACGATACGCCCATTGGTCTGAACGTTGGACGCAGCCGCGGTTTACACCTGCAGCTATAAATTGTCCCATCACCCAGCACCTGGAAGGTCGTTAGTATTCGGGCTCGGAAAAGGCGAATGCAAATGCTTACATGTTGACGAACGTGGTCAGAATCGGCCTCAGACGCACAGGTGCAACTTCCGATGCATACTGCGTTGTGAGGGTCTGGAACATGCCCCACGGGATCCCGCAGAAGACTTCGCCAATGACCAGAGTCTGAACATTGGGCGCAAAAAACAAGATAAAGATGAAAGCAGTCATCGATATCAGGGCACCTATCATGGTCTTCCGATACCCATACCGCTCGCTAACGAAGCCGTTGATGACAAGACCGATGACCTCGCCAGCTCGTGCTCCATTGGATCTGACGCTATCAGTCACAACAAAACCTCGGGTAACGTGTCTTTGATACTCACAGTGCGCTCTGCCAACTGGCTTGAACACTGTACTTGCCAGTAGCTGCGTTAAGAACTCCGTATTTGCGATTGAACTGAGGGCTGCCGTACAAACTTCCCAGCAATGCGAGGTCGTAGCCTTCCATGATCAGAGCACTCGACAGAACGACTGACCAACCAACGGCTTTTGGGTAAAGTCTGATCGCCTGAACGAGGCTCATAGATTTCTCATCGTCGGCTGCATGTTGTGCCTCCTCATTCGGCGCTGCGAGCTGTGTCGCTGTAGGTTGCTCAAAGTCCTTGTTTGTCATTGTCGCAATGAGTGGCAACTCGGTCGAAAGACACTGGAAGCGATGCCATGTTATTGAGGAGGCGTGCCAGGCTTATAACCATCTCCAAGCACAGATGATCATGGTCAGAACAGGGTTGCCTTTGATGCGGGTTAGCGAGGACCCAGCACCTCGGACCTCCCCATGGTGCCCCAGCTTCAGTGTGGAAATCGCTCATACTACGCCCAAAATTACTTCTACAGCACCAGAGAACGCCAATTTCTCGTAATTACGAGTTCTCTTATTAGTGAATGATCGGAAGCAACGCGGATGGCCTATGGTGGTTCGGCGAACCAGTTGATTTTCACGGAGCCAAGGCGGAGGCGATGCGGAAGCAACACGGAAGGAACACGGACGCCACATTGCGGGGCTAACACGACTCGCACCAGGGTGCCAACCGTTTACAAGCAGTCACCATAAAGGCGAACAAGAATTGACATCACAATGGACTGCATGACCATGATCATTGGGACGGAGTACAGACCAAAGTGTAGTTTTCTGGAGCCTGCAACGACTTCTCTCCTTCATCTCCCATTCCGTACACCAAGCGGTCATCATTTTACTACTGCCCAGCTTCCATCAGTAACTTCTCATCGATCCATGGATCACATCTGCTTACGAATAGCCTGCACCCATCAAGTCTTACACCCACAGATACCCTAAGCTCAGTACAAACAATTTTTCGGTCAACTATCATGTCACCACATGTAGACCTCTCTTACCACAAACGCGTGTGGTGGAAGGAAGCAACATTCTATCAAATCTACCCGGCATCTTTCAAGGACAGTGATGGCGATGGATGGGGAGATATCCCGGGTATACTTGAGAAGATCAGCTACATTGCGTCCCTTGGTGTAGACGTGGTATGGCTATCGCCCATGTTCGACTCCCCGCAGATTGATATGGTAAGAACACGATGTATGAAATGCATAGACCGTCGCTGACCTCGCGCCTCAATATGTTAGGGCTATGATGTCTCCGACTATGAAGGCGTATATGCACCGTACGGCACTGTCAAGGATGTGGAGAAACTCATCAAAGCCTGCCACGATAACGACATGAAGATCATCCTCGACCTAGTTGTAAACCATACAAGCGATCAGCACGCTTGGTTCCAGGAAAGCCGGAGTTCTAGAGATAATCCGAAAAGAGACTGGTACTTCTGGCAACCAGCACGCTACGACGTGCAAGGGAATCGCATGCCGCCCACCAACTACCGCTCATACTTCGCCGGTGGAACCTGGACGTGGGATGAGCATACGGAAGAGTACTACCTTCATCTCTACGACAAATCCCAACCAGACCTAAATTGGGAGAACGAAGGCTGCCGACAAGCGATCTACGACTCAGCAATGCGCTTCTGGCTCGACAAAGGCATCGACGGCTTCCGCGTAGACACCGTAAATAAATACTCCAAAGTCCTCCCATTTACCGATGCACCTATCACCGATCCAACCAGTGCCATCCAACCCGCCGCCCAGATGTGGTGCAACGGGCCCCGGATACACGAATTCATCAAAGAAATGAACCGCACAGTCCTCTCCCACTACCGCACCTACGACAACCAACCCGTCGTAACAGTCGGCGAACTCTCCTTATGTCCAGATCCCTCCTCCGTCCTCCCCTACATCAGCGCCGCACAAAAAGAACTAGACATGGTTTTCCAATTCGACATCACGCATCTCGGCCAAGGTCCACCAGGCTCTGACAATAAGTACGACTACGCTACTTGGACACTACCAGACATGAAGCGCATAGTAGAAAAATGGCAATGCTTCATCGAAGGTACAGACGCATGGACAACCGTCTTCAACGAAAACCACGACAACGGCCGCAGCATCTCCCGCTTCGCCAACGACGCACCCGAGTGGCGAGTCGCCAGCGGCAAACTACTCGCTTTGTGGCTAATCGGTCAATCGGGCAGTCTGTTCCTGTACCAAGGCCAGGAAATCGGTATGATCAACGCGCCGTCATCATGGGACATAGAGAGCGAATACAAAGACGTCGAAAGCCAGAACTACTGGGCCGAAGCCGTGCGGTTGGCGGAGAACGGCACGGATCCTACGCGTAAAGAGAGGTTTAAGAGGGGTTTACAGCGCATGGCTAGGGATCATGCGCGGTTAGCGTTTCAGTGGGATGGCAGTATCAACAGTGGGTTTTCTACGGGGACACCGTGGATGAGGGTCCATGATGAGTATGGTAGTATCAATGTGGCGGTGCAGGAGAAGGATGAGGGGAGTGTGCTTTCGTTCTACAAACATGTGCTGAAGCTCAGGAAGGAGCATAAAGATGTCTTTGTGTATGGGTCGTTCGAGTTGGTGGATCCGGAGGGGAAGGAGCTGTTTATCTATGGGAAGAGGTGTGAGGGGAAGATGGCGCTTGTGGTGTTGAATTTTACAACAGAAGAACGGGAGATAGAGTATGATGTCGAGGGCTTAAAGCTGCTTGTGAGTTCGTATGGGAATGCAACGGGACAAATGCTGCGGCCGCTGGAAGGAAGGATATACATCAACTACTGAGAAACTGGAGTCGAGTGTTCTTGCGAGAAAGTGTAGACTGTTGTCGATGCGCTATCAAGGGTATACTACAATGCAAAACTCGCACCACACGTTCCTCTTACTGTCCTACCCATCGCCCTACAATGGGAAGGTACTTGTACAGCTCGTCATACTCTTTGCCTACCCAGCCCACCATCTTGCCGTCTCGTCCAACAACACCCAGACCGCCCGCTAGCCATAGTGCTGTCAGAGCCGCGCTAATGCCGTTGATAGTGTACCACCTCCTCTTCCGGATCAACGCTCTGTTCTCTTCCGTGTGTTTGACCTGGCTGGGTGCGAAACCCAACCATTTCGCTGCACCCCAGACGAAATGCCACACGCCAACTCCCACCAGTGCTGTGAAACCGGTGAAGGAAACTGCAGGATGTAGTGCAAACCCATGGGAGATATATTGCAGGTTAATCAGCGACGAATCTCCATGCGCATACAACGGAAGAATCCTCGTAGTCCAGACATGGAAACTAGCAAAAGGCACAAGAGCATAACCCAACGCACTCGTTCCACTCAATGCCGGCCATGGAATCGTGCGCTTATCCGTTCGTGTCTCCGCACCATATCGTTTCAGCGCTTGTCGCCTTCGCCATAGCCGTAGTGCGATTCCAGAGGTAACGTGTGCGACGAGGGGGAGGCCAACGAGGAGGGGTTCCGTGAGCGCGGATTGGTAGTATGGTCGTGTGAGCAGGAGGTAGCGGTTTGATTCGAGGACGGAGCGTGTGGCGAGCGGTATTATGGAGACGTTTGTTATGTGGAGGGCGGCGAAGGCGGTGAAGGTGTACGAGGAGTACTTTTGTATGCGGAGGACTGGGGGGTGGTTGTCAGCATTGTAGCTTCTTGGATCAAAGATTGTGGGGAGACGTACGCCACCAAGCAGGTCCATGATCACCTAACCGCAACCCCAAAGTGTTCATCCTCCTTATGCCTCTCATCTCTTCCGTCTCTTTCTCAGGCCGTTCCTCATCTGGAACCGGGAAATATTGATTTACTTTCAACTCTTCTGGTGTGTCAACAGGCGAGGGGTCAACTTCGGTAAGGCCCATGACGCCCATCTCTTCGTCTTCTACCGGTGGGAGACCCGGACTCTTCTCCATCTTGTGGGTCGTGTCGTGGTGTTGCGAGGGAAGGGAAATGCTACGTTGCTGAGACATGGAATGACGTTGATTCGGTGAAGATATAAGTGGGGCGCTGCATGCTGACACTGAGCCGAGGCGCGTGCTGTTGAGCCGCAACACCAAATGTTGCTATCACCACGCGCGACTACGCGACTGAACGACCCAACGACCCCGCTACCACACGATCCGACGAATCGCTTACGGAGTCGCTATCACTGGTGATATAGGACCTTGCTCACATCCCTTCAACGCGGTACACCTCACACAGACGCGACCATGCCACCAGTACGTCTCCCCCAGCCCTACCCTCACCCACGCATCACTAACCCCCCTCCCAGCGAAACAACCCCCTCCCAGCGGCCGTCCGCCTCTTCAACTGCACAATCTGCGACAAAGGCTACCCACGGCAACTCGACTACGAAAACCACCTCCGCTCCTACGACCACAACCACCGCCAACGCCTCGCCGACATGAAGAAACTGACTGCCTCGAACGATACCGAGAGCAACAAACCGAAACAGGGTCTGGAGATGCGCAGTATAGACGTGGAGAATGCGAATAAGAAGCCGGGGGTGGGAAGTCGGTTTACGAAGATTGGGGGTGGTGGTGGTGGTGCCGCGGCAGGGGGGAGGTTTAAGAAAGTTGGGGTTGCGGTGGGTGGGAAAGATGGGGTGGAGGAGAAGGCTGAGGTGGTGGTTGTGAAGACGGAGGATATGCCTGAGAAGATCGTTGAAGTACCGGTTGCGGCTGCGATGCCTGTTGCAGAGGCCGAAGGAAAAAAGGAAGAGGACACAGTCATGGCGGATGATGCAAAGGCAGATGATATTACATGGGAGGAGTATGACTTCACAAAGCCAACCGGATGCAACCCTGCGAGCTGTCCTGGCTGTAAGACGGATGGCATCTGGAGTGGTGGATGGATCGCTGTGGATGCTGTTTGAAAGACACGCGTTCATCGTTCTCATGTTGACATTGACACTGTCACTATACTCATATCCAACACGAGGTCATGATCGAGACTTTTCCATATTGCATAGCATCGGCGTTCAGGGAGTCAGTGCCAGTCTACGCTCACGTCATTTCAGAAATCTGTAAGTGTGTTTCTATTAGTCTACAATCCCTTCCCCCAGAACCTTTCCCATTCTTTGATCCTGGCGTCACGGCGCGCTGAATCTGTGCCTAATTGCTGCTCCGGCTGACCACAAGAGTTGGGATCATTTACAATCGCTGCTTCCTCTATCCAGTAGTCCAGCTCATCACAAATCCTGCCCATCCGCCTATCCGGGGCCCACGGCACGAAAGAAATATTTATAGCATCTACGCTGCATTCAACAAAGTGCGCACAAGGATAGCGAGTTGTTCTGCAAGAGTTATCCGCCGTGTCCGTCAGCCGACCACCTGTGGTATGATTGAACGTGTTAGGTACGATCAGGCTCGCGATGCAGATAAGCCTGTCCACGTACACTCCAGACGCCTCTAATATCGTCTCGTAATCTTTCCATATCTCGGCCGCCCTTTATCGACACGGTAATATTCTTGTGACGGTCGCCCAGTAGACCATCGGCTCGAGCAGTGCCATTCATACTATTCACCGTGGTCGAGGAAGACATAGTGTTGACTGGAGCAGAGCAACGTTGAGGGTGATCGGAGATGTACATGAACGCGCTCACACGTTCTGAGCGTGGATTATCAGTGCTCATCATTTGAACGAAACACAGGCGATGGCGGCTATCAAGGTATCAAGGTGTGGTCTACACTCATCACAGTCAGGATATTCGTAAGTGTATTCAATTACCCTACGATCCCCATGCTGGGAAGTTTTGTTTTGGTCACCCTCGCTTGATGTAATCCTCTCTTAGGTGTTGTTGCTTCATCGCAACCTGCAGAGAAAGTGCCTTCTGAGAGATGGAACCTTCCGAAGACAGCTGATGAAATCCTGACCATCATAGCGAACGAAAGGTGCACGTTACTTCGCTCAGCAGACAGTCTGTCACTCCCAAGTCTCACTTCTCAACGACCCAGTACCCGAGCTCGTCCCAGCTCTGCCCCTTCCTCAGAGCTCGAGGTAGAGGGACGAAGAGTTTTCCGAACTCGTCGTTGACCTTGATGACGTGGGCGCAGGGGTGGCCGCTGTTGATGCATTTATCGCACGCGGATTTCTTGTGCTTGCCGCCATGCCCGAACATGGTGCCCCTGACCCTCGAACCACGGATGATGAGGTTGCGGATGCAATACTCCTTGTCGGTGTACAACTCTGGCTTCGAGGTGATTCTGCCGTACTCTTTGACCCTTCCCTCTTTGCAGTCCCACATAGCCTTGAAGCGGTCTTCGAGGGCTGTTTGGACAGGTTGCGGAAGATCATGAACGTCTCGGGGAACAGCGCCACCGTCCTCGTTTCGAAAACGAATGTAGGTGTCTAAGTCCACTAGCTGTATTTCCGCACCAGCGGTGACATCGCCTTCTGGCTCGGCTACTGGCTGTGGGTTTTGCTCTTGGACCTGGTTCCGCTCCGGTTCTGACCGTCGTCATTAGCGAATGGCTGGAATTGTCAATGTGGTACTCACCTCTCAACCTGCTCTGTGGCGGGTGCTCTTGGCCTTGATTCTGCTCTGGTTCTGACCGTCTTGATTAGCGAATGACTGGGATTGTCAATGTGGTACTTACCTCTTAACTTGTTTCGCTCACGGAGGAGGGCTTGTAGAGCGGCGACGGCATTCTCTTTTGGGAGTAACTCCAGGATGCGAAGTTGATCTTGCTCCGGCATTTTCTCGAGGATATCCAGGACGTCGGTGCTGCCCACGTTAGCCTGCATTTTTTTTTTGGTGTGCAAAAGCACAGTGTCGCTTGAATTTGAGATTGAGGTTCGGCTGGTGGCTGGAGGTGACTGGGGGTGCGAAGGGGAAAGCTCCGCGTATGACCAGATAGTTCCAGAACTGTTTGTTGTTGATTAGGCAACCTTGGCGGAGCACTCTCAAGGGGCGGTAGACTGGCGGTTACCTAGCGTAGCGAAGCGACACGCTAAGAAGCTGGTAGCAAACGAAGAGACTGTTGCGCTGCTATGAATTTCGGTGCAGTGGATACTTGAAACCTGTGAGGTACAAGCGTGGCTCTGTTTGATGCTGCTATTGTCTAACAGACTTTGTCTTGCTCAACTTGGTTGAATTCTTCGCTGTTAACAGGTTCACTTCCTCACTTGGAGGACTATCGTGTCTGGCTTTCCTATAGTTGAGCGGCTCACTAAGCAGCCATAGGTCGCATGCTGCATTATCGCGCCTCTCACTACCGGAGCTCGTGCAACCCCAAGTCACTGTGACGTAGTTCTGCCGCCGCCGCTGATGGCCTACAACCACGATTAGGCTAGGACTGGTCATTTCCCTTCGTCAATGTGAATCTTGTGGATCCCAAATTCTATCGCACGATCAAGAGGCCTCTAAAAGATTGAAGACTTTCCGTAAGAGATTCGGAACGAAAATGATGAACTCTGGATGAACTGAGACCTACATATCAACAGCCTATCCGCTCCTCATCAGTGAAACAGCAGAGCGTGCTCAGCTCAATCCAAGTCCCGAAATGTCAACCGAAAGTGGTAAACCCAACAGCAGCTCACTCATAACCTTCCCACTCCCAAGCGACAATGTCACACCATCATCGAAGTGGGCTGTGTTTATAAACAAACCCCCCGAACCGTATCGATCGTCCGGGTACGCGTCTTCCTGCTCTGATGAACCAAGCGCCTCAACGGAGGTTTCGTCCATGCCGAGCAACTCCCAGTCCACCTTCGCTATAATAGGATGTCCGAACTCCGCAAGCGGCCTATAGCACCTCCCCACCTTAAACACACCCAACTCCTCATCCTCCGGCACCCTCAAATACCCCTTCACAACCGCCTTCATCCTCTCAATCTCACCCAGCTGCGCGTGCACATCCTCCGCAAGTTCAGGAAGTTCTTCCGGTGCCGCTCCCCACCCACCTACGTACAACTCACCTCCCGGGAAACTGGTGATGTCCAGACCCTGTTTGCCTGGAACTTCGCTCTGGAAGAAGACTTGCTGACTTCCTTTTTGGTCGTCCACTGGCTTCCAATTGGGTGTGCGGACGCGGAAGTGGTTTCCGGCTGAGGACGTGGAGTTGATTGGGAGTTGGAGGGATGCGTTGGGGAAGAGTGTTGAGAAGACGTGTGGGGACCAGGGTCCTGCTGCTATGACTAGGCTTTTGCAGGGGATGTTGAGAGGATCGCTATCTTGTTGCTTGATCTGGATGCTTGTGAAATGTTTCGCTCCTTGTGCGGTTTGAACTGATGTTGCGTTCGCGTTGAAGATGAACTCGACGCCCAGTTTCTTGCACTCTTTGTAGAGAAACTGGCAAAATTGAGCTGGATCACTAATCAGTCAGTCCAAAAGCCATTGTGATCAGAAGGCCAACGTACAGATGCGATGCGTGAGGGGGACCAGCCATGCGCTGCACTGACCAGTCGCTCTTGGGTCTGATCCAGTCAGGGAGCGCAGACAAAGGCTGTTCAACAGGAGGACTTGGACCCCAAGTGTCAGACGGCTGAGGTGTACCCGTGAAGTCGTCTGGAATGATGCGATAGATCGTAGACTCGCTAAAGCCAAACTCCTCCATTACATTCGCGAGAGCAAGTTCCTGGAACAGCCTGTAGGACAGAGCGCCCAAATCAGCGACACCGCTCGCGAAGCCAAAGTCTCCAAGTCCGCCTGTCGCTTGACCGGAGGCAGCAGGACTGATGTGCGCAGCTCGTTCGACGACGATGATCTTTCCAGGTGGCCTGGATGTCGCATTGGCAGCCTCTCGGTGAGCGAGTGCGAGCTGGTAGGCCGTCGCGAGGCCAATGACACCTGCTCCCAGGATGATAGTCTCATCACTCTTCAATACATCGCTTTGAGGTCCTAGAGATTGCTGAACGTTGGACCAGATTAGGTCCGTAGTTGAGAAGGCCAGGGTGCGGGGCCGCCACAATGCAAGGAGAAGGAAGCAGCTTGTGAGGTGCATGATGGTGTGCCTTACTTCACCGAGTCGAGGTCAGGGTATCGCATTGAAGGTTCCGAAACCTTGCGATTGTCGATGCTGATTATATTTTCTTTGTTGCGGGGAAGTCTGCAATGGCGGTTGACGTACGCTCTTAAGTCTGAGCTCAAGTGTCGCGTTCACCGTTTGGCGTGGGCTTAGCGATCAGGACAGCGTTTGTGCAATCTGCAAGACACCAATCTCCATTGCTATTGGTAGCATTTACGTGTGCCTACTCTTCGTCATTCATTTGTCATACTGTCATACAAAGTCCATCTCAACTTCGACGACTCGGCTCCATTACCCTTCTCATCTTCATCCACTCAGTACTCGCATCTCACCCACACTCAAACCCATCTACTTCCACTCCCAACACTCCTCCACCATCCACTCAAAGTCCTGGAACTTGACAACCGCACCCACACTCAAGATCTCAGGCCTGAAGGTAACGCCACAAGGCAAGAAACCATCACCAACCCTGACAGTCCTGTTCCACTTCTCCACCTCTGACTTTCCGCCGTTCCCACCAACCTTCCCTTTCGCAGTCTTTCCCTCGCCATTTTCCCACTCCCACCGCTCGACAGTAACCTTATCACCCCACATGAGAATACCCTGGCAGTACTGTCCCAACCTCACGACCACGCCCCTAACCCCCGCGTGATCAGCTTGGCACCGCATAACCACACATACCATACTTCCCTTCTCATTCGTAGATACGGCGTCGACGTCCCTCCACATCTCCTCGTGAGTCTTGACCGCACCAAGCGCGGGATGGTATCCGTGTCCATGCTCCAGCGTCAATCCGGGAGCGATGGGATACATATCGCCTTCGTCTACCGGGATGTTCTTGTGACCGACCGGGAAGCGTGAGTCCAGCCAGTGAGTCCAAGTAGAGTGTGTGACGTTGACCCAAGTTTCTTCCTTGAGCTTCTTGGCAGATTTCCCGTGCTGTGGGCCGGTGGGGGGAGGCGTGATGGGTACGCTGGTGGAAGTGCCGGTGAAGGCCCAGTCTAGGTGTGCGGAGTTGCCTACGTTGGTACTCTCCTTGATGGGCGCAGGATCAGCGCTGTTGGAATTGACGGCGTCCTTCGAGAACGACTTGTAGATGCGAATGTCGACGAAGGTGTGGTTGGGGCTTGTCAGTACCAAAGTAGATGTAGGCTCGAACTGGTGAGACGGTAGGTTCAGCGGGTTCTTCTGTGGGAGGTGGATGGAGTAAGGGATCTCGGTGTTTGGCGGCAGAGGGTAAGGGAGGAAGTAGATGTACTCGCGCTTGCTAATATTGGCGGCACTGGGGTCCTGAAGGACGGGCTTGGGACCGTGAGTTGTAGTGATGGTGAAGGAACCACCGCCATCGTCTGGCTGTGCGGGAGCTTGGAGAGAAGGTGAGGCGCCCTTGTTGTTTGCTGAGGATGTCATGGCGTTGGTTTCGGTGCCGGAGTCTGGGGGCGTGTAGATGATGGGGCTGGTGTTGGTGCTTGATTGATCGCTGAGATCACACGGTTCTTCGTTTGCTTGTGCCGTGGCGGGGTGATTCTTGGCCTTGATCACCATTTTGGATTTGAGTCTGATTTCTTTTCGAGGGGGAAAGGTCAGAGAGACTAACAGTTACCGTGATGTTGAGATAGGCGTGAAAGCGAAAAAGACGTTCAGGTCTGGACAACAGTCAGTAATTGTAGGGCTCTGCATCAATATCTCCCAGATCTGAACGATGTGAGGAGGATGCATCGGCATTTCACGGTGTACGTGGATGCCAATACAACACTAAGATGTATACGATGTAGGAGTTGAGCGCGCAGGAATTACCCTTGCGGGAGCGTGCCTCCTACATGCTTACTGGGAACTGTTGGGAGGACTTACCAAGCGAGTGCCTGAAGACTTCGTATCTTGTACCTTGCACGTTTTGCGTGGTGTTGTGGTGTTGTGACAGATACGGCGTGAGGTGGGGGAGCTCATAGCAACAAGAACCGCGCTAGCGACGTCCGTTTGCGCAAGGTGATCATCAATACTAGAATTCGAGGTGAATGTCAATTTCATACTGCTCCGTCAAATGACACATCACGAATGATCATATCGTACCCTACGGCAAAGAGTGGATATTGCTGGATGAGACTGTAGAAGAGATGACGAAGAGATGAATGGGAGGCACGGCTTGCATTTGCAAAACTAGGTATCATTCACATGCTGTCATTTATCTGACAGACCTAACCATGACGCCGCCCATGCTGGGAAAGCCCACGCTGGGAATACCCATTGCCGAATCGTAATCCTGACTTTTGTATTGTCGTAAGCCATAGCAAAGAACCAAGCAGCTACTTCAGCGAGTAGCTTATTTCTTCTTGGAGTCGGCCTCCTCGGCCTTAGCCTTCGCGCGCTTCTCACGGACACCGACGAGGCGGGCCTCGGAGCGGGCGTCACGGAGCTTGCGGTAGGCGTTCTCGGTAGCCTCGTAGTTGCCGATGGGGCCCTCCTCGAGCTGGACAACGTTCTTGATGGGCAGAGCAGCGGCGGTAGACTGGACGAGGTTGTCGGCGCTCTTGGCGGCCTTGACGTCCTCGGCGGAAGCGTCACCAGACTTGGTCTTGCCGTTGCGGCGAGGGAAGAGGATAAGGCGCTTGCGGTACTCCTGGAGGCGCTCGACGTTGGCCTTGAGGCCCTCCTCGGAGAGGTTCTGGCGGCGGGGGTCGACAGAGATACCGATGGTGCGGGCGAACTTGCGGGGGATACCGGCGGCTGCTATATGTTAGGAGCGCTTTGCGCCATTGGGTAGAGCAACATACCCTTCAGCTCAGCAAGAGAGAAACCACGGCCGGGGCGGACACGGCGGTTGTACTTGATGGTAGGGCAGCGGACGACGGGCCTGAGCTTGTCGACGGGCCTGGGGGCTACCTTCGCAGCCTTGGCAACGCGAGCATTGCGTCTGGACTTCTTCTTGCCAGGCTATCGTACTGTCAGAAATCTGAACACAGGCGCCACTACTCTCAGCGACGTGAGAGGGGAATTACCTGGTCGAAGTGGCAGCGGACGTAGCGTTGCCTGGAGATGTTAGCCCAATGTCATTAACGTGTCCAGTGTCCCAATCGCGAACTCACCAGTCCTTGTGGAAATGGTTCTTCTGAATCTGCTGGTTGTGCTTGATCGCCATTGTGTCGGATTGTCTGCCCTAATCAGCCTTCGTCCTTCGCTCGTGGAGTTGTGTGGAAGCGCGCAGTGTCGACGGCGAGTTCGTTTTGATTGCGCTCGTTCGATTGCGCACTCCGAAGATGGTAGACGTACCTCGATGGCTGACCTGTGGGTTAGTTATCGTACGGCTGTCGAGGAAGAAATCTCGAAGTTCGCTCGCCAATTTCGACAGCCTTCCTAGCGCTAGTGGGCCAACCGAGTTTTCGGCGGCACGTTTTACCGACGCCGACACTAGCGTGATGGGTCGGCTTGCGCTGCAACACCAATGACGACCCGCTGCTGGAACACAGTTTTCTGTCGCGAAAGTTATACCGTGGTGTCCTGGTCGATTGAGTGTGGTTACTTTGAGCATACTCATCGTTCTTATCGCTGTACTGGGTGCTTCACTCCTTCAGCGATGATGAGAAACTTGATCACTCTGATACGATTGACTGGGAACGGTTGTTTTTGGAAATATCGCGACATCCATTCGAAGTAAACTGAACACAATAATCTAAACATCCCTATAGTACTCCCCTGTAGTGAGCACACAATGTACAAGAAGACATTACAAAACGCTAAAATGTATCCAAAAAGAAGTGAAACCGCACAAGTACCTTCTAGACCAACCCCGGCGGCACCGCAAGAACCTTCAAACCGCCCTAATAAGAAGAATCAAGAATCAAAAACCACCGTCATCAGCATCGAAGAACTCGGTGTTAGAACTCTGCGCACTCGTCCAACTCTCCCGGGGAATCTTGTCTCTGAGCCAGGTAAGAACAGCGTCAGTGCCCTTCTGCAGCACCTGTCGATTAGGTACCCTAAACTTGTTGCCTTCCACTTCGAAGCCTGTCAGGGTGCCTTGTAGAAGGCCAATACGCGGTTCCAGACGCTCGATATCGTTGTTGCCCAGGTTTACAATCCTAAGGTTGTGCAAGCTTTCAGGCGAGACCTCGGAGATCCTGTTGTCGGATGCGAGGAGAGTGGTGAGCGCGGGGAAGGCTACATGGAGCGTCGGAAGAGCACCGGCGAGACGGTTGATCGATACATCTAGCGTTACGAGGAGAGGCGCAGTGAGGTATGTTGTCAGATGCGTCAGAGAGTTGATCTTGTTGCTGGCGAGACGGAGATCGCGCAGCTGGGGAAGTTCGATGGGTGCTGACAGAGGAACCTCAATGCTGTTCCTAGACAGATCGAGTAATGTCAAGTGTTCGAACTGCGCCGCTATAGACGGAATGATCTCGAATTTGTTGCGCTGCAGATGCAATTGACGCAGGCCGTTGACCATGACATCCATGGTGACTTCATCCATCTCTAGTTCAGACATACTCTTGTCCGCGAGGTCCAACGTTCCTGACGGTGTGAGCTGCCACTTTGGCTGGGCCTCTTCTGTGACACCATTCTCGAATTCGTCATCCACGTCGGCTGAGACCTCCGCTGGTAGTCGGGATGCCAGATCGCGCTTGATGTCATCGGTGCCCATAGTAAGAAATTTACGATCGCGCAACGGGTTAGCTGCAACAGTGAGGTGTTCTAGATGTTCCATCAAGGCAATCTTCTCATCAAGCTGAGTGATATCGTTGCCCGTGAAGTCTGCAGTACGTAGTTGTTGAAGCGTCACAAAACCCTCTGGTAAGGTTGAGAGTTTGTTCTCGCCGACTAGCAGCGTCGTCATACTGATCCAGGTCGATACTTCGGGGAACGACGTAAGTCTGTTCGTGGAGACATTGAGCGTCTTGAGAGCAGGCAATTCAACCACGTCGCCATCGCACAGAGCTGTGAGTGAGTTTTGTGCGACGTTGAGTTCCTGTAGATGAGGTACGGAGTGCAGGCTAAGGAGTGTACCTTCCAGACGGTTCTTTGATGCTTGAAGCTCGACAAGGGTTGCAGAAAAGACTTCGCTAGGCAGGGATCGGAGCTGGTTGTCCGACACATTAAGTGTCCGCAACTGCGTCAAACGCTGCATGTCTGCCGGTATGCTTGTCAACTTGTTCGATTGCAGCTCGAGGACCTCTAATGCTGTGAGATCGCATATCGCTGATGAGAGATCTCCGTTGAGATCGTTTTCTGCCAGCTTCAACTCCCTCAAGGTGGGGATCTGAGCGATGACATCCAACATTTCCATAGGCAACTTATTCCGTGACTAGGCAATGTTAGCTACAGGGTATCGTCGGTTTTACTGACAATGGCACTTACAAGGTTCAGCTTCGAGAGCTGAGTAAGTCGTCTCAGGCCTACGGGCAACTCTCGCAGCATGTTGCCGTGGAAGTCGATGCTCTGCACACCTCCAAATTGAGGTCCAGCCTCATCCGAATCAATCATGTCTTCAACTGATACATCAGGGAACATGCTGTCGGGAAGAATCTCAAGCTCGTTGTCTGCAGCCAGGATAGTGGACAGGTCTACTACCTCGCCCCAGGCCACCTTGGTATCGTTGGGGTCGTAAATGTACATGGAAAGTACGTCGTCAGGAATCTCCTTTAGTCCCATCGCAGCGATGTTGAGGCGGCCATCTGATCTGGCGGCATCGATCCGTCTGCGCAGCACAGACTTGCCACCCTTGGGGCGCTGGTTGAAGGGATCGTCATCGAGACCAAAGTCAAAGGTCGCAATCTCGGCAGGATCGGGCACGATGACATCGGTAGGTGGAGTGCTGTTCCTCACCGGCTCAGCCTTTGCCTGTTTTGCAGCTGCCCTAGCCTTTGCAATCTGTTCTCTCAGGGCATTGGAGGAGCTGGCGGGTTTGGGCGGTGCCTCAGCTGGTGCTTCTTCGACGTCTGCCTTCTTCGCAGCTCTTGCTTTCGCAATTTGGTCGCGCAGGGCAGTGGAAGAGCTTGGAACCTTTCGAACGGTATCAGGTGTTTTCTTGACCGGAGTATCCCGGGCTGGTGAGGATGTAGCAGTGCCGGGCGGTGATATTGCCTGACCGAAGACGTTGTTCAGGGACGGCCGAGATCGGGGTGTTCGCATGCCCGTGAGACTCTTGCTATTCGTCAGCGGACGCGGTTTAGGTGTGTTCTGTAGGTTTTGCGCTGGAGCTAATGGCTGCTTCTTGACAGTCGACATAGGCTGTAGCATCGAAGTACGCCTACTTGGCGTTGCAGCGGGTGTGCTAACATTTGCACTAACGCTTCTCTTTCCAGGTGCGGTCATAGACAGCCTGTTGGAGGGAGCACCAAACCGCTTGGGCGTAGCTGGTATTGGGTGCGGGGCACCATCACTCGTAGATGGCCGGCTGCCGTTGCTGTTCGACATGGCAGATCCCGGCCGCACCGGAGGGGCCATGCTGTTGTCGGCATTGAAGAAGCTCGATCTACGTCTTCCCTTGCCGGGTGCTGGCGAGGATGGCAGGTTGGACAGAGTCTCTGCAGTGCGTTCTGAGAGCGATGGGCGGCCCTTCCTCTTCTCCGGCTTCACGGGACTGATTGGACTGGACAGATCGTCGATAGCTGAGTCCGCATGTTCCGGCTCGGGCTCGTTGTCGCGGAATCCGGCTCTCGAACTTGCTCGCGAGGATGCTCTCGAAGCTGACCTAAAGCCCTCTAGGCTCCCCAGTGTATCATCTTCCTTGGCGGGAGCGATCGAGGATGACCGCGATGCGTTCGTCTGACGCGACGGTGGACGGGCAAATGGCCGCTTGAAGACGGGCGCATCGCTGGTACTCGAGGCGGCGGTCGACGTCCGCCGTTGGCCGAAGTTGGGAATGCCGCTCGCCCTGCGGTTCGACGAGGGCGCGATGGATGAGCGTTTGGAGGCTGTATTGTCAGGCACAGGGCTCGAGGCCGTCAGGGGGTTGCTGGAGTAAGCAAGGGATGCTCTCGACGTCTTCTTCTGCAGCGTCGACGTGGTCGGGCGCGAGATGGACGACAGCGACGGCTTCTTGCGCAATTGCTCCGTCGAGGCGGGCGCGCGCAGCTGGGAATGGCTGTTGGACGGCCTGAGCACAGGGAGTCGCGAAGCCGGTGCCGGCCGTGGGATCCCAGACGGGCGCGGAATGGACGAGGACTGGTCCATGGTGATGCTGTCAGACAGCGCGCTATACGATGCAACGCCTAAGGGTTGGGAAGTCGTTCATGCAAGACGGCACAGGCGAAACACACGTCCAACCAGATTAAGGGTCCTCCACTTGTCGCCAGGTTGCTTTTCGAGAACCAATTCTCCGCGCCGGGTGCAGGCGGGCGTCTGAGCGAGCGGGAGGCGACCGTTGCCCCGTGAAACCAAAGGGAGTGCCATGTTTCTGTTGCGCTGACAGGTCGGGCCTAGCGCCGGTTGGTATTGAGCAGGGACGACCGGCGGGTCCTTCCTCAACCTCGCTCCACGCGCCTTCCGCACCGACGACATCGTCACCCACACACCCAACACACCCGTTACGAGCGCCCTGTCTTCTGCAAACACCTGTTCGCTGCCGTTTGCACGCTATCACGGTCGCATAACCCCCGCGACTTCTTTTTGGCAAACGCGCATCGACGCGCACCCCTGCACCCACCGTATCGTATTCGTCACCTCTACCGCGTCGCCCACCACGCCAGCTCCCCCAGCTCTTTGACACCTCTCCCCCCGCGTGTCACAGTTGGACTGGACAAAGCGCAATTCTTCTCGACCAAACACCGCCCCCATATCTTCCTGACGTGTGTCGCACTGCTTGGGCCAATTGCGCCTGAGGCAGAATGGAGTCCCACGGAACGCAGTACCAGGACTCGTTGATGCCTACGACTGAGAACGCACAACCCGAAACACCACCCAAGCTTTGTTCTTCATCGCCCGCTGAGTCGGCAGCGCTCGCAATGTCAAAACTTGCATCCCCAGACCACAAGTTTACCTCCCCCGCACCCCGGACTACCTCTTCCATGACCCCTCCACCCTCTTCTCAGATCCCAAACATGCGTGCAGTCATGAGGACGCCTACTCCCCCGACTCCACAGCTCACGTCTCCCCCACCAACCAGCAAACTGCCCAATCAGCCGTCTGCTTTAACAGACATGGGTGCAGGTCTCTACCCGCAGGACCAAGTCAACAGTGCTTCTGCTGAGGAGCTGAGAACCATGGTCAACACCATCTCCAATGCATTACGCGACATGCGACTCTCCGCAGCCCACTACAAGCTTCAGTACAACATGGCTGTAATGGAGAGTCAGGAGTCTGCCAGTCGCATGGCTGTCGAGCTAGCCATGGCTCAGAGAGAGCTTGACGTTCTGCAGCAAGCTGAAGAGAAGCGCCGCAATAACATGGTCACCCCAGAGCAGACCTATCAAGAGTCCGCAAATGCGGCCAATGCTGTCTTGCTATCAGAGATGGGCCGTCAGAACCAGATGCTGCAGAGTGAGAACGAGGAGCTTCGCGACATGCTTGAGCAGCAAAAACGTCTGACTGAGCACCGCGAAGGCGAGCTTGCTAGCCTGCTGGATGAGAATGACCGCCTGAAGACGAGGATTCGTAAGAATCGCGACCACATCGCACCTCTTCTTGAGCAGATCGAGCAATCTTCACCGCGCTCGAATTACGGCACACCTCATCAGCCGACTCCCAGAAACCGCGTCAACCGTGTGCCGCCTGCTCTGTCCGAGGAAAGCAGAAGTCAGAACAACTTCGAAGCTCTTCTCCTAGCCGACAAGATGCTGAGTCAGGAGGTCGCTACTGCGCCCACCACCCCCATCAGGCAACACGCACCCCGATCACGCTTCAGTCACCAGCGAGGCGCGCAGTCCATGTCATCGCTGCCACAGACCCCGAACCGCAGAGCTGCCTACCCTCAGGTACCCCGCACACCGCCACTTTTCGTGCCAACCAACATCCCCCAATCTGCACCACCAGCGCACTACCAAGCCAAACCATCCAACACCCGTCGCCAAAGCAGCAACTCCACCATCACCGCCTCCAGCGTCGACGAAGAAGAAGCCTTCACCGACCGCGAGGAAGACGAAGTCCCCGAATCCCAGGCCAGCCAAATGGCACGCAACCTTCTGCAAAGAGCACCACCCACCAAAGGCATGATGTCCGCCCCACCATCAGCCCAGCCAGCCAACCTCGTCCAAAGCAAAATCTTCGGCCAAGTCAAGAAAGGCTCCGGTCTAACCCGTGCCGGCGAGCTAAAGCGCGGCCGCATGCCCTCGACAGCGGATCTCCGCACTCAGACAAGTCCGCCGAAGCGCGGACGCGTCGATCAAGGTGTAGGTCTCGGCATTGGCGGCTTGCTGCGAGAGTAGAAGAACATTGTTCCTGACCATATGCGGCAGGGAGTTTATCAAGCTTATTGAAAGTTTGGTGGTTTTTACGATTCTGATGATTCTGGGCGGCCCAACTTTCTGAGAGAAGGGTCCGTGTTTTTGCTTTTTGCTTTTTGCGCTTTTTCTGATTTTGGATAGCAAGGTTTGGATACCCTTCATGCAAATGAATGCTGTTTGAGCATGGCGCTAGCTAGCGCGGCTGACTTTGAGGTTGGCTGATAACCTTTATGATTGTTTATGGATTATGGCGGTTGACATGTGGGCTTTTTTGGATACCCATGTGGAGGGAAGTGGGGGGAGGGAGGTTTAGTCTAGACAGAACTTGAAGTCAACGTATATGCGCATTATCCGCTCACACGAGATCATAGATTTTGAATGAACGTGCTCTGTTTCTACCCATCTCAATCGTCTACCACTCTGCTCAGCGTCCCATACGCCTCATCCCGTTATCTTCACCCACTTCCTCCCCTCACTCCCCTTCTCCATCAGATCAATAGCCCTATGCCACTCCACCGCCTCCTTGAACCCCACAAACCCCTCCTCCACACTCTTCCCCTCAACAAACCCCTCATACAACATCCCCACATTCTTCGCCATCGGCACCAACTCCCTAACCACCTCCTCATACTCCACCTCCACGATCTCCACACCATCCTTCTCATGATCATACACCTCGATCTTCTCTCCGCCCATACCAAGATTCAGCATCGTGGCAGAAGTAAATCGTATCTCGCCTTTCGTGCCGAACACGCGCCATACGAGACCGGGAGTGTCTTTGAAGGTCTTTCCGTGACGTAAAGCCATGGAGATGGGCGCGGAGTTGTTACGGAGAATGCCTTGCAGCATGACGTGATCGGGTGTTTCGCGCTTGGCGACGCGGTCGAAACTCATGTCTGCTTTGAGCAGTTTGGTCTCGGGCCAGCGGGTGGTCAATAGCGCGGAACATTCTTCGAGGCCACCCAGAGCGTGGAACACGGCATCTGCGGTGTGTCCAACGATGATGCTGAGGAAACTCCCGCCGCTCTCTTTCTTGGTCATGAAGTCGTTGGCGGGGGGTTCGACGTCACCCGGCCATCCCATCTCGAAAGTTAACGTGGAGCTGAGGATCTCACCGATGGTCTTGTTCGCGACGAGTTGCTTCATCTTGCGGATGAAGGGGCTGGACCGGGATTGCAGACCGACGATTGTCTTGGATCCGCTGGCCTGGGCTGCGGCGTGCATTTCTTGGGCTTGGGTTAGGTTGGACGCGAGCGGCCATTCGACGAAGACGTCTTTGCCTGCTTTGATGGATGGCATCAGGAGCGCGTAGTGTCTGTCTACTCGGACGGAGCAGACAACGAGGTCGACATCTGCGTCCTGGGCGAGATCTTCGGGGCTGCCGTAGGATTTGGTGGTTGGGGGCAGGTTGTAGCGTTTGATAGCGGCCTGGGCGGACGAAACGCTGGAGTTGCAGAGGGCGGTGATCTCGTAGTGCGGTGAGGCCAAGAGGTAGGGCAGATGAGCGCTGCATGCTTGGATTAGTTGGGATCGGGGTTGGGAGTTCGAAAGTAGTGTATATACCTGGCTGCCCAGCTGTCTCCTGGACTGGCGGAGATTTCGCCAGTGACGGAACTGAGGCCGATGAGTCCTACTTTGATAGGCATGTTGATAATTTGAGGGTTATGCTGTTGTTAGATGTGTTGTTGTGAGATGATGGTGAGACCTAAGATTTATCCTACCAATGATGGATATATAAACCAGCAGAGCTACGCCGTTCGTTCGTCCGGTTTCAACTTGACTAGAATCTAGATACATGG
The DNA here is from genome assembly GCF_023757985.1 of Alternaria ethzedia. Classification (NCBI taxonomy): domain Eukaryota; kingdom Fungi; phylum Ascomycota; class Dothideomycetes; order Pleosporales; family Pleosporaceae; genus Alternaria; species Alternaria ethzedia. The sequence goes on from NW_026056202.1 coordinate 379,583, forward strand.
CCAGGACCGTTGCAAAGCACGAAATACGGTCTATACGGTGGTACTAACTGATAGTCGCATGGGGTACGTAGTGCGGAGTTAGGATATTGTTGCTACATGTCAGGCTAGCCAGGGTGCGATTATGTACTTTCTGACTATCTGACATCTCTGACATGTCAACGCAACGACAGCGCCCGACTTGTCTCCACTGGATGTCTCAAGAAACCACCGCGGAAGGTTTCTTCTCATCTATGCTGAACCTAATAAGTAGGACTAGTATGTCTGTCGGTGCCAGATCTCGGACGAGTACAGCGGAGGATCCGGTGGGTACTCAGCGGAGTGGATTTACTCCGCCGATGAAGGAAAAGCGCGTCCAGTGTAGCCGCTCAAGAGGTGATAGACACTCAGATACTCGGCATTACTACGGCACTTTCAGTCACGGAGGTTGTTGTGCGAAAGCGCCACGCACGTTGTAGGGACTTCGAGGGCAGGTGTGTTCGGCTAGCATGAGTAGTCGGCCCGACACCATCCCCTCATTAGTCATCTGAACGCGCCCCAGACGCGGGCGCGTCCTTTTCGTGCTTTTCCGTGTGCTCCGACGTAACTCGAGCACCGCGAAGGAGCCTTCTCCGTGGAAACGTACCATCGTTTTCCAGTATGGCTAGGCAATGTAACGCTGCATGCCACGATGTTGCACGCTGGTGCTGAACCAACGCCATCGGCTCTCTTCGTCACGCACCCACGAACCTTTCCATACCTCGTCTTAGGTCACAGCAGGTTGTCTAGATGAACGCAATACGCAACGCGATGAGTTCCGGTGCAGCGCGTAAACATCTCAGCAATGTATTCCCTTGGATCACATCACCCTTCATCGTCGGAGCGCCAATGCGCGTCATGTCTGGTCCGCGCCTAGCTCTTGCAGTGTCCAAGGCAGGTGGCCTAGGATTCATTGGGCCTGGCGCGAAACCCGAAGATACCGCTACGGATCTGAAGAAATTGCGCAAACTGCTGAAGGACGTACCAGGCTCTACTTTCCCAGACGCACATCTGGCTGGAAAGCGATTACCGGTGGGTGTTGGATTCCAGCTCTGGAATGGGGATCTCAATTCAGCAACCAAGGCAGTGAAAGAACACCATCCTTGCGCTGCGTGGCTGTTCGCGCCTCGACATGGGCAGGAAGAGTTGGATGAATGGACGGCGCGCCTCCGGGAGGTAGCACCTGAGATCCATATCTGGATCCAGGTCGGGACCCTGAAGGAGTCTTTAGAAGCTGCAAAAAGCGACCATCCGCCAGATGTGCTAGTCATCCAAGGAGCAGAAGCAGGTGGCCACGGAAGAGCCACAGACGGCATGGGTATCATGACACTCTTCCCTGAAGTCGCAGATGGCATCCGCGATTCTGGTATTTCACTGATAGCTGCTGGAGGCATCGCCGATGGTCGCGGTGTAGCTGCTGCACTTGCTCTTGGGGCACAAGGTGTGGCTATGGGTACGCGCTTTCTTGCATCTACCGAAGCGCGGATCAGCAAAGGTTATCAAAACGAAGTCGTACGCGCCACGGATGGTGCTCAGAGCACTACCAAGACTATGCTGTACAATCATCTGCGAGGTACCGTGGGGTGGCCAGAGCAGTATAGCCCGCGCGGTATTACGAATAAGAGCTGGCATGATCATCAAGCGGGTGTTCCGTTTGAGGAATTGAAGAAGCTTCATGAAGAGGCTGAGAAGTCGGGTGATGCAGGGTGGGGTCCAGAAGGAAGACTGGCTACGTATGCTGGGGCTGCGGTAGGCCTTGTGCATAGTGTTGAGGATGCTGGAAGCTTGGTGAAGAGGTTGCAGGACGAGGCGAAGACGGTTATACAAGGGCTACACGCTGATGTTTAGATTCTCACAACAATACTGCTAGTGTGCTTTTCAAGCATGCGGCTATCGCTACGTGCTACATACCTTCTATGTTAAGAAAGACTCCGATCTCTTCAGTTCGACGGTGCATCCTTATCAGCTTCAGCGGGCTGAAATCCGTAGCCTGCTTGGTTGTCCGTCTGCATAACCCCAAAAGAGTGCGTTTGCTCCGAAGCAGAATTTCGCATCTGCTCGGATGCAGAACTATTAACCTGCCCGGACGCATGGGTATGTGTCTGCTCGGATGAAGTATTGCGCTTTTGCCGAAGTGCATAACTGGCAATCAGCTCACGCCATCGATCCTGGGTCGGGTTTGACACCGCTCTGTTTCTTTCTCTGTTCATGAACAATGCCGCATGTATCTCAACCACATTTGCTCGTCCAGGGGGTCCTCTATAAGCTGCTAGTCATCAGCTCGTAACCCATGTTATCTTCCGCGGGAGACTTACTACGCGTCGCATCGAGTATGTTGCATGCAACACAGTCTTCGAGCAGACCAGTAAGTACATCAGTCCTGACATACCTCTTCCAAGTCCAATCTTTGCCATCAGCCTGGTCGATCACCTCCCAATAGAGACAAAACTTGTGCATAAGGTCCCCGGTGCTTACTATAACCAATAAGATTAGTATGAAATCGACAATGTTTACCTTACTGAACTGTCACTCACAATATTCCAAGGCAACGCCTTTGTCATATTCAAGATACTTCCCAATGCACTCCATGTGTTTGTACCTATCTTGCATAGTGATATCAAGCTGCAAGAGTCTACCGACAACATGATCGAGCTAGTCGTCTGTTAGCTGCTCTTTAAAGGCGTTGCAAGCAGTCGTAAAGCAGGGCAGACTACTGATGCTCATGGCTTTCGTCAAGCTGAGAAGTGTATTTACGAATGCCGTGATGCGATCAACACTCAGGGGTGATTCTGGGTAATAACTTGTCGCCATCTTATGTTGCGCGGTATGATTGAGCGGGAGTGAGAAAATGGTCATAACAGTCGCTTTAAATCTCTGCTTGGTCGTTTAGGTTTGCTGAAATCATCTAATCACAAGATCGAATAAACTACAAACCGTAAGCATGTGAGTTGCCTCAATCGAAGAATGTAGGCAGTTGGCTCTTTGAACGACCTCGGGATGCTACTGTAATGTTCACGTTTTTGAAAGGCAAAATCTTCTATACACGAACCGCATGAGGCATAGACTAACTACATCCATCGACATTCTAGGTGTGATATCAGAAAATCAACGATTTAGAGTAGCGAGATACGCCGCTACAAGAGACAATCAGGGATTTGAACATAACCCAAACGCCATTCTAAAATCTGAGCCAACAAGCATGTGGCCATTACTACGTGCTAACCACCTCCCATTTCAAGAACCCCCCCGTTCTGTTCTGTCCGATCGATCGTCGTCATCAGTTTCTACAGAAGGCTGTTCGTAGCGTGCATGATGCGCAGTCGTAGAAGCGTTTCCCTGCTCTGATATCAAGTTGCGCACTTGCTCTGATATCAAATTCTTCAATTGCTCTAACGTTGGATACCCAGGCCGTTCGGATCGGCTGAGATCCGAGATTCTCCTAATGACCTCGTCGGACTGTGCGGCTGTCAGATGCCATATGAAAGTGGCGCGAGCGTGGTTGAAACATGGCCAATCGCTCGTTAATGTGGCTTCCGTTAGGCTTGTGAGTATGTTGAGAGCTGCTGTGATGTCAGAGTCACTGAGAGATGGGTCTGGTTGGTGATGAGTTGTCATCGTACGCTCTGTGATGGGGTGGACGGGTGTGAGAGTGATCATGTTAGTTATCTTTTTAAATTCTAAGGGATTGGGTAGGTTTGCTGTAGCTATCGTATCACATGCTCGATTTGATGGAAACATGGAGAATCTGAGTCGTCCCCAATCGAAGAGTGTAGACACCTGACTGTTCTATGAGAGCACTGTGGTAGCAGTTGTATGATAACATGAAATAGTCAACGGATTTCCATGCCTCTATGTGACCAACAGCAACAAAGATCCGAATGTTGTAGATTACCCAAACGCCATCCTAGCATCTGAGCCGACACACTCTTCAATAATCATACCCCCACCCACTCTGTCCTACCCTCCCCACTCCCTCCCCATTACTCAAAGCCCTCGCAACCTGGAAGCCCTGCGTGAGAGCACCCACCGCATTATCCACACCAACATGCCCACTCCTAAACGTGCCTGGCACAGGCGGATCCTCACCTCTCGCCATAACCGCCCTCATCATGTCCTCACTAACCTCACCCTCATACCTCTCCAACACCAGTCTCCTGATCGCCACATGCCACTCCCCCATCCACTCCTCCTCACTCACAGTCGTATACTCCTTCCTCCCCATAGTATTCGTTCGCGAAAACGGCCATTCAGCTCTAACAACGCTCCAGCGCCGCGTCGCGAAGAACAAGATCGGCCAACTGAAGATCCACAGGAAGGTCAAGTAGAAGATCCATCGCACCCATGTCTTCAGCCTCCAAGCATTCACGCGGTGACTCGTGTAGAAATCGACGTTTGCGTCTTCGACGGGGAAGGTTATGGAGATGTTGCCGCGGTAGTTTGTAGATCGGATTATGCCTTCGATTCTGGAGCGTAGGTATGCTTCATCCAGACCCGTGACGTCGCGCCGCACACGGAAGATACGAAGTGCGCGTGGGGAGGCGCAGTATCTATGGCACCATTCCGTCAAGCCCGGTTTCTGAGCACCACCAACTTGAATATCTTGTTTCGAGCCCGGTGCCCTACACTTAAGAATCGTGCCACGGTGCGTTTTCTCGCTGTTCTCAGCTGTCGTGAGGGACATGGTGCCGAAGTTGTTGGCAATGTAGTGCGCGTGGATGTATTTGGACAGGTTTATGACGAGACGGAAGTCGGTTATGGTGCGCGACTTGGTCTCGTTGTTCCTCTTGAAGGTTTCGCGGTGCGTGCCCATGATGTAGATGAGGGGCGTCGGGGCGGCTTCGGCAAGGAGGCGGATGGAGTTTTCGAGAGCGGCGGGATCGTTGTCATAGAGCGGGTTTTGGACATTTATCGTGGTGTTTACGACGGGGTTTCCGTTCTTGAAAGAGGGTTTGGCGTGGTTCGTTGATGTGGTTGGGGGCGCGATGTGGTGGATGGGGATCGAGGATGCGGGTACATTGCTGGTACCTGCTTCGCTGTCGGTGTAGGAGGGCGGAAGCCCGGAGATCTCGGGCGCATCGTCGTAGGCGTAGTCGTCGGGGGTGGTGTGGAGGGAGACGGCGTCTGGGTCGTCGCGGTAGCTGGGTGGGGGGTCGGAAGGTCTGCCCATGGTGTAGATTCTCGAGCGTGCAAAGAGATGTCTAAGGAAAATACGTAGAGAGTAATGAGATAGAGATCGCGATTTAGATGAAGAAGGAAAGACGATACTTGGGTGTGGATGAGGCGTTCAAGGGGCCGGTGAGGCGGAGCAGGAGTCTCAGCCCTCTCCAGGCAGCCACTCACCCATTGGTCTATGCGGAACCACTATGCACGCTTTGGGTGTTGTTTGCTGCATGTTGATGTTGGTATATCGATAGCACCATTCTGTGCGCCGATTCATTATTTTCACTACAATGTGCATCTGGTATACTGTATACATTGAGTAGTGATAGTCGTGACAGGCGACGCGGGGAAGTCGCGCGGTGACGCTAAATTTAAGCTTAACTCCGAAGCCAAAAATTTGGAGCTCGACGCGACAGAACCGTGGATGCGCCGTGACTCTTTACTCAAGCCACAACTATTGCCGGATTTAGATCGACCTCTACACTCGCCTCCAATCTGGCCTCCATTCTAATCTGGACACGCTGCTCACGCGCCTTCCGAGTCCCTCCACGCCTTCCCCGCAGAGCATGGGCAACCAGTAGCTCTTTCCCACGCGAATTCCACACCTCCCTCACCATGGCTTCCTCCGACGTCCCCATGACCGACGCAACTGTGCAGACTATTGATGCGACGCCGCAAGCCGACCAACATATCAGCCACGACGGCAAAGAATACACCACCATCAAGGAAGGCCTCGCGCATATTCTCGTCCCCCATGACATCCCCACGTCCACCGACCCAAGGCTATCCAAAGAGGAACATGCAAAGCAACAAGTCTTCTACAATCCTATCCAGCAGTTCAATCGCGATTTGACTGTACTTGCGATCAAGACGTTCGGCCTGGACTCAATACAACGGAAACTGAAGAAGCACGAGCAGTTCAAACAGAAGAGGGAACGCACGCGACAGCGGATACAAGCGGAACGGGCGGCGGGAGATATTACGAATCGTGGAAATGGTGAGACTGAGGCTCCTACCACAGGTGAAAGTCTGTCTAAAAAGAGGAAGCTTGTAGAGGCTAATGGTGAAGAAGGTGCGGTCCACCCAAAGAGGCAGAAGACATTAGACAAATATGGTGCCGTCGAGCAAGAAGAAGAAGGTGGAGATGACCAGGACGACGCTACTTGTGCCAATGGAGGAATGACGCCCTGGAGACCACCCTTCAAAATCCTCGATGCCCTTTCCGCGACCGGTCTCCGTGCCCTACGATTCGCCAAAGAAGTCCCATTTGCAACCGCCGTTACAGCAAATGACATGTCACAGAATGCTGTCGACTCCATAAAGCTCAACGTAAAGCACAATAAACTCGAGGAGACAGTAACAGCAAAGACTGGTAATGCCATAGCCTACATGTACAGCTATTGCGATAAGAAAGGCTACGATGTCATTGACCTTGACCCATACGGCACTGCCGCTCCCTTCATCGACGCGGCCATACAAGCCATCAATGACGACGGGTTACTCTGTGTAACGTGCACCGACTCCGCCATCTTTGCGTCACACGGCTACCTCGAGAAGACCTACTCGCAGTACGGTGGACTGCCTTTCAAGGGCGAGCCCTGCCACGAAGGCGGGTTACGCCTGGTTCTACACGCCATCGCAACATCGGCCGGTCGATACGGCATGGCTATCGAGCCCCTACTTTCTCTCTCTATCGACTACTACATAAGAGTATTCGTACGAGTGCGCAAAGCGCCCACCGACGTCAAGCTCCTCGCCGGCAAAACCATGCTTGTCTACCATTGCGAAAGCGGCTGCGGTGGATGGACTACCCAGTTCCTTGCTCGCAACAAAGTACTGAAGAACAAGAACGGCGACCCAATGTACAAGCACGGCTTTGCACAAGGGCCCTCCGCGGACCAACACTGCGAGCACTGCGGCCACAAGACCCACCTGTCAGGACCAATGTACGGCGGGCCGTTGCATAATGTCGGTTTTATCGAAAGAGTACTAGCGCAGCTAAACGAAGTTGACAAGCAGACGTACGCGACAACGGACCGTATCGAAGGAATGCTGCATACAGCATTGGAGGAGATCACATTTGGCACCAAACTGGACAAGTCAAATGGAGGAAAGACTCAAGTGCTAGATCCCCTCATTCCGAAGTCCGATCCTGCAGAGGTAGACCACCATCCCTTCTTTATCATCCCAAGTTCGGTAGCGAAGATAGTTCACTGTTCAGCGCCGCCGTTGGCGGCCATGCGTGGTGCGCTACGACATGCGGGGTTTAGGGTGACGATGAGCCATTGCAAACCTGGCTCCATCAAGACAGATGCATCGTGGAAGGACATCTGGCACATCATGCTCGAATGGGTGCGGCAAAGAGCGCCGCTGAAGAATCTGCCCAAAGCAGGAAGCCCCGGCGCCGCCATTCTTGCAAAGTCCAACGCAACAGGGTACACAAAAACGTCAACTGCCGACATAGCACCTGCCCAAGTACCGGCCGATCCGGCGCCTGAAGCGCAAAGCAATGGAGAAAACAGCGGCGATGGTTCGGCGACGACCTCCGCAAAAGATCTGCCAGCTTACCTCAACACCAAGTTCGAGGTCAACTTTGACGAGAAGCTCGGCAAGGATCACGACAGGGGCAAATACGTCCGCTACCAGCTTGCGCCCAGGGAGAATTGGGGTCCGATGTCGCGCGCGAAATAATTCTATCATTCATCAGCGAAATAATACCAGTTCCACTATTGCATCCCATCCCAGCTCGCACGTTTTATCGCTCCACAAACTGCATGCATGTGCGCTGTCCGCTGTTGCGTCGTGCGTTGTTTTCCCGCAGCCTCTCCAATAATCATCTCGCGTGGCACCCATGATGTTCGCCGTTCGTCAAACATCGGCGCGCGTTGCGCAGATCTAACGTCATCGTCCGCATGTGCTTAGGTAAGGGGTAGACATGCAAGCTGCATCGGTAATGCCCCCATCTTCCTTGTCCATATTATCGCAGATGCACGTTTATTTTTTTTGGCGGCCAGAGCTTTTTTCCCACATCTACGATCTACATGCTGCTGCATGCATGGAGCGCCGCTCACATGGCCGCATCGGTAGGCGGCGCAAGCGGAGATGGGCCTGCTTCTGTACCTGCAGATTTCTGATGTTTACCCGAGCCTGGGGTTACCGTGCGAGTGCGATTTCGAATCGCTGGGTTGGCCGCTACGCTCCGCGGGGGCGAGTATCTGGGTGTACGCGGGTCGAGATTTCTCAGCAAGAAACGTAGACCGGGTGTATGCTTAAGCGTTAAGCTACCCCCAAAGAGCACTGGCGACATCGCCGAAGCCTTGGAAGGAACCCGGTTTTGTTAATTATCGTTGTTGATCTCTTGCGGGGCGGGAGCACTAGCGGCTCAAAACTTAAACGCTCCACCATGTCATCACGTCGTCACGTTGTCTGCACGCGGCAAATCGTGGAAAACACGCCCCCTGTACGCACGCGTTCACGCAGCGCCCAGTTTTTCCAGCAGGCATTGAGGAGCACAGAGCAGGCAAGATTCAGCAGCGCATCTTCTGATTCGTCCGAAATGTCTTCCCGATGCCAATCCCGAGATTCCCATGTCGTGGCCGACTTTTCGATATTCGCGGCTTGCACTACCGCATCCGTTCAGTCATGAAATCATAGGTGTTAAACCTATTTCGGCGGCGACGCTTGTGGTCATCGATGTGAAATCAGTAGGAAGTAGCGTTGACGCGATGCGGTCACTGATGCGCGATGCGCGTATATAACCATTACAGACGCCGTCCATTGTCCCAGCCGCACAACACCTCGACCCGACAATCGACTTCAAGATGTTGACCAAGAGCCTCTTCACCACTTCGGTCCTCGCAGCTTTCGCTGCTGCCGCTCCTGCGCCCCAGGACGGCTACAGCGCTGCTAAGCCGACTGAAGATGTCCCAGGCTACACCAACGCGGATGCCAGCTTCTCCGTTACCTTCACGCCAGCTGCCACACCCGCTTCGGTTTTCGGTCCTGACTCTCAGGTTGCTGCCATCCCCACCGCACCTGGCTCAGCTCCTCCCCGAAGGAGTTCAGATGTCACTGGCGCAACCAGCCATGGCCCATACGATGGCACTCCCACCACCACTGGAGCTGCTAAGGCGCCTACTACCATCGGCACCGCCATCGCCCCTATGCCCCCAAACCCCACCGCTACCTACTACAACACCAATGGCAAGCCCCAGAACCCCATGCCCATTCCCTATACGCCCGCTGGTGGTCTCGGTACCAACGGCAGTGAGCCCCGCTACATGGTGAACAGCGACTTCGACTACGAGTCCATCACCCTGGGTCTTTACCAGGAATGGATCGAACTCGACCTGTTCAACAACGGTCTCGCCATCTTCTCCGCAGAGGATTTCCTCGACGCTGGTCTGACTGCTGAGGACCGCGCCTACATTGCCTTCATGGCCCAGCAAGAGAGTGGCCACGCCACCCTCTTGACCAACATGCTCGGCGAGACTGCTCCTCCCCAGTGCACCTACAACTACCCTTACCGCACCGTCCGCGAGTTCATCGACTTCAACCAGAAGCTCACCCGCTGGGGCGAGTCTGGCGTCTGGGGCTTCCTCGCCCACCTGGACTCCCGCGAGGTTGCCTCCCTCCTCTCCCAGTCCATTGCCACCGAGGCCCGCCAGCAAATGTCTTTCCGCCAAATGCTCGGCCTTGCGCCCCAGCCCGTATGGTTCGAGACCGGTATCCCGCAGTCTTGGGCATGGACCTACCTGGCACCCTACATCAGCTCGTGCCCAGAGAACACAACCCGTCTCGCATGGCAAAACTTCCCCACGCTGCTCATCGACAACCAGGCCAACCCCAACCGCTTCTCGCCCAACGACACCAAGCCCCACGAGGTAGTTGGCGACCGCATCGCTGACCCCTCTGACTCTACCATCCCCGCCGATGAGTCCTGCGTCAACATCAACGGCACCGAGCACCCAGGTTACTCCTGCGGCCCTGCCATCGCGCGCAACCACAGCGAACCCCTGTCCTTCCCCGGCAAGAAGATCAACTTCACCTGGGAGAAGCCCGGTCAGGCTGTCGGCCCCAACAACTCTTACGTCACGGATACCAGTGCCGGCGCCCCCGCGTACGTTGCCTGGGTCAGCCAGCTGAACTTGACATACACGCCCCTTGAGGTCACCGGCGAGAACACTGGTTTCACATACCAGCCCGCTGCTGAGGTCTACGAGGGTGACCCATCCGTCAACGGTACCATGTTCGTTGCGCTGACTGATGCCAACCCCTTCCTTACTCCCTTCAACTTGAGCATGATCAACCCCCACGTTGTTGCTCTTGGTCTGTACCAGGCTGGTTAAGTCTGTGCGATGAGAGATGAGAAGGTCGATGCCACGATGCTACTGTAGCATTGTGGACATGTAAAGTTAGTGGATGAGGCCTATGAGCCATGTAATTAGTTGAGAGGATGACGATGTTGTATGATAGTTGGAGGATGGATGATTGAGAAACAAAGTAATGCGTCATGATACCAATTTGTCATCATCAAAAGATCTTTGAAGTTTGCTCATGTGATGTGACACTTGTTCGCTTGTCTATGTCGCCTTCATCATTTCACGCGTTCGCCCTTCAAGATGCCTATAAAAGCCGACTTTTCTTCTGTTCTCCTTAACCTTCTACACTACATACAAAATTTGGTTCTGCTTTCCAAAGATAGGAACATAGCCAATGCATGGGCGTCTCTGCCTCCGTTTCCTCCTTCAAAATTTCCGAACACACATTGCATGTGTCCAGAAAGTCAACGTCCAGCACTGCATTTTTGCCGAGACTTCCAAAAAGTACAATCGCAATATACATGCTTGTCTGTGACCCCAAAACTCTCGGTACACCTATGTATGAGCGCTGCGCTCGCCCCTTCAAGAACACTATCAAATCGTTCTATGTCTCGGGTTTTCCATATAAAACTGCTACGACAGCGCGCTTCCACTTCTTTTCTGTACTTCTCTCACTCCAACAATGTGAGCCCCCGTTACCAAAAAAAATCCCGATGCCATCAATGTATAACCGTCGCCGCCGGTTTCTCCTTCGAAAATTTGACGACAAGCCACGCATGTCCAAAACAACAACGTTTCACGCGATGTCTATCCGAGAACCCAAATCTAACAGCATGTCCGGCGACGAGCTGTGTGCTTGACTCCCTGAGAAAGCCACCCAAAGCGTTTATGTCTCAGAATTGCTATATGAGACTTCTACGAAAGCTCGCTTCTACTTCTCTTCTTCTATTCTCACTCTAATACAGCGAGCTCCAAAATTCCGAAATGGAGGAAGACCAAGAGCATGGTCGTCCCTGCTTTTTCTGTTGTTTCTCAAACTGCAGAAGCTATCGCGTTGCTGTATCACCAAAACCAGCCGACATTATCCTTATGTCTGTCTCAAACCAGAAACAATCTGACCCGTTGGCGATGACAGCTGTGCGGTCGCTCTTTCCACGGCTTCTCAAAATGGGACTTGGTCTCTAGCCTGCTACGTAATACCACCTCCGGCAATGAAACGTCCATACGTATTCTCCAACACCTGCAGAGAAACCGCCAATCATTCCAAAACTTGACGAAGCAGACTCATGTTTGCTTCTGGCTTTCCGCATTCTTTTCTATCAAAAGTTCTTGCGCAATACGATATGTGCGAATGAAAGTCCCCGGAGACCTTCAAATGTGTGTCCGACATAAAACACTTCATCGACTTCGTGATGGGAGTCGTGCGCTCGTCTTACTTGGAAATACCTGCATTCCCTAGATATGGTGCTTCTCTTCCTTGTATCTCAAACCATTGCCGCGTTTCTCTCTTCTGCTCCAAAACAGAAATGCTAGAAGCCATGACTCCTGGTTCTCCAAAGGCCGAAGAGACCGAGGCGATGGGTTGTCTGCTCTCCCCTCGTGTTACCGAGATCGTACCTGGTCATCTGGCCGCTATGTCTCAGGAAAAATGGTTACTACGCTCCTCTAGTCTACTCTAAAATATCTTTGCTACCAGCAATGATTCCTGGGGTTCCTAAAAAGTCAAAAATCGAAGCAATGGGCGTACTGCTCTCTCCCTGTGTTTTTGAAACCGTACCTGGTGGTCCGCTATGTTCCATGCAACATTTTTGCTATTTCCCCCTTTTCTACTCTGAAAAACACAAGCCTTCAATTCATGAGTCCTGCTTCTTCAAAAGAACCATCATACTGACCCATGGGCGGCCTGCTCTCCTTTTGTGTGAACGGAAGTCTAAAAGAAAGCGATTGCGCTGTATTACTAAAATCTTCGCGAAGGCATCGTATGACCAGATGTTCAAAAGCCAAACAGACTGGTTACAATTGGATGAGAACTGTGCGTTTGCAGCCCCGTAAGAAGCTACTTGACATCTGGTCTTCCATATAAAGTGCGCACTACACTATCCTCCTTTCTTTCTTCCTGCCTTCATGTACCTCAAAACATGCGAGGTAAATTCCACATACCAAAAACAGAACACGGTCCAACTATGCTCGCTGATTTCCTCTCCTGTGTAGCATCATATGCGCAGCAGCAGTCTTTCCAACCCACCAAAAAAATTATTAACGACTTAATCATGTGCTGCGGAGGTCAAAAAGAGAAATCAAACGTGGCATGAGGATCGCGCTTCGCCTTTCTCAAATCTTCTCAACAAGCTTCCCCCCGTTTCTAGAGTTGCTTATAAAACATCTACTATACTACCTTCCTACCCTCACTCCTGTATCACACATCTCCAAACGTGAGTGATGAAGTCCAAAACTATGAAGTTTATCATTCATGGCCGTTTCTGCTCCTCTCGTTCGGTTATTCGAGACATAGGACCTTGTGCTGCATTACCAAAAAAAATACCCTTCAGTATACATGTTCTGCCCAGTCCGAAAAAACAGCCCGTCGATGACCTCATGAGAGCTGCGCGTTCGCCATTCCTAGATCTTCTGAGGAGGTATTGCCCTGATCCTGGCGTTCCTTGGAAAGTGCCCACGAGACCACCTCTCTACTTCCACCTCTTTTCTGGAGCGCGCATACTTCAAAAGTCGCGAACTGAATTCCAAAGAGGTTGGTGGCAAATGCATGACCATTTCCCCTCCTCTCGCTCCATTATCTCTACTATAAAGTGATGCGCTGTGTCACCGAAAGATCTCGCCATCGTATGCATGTTTCTGCGGAGTGCGAGAAGAACCAAAGGGCATAAACGATGAGAACTGCGCGTTCGCCTTCCCGAATCCCTTCCAAATCACCGATTCGAAATATGCATGTCATTCGATTGAGTCGACCACGCATTTAAAACTATGCCTGACACCTAAATCGGCAACGTCGCATTAGCAGGCAAACAACTCCCCCTCTCCATTTCAATCCTCGCTGTTGCATTGACCACCAGCCCCGCCAACGGACTAGTTCCGCACTTCAATCCCAGTACAAAAGCCTGGCTATGCTGTTCTCCTTGTTAGCAAACTGCTCTAATAAAAACAAAATAAAAACGTTCTAGTCACAATGTTCATGTGCGAAAACGTGACGAGAGAAGATCGATGGGCGAGAAGAAGAACGGAAGAACAACGTACCACATCCGCCAAAAACGGCGCTGTATGCGTATGATCCATCGGATACTCCTTATCCACCAGCTCCTTTCCCAACAGCTTTTGCGCTTGCGCTGCGTAACTTCCATGCTGCACGAAGTAAACATTTGATGCTGGGCCGCCTAGTCCGAGGGCCGACAGCCTGTGTCGAATGTTAGTCAGACTCGTTCTTTGGTCCTCAAAATCGCAGATGGCAGACATTGATGTGGTCGGCCGAGTGATGTTACATACATGTTGTAGTAGGCAAATCTTCCGGGAGTGAAACTATAACTTCCAGACTCCCAAACGTTGGTGGGGAGTTGCGATGAGATGACGATGCCGGATGCGCCGAGGGAGAGGAAAGTAGAGGCTGCGGTTTTGATGTAGGAGGGGAATGTGTGGACAACTTCCGTGTCGTTGCTGTTGCGCGGGTGAGTATACTAGTCAATGTCGATGGGTATGGCTATCGGATGGCGTACTTGAATGTCACTTCACACGTCTCATCGCCCACACCAGGGCATGACGGACGGCCTTTATCTCCTGTTGAGCTTGTGGACCCATTTTGAAGCGTGCCGGCGTCATTGATTCCGAATTCGATGATAACCCAATCGCCGGGTTGGAGGGCTTTCGCTATTCTGTCGAAGCGGCCTTCGCGTGTGAACTGTAGTAATTAGACATCAGCCCATCTCTCCCCTTCATTTTGAGGTGTAGGAGGAGTAGAGAGAATAGACGCACCGAGCGCGCGGATCGTCCGGCATAAGCGGAGTTATTAACTTTGGCGTTGGCACCGAAAGAGTATTGTAGGTATTGTCCCCAGCCTTCTGTGCCGTTATGGCCACCATCTGGCGCGGTTGTTGAGTCGCCTGCAATCCAGATTGTTGGTACAGTTGCTCTTGTTGCTGCGCCTGCGTGTCTCTCCGAGAGGCTTTGGGGCAGCGCCGAGGCCGCGGTGCTGAAGCCCAGAAGATATGGTAACGATGTTTGGAACTTCATACTGGAAAGAGATACTGAAGATTACCAAGCAGCTGATTTGATATGTTGAGCTGCTGGCTGGCGTCTACTCCACACAATCGTGAGTGTTGCGCCAAGCGCTGAGTACTTATACCGGCACCTCCACAACGCCACCGGAAGATATCATCTCTCCAACTTGTCGCAAGGGGTTTAGCAACGCCATCAGCAAGCTAGTCTCATCTCCGCAGTTCAAACACGTTAGGAGTCGCGGAAATAGCATCAAGAAATGACGCCGAAGCGGAGTCCCCGCATCGTCCAGGGTCAACCCGCACTCGGTTATCGGGGCAGCAATTACCGAACAGTCCGAATCTTCCGTCGCTCGAAAGGATGGGAATACAACGCCATGCGCGAAGAAAGAACGCGTGGTGTTGATGCGTCTGCGATGCAAAAGATGCGCAAGGCGTGACGCGAAGACGAGGTATCTGAAGTCACCGGTACATGCCGGCAAACGAGGGCGCGGAAAGTCCGGGCGTTGGTGCTGGTATAAAAGCAGATCTTCTGCCGCTGAGTGTCCTATCTACTAACTACACTTTGCGCTATCCTGCATACCAAAAACATCATAGATGACCAGGATGACGAGTGGTGCGCCTCCCTTCGCCGTTCATGCTACCGAAAGCCACACTCAAACTGGCCATGTCTTCATGTCTCTTCATCCCGTACGAAGAGGTCTTCTCGAGTTCCGCTTTCAAGATCGGACATGTCAGCTGCATTCATATAAAAAGCGATTGGCCATCGACAAATGTTTCTGCAAGACTGCCGCCTTCCGACCACAGAAGCTTCTGCTGTCTGGCTACCATCTGCCTCAATAAACACGCGAATGATTATGGTTTCCTAAAGATTGAGTACGAACCGCCATGTGGCGGCATTCTGCCTGCCAGGCGTTTTTAAATACACCCATTATCGAAAAATAAAACCGAATAGGACATGGCCCCGGGGTTCTGGGCCGAGTACATCAAAATGTTCACGATAACACCGCATAGCGGCAGACTCGTTCGACTTGCCAGGTTACCTTCCAGCGTTCGTGGGTTGACATTCAATATAAAACGCCACCCTTTCTCTCCCCTGTCTTCTTCCCTCAACAATACGCATTCGCAGTTCTCTAAAATCAAGCGCTATCCAAGGCGATGTCTTTCGGCCACTTGTGGCTCGCACTACGCAGTTCGAAAAGGACTGCAATACATCCACATGGCTTCGCAGCGGTCAAGAAACAACTACCCTACCTTTACATGCGGAATGAACTTTCAGATGTTTCAAAAGGATATACCGATTAGTGCATGATACCGATGCGCAGTATAAAAACTTCTAGTAGTTCGGCTTTTGCTTCTTCTTCACACCTCCAGTCGACCATTTCCATAGAATTTCCAAAGCTTAAACACCATCATCGCATGTTAGGGTGCATACTATCCTCGAGCACTTCGAAGTTTATCATCGCAAGTCTATGCCCGCGCGACATCCAAAAAGATGCATGCTCTGTCGCCATGTGAGACGTGCGCTTGGCCTCTTTTGCTGTATAAATACCTGCCGCTTCCCTTCTCACTCCTCCGGATCATGGACTCTGGAGACCTGAGGCGAGTATACCAAAGTACTCCTCAGACCAATGCATGCTTCTGAGAGGTGCGCCGATGCATTCTCTACTACTCAATGTCATAAGTCAGCGTGTGAGATCTGATGTGTTTCCTTGTTCCAAAAGTTAATATTCACGCAACCATGTCACCAAGTTACGGATCAGAATCAGTATACGAGAGAAGAGCCCGTGAGCATTCCATAGGGCTGCGGCCAGTGATAGCATATCCTGATGAGACATCGTTCCCAACCATGCATGCAGAAGCGCAGCCCATGTCCCAAACGCCTTCTACGCCAGCTGAAGCAAATCCTCATATGCGCCATCCTCTAATCTCCATCATCACCTAAGTACAAGTAACATCGCGAACCCCTGACATCTCCCTCACAGCCTTCTCAACATCAACCGTCTCCATGGCACTCGTAAACGTAGCCGTGAAAGAATCGCCACCAGTATAGCTGAACGCCCAATCACCGAACTTCTCCCTGAGCGACGCTTCATCACCCCATCCAGATCCTGTGATCTCCCAATCCCCGGCGCCAAAGCCAGGCTTGACTAGCTTGCAGCCCGCTGTGTTTGGGGGTGGTGGTTGTGCTTCTGGTGTTGGTTCGGGTTCGGTTTCTGGAGCGGGGCGGTTGTGGACGTTGCAGATTTCCTGTGTTGTTGTTAGTTCACGATCTTCGTCGGGACGTGTAGGAGATGACGAACATTCTTCAGATCTTCGTTCGTGACCTCGCCGTTCTCCACGATCGGGCGGCCTGGAACCGACTTCTCGGGTGTTGGAGCTCTCTTGGCGAAGAGGGAGCGCTTGGCTGTCGCATCGGGGAGGTCGCAAAGTCTGTGGCTGAGTTAGTTCGTGATGATTTCAGGCAAGGGAGATATCGTACGTATTCAGCGCCAAGTTGTATGGCACTCTGAGGCTCTCCTTGTCGGGCTTCGGCGATACGGGGTATGTGTCGCCTTCATTGAAAGGGTCGTCGTTCCTGATTTCCGCATGGTCCAGAATAAACTTCTTCATGTCTGCAGGTACGCTACCGTCGTTCCAGTTGCTGTTTAATGCAGGGATACTGAAATAGTATGCAGCAAGTCCGGCCTGTCACCGTTAGCATGTTCTGCTGAATTGAAGGTGATGACGAATACTCACGATCGCTGGGGCTGCGAGGGATGTTCCGTCATCCGCCAAGGTGGAGTCATCTGCTTCGTCATGCTTTGCAGCAACGACGCCGACTGCGCCTGCGTAAATGTCGACCTGACCACCTTGGCCGGTTCCTTGAATCGTTTTCGCATAGTATTTGCCAGCATTGTCCACGCCGCCCACGGTTATCATGCTGAATCTGTCATCGGTGCCAAAGGCTTGCGGTATGATGGCATCCAGAGTGCGAATTCTCCCATCATTACCTGCAGCAACAACAAGGGTGACGTCTTGGTCCTTGCACTTCTTGAGTACCAGCTCCAATACCGCAATCTTACCAGGATGTAGTTCTTTGGTCCAGCCTCAACTGTTGTTAGCGTGGTCTAGGATGAAGTCCGTGGAAGGCGACACTTACCATAGGATAGGTTGATGATGTACCTTGCGTTAGGGTCGGGATTTTTAAGCCGTTGTTGCCCAATGTCCTTCAACGTCCATGCGAAGGCATACTCTAGCGCTGAGTCCGTGACGCCGCGTGGTATAAGACCAGGTTGGTCAGGTTTCCTAGGGTTTTTGGCCCAGTTTACCATCTTCACAACGACAAGATTTGCTTTCGAAGCCACGCCACTGACGTATCCAGCCGCAATACTTGCAACCTGAGTGCCGTGACCAGTGACATCTGTCATATCCTCTGGGCCTTTCTGATCGTCCGTGAGGTCAATACCAGCGAATGTGTATCGGTTGGCAACAGTAAAGTCTCGAACCTCGCGCTCCGAAGCATCGAATTCTTGGTGGCTCTTACGATAACCACTATCGAGGACGTAGATCGTTTGACCTTTTCCGAGTGAAGGCTCGAACACATAGTTCGGTAGCTGTGTGGGGTCATTTCTCTGGTTCCTGGCTGATAGCAACTTGAGATGAGCTGCACTCTCATCCCTCTGGTTGAGTGCCTGAGCTTTGACATGGAGTGAACTTGGAAGTAGTGAACTCGAATCTTCCTGCGGAGGGATGACGCGCAGCTCACCATCGTCTTCAGTAATTCGCTCGATGAATCTTATGATAGGATCCTGGCGGACAATAGCAGCCTCGGCGTCAGTGAGATTCAGATATTG
Source organism: Alternaria ethzedia (assembly GCF_023757985.1). Lineage (NCBI taxonomy): Eukaryota > Fungi > Ascomycota > Dothideomycetes > Pleosporales > Pleosporaceae > Alternaria > Alternaria ethzedia. The sequence continues at coordinate 398,138 of NW_026056202.1, forward strand.
GCAAGAAACCCAGTCGAGTTCATCGAAAGCGATTATGTCGCCTTCCTTGTCACCAAGCGGCGGCTTCTTGGCCCACTCTTCGTATTGGGCTCTGTTGATGCCGTCAATGGTGCTGAGGAGATAGGCTCTGGGAATATCTTCCTCTCTCTTGACGCGCTTCGTAGTCTCCACGGTCTCTGCTGGAGAGGCGTCATTCGAATCCGGATGGCATGTATCTCTCTTGGTTCCCTTGTTGTCTGAGGTGGCGCATGATGACTTCACCACGGGGTTGGCCGAATCGATGGGGCTGGTTGATCCAGTTCCCACTTCGTCATTGATGGCCATCCTGTGATGGAGGGAGACGGCAGGCCCAGTTGTAGCCGCTCCAACAGTGATGTTTGTGAGGAAGACTGCGATTGCTCCCAGAACAACGCGCGAGATGTGAACCATGTCGGGAGCCTTGGCGAAGCGGGGAAGTTCACAGCGAATCGGATAAAGAGGTGCTCAATTGCCGCGAACAGCCAATCGAAGAAGCAGTATTCTGGTGGATGCGAAAATCGTAATGTGTACAAGATGGTATGAGTGTAGTCGTTGCTGAATGTGCGTGTATGGTCTCGCTTTTGGAGCGTCATGCCTTCTTCATATATTCAAACACATGAACAGAAATAGACCACTCACCTTGACCAGCCCACAATGACAGACGGATTGACTCCATGCCGACGAAGAAATAGTACTGTTCGGATGCCTGACGCCTCCCTCAGGTCTAAGATTGCCAGCCTGTTCTGAGGCCGAGCGGCGTAAGGCACATTCGATGTACTTTATCTTTGGATCAGAACAACGTACCGGTTCTACGGCACGGAGATTCGTATGGGAGCTGCATAGGACAACTGAATGATAATTTTGTGTTGAGCAAGTTCCGTCTCGATCAACGTGAGCCATGCTCACGGGTTAAAGAGAGGTCCCGCATCTTGAAGCCAAATTGTCCAGATCATGTGAATTCGATGAGATGGAGAAACGATCTGCATAGCGATTTCGCTTAGGCGTATGTTCGCCTCGCCGTCCAGTATCAGGTATTTGCGTTCGCTGATGTCAGCGACACATGTCGGGTAACGCACATGAATAGTATCAGCGTCTCGCGAAGGCAGAACATGTTGGAACCTGGGTGTTGTTTCAACTCCATGGATGAGGGCTGTAATGATTACGTGAGTGTTTGCGATGGTCTTAAATCGCAATGCTCTATTCTTCTCTTTCGTACTTCGTGCCGCGTAGCGATGCTGCGTTGCACGCGTCGCACATATGTCGCTAGTCGTTAGGTCTCTCGATGAATGGCTCCACGCTGATAATGTAAGCTGGAGGCTGCCGTGAGCCCGATCGAGGTTGCCGTAAGGAAGGCAGAGCCGGCATCGTGCCCTCTGAAGCAAGTGAACACGTGTACTTCTCGCGTCACATCACTCCGTGATCTTTCAAAGACATGCCTAGGTCGCTGCGACAGAGATGAACGCGATGATAACGCGTCGAAAACGCGTCGGTAGCTGAACGTGTCGAGAGTGTAGGAGCGCGACCCGACGCGGCTCTGCGGAAGATCGATGATGGCGGGGAATTAGCGCAACAATGCGGAGCCTACGCCTGCCGGCAGAGCCACATTTATGAAAAGCTCTGCCAACGGATGACATCGGCGATCTAGAACTCGGCATGGCATCTCAACATGTTATCGGAGATATATCCTTCTGCATCAGCCACTACTTCGCGGGTAGAACAGGAATTACTTGACGCCTGCTACCACATACCTTGATCGCTCTTAATCACCGCAACGAACAACTTTCAAGATGGCGACAGACGATATCCAGATCCCGCAACACGTGGGCCTCTCAGAAGCACCCCGCGATGTCGAAGCCATCAAGAAGCAAGAAAAGGCCGCTCTGTTGCCACACTGGGATTCCGGCATCGCGTTCAAGCTCGGCTACAACCTCCGCACACGCCTGCTTACCTTTGAGCGACCAGCTGTCGTAGATATCTCTACCATCAGCACGCCAGGTCATGTGCTTTTCCACGCCGTGAGTACCATGATCGATGCGTATAGTTGCAGTGCTGATATGAAGCAGGTAACCCACTCCGGCACAGCCCTAGACAACGACTTCTGGGTCAGCCGTAAACGCGCAGCCGTCATCCGCTTCAACGCAAGCACATGGCGTCTGCAGAACCAATTTGAGGGCGACGAGGAGAAGTTCAAGGCTAAGATGGGATTAGGCGAGACGGCGAAAGATTACGCGATCCATGGTGGCGGTGTGCCGATTTACATCAAGAACTGTGATGGGCCGGTTGCGGTGGTCGTTGTAAGTGGGTTGAAGCAATGGGATGACCATCAGGTTGTGATTGAGGAGTTGGGTAAGCTTTGTGAGGAGATGGAGAAGGGTACTGCGGGTACGCCGATCTAGGGGGGAGAGGGGTATATAAGTAGAGCTGATTCGGACCGAGTCTTCCTTTTATCATCTACTCAAATTTACCATTTTCGAAAATGAAGGGCCAGAATCCATGGGTGCAAAAAAGATAAATCCGAAAGCGATATGGCTGTCGTGTCCTGCCGAGGACTCGTTCTCTCCAAAATTCGTTCTTCGCACGATACATGTGCGGCGTCGGCCTTCCAGAGGACTAAATCGTCGAAACCAAAGACCTGGGTTTCAATTTCGATGTTACAATTCGCTGATGCAAAAGATCCTTCCATAATCCTTCAAAAAGGTCTTTTTTCCCAATTCATGTGGCATTCCCAACTTCCAAAGTCTCCGAAACCCCATGCTAGTCAAGGCATGACTTCGCCCCTTTGCCTCTGCCAAAAGTTACTCTCCTCCCCCTCCGTACGAGTGTCGATAAATCCGTCTTTCTTCAAGCCTTCCAAATTTTACCATCTGCAACACATGCGAGCACTTGGTCTTTCCGAAAACTACTCTGCCACTTACTATGTCTTTTGGCGTCGAAGAAATCTGCGCATTCTTCAAAACAACCCACTACTGATCTATGTCTCTCGGCGTATCCATCAAAACTAGCGCATGATAGCGCCTGCCGAGATATAAAAGTTCGCCCTGGCGCCCGGCTTCCTTCCCTCTATCATCCACTCCTTTGCACAAGGATACCAAAATATACCGGGAAGAAGCCGATGGACTTCCTGTGCTTCTTTTCCAAAAACCTTGCAAACTCCCGTCATGTGCAGATTTCTCAGCTCTTTTCCGGCTATTCCAGAGCTTCGTCGAGATAAATACTTCGTTTCATCATCTACTCAAACGGCTGATCTTGGAAATCAGTCTTTGGAAAAATGCATGGATACCAAATCCTTGAAAGCGTCAGGCAATGTGTTCGCTGTCTCCCGCGGCGGTCTCAGCAATCAAAACAGAGTACTAGAAAGTTTATGTGCTGCGCTGGTAGTTACGAAAACAACAAACCCAGATTAATACGTCGCTGCCAATCATGGTATGAAGCTATCTACTATCTCAGACCCTCGTCAAGGTCCGCAGAATCCGAAAACTGGTTTTATATGACCGATGTTCCCTGCCAGCAGGTTTCTAACCCTTTTTGCTACTCTTGCATGGCCGTCCGTTCCTGGTCTTCTTCCACTCCCATCTCCCTCGCCATGAGCGTCGGGGCATTCACATCTCTCTCTGCTCTGTTCAAAACCTAGAAGCATGTGGAAAATGCAAATGCGTGGTCTTTCCAAAAGAATGAACAAGCTGGACATGACTTTTGTCGTCGGCGACTTGCTCAATACCAAAAAACGACGACTGCTCCCTGATGTCTCTCGGCGCTTCCCTGTGATTGTCAATGCCGCTTCAACACGTGATACAGAGACGCATAAATACCTCTCACGACTCTCCTCCTTCTCTACTTCGTTATCCACTCACTCAGGTTTGAGTGTTCAAAAACGCCCCAGTACACGACTATGGTTGTTCCTGTTCTTTTCCAAAATATCAACCCCAAGAACGCATGGCTGCTTTCCCGCACTCCGCGCGTTGTTTCAAAACCTCGTTCATTCCACCGCACTCCAAAAAGACGGTACATTCCCCCATGATCGGGAAACGCCGCCGAACAGAACGATGTGGCCTCCAAAACTTGCTCTATGGGCGGTTAGTGATCCAGTCTACGTTTTGAGATCTCAATAAAATCGATATTCAAGCTTCCGATGTGGGTGACTTTGGCGTTGGGATAGAAATTTCATTCTGCACACGAATCTTACTCTCAACCTCATCAGTGTTGCTCAAAACACTACTCAAAGATTCACATGAAGTGTTCATGACTCTGCCGAGCTTGTGAGATTTGATATGCTACACCACGTTCTTCTCGTGCAATTGAGTTCGTGCGACAAACCGGAGTGCAGAGAATGTTTGTACTGTTAACGGGCGATGTGCTTGATGTAAGATTATGCTGTATGCTGCAGAACACATGGAAGCTGCATTGGAGGCTTTTGGAGTATGGAAGACTGTTGTTTCGTATCATAGCCACAAACACATCGCCGAGATCGATAGCTGAACTTTTCCGAGAGGCAGAACCATGGGAACATACTCCACGCGTTTTCAGAACGAGACATGGCGGGTTGCTCGAACTCTTTCGGAAACATAGCCTTTGCTCAATGGTCCTTTTTGATCAATTTAAGAATAAAGATCTTGGATGTTAGGAAAGAAAGATCAAGACCAGAGACGGCTTATATAGCCATCCACAGTCGCGAGCTTCCAAAGTCGCATGGCCAGATCGCCATAGCATTTCAGCAGTTCTCGACTCAAACATTCGGATAGCATATACCATGTAGAATATGGAAAGATATTTTGATGATGAGGTATGAGCAGCGTGGTACCGAAAGGCGGAGCCATAGTCGGTAACTTCCTTAGTTTTTGCGGAGAACATAACATGAAGAAGTTCCGTTTTTGAAGTCATCATCGTCCACAATTTCTGCTTTTAGAAAAGAGGAGAGAAAGTTTGAGTGTATGAGAATAAGAGAGAAGAGTCGGTTGTAAGATGCCTTTTATGCCATGCACAGTAGCAAGCTTCCAGCATGACGTATGACGCGCCGTAAGAATGAATGCGAGGCCAGTGTGAGATATCGAAACGCTATATCCCGTGTACAGGATCGCAGTGGTTTTGGTAGTAAAGTAAGAAGCTGATGGGACGAGCAGGCAGAGCCATCATTGGGAGTTTTTGAAATTTTGGAAGAGAACATGGACGAGGAGTCGGGAGATTTTGGAATCATGGGTCAGTCTCATCCTCGTTTTGTAAAAGAAGAGGAAATTCTGGATGTTAGGAAAGGGAAGAGAAGTGAGCTCGAAAGACGTCTTTTATACCCTCCACAATACCCGCAAGGCCCATCAAAGTATCCTCGATAAAGCGATGTGTTCATATATCATATTCGATGCTTGCATAATCCATCATAATCCACCCCCACCCACATCCCATCCAAAACAAAGCACACACAAACTTTTCGGTCCTGACCAAGGGTGCCATCTTCTCCAAGACATGGTCGGGGATCAAGCAACTCGTAGGGTATACGCGAAAAGATCAAAACGCCAAAACCGACAACCCACACCTAGGCATACCAAATCTAACCCTCCTCAGTGTCCATCGTGTCGCGACCTCTGCCTCTGCCTCCACCGCGTCCTCCTCTCGAGCCACCTCGACCACCGCGCCCACCCCTGCTACCTCTTTGCTCGTGGTAGTCTTTCATTTCCCTGACAGCTATCCTCTGCGCATCACCAACGCGCTCAGCGTAGACCATCGCTTCATCCTTGTTGATGGCCTCCTCTGGGATCTTCTTACCCAGCGCATTCTCAATCCTTAGCCAGATCTCAAGATCGTACTGTGTAACGAACGACACGGCCTTACCCGACTTTCCCGCTCTTGCAGTTCGACCAACACGATGGACGTAAGTCTGAGAGTCGCTTGGCAGATCGAAGTTGACGACGAGGTCAACGGCGGGGATATCGAGACCGCGGGCTGCTACGTCGGTGGCAACGAGGATGTCGCGACTCTTGGATTTGAATTTGTTGAGAGCACCCAGACGGGCGGACTGGCCTAGTTGGCCGTGTAGTGGGATGGCGCCGAAGCCGAGGGTGCGGAGGAGGATGGAGATGCGTTGGGTTTCGTTGACTGTGCGGGTGAAGATGATGGTGGGGTGGCCGATGTTGTCGTTGAGGAGGTGGATGAGGTAGAGGTCCTTCCATTTGAAGGGGAGGAAGATGTAGCGTTGTAGTAGGGTCGAGACAACTTGATGGGAAGAGCTGCTGATGCTCACACGGACTGGGTTTTGCAGGGCGGCGCGTTGAAGACTCTCGACCTTGGAGGACATGGTCGCAGAGAAGAGGTATGTGTGGCGTCCTTCCCGAGGGAGTACCTTCAAAATCTTGTCTAGTACGGGGCCGAAATCGAGGTCGAGCAGGCGATCGGCTTCGTCGAGGACCATGTATTTCAGATGCTTCAGACTGAAGCCTTTCGTGTTTTCCAGATCTACGCGGATGTGGTCAGTACGGATGTCACGTATAGTTCTTATATGTGCGTGACTCACGATCAAGCAGACGTCCAGGTGTTGCCACTACGATGTGAGGCTTCTTGGACAGCGAGATGGCCTGTGGAACCATGTCCATTCCTCCTACCAACGTCGCGCACTTGACGTTGATGATGCTACCCAAAGCATCCACCTGTTGTGCGATCTGGTACGCCAACTCTCGTGTCGGGGCCAGAATCAGGCCGAACAAAGGTTGTGGCTTCTCGAGCAGCGACTGAAGGATAGGTAGGACGAATGCCGCCGTCTTTCCAGAACCTGTCTCGGCCAATCCGATCACATCCCTACCCTGAAGAGCTAGAGGTATAGCTTGTTCCTGGATAGGCGTCGGGTGTACGTATTTCAAGTTTTCGACTGCATCGCAGAGCTCTTCGCGCACGCCTAGATCGGCGAACGTCTTCTTCGGTTCGTTCGCGGCGGGTTGCGCTTCTGCGCTCGTTGCGTCGGCGGTGGTAGAGGGCCCTGCTTCGTCTTTTGAACTGCTGCCGCCTACTATATCTTGTGCTTCTTCGGCATCCGTGGAGTCTCTCTCTTCGGCGTCGTCATCGCCGGACTCGGATTCCGGTGGTGGTACAGGCTTCTTATGGACTTTCTTCGCAGGTGCGTTCGATGGTCGCACCTTCTTCGACGACGCACCGGCGGCAGTGGCTGCGTCGGCTTGAAGCTTTCTTTTCGTGACTCCAGGCATGTTGTCGTTGTGATTGTTGAGTCTGGAAAAGTTGTGCGACAGAATCACGGTACCGCGGTTCCCAACCAAAGAAACCGCGAAATCTTGGCGGACCCACCTAAAAGTTCGAAAGCCGGCGAGCTCTAGTTTGCGACTGCATGCGACGAACTCGTTCACTCAACAACACCACAACGCTCTCCTCTGGCTTACTCGAGTAGAGATCACGATCGCAGCGCAAGAATCATACGCTTAGTCATCTGCAATACCCGTCAATACTTCGACTTGGTCAGAGACAACTGAGTTTTCGCAATGGCTCGTGGAAAAGGAACCGCGAGGAAGAAGCAGTCGGTGCGCGACAAGGAGCTTTCCAAGAAGCCGATAGCAGGGACACCGAAATCTATGGTCATTCGTATCGGCGCGCAAGAGTGAGTTTGATCCAATCGAGTAACATCCGACTCGTTTGCTAACAACATTTAGAGTAGGAAGATCTGTCTCAGACCTCGTGAACGATGTGCGCCACTGCCTAGAGCCCGATACTGCTATCCGGCTGAAGGAGCGGAGGGCGAATAAGCTCAAGGTAAGGCATACATAGTTACCGGCATGATCTGAGCTAACAGCCTCAAAGGACTTCCTGGTCATGTGCGGACCGCTTGGTGTCAGCCATCTTCTCCTCTTCTCCCGCTCAGAAGTCGGCAACGTCAACCTCAGACTATGCCGCGTCCCCCGCGGACCTACCCTCCATTTCCGAGTCGAAAACTACAGTCTCTGCAAAGACATTCTCAAGTCAATGAGACGCCCACGGGCTGGCGCAAACGACTTCCTAGTTGCGCCTCTGCTTGTCATGAACAACTTCCTTACCAGCGATGCGGAAAGAGAAAGACTCGGCGACAAGGCACCTCCTAAGCATCTCGAGAAGCTCGTGACGGACATGTTCCAGGGCTTGTTCCCGCCCATTCAACCACACACTACCCCTCTACACTCGATCAAGCGCGTCCTCCTTCTCAACCGTGAGCCTCCCTCGGAAGAGAATGGCTCCGTCACAATCAGTCTGCGACACTACGCGATTACAACGAAGGTCACAGGCGTACCGAAAGCCATCCGCCGGTTATACGCAGCTGAGAAGCTCATTGGCAGCAAGGAGAAGAAGAAGAGCGCACTACCCAACCTAGGCAAGCTCGAGGTAAGCAGTAACTCTCCAGAATGCTTAAAGAACATCCACTAACCCCGTCTCCAGGACGTGGCAGACTACATGCTCGACCCCTCAGCCGCGGGCTACACATCCGCCTCCGACACCGAACAAGACACGGACGCCGAAGTCGAAGTCGCGCAACCCGTCCGCCAAAAAGTCCTCTCCCGCAAAGAAAAAGAAAAGCTAAAAGCCGGCGACGAAACCTCGCACGCCCGCGCTCGCGGCTCAAAACCCCGCGTCGAGAAACGCGCCGTCAAGCTCGTCGAACTAGGCCCCCGCATGAAGCTGCGCCTTACAAAAGTCGAAGAGGACGTCTGCGGCGGCAAGATCATGTGGCATGAGTACATCAAGAAGAGCAAGAAAGAGGAGCAAGAGTTGGAGAAGAAGTGGACACAGAGGAATAAGGAGAAGGAGGAGAGGAGACGTGTTCAAAAGGAGAATGTGGAGAAGAAGCGCAAGGAGAGGGCTGCTGCTAGGGGGGAGACTGGGGAGGGTGAGGGCGAAGGTGAGGAGGATGAGGACGAGGAGATGGATGATGATCTCTTGGATGCGTATGATATGGATGATGATGTTTGGCAGGATGCTGCTGATGCTGGGGAGGAAGAAGATGAAGATGAGGACGAGGAGATGGAGGATGAGTGATGTGGTCTGATAGAAAAGTCTTAATGATACCCTGAATGTTCAACGCTTCATCCCAAGTACAACCAAACTGTCCAAAGGCACATGCAATACAACCGGGTATCAAAACAGCATTTCCCCATAAGCGACTTCATCCCTTCATCTTCTTAATCAAAACCCTCTCCCCATCCGCACTCAATTCCCACCCCACACCCTCCTGCACCAACTCCTCCCAGCTCCTCTCCGCACACCTCTCCACAAACGCCCTATCCGCACTCAAATACGCCCTTCCCAAACACTTGAGCGCATGCACCCTCACCCCTCCATCCGCCCACTCCATAACCCTCCTCTGATACCCATCCACACTCCTTCTCACCCGCCAAAACCCCACGTAATCATCTGCGACCAGACACCTCAACACTTTCTCCACCCTCCAATCTTTATATCCATACCGTAGTTTCGTGGCGCGCGCGCCCGAGTGATCGGATTGCCGACATGCTTGGTCGAGGATCAACAGGCCGACGACTTCGTGTAAGGTAGATGGGGATAATGGGTTCACGGGATGGATTTTCCCGAGGAGAGAGAGCAGAGAAGGGAGGTAGGAAGACCAGTCGTGGCAGAGGATGCTGACGTGGATGGCGAAGGTGTAGGCGCGCAGGGCGAAGGCGTCGGTGCGGGAGGACGCGGTTATGGCTTCTCGTAGCTTGCGCAGGGAGGCGAGGACGGTGGAGAGTTCTTGGATGGAGGGCGTGAAGGCTTTTTGGGGGATGGGGTTGTGTGGTGTGTTTGTGGATGTTGAGGCGAGGGGTGGGCGGGTTGTGGGTTGTTGGCGGGCTTCTGGGGGTGCGTGTTTAGAGAGGGAGAGCGAGGAGAAGGAGGATGTGAGTTTCGAGTTGGCGGTGGGCGCTGTCGTCGTCGTCTTGGTCGTCGTGGTTGTGTCGGGAGGCGGGATGCTGACGGAGATGAAGAGGCGGTCTAGTTCGTCGCGGTTGAGGGCGCAGAGTTTCATGTAGCGTTCTATTATGCGGTTGAAGTAGATTTCTTGTGTTTTGAAGTCGTTCAGCCTACATCCTCGTTAGCCATTGTGAGCGGACGTATGGGGCGAAAGGGATGTACCGTGTCTCTCCTTTGGAAGGGAGTCCGTATGTCTCCAGGACATCTTCGCGGACGGGCTTCAGCCGGTTCCATGCACCTGAGGCCGCGCGACGGCTGCTGGGTCGGCCGGGGTCTGAGGACTTCATTACGCTGGTAGTTGGGTGGAGGGTTCTCGTGGAACGCGGGGGAGGTCAAGTAATGTCAAAGACTCGAATGATCATGGCTGTATATCACCTAGCGTATTTGCGACACATGGTGGGTGGTGGTGAAAGCAACCGCGCTCGAGGGCTGGGAAGAAGGGAAGGTGGGATGGAGGGGCAGCGCACGAGCTCGACGCGTCGGAAATGCCTTGTCTCGTGACAACAGCGAGACCACTGACGATGTTGCCCATAAAGAGCGACTGCGCTGTCAAGGTCATTGCTTTGCTTCAGAAGCGACGTGTTGTCCTCGCAAGCCTGACCGGACGCGGTATAGTCTACCCAGATCGCGTGTAGTCCCTGAGGGTATTCGCGGATTCTCCGAGGCCGCTTCATGACATGTGAACTTCCAACAAACACGCATATATTGCAGGCCGCCCCCACAATTCTGAATTCAAAGATTCACATCAGATAATCCCATCATGGAAGCAGCCAAGGAAGCAATCTCAAAAGCCGCGCAAACCGGGAAAGAGCTGGAGCAGAAAGTCGAAGAAAAGTTGATACTACTATGGGACGAACTCTCGCCATGGCAGCAAGACAATCACTACATTCAATCGGGATACCGCGCTCAATCCAACTCATTCGTCAAGTCCTGGAAGAGTCTTGGGTATCTACACAACGAAACCGTCAACATCTACACCCATCTCATCGGAGCTATGATGGCTGCCATTTCCTCCGTCGCGCTCTACAACACACTGACCCCTCGCTATGACACAGCGACTCAAGAAGATGTCTGGGCCTTCAGCTGCTACTTCGCAGGAGCTGTAGCATGTTTGGGCATGAGCGCGACGTACCATACGATACAGAACCACTCGCACGAGGTCGCTGTCTGGGGAAACAAACTCGACTATCTGGGCATCGTCTTCTTGATTTGGGGAAGCTTCGTCCCCATCGTATACTATGCTTTTGGCAGCGAACCAGAACTGCAAAGGACGTACTGGACCATGATCACGACGCTGGCTGCAGGCACGTCTGTCGCAGCCACACATCCCAAGTTCCGCACTCCCGCACTTCGACCCTTCCGAGCGCTCATGTTCGTGCTCATGGGCCTTTCCGCTGTCTTCCCCGTACTCCATGGCGTTCGACTATACGGTGTCGAACATCTGCGCAAGAGCATTGGGCTGGATTGGGTCCTCTTGCAGGGTGCGCTGTATATTGCTGGTGCCGCTATCTATGCTGCGAGGATACCTGAGAAGTGGAGCCCTGGAAAATACGATATCTGGGGCTCAAGTCATCAAATCTTTCACGTCTTGGTTGTTCTTGCGGCAGCTAGTCATCTCGTGGCTTTGGTGACGGCATTTGACTACGCACATACGCACGGGATGGACAAGGTGATAGATCGTATGGGAGGCAAGGTTTGGACATGAACACATGATGGTACGGCAAAGCGCAGTCAACAAAATGCTTAACACCTTCAATGGCCGCGTCAAAGGCGTAGTCTCGTCCTCGTTGATACCCTATTTCTGAATGTCATGCCGTGAAGGAAGCGATCGACAAGAATGTATTTCGAGAATACGCACAGACCAGCCGATGACGCCGTGGCTCGATCGCCAGCCACCTTCCCCATAGATTGCACAGATTGGCGTTTGTGGGTCAGGGCAGCCAATCACACCTCAGCACCGCAGCTTCCGATCTTCGAGAGCTCTTTCCCAGCACTCAGGTTCCCGGCTTCCATTCTTCTTTTCTCTTCCACACCGCCCGTCGCGTCTCTTCCAACTGCTTGCGCATCATTTCTACGCATCACCGTATCCATCGCACCTTTACGCGCATCAATTGCTGTTCCGCCCCGCTTTCGCGACTTTACACGCGGTTTTGCGCACCATAACGTCATCTCTTACCACCTGCCACTGCTAAGCTACGTTACACACAATGACCGACACTGAGATCCAACAAGGAGATAAGGGTACGTGCCTCTCAATTCTCAATCCGAGACCCCTTCAGCCGTTCAGTGGGTGCGCATCGCGAGGTTCCGCCAGGCGCATTGCGCTCACTGGCGCGTAACCATTGCCCATCCGCGCGCGTCTTCCTTGCCGCGATCGGTATAATCGCAAAAGACTCAGGAACTCACTGCTAACGCGTGAGCAGTCTCATGGAACTGGGGCTCCGGACAGCCTGGTGGCACCGCTGCCGAGGTCAAGGACCAAGGCGAGATTGCCATTGAATCCAAGAAGGGCAACACCATCAAGAAGAACGCCTCGCCCGACAACCCCGCTGTGCACGTCGAGCGCTCTGGCAACGATGTCGTGAAGCGCGCTTCCGAACTTCAGATCGACGAGAAGGCCGGTGGCGCTAACGGCGACTCCAAGGAAGAGGACAAGTCGGTAGAGTCAGAGAAGAAGGATGACGATAAGTCGGCTGACTCAGATAAGAAGGAGGACGAGAAGACCTCCGAAGCCGAGAAGAAGGACGAGGAGATGAAGGACGCGCCTGACAGTGAGGAGAAGAAGGAAGAAGCGCAAACCAACGGCGAGTCCAAGGCTGAAGAGACCAAGGAGGATTCGAAGGAAGAGTCAAAAGAAGAGGCCAAGGACGACGCGACAGAAGACAAGTCCGACGAAAAGGACGAGGAACCCCAGGCCGGCGACAAGCGCAAGGCCGACGAGGTAGCCGCGGACAAGACCAACGGCGCCGACGCTGACGCCGATGAGAAGCCCGCCGAGAAGAAGGCAAAGACCGACGAGGCCGACGACGATGAAGCCGAGGACAAGGAAGAAGCCGAGACGAAGCCCACCCCCAAGAAGGGCGGCCGTGCCAAGAAGGAGAAGAAGGAACCTGCAAAGAAGAAGGCACCCAAGAAGGCTGCCACCGCCGACGGCACACCACGCCGCAGCGGCAGGACCACCAAGAACACCGCATCAATGGCGGAAGACTAGACGCGCGACACGGTACGAAAGTCTCCTCATAGGTTCAAAATGCATATAGGCAAGGATAACAATGAAACGACCATGGAAAAATGGATACTGGGTGGAATGGAATGGAAAAGGTCATGTATTCATCGGTGGCAGGCGCTCATAAGGGATGGATTTCGCACTCTCATTTCCTTTTTTGAGGTTCTGCTTTTACTTCGGTATCGTACGTCTGCTTTTCTGGGCTTGTATGTAACTGTATCATGGAATGAATCAATAACGTAAACATTAATTGCAAATTTCCACGTGCTTGCTCTCTGCAGAAGAGCTCTGATGGCGTGTCATGATTAACATGGCTTGAACGAACGACTGAGTGCTTCAAAAATATTGCATTGCATGATATAACTACGAACTACCATCTGCTCCACCTACTGCGCTCGAGCCGCAATACTATTTGCTTCCTGTGATGTCTGTCAGCGATGCTGTGCCAGTTGTCATGTGGTAGTGCGACGTGTGTGTAATCTCTCATTCAGACAGGAAATACTCATTCAATAAAGGCCGTGAAACCTTCTCCGATCCGTCTTGAAACTTGTGATTTGTATTGTGATCATCATTGCGAGATGGGGTGTGGGAAGTGTGTGTAGGGGAAGGGTGGGTGGTGGACTTACTCGGTTTAAAGGATGAGCTGAAGGCTGAGGTGGTTGGGTCTGTGGTTAGTTCTGGGATTGTGGCTGCGCTTTCTGGCAGTTGAGATGATCATCGTGTTTTGCGCGTCGCGATACTTTGATCGCGCATGAGACGCAGTTGTCGAGAAGCTCATCAGCTCATGTCGTAGCTGTGCCGCTGGGGTGTGGTGAGAGAAGGCTGAGAGGAGCTCTGCAAAGTTCTTGCGCGTTTTCAAGCGAAGGGTCTTGGCGGGGCAGGGCCCATGCGTCCTCCGTGCCTGCCCCACCTTCCTTCATCACGATACTCACTCTCCTCGTCCGTTACTTTTCTTCGCACTCGTCGCCTGATCATTCGATTGCTCCTGATCTGAGTTGTGCGTCGTACTGCCATTCACCACTGGTTTGACTCCCATCGGGTTCGCGGTCTTTGTGTTCTCCAACGCTTTCCAAGGCTGCCTGCCTTGTTGCGCCTCGCTGCCTTCAATGTAACGTCTACGACAAAGGGGAACGTCGTGCCTCAACCGCCCAGAGCTCGAAAAATTCGTAAACGCGCAGACAGTTAGAGCATGCCCTCGTAAAGCGTAGCATTTTCGTTATGCGGCTTCTACACACACGCACATTGGAGCTGAAGACCTTTGTCGGCCGTATCCCATCGTACGCCATTCTATCGCACTGCTGGGAGGATGAAGAAGTCGTTTTCTCTGATCTTGCTGATCCAGAGCAAGCGAAGAAGAAGAAGGGATTTGCCAAGATTGAAAAGACATGTAAACTTGCGATCGGAGATGGATTTCATTATGTATGGGTCGATACCTGCTGCATTGACAAGAGTAGTAGTGCTGAACTTTCGGAAGCTATCAACAGCATGTTTGCGTGGTATAGGGACTCAGATCAGTGCTATGCATATCTCGCCGATGTCGAGCTCGAGGGTGCATTCGCGGAAGGTCAATCGGCAAGGTATCGCATCGCCTTTTCACGCAGCAGATGGTTTGAACGTGCTTGGACGTTGCAAGAGCTACTGGCTCCTAGGAACTTCCATCCTGATGGGGACCACAACTTTTACAACCCTTTCTTTCCTAATCAAATCCCATCTGGTAGATACGATGGTATGAAGTTTTATTCGCGCGACTGGCAACTTCTTGGGCTCAAGGTCGACCTTGGCAGACAAATATCAAAGATCACTGGCATCCCCATGGAGTATCTCAACGGCCAGAGCTTGGAAATCGCGAGTATTAGTATGCGGATGTCGTGGGCTGCAGACAGACAGGCGACAAGATCTGAAGACATCGCTTACAGCCTACTTGGTATTTTCGATGTCAACATGCCTTTGCTATATGGCGAGGGGAGAACAAAGGCGTTTAGAAGGTTGCAGGAAGAGATCATGAAGATCTCAGAGGACGAGACGCTATTTGCATGGGAGGCTCCATACCGTTGGAAGGCTTCATATCGTATGAATGAGTTAGCCGCAGACGTACTCGCGTCTGCTCCAACCGATTTCCGGGAAACACGAAGCCTGATACCATTCGCTTCGGACGATCCTGTGCCCCCTTCCACGATGACCCACAGGGGCCTACGCATATGGCAAACGCTGTTCCACACTCACCAACTCAACAAGTATGAATGCGGAATGATTCGGCCTCTTCGCTCCCCAGTCATGATTTGGCCGGATCGCGACATCGTTTGGGGGATCTTAAGATGCCATGTGGCTCACGACTTCCAGCACTTCGTAATCGTCCCTTTGCTGCATTTATCTGGCGATCTTTATGTAAGAGATATCAGTACTAGCGTGTCATTAATTCCATCCGGATGCGTACCCCCTTCGGCGCTTCCAAGGGAAATCTACATCCGGAACGTTCGTACATCAACCATCGCGAACAATTTTTGGCGGCGATGGGGATTTCTTGTTCGCAAACCTCCAGAAGGCATCGAGATACGACGATGCTTCCCCAAAGAAGCCTGGAATGAGAAAGATAACATCCTGCAGGGTAAGGATAACGACATTGGACCTTCGTCCTGGCACGCATCCATAGAACTGGACTTCACTCTCGCCACTAAAACAGGGCAGGCTGCTGAATACATGATGTTCTTATCCATGGGATGCAAAAATGGTGCCTTGACAGAGAAACCACAACCCTGGTGTTATGTTCATGACGCTATCTGGAGGCAAGGTACCATGAATCTGGAAGCATTCCATGCTATTTCATCGTCGAAGCCTGCACAGCACGAGGTTCAGCGTTTCCGAGCGGGAAATATGACTAGAACAGACCTTAGTCTCAAGGTGTCCATCACACCAGCCAAAGTCCTTTCGCAAGACATGTTTGTCGTAGACCTTCAATACGGAGAGCTCCAGCAGTTTTGCGCTACAGTCATACCTGGTGCACATGAGCAGCAGCTGCCTCCCAGTGTATTTCACTCCAGTTCTTCGATGCACGATGTTCCGTTGGTGACAATACCAAGCATCTCGGAACTCTTGGCTACGGGCACTGATTCTCCAAGTTTTCATACACAGCCTTGATATTGACATATACATAGGAGTAAAAATGGGAGGCTTCTTCATGTAGCATAACGAAGATATCTGTAATTACGACTGGACATCTCTACTCTGGGTCTAAAGCCCACCTGAACGCGCACGGCCCTATCAATCGCAGATCCCTAACATTGGAAAACTCGAATTTGCACAACCCACGCTCACCGGAGACGCCCAGAATGCAGATCGATGGTATTAGCACGAGCGAACTATGTCACGTTAGCGAGTTAAACTTACGGAAAGCGCAGCGTACTTACCTTCGTCTTATGCACCAACTTCCAGATGATGATCGGCACGATGAAAAGCGGTATGCCAATATACGAGGCGATGAAGTCACCCGTACTCCAGTTCCCCTTCAGGAAGACAGGGAAACCAGTGATCAACGTAATAATAGTGGATCCGATGAAACCATACCACGCGGTAAAAGGTTGGAAGGGGCTCTTCCACGGCAAGCTATCCCGGCTAAGTCCTTGCGCTTTCATGGCAGCATGGAAGCGGATGAAGCAGAAACACAATGTAGCCCAGGCGATCAAGCCTGCGACTGTGCTGAGACTCACTAGCCATCCGAAAGCTTGTGCTGCTCCTCCCTCGCCCAGACTGAGATAGGCCAGAGGTCCAAAGAGCCAAGACGCAAGAACCGCGTAGTATGGCACTCCGTTTTTCCAGGTGCGGCCGAAGATTTGTGGAAGCTGGCGATCTGTGGTCATGGCGACGATGATTCGGGAACCGACCCAGCAGTATGAGTTTCCTGCCGACCAGGCCGAGATGAGGATGCAGGCGTTGACGATTGAAGGAAGGACGCTGATACCAGCTTGTTTGATCGCGATAACCCACGGCGATGAGTTGGCGTTTCCAGTACCTGACACGAGACCAGGGTTCCTCGGGTCGACGATTATTCCAATCAAAAGAGCGCCTAGGATGTAGAAAAGGGCGATGCGGAATGTGACCCTTTTGGCAGACTTCGGAATGGCCGAGTGTGGGTTGATGCTCTCCGCAGCGGTGATGACTACCACCTCGACACCAATGAAGGAGAACGCTGCGTTGACGAACGAGGCCAGGAATCCTAAGAAGTGACCTGTTGGCCCAGAGATGCCGTTGTAGTCCACCCATGCGCCTGGATTGTTCCAGTAGCGGAAGCCAATTGTTTCACCGTTTGGCGCTCCTCCGGAGGTAATGACGATGGAAACCAGAATGAGACCGAGGAAGCATGCAATCTTGATTGCACCAGCGACGACTTCAGATTCACCAAACCAACGTACACTCAGTAAGTTGGTAGCCAGGATAAGAACCAGACTGATGGAGATGACAACGGCAGGCGACATGTCGGTCCAATAGCCCACCAGGATCGCGGATGCAGAGCACTCGGCAGCAATAGATATGGTATAACAATATCCATAGCTTATAGCGAGCGAGAACCCAACAGCCGGATCAATAAACCGGCTCGCAAAATGCGGAAACGAACCAGCAGTGGGAATCTGATGGACAGTAAGCAATTACCTCTTGGAACCCAACACCAAAGAATTACAAACCACAGTAGCCAATTCCGCAATACTCTGCATAACACACCAAAGCACACTCCCCACAACCAGATACGCAAGCAACAATCCCGCAGGCCCAGCACTCGCATACGCAGATCCCGTTCCGATGAACAATCCCGTGCCAATCCCCGAACAGAACCCTATCATCGTGACATGATAGTTCTTGAGCCGCCGTTGCGTAGCACCATGTCCACCGACATTGAGTTGCGGTTCGAGAATGGGTTTGCCGTCGTCGGAGCCATGGTGGTCGATATGTGGTGAGCTTTCGATGTCGTGCTGGCGAATTTGGTCCAACATTGTCGACTACGATGTGACCGCGGAGACAAGGCTCTGGGGTATTGTTGGAGAACGCACAGGCGGTAGTGTGGCGGGGATGTTACCCAGGTATGTAAGGGTTCGCACTATGGAAGCTGTCTTGGTGCTATGTACTGTACTTTACTCTTCTTCCCGTTCGTCCCGCAAATTCTTTTCGGCGCTATCAAAGCACGTCATGTAAATCTGCTGTGAGCCTGGACCACCATGTGGTGGCGCGGAATGCAGTTGGGAAGTACTATACGAATACCTAGGTACCCATCATGGTGCGTAGTTTGGGGGGTTTGAACCTCGCTCCAGCGTTTAAGCGGCTAGACGTCTATCACGCTTTATCGATAGACTTACTCAGTTGTAGACCCTTTCTTGACAGGTGTAAAGCGTAGCCATGTGATTTGTTAGATGAACTAGTTCCCACTAAATCGTGAATTTTCGGAAGGGGCCGATCTTAGCGCGATGAAGTTTTCTTGATGTTCGCACTACCAGGACTGTTTTACGCTAGTTCAAAACGCTCAACAACAGAATTGTGGGTAAGATCATAGCGTGCTCGTTTCCTAGCATGACGAATTCATCTATCGAATCGCTCAGACCTTTACTTTCAGCGTCCATCGCCTTCCCAAACATGCCCATCGACTGAACAAGAAACTGATCAGACTCAAACCGAGAATCGCGCAGAAGAAAGCTACCATGGGCTGGGGTCCAACTGTTTCAACAAGCTCTCCGCTGATTGGAATGCAGACCAGCGTTGCGAGGGACGCAATGAAGTACATGCTTCCATAGTATCGGCCAAATTCCTCCGCCCTGCATAGTTGACCTACGCATGCGGGTGTCAACGCCATCCAGGAACCTGTTCCGAAACCGAAGAGCGCTGCAAAAGCGTACAGTGCTGGGAGGGATGTTGTGCCAAGTGGCAACCATAAGGCTAGCATCCAGAGCAAGGTGAATACGATCATGATGAACAGAGTGTTGAATCGACCAATCTTATCCGCGGCATACCCGGGTAGCAATCGTCCGAGGCAGGAGACACCGTTGAGTACCGCGATGAGGTAGAAGCCAGTGTCAGGCGGGAAGTTCGTACTCAGCGTTGCGTATGTGGGCATGATGCCCAGTCCACCAAAGAGAACGACCTCGAACCCGAAGACACTCAACGTGAATAAGCTCAACCTCAGATCGCCGTAGATAGAGAGTGAGATGATGGCTTTCTTCTTTGCGGCGGCAGACGGCGGGATGCGAGCTTTCATCAGGATGTTGGCAATGATGAAGCAAAACAGGAATACAAAGCCCAGTATACGGAGAGACCAGGCGTAGCCGTACTTCGGAAGAGTAGTTCGCAATACCAACGGAATCGTCAGACCACCAGCAGAGCTACCCATCATAGCGATGCCTTGTGTAAGACCCCGTCGCTCCTTGAACCAATGCGCAACTACCGCGAGACTCGTAGTCGTCAGCATGGCGCCAGAAAAGCCTCCCAGTACGCCACAGCAGAGGATCATCTGCCAGAACTTGTCGCATTCAGCAAGCAGAAAGATCATCAAGAGAAACATGACACTTCCTGTCAAAGCGATCCATCGCGGCCCATACCGGTCGAAGAGCGGTCCAACCCAAATACCCAGCGCAAGCGACAGGTAGACAAAGACTGATGGAATCCATCCAATGTCACGTGCTGACATATACGAAAGCTGGTTCTGGCCCCAGTAGTCCTGAAGTGTGCCGATAGACACCATGAAGCCGAAGGAAGGAAACAGCATCAACCACGCCGATGCGACAACGAGCCACGCGCGTAGCCCACCCTCGGGGAAATCATCTTCAGCGTCAACAACAGGTATCCCAGGCTCTTCGTCTAGCTCATCAATAGGCTGCGTCCGATGCGACCGTGTGCGCACATGGGATCTGACTTCCATCTCATGATGCGCGGACTGTTTCGCTTCGCTTCCCGCCTTCGATCGACCCGTCATCTTTGACACCGTCCTCCTCAATCCATCCCAAATCTCATCAGGCTCCTCATAAGCATAGGGTCTTCCGTCGCTCGTAGTCGGGATGTCCTGCATCTGGACAACAGGATTGGCGATTGGATCCATCTTGAACAAAACCCCCTTCTTCTACCCTTTTATCGTCTTTCGAAAGATAAACAACAGCAGATTGCGTCAAGCGCTCGTAGCGTGAACCAGAAAGATATCTTATCCGTCGTTCAGAAATTTGGTCGTCGACCACACGAGCCTACCGTGCCTTATACAACAGCGACAACACCCGGATTCGCATGCCTCATCGAGTAGAGTAGCTTGGCGCAAAAAACGCATCTATGACAGCAACCAGACGCATAGGGCGTGTTAACGCTCGATGCGCCCTACCCTATCGGCGGAGCGACGGTTAGTGGAGCGGCGTGTCTGGGCCTGCCCCGCCTTCAACCGTTGATTCGCATCTTCGGAGTTTTTTGGCATATTCCGATTATTCCTAGATGCACTTGCTCGTACTCCGTGATCGCCATGGTGGAGAAAAGGGCGGAAGGCGTGTGAGGTTTGCCAGGGCGCGGTGTGGGTTGGGTTGGTCGAAAGCGTGATTTTCGCGAGGGTTGCACTTGCGATGCCGGCACAAGGCCGCGGAGATGGTGGCTGGTGCATTACTAAGCCACTTTTGCAAGGACCGAGTTGAGTGCATCCCATTGTTCTACAATGCTACTATAAAGTTCCGCTTTACTACTTACAAGCCTGCGTTTCATTTCGGCACAGCCGTAATGACAGAATGATACCTCACCTCGTCATAGCAATGCACATCCGCGATCTTCAGTCCCGCGCTCTCCAACAACTTTGCCCAGTCCTCCCTACTCCGCTCGATACCACCTAGCGACGCCATCATCGCAAGATCCATCATAGCAACCTGCCAAGGCACGTTCGTCTCCGGTAGCACCACCTCATCGATCAAGATGCGCGACTCCGGACCCATGGCAGGGAAGATGTTTGAGAGGATGCGAATGCAGTCTTCATCCGTCCAGTCATGCATGATGTGCCTGAGATAGTAGAACTTTGCTTCGCGAATAGGTTGCGGGGTGAAGAAGTCATGGGCTTGGAACTCGATACCATCCACGTGAGGCGCATGCGCAAGTGTCGAAGGCACATCCTGAACGACGATGCGGCCGCGTAGTTCGGGAAACTTTTTCTTGAATGCGACGGAGTGTTGACCAAAGCCTCCGCCGATGTCGACCAAAAGCGCAGAGTCGTCCGCGGGCTGGAAGTCGCCGACAACGTCTTGAGCAGGATATGAAGACACCCAGCTATCGACAGAGTCGAGCACCATGATATGACCGAGTGCTTTCATCTGCTCGCCATCCTGCTTCATCCACTCGAACGGTGTAAGCTCAGTCTTCATGGCCGCATGGAAAGGCAGGTCTTTGGAATCGGTGATATCCCGGTACTTATGCTCTTTCAAATAGCCAGGCAGTGCTTGCATAACCGGCAGATGGAGTTTCGACAGATGCGGCGCGGCGCCGTTGACGTGCGGGTTGGCGAAGACGCGCGTCGCACGGTTTGCTGCGAATGTATCCTTCTTAACTTCTGCGATGAGTCCGAACGATGCCATGGACCGAAGCAAGTGCACGAGTAGATTTGGCGCTGCGCCTGTCTTCTGCTGAAACTCATCATATGTTACTGGTGTTGTCGATGAGGCGAGCGTGGTGAAGATGTTGAGATCGATACCGACATCGATGAGGGCCCATTGAAGAGGCTGGCTACGGATCAGTAAATGCATGCAATTGATGGGGAAGACTTACTGCCATAGCTAGGCTGAACATCATCTCCCAATCGCTGTAGAGATCCTTTTGTAGGTCTCGGATCTGTTCCTGGATTTCTTGTCGCTCTCTGGCATTTCCCTTGGCGTATGCCTGACGGATCTGGTCTGCTGCTGCTTCCATGATTGTGGGCTTGAAGCTGTACACTAGGGTTCGTGCTGGAAGGAAGAGGCGTTGTAATTGCTGAGTTGATTCACTTCCATTATCGCAGGCTTCGATCTTTATACTCCATCTCTACTCGCACAACTATCTCGGTTTCCTCGGTCGTACATTCCGTCTTCCGCTCAAGAGCTTTTTGTTGACCGAGATGTGCGAGACTCAGGTTGGTAGTGACGAAGATGTCCGTAGGCAGCAGCGAGTTGACCGAAATGACCGAAAAGACCAGTACGGGTTCCTCCAATGCATAATCTCCTGCTGGTACCTTCCAGAAAGCCTTCTCTCGGCTTTTAGGTTCCCTTTGGATACATGTTAATCCATCCACGATGGATTGAGGCTGAAAGATGATGGTGAGCCCCATTGCCTAAATAGGAAGGTTTTGCTTGGGTGTAGATGACGGCACTCAATGACGCCAAGGTCGCCAATGTCCGGGTTGGCCCAATGTCCCCCATGACGCCCAGGCCTGCCACGCCTACCTAGGTAGCATTCATGTTATGCTCACCACGCTCGTCCAACGCCAGCGACCTGTACTTCACCAAAGCCAAGCCTCATAACGCAACATTACACTTCCAGTATGAAGTATCCTGAAGCGCGCGCGCAATATTATGCATCTCACTCGAGCATCCAGCGACGGTCGTTGTTGCGGACACGAACGGAATGAACGTCGCCCTTTAGGCTGGGTCAAACCGACAAGGCCTCAGCATGTGTGCATATCGTGGGAACACCTGAAAGGTGGTATCAGGACAGGCTGGCCATAAGATTATAGTTGAGTATGTCCAGTACTCTTCCTCCAGAACGCTGCCGTGCTGTTGAAGCCCGTCATGTTGACGTTGCAGTCACTCTGTGGCGGATTGCCAATGCGCAGCGGACCGGATGTGACGGATATTGGCTATACTCCCGCACGACTAAGATGCCTTCGCATCCTAATGTCTTCCAAGTCTTCGAGGGTGTCTTGCTGACATGTCAATGCGTCCATGGAGAAGGGTCTTCGGACGCAGGCGCTATGATCGCTGGCAAGCTTAGCGTTCGAGATTCAAGTGGAGCTCATTATTCCGCCGACGCTTGAGAAATACCGCCATTCAGACGAAAGCGCTAGACTCAACACATGCAGCACCAAGCATTCGGGCGGTCTCGTATACATGGCTTGGGAGGCTTATCTTCACAAATTTTGAGCCGCATGTTGCAGCGTCGCGCAACGAAAACACCGTTAAGAATGCTCGCAAAGGTCGCAACGGCTCTGTCCCATGAGTATGTAGCGACCAAGTCGGACAGTAGGCCTGAACGATCCCAGAGACGAACAAATGACTGGTGGAAGAACAGATAAATGGGTCTGCGGAGGCCAAAGGTGGAGTCTGGGGTCGGACAGGTTCCTCCACATGATAACGACGCAATACTCGGGGACAGCACTGCCGGTGGTGCCACCCTCGGCGTCTGGTGTTTTGACCTAGGTATTTATTGAAAAGCCTACCTCGCTCTCTTTGTACGCAGACAAGTCAACCCAGAAAGCTGCGACGACATAACCAAGATGCCGTCCAAATTCTTCAAAAACCGCAGGGTCTATCTACTGACCAGTGTTGCCTACATGGGCTCGCTGCTGTTCGGTAGGCACCCGCTGTCTCCATTCCTGAGCAAGAGCTAACACTGTGGAAGGTTATGACACCGGAGTAATGGGCAGCGTGCTCGCGCTCAAAGCTTTCAAACAGGACTTCGGCTTGCCAACAGACTCATCTGGATTCTCCGACTCGAAAAATGCATCGGTATCGTCGAACGTCGTATCGCTTCTTACTGCAGGTTGCTTTTTCGGTGCCATCGGGGCCGCTTGGATCAACGAACGGTTCGGTCGACGATTGTCTCTTATGGGCTTCTCCCTCGTCTTCCTTATCGGTGCCGCAATCCAGACTGCCGCTCATCATCAGATTGGCGTCATCTACGCAGGTCGCGTCATCGCAGGGCTCGGCATTGGAGGTATGTCATCCATCACCCCGGTATTCGTCTCGGAAAATGCTCCTCCAGCTCTTCGAGGACGTATCGCTGGTCTCTTCCAGGAGTTTCTGGTCATTGGTAGCACTTTCGCGTACTGGCTAGATTACGGTGTTGCGCTCCACATGCCCACGTCAACGAAGCAATGGAGAGTGCCCGTATCGATTCAACTCATTCCAGGTGGTTTCATGTTGATCGGACTTTTCTTCCTCAAGGAGTCTCCGCGGTGGCTGATGTCAAAGGGTCGACAAGAGGAAGCTGCGCAGTCGCTTGCGTTCATTCGCTGCGAGCAACCCGATAGCCCTGAGCTCCAAAAAGAGCTAGCCGAGATTCGCGCTGCAGTCGAAGAAGAGTTGAACCAGACTGAGGGCATAACATGGAAGGAGGTTCTCCTTCCAGGCAACCGATACCGATTCATCACTGGTTTCGTGTTGATGTTCTGGCAGCAGTTCAGCGGAACAAACTCAATCGGTAAGGTGAAGATCTTTAGAGCTGAACTTCGCCATCTGACCCTCCTTCAGGCTACTACGCTCCTCAAATCTTCCAGACCATTGGTGTATCAGCAGCTAACGCTTCGCTGTTCGCAACGGGTATCTATGGCACAGTCAAAGTCATCACGACTGGAATCTTCTTGATCGTTGGTATCGACTTCATTGGCCGGAAGTACTCGCTCATGGCTGGCGCGGCATGGATGGCGTCCATGATGTTCATCATCGGCGCTGTTCTTGCTACAAACCCACCAAACCCAGATTCTGGATCAGTCTCGTCCGCCTCCATCGCCATGGTCGCCATGATCTACCTTTATGTTATCGGCTACTCGGCTTCCTGGGGTCCCGTCCCTTGGGTTTACCTAGGGGAGATTTTTCCGACGCGACTTCGTTCGTACGGTGTGGGAATGGGAGCAGCCACGCAATGGCTCTTCAATTTCGTTATTACGAAGATCACACCTGCCGCGATCAACTCCATCGGGTAAGAGATTGACCGTAAGAATCGCATGCAAAACATACACTGACATCATCCTTTGCAGGTGGAAAACATTCCTCATGTTCGGCATCTTTTGTCTTTCCATGGGCATTTTTGCTACGTTTTTCATCAAAGAGACAAAAGGAAAGACGCTGGAGGAGATTGATATTCTGTTCGGTGATGTGTCGGCTGAGCAGCGTCGCCAGGATGTCGAGGCGGGCATGAAGGAGGAACAGCGAAAGCACTCGGTGAAGTACATGGAAGACGCTACCGAGCTCGAGAACAGGGCAGGCAAGGAGTGAGTAGTGCTTTCAAATCGATACCGAGGATTCTTCTGGTCTGTAGATCAATAAATATGCTTCAGCAGACAACGGTGAAGCTTGGCGACAAGCTGTAGCCGGACTCTACCCATAAGAAAGGCCTTTCTGTCGGGAGTTGACGTGTGTTTGAAGCACTAATCCCTTTCAACACGGGTCGGTGAGATGACATGTTATACGCTGGATGTCAATCCGATGGGGGACGATGAGACTGTTTTGGGAGGCGGAGCAGGTAGGGGCTTGGTCAATACCCAAAAGGGTTAGCGTTATTATTACAGGGGCCATCGCAAGAGGCCTCCGACATTTCGACGCACTCCTTCGTCTTCGCATCACGGCCAGCACGATTTTCATCAAACCATGGGTGCTGCATCAATTTCGAACATGCTGCCATCATTCACGCTTCCATATCGACATCCATTTGCATCATGTGTCCCACAAGGTGATTCTGTACGCCCAGTGTGGGGAGACCCCGAAGTCAGCTTTTACGCGTTCAAAGGTTCTTATCGCAGGTTTAGTTCATTCTGATTCGCTTATTACGACCAACAGGAAGACTCAATATGCAGTCTCGCAGCCCTCAGCATCGACCGTTTACCATAATATCGGAACCACTGTATGATTACGGACGCCACAAAAGCCTCACAACCTTCGCGATATGCGCGACGTATTGATCACACGAGATGCACAGCGGAACCAGACCGGGTAAAGCTACATGGCTGCATGCTGACTGCGCGCCCGATATGGCAATACGTCTGGGCCGGCCCGTATCAGATGGCCAAGACGAGAACTGGGCCGCATCGTATGAGGAGTACGAGTCAAGAGATGGGAATACAGTCCTTGCACCACCCCAAACCTCAGGCTACCACCAGCCTGGATGTATGTGGGGCATATCATGGGCAGTAGAGAAGAGGGGTGTCGCCAGTGCTGTTAACAGAAGCTTGTATAAGGTACCGGCATGATAGCCTCCAAGAGAGCAAGCTTCGTCGTCGAAGCTGTTAGACATCATTAATCTCAATTCCGTATCCGCGCTTTACAGAATGGTCTTCGGGTTCTCGCTTCTTTCAAGCCTTCTTGCGGCGCAAGCTGCCTATGCGTACAACTTCCCATATGAGGGTATACAGCTGACGGACTCGGATGTGGGGACCAACCCTGACTTGGCTTTCGGCAAAGCAAACGAGAGCGACATACCTTCTTGCAAGAGCTATCCAGGCTACGACGGCTGGCCATCATCGACGCAATGGAGTGCCTTGAACATCAGCCTTGGAGGCACATTGCTTAAGGGTATTCCACCCGCTGCTGCCTGCTATGAGGGCGAGTACAAGGATACTGCAAAGTGTTCAAACGTCAGGCGACGTCAAAGCGATGCTCTCTTCGCGTATGTACTTGCAAACCTTACCCTCGGTCGAAAGCTAACTTATTTCATCTAGCAAGGAAGACCCACTGGTACCGTTTGGGCAGTGGACTTTACATAATCCGTGCCCCGTACCTGCAGCTAGCGCTACGCCTCCGCTGTCTGGCTGCAAACTCATCAGCTTTCCTGCATTTGTCGTCAATGCTACTACGGTCAAAGACGTGCAGCTCGCAGTCAACTTTGCCAGGAACAACAATATTCGGTTAACGATCAAGTACGTCCCCAGGAAAGACACCAGCCCCAAACTGACTATAGTAGAAATACCGGCCATGACTTCCTCGGCCGAAACACCGGCGGTGGCGCACTTCAAGTCTGGGTGCATCGCATGAAAGCATTTGAGTACTTATCGACTTACAAAGTTGGTCAGTACAATGGTCAAGCAGCCCGAGTTGGAGCGGCGCTCGAACAACATGAAGTGTATGACGCCATGAGTACACATGGTATCACTCTTTTAGCACCCGGGTCTTCTACTGTTGGAGCTTATGGCGGTTACATGCAAGGCGGAGGATTCTCGTACATCACGTCAAGATATGGCCTCATGGCTGATCAGGTGCTTGCTCTAGAGGTTGTCACTGCAGATGGCAAGTTTGTGCATGCAGATCCGACGGAGAATGGGGACCTCTTCTTCGCTATTAGAGGTGGTGGACCCGGTAAGCTTCCACAGTACCATCACAACTGATTTTGATACTGACCAATAGCAAAGGAAACTTCGGTATCGTTACATCTGCCATCGTAAAAGCGTATCCTCCTACGACAGTCGCACGAAGCGACTTCACGTTCCAGACCGGCCCCGTGTCTAGCAACGACAAGACTACCGTTCGCGTATCCAATGAAACCTTTTGGAAAGGTATGAAGGTCTATTTCTCGCACAATCTACGCATCAATGATGCCAAAGGCATTATGTCAAACTACATCACCAAGGCCTCTGGTACCTTCACCCTATCAAACCAAATTACCAAGCCGGGCGTCACCGTCGAAGAGATGAGAAAGCTCATGGCGCCGCTCATCAAAGACCTCAACGATGTTGGCATTCCACTAGTCAACCCCGAGCCAAAGTTTTGGAGCACATATGCAAAGTTCGGTATCCTGCCTGGCGGCCCAAGTGGTGGTACTAGTAACAGCCGTCTTGTGAGCCGGCTTGTCCCCCGATCCAACTTCGAAGACCCAACCTCCCAGACATTCAATACCACCATGGCAGCGATCCGCTCCTTCGTGGAAGAAGGCGGCTACAGTCTCCACTCCGTCGACTACGCACCAACATACGAAACAGCCGGCTATCCTGGCTCAGACTCTGCTGTCTCGCCGCACCTGCGCAATGCAGTCATGCACATGACCGGCTTCGATAGTCGACAATACGATGCCAGCCTCTCTGATGAGCTCTGGAAGTCATCGCATGCTCGCCTCAACTCGTATATACAGAAGCTGAGAGATGCGACGCCGCTCAGCGGCGCTTATATGAACGAGGCGGATGTTGCGGAGCCGAACTTTCAGTATAGTATGTATGGTGATAACTACGATAGGTTGCTCAAGATCAAGAAGGAAAGAGATCCATGGGGGTTGTTCTATGTGGTTACGGGTGTGGGTAGCGAGAGTTGGTTTGTTGAAGGGACGGGAGGACTCCCTACTCAGCAGGGACGACTATGTAGGGTTGATGCATAAAGTAAATGGGGTTGATAGCTTGCCAGATGTTGTACATGGGCTGTCATGCACGTAGGCACGATACGAAATCGAGGAAAGCGAGAACGCACCACACGTCTATGAGCAACACGGACACGGAGATCGTTGCGACATACAATGTCTTATTAGGTGTACATGCTTTGAGACACTTGACTATCTACAATGACGTGCATGCTCATATCAGTCTTGCCCAAATACCACAGGCCATGTAACAGGAAGTCTTTGAGACCTAGACATCATGACTTTGGAGAACTGACTTGGCAGACGAGAACCATGGCGATCAGGGATACCATCTGCCTTTCTCCAGTTGATCCACCAACTTCTCGATGAGGTCCCTCTCCTTCTTGTATAAGCGCATCGTCCTCTTCCAAGTTGCGCCGCCTCGCTTGTGTCGATGGATGTTACCAAGCCAGTGCTCCACATCAACTGAATCGTAGCTTTGTAAAGCCATTCGCACCGCTATGATGAACATATGTGCGAAGTCGAGCATGGTGACACCGGACGAATTGAGAAAGCTTTGAGCCATGTCCGGGCCTCCAGGTAACCAGACAGCAATAGTGAGCTCGGTGACGGCAGGTGAACAGACTTGGACAGTATTCCAGGTTCGTTTCGACTGGTCGGCGCTCCTAGCATGGACCACAGTCTCGAGGAATGCTCGGATATGTGTGAAGTAATCGCAAGCCTCAGGGTAGTTGTCGCCAAGAGCGAAGATGAGGTGTTTTCCGTGGCCGGTGAAGACAACTGAGCCTTTTCCTTTCCACGATCGGCGAAGGAGCGGATTCGCACGTGACATGTCGAGTAGGGACTCGTAGGGACGCGAGTCGTAATCGCTGCCATCGTACATGCGCTCTTCACGGCCCATGTTAGTCGTCAAGCGCATCAACTGTTCGTCGTTGTCCAGCCTCTCGAAGTAATCTTGGATAGCCTGTTTGTATTGACCGCGACGAGACATTGGGTTGTCTGCGAAGAAGGCGCGAAGAGTAGCCGGTGTCACCACTGTCATGTGGCTGATACTCCTAGTATGTCGCGATTGACTCCAGTCTGCAACTAGAGGTTTGCCCAAGTCAGGAAGGCCCGCCCCCAGAAACAGTCGATGGTCTGTCTTCTCTTCGCTCATGTTGTCGGCGACCAAGAAGCACTTCTTCTTAACTGCAGTTGATCCCTGCACACAATCTCGCCAGAACTTAGAGACCGCTTGAGCGCTCTTGAGGATATCTCCCGGGCTTAGGTTGCGGAGCACGTTCTCGAGGAGTTCGGTGACGCCCAAGACGCGGGCGGGATCGCCGTGTGCGAGTGGAGGAGAGTTTATGTCGTTCATATCGATCGTTATGAGCCTAGCGATGGTCGAAAGCCAACGTTCAATAAGGCGCGTAGAGGTTGTATTTTGAGAGGCAAGTTATTTGGCCGTGCGACGCAATCGTTTGTGGGTTGCCAAGCCTGAGCACGAGCCAGCAAAGTGAAAGACAGCTCGCGAGACAAACCAGGCGTACAGTGAGACTGCTTGTACTATTCCAGACTTGGCTCAGTTTTGGCTCAAGTAGAAGTAACCGACTGGGTCCAGTAGTCTCGTGAGCTCGTTAGCCGCGGCGAGATCTTGTTGGGGGACGTAAAGCGCGTTAGATTGCCCAGCAAATTCGAGCCGCTCGACAAAGTACCTGGCGAGAAGTATCAGAACATCATCAACCAGTACACCAGTAGCGCGACGGAAGCTTTTGAAGCGATGGACAAAGTGTACCCGGGTAGAGCGGTTTGAGATCTCCCAGTGCATAACCAAGCTGACGGTGGTGAAAGCGGGATTCGAGAGCGTAGATTTGATCCAACTAGCGGTAGGGCTTCTCTGTACCTGGGACAATATATCCTCGATTGCTCGCGAGATTTTGGTAGAGGAGAGGCCCAATTTCGAAATGGGTAAGGGGTCCTCCACGAAGACTATTGCATGGGAGCCAAAGCCAGTCCAAAAGAAACCACTTGAAATCCAAAGATTGCGGGCGATAAATGGGTGTATGGCTGATGGACGGACTTGGGTGATAGGCGCTTCCCAGTCCCAACTTCGACTTCCGTGTTTTAACCTTAACCTTGGGAGCCGATCTTTGCCTGATGGAATCAAAGCTCTGCTGACCGCAGCTTGATCTACGTAGTAGGAGTCCGCAGGAACAAAACATCTGATGTCTGCGAGATTCAGAAAAATGAAAGGCCGGTATTTGTATCCAGGAATAAGGCCTCCGCGCCCCTCATGAGATCCATACGCGGGGAAGATATTGCTTAAGGGGTGGTAGAGCTTGCTATCGGCTTCATCTTCTTCGACTCGGTTGGCGTCAAACAAGAAGATCTGTCTGAGAATGGACGATCTGTTGATGCAGTTATAGAAGGTACGAGACACCATCTGTTTGTTCGACAAAGCATCCGTCGGGCTGAGGTGTTGCAAAATATTCTCGAGAAGTTCTGCGATGCCCAGGGCTTGTTGAGTAGCGGTAAGCGTTGACGCCATCTTGACGGTGGTAATGTGTAGGTGATGAGCTATGCTTTCGACTTCTGTGAATTTTCGGACGAAGTGTCGAAAGCAGGTCGGCACAGGAATGAGAAACTGGAGGCCAGGAAGGAAATTTCAGCACGTCGTGACTGTGTCATCAGCGTACGGTGCGGGTGGCTTCCTCTCGCTACCAGGGAATGTCAACAGGTCTTTCAAACCCGCACAGCTCGTAAAGACGAGCATGCCGCGCGAAACATCGGTAGCGCAGCAATTCGCCATGCGTTGAAAGCGGTACCGATATATTTCACATTCCGAGGCTGGGTAAGAACGCGCTGCGCGAACGCGTAATGGTCGCGATCATCGCTCAAATCAACGCAACATCGTACATGCGCGTTGTGGCCGCGATAAAGACAATGCGATAACGTTGATATGTTATGGAAGAAGAGATGCGTAAGGAGTAGTACGTTCGATCGAATTAAGGTGACGCGATGCACGCGTCTCAGGAATTAGCGCCGGAGTTTTGCCGATCTCCGGACGAAGCCACCAGCTGCGTGCCATTCCTCCCCACCTTCAACCCAGCAATGAGTCTACTTCTGCTTCCACCGCCGACAGTCAATACGTGTACCACTGAGTCTATGTAGATGGCCTTTTCTCTCCAGCGTTGTCTATCATCTCCCAAAGACTATCACCACAGGCTGCCCAGGTGCAGTCTTACAACACCAGCATCACCGCCGTCATCACACCGGCCGCCCATCCCACCATCCTAGCACTGATATCAGCCCCAGCACTATCCCACGGCGTCTGTTCGTCCGCTACACGGCTTCCCTCCACTGTGTTGTTCGCATTCATACACACGAACTCGACGCTGGTCTGCACCAGATTCGAATCCGGGTCAACAAATCGTCCCAGTAGGACGACTGGAATCGTCTGGCGCGTTAAGAGATCGTACGTCTCATTCGCAGGGGCGTAGAAATTATCGGACGGGCTGACGCCTGCGTTTGTCCCGAACGTGTTGTAATTGTCTGGAATTTGCACCTCCTCGGGCATGTTGTTGTAGGCGCACGTGCTGTTGGTCACGTCTTGACGGACCGTGTCTATGCGAACTTATCAGCTAGATGTACAAAGACCACAGCTCCCGAGCCGCAAGTCAATCGTATCTGTTCTGTGCGGGGGAAGGAAGGAACGTACTGTGTGAACCGCCACTCAACATTGGACACGCCTTCTTGAACTCATCTGATACGGACGAAGTATCTTTACTAGGACAGTAACTCGAGGTATCACTAAGTGCCTTGTTCAGGTGGTCCATGCAGTCCGAGCTGATCACACCGCTACAGCTATTCTCCCCTCCAGCTTCTAACGTCGCATTGATGTTGCTCCACTGATACTTGCAGAGCTCGGTATTGTTGGGCACGTTTTCAGGTACAGAGATGTAAACATGTCCTCTGACATCGTCATAGCGAGATCCGACGAGGACAGAGACATACCACGGGTCGTCGCCGGCGTAGGAGGAGTTCCAAGTAAATTCGTGCTGGCCGGTTGAATTCACGGCAGTGAATTCGTCGAAAAAGCCGCGGCAGGAGGAGTTTTGCGCATTGACGACCGCTGTGGTGAGGAGTCCTGATATCGTAAGGAGCAGCAACTTTGGGTTTTCAGAGGTCCACATATTGACGTAGCATAAGGGTAAAGCCGTAGACGTTTGATCGTTTGGACTTGCGAGACCACATCTATATGTACGTGGCGCGGTTAGGCACCCTATGGGAATGACGCACTAGCCAAGAGTGTGGTTAAAACGGACGCGATCGACAGAGCTCGGCATGCCTTACCCGTCTAAACGAACATTGTGTGGCAGTAAATCCATGTCGCGATGAAGTTAACAATTTGCAATTAACTGCGCTGCGCCGGCGGAGAGCAGTGCCCGTAAGCGCTGGGGCCGAGTCAATCCTGCGCTAACGGATACTCCGACGGCGCAATAGTACTACAACATGAAGGTTTCCCCGCAACAATGCTATACAATACATAAGGAACCACGATACATCGTTGTCTTACACTAGAAGGAGAACAACAACGACAGCAAGAAAAAAGGAAGATATGTCATCCATCAAAACCCAGCAATCAACCTGCTCCTTGCCATGCCGCCTACATCGCTCTTGCGCTTCGGCTTCTGCGGCAGGTCATCGACAATGAAGTCGCCAAGTCCATCTTCATCGTCGTCATCGTCGTGCGCATCCTTCATGTCGTTGGCAACACTCATCTTGACAAAGTTCCTATCGCCTGATGGTGCCTTGTCGGTGCCATTCTTCCTCGAGCGGGAAGCAGCCGCCGGTGCATGCTTGGATTTGGCCTTCTTGGGGGCAGAAGAGCAACCAGAATCGATGTTGTCGCTTGTCTTTCGCTTCCGCTGCTCTTGCTCTTTGGCTTTAGCAGCCTTGTTCTCAGCCTGCTTCTTCTCCCATACCAGCTTATCGGCCTTGACGCGCGCATCTCGTTTCGCCTTCTTATGCATCTCACGGATCGCTTGTTGCTGCTTCGCCTCCGCTTCAGCTCGTTGGCGCTTCACCTCTTGGTTGTAGAGCTTCACTTCGCCCTGTGCAAAGTCGACGGCTCTGAAGCGGCAACCGAGTACCTCCATTAGCTTGGCGTAGGCCTCGTCGTCGATGATCAAGATATTTACGAGGTATGTCTTATCCCCGTTGTCGATCTCAAGCCCTCGAATCTGCGCTTCCTCGAGAAGCTCTTGTTGCTTCATTACCTCGTATGAGGGTTTTGATAGGCGCTTTGGCTCCCTCCATGGGTTGTGCGCAACGGCCATGTACCGATCGATGGCTTGACGCTGTTGCGGGTGACGAGCGACTGCGCGCTGTCGAAGTGATGATGTCGAAGTTGATGTAGTCTCCGAGACGGTACGCTTTCGCGCAGTCGCTGACTTGACCTGGGTTGTATTCTTAATAACGGAGGGTTCCACGCCGTTGATCTCTGCGATGAGCGATGTAAACATCTTGCTAGTGTGAAAGGTTAGCTGAGAAGGTGGAGTGTTTATTGTTATGGCGACTGGAGCGTTGAAAGTAATCCAAGAGGTTCAGAGGCAGTCAGTTGGAAAGGAGAGGCAAGCAGGCGGCGAAGAAGGAAGAGCCTGCATTCATTAGGGAGAGCTCTCACTCAGGTTAGTGGGTGCAGGTGATGTGATACCAAGTCTCTGGAAGTGAAAGTGAATGTACCACGTTCGGAGAGTGCCGCAAAGCACGGAAAAATGGAAAGCGGGGAGACAATTTTCACAGCGTGGGCAATACTATGGTCATCAACGGCATTGTAAGAGGTCTGGTAGTAGCATTGGTTGAGTGAAGACAACTTCGTTGACGAAACTGTGGGACGACTACACCAACACCAATAGGCTTCCTGCGATGACCCCCACAAGCTTCAAAACAAGCGGCTCACCTTCTAGCGCTTGATCTATCACCATCTCAGCATACCACCTGACCTCCCTCCTCCGAAGCGGCGATAGCAATATCCATAACTTCACCTTCATCCT
This sequence comes from Alternaria ethzedia, assembly GCF_023757985.1. Classification (NCBI taxonomy): domain Eukaryota; kingdom Fungi; phylum Ascomycota; class Dothideomycetes; order Pleosporales; family Pleosporaceae; genus Alternaria; species Alternaria ethzedia. Next base: position 432,578 of record NW_026056202.1, read on the forward strand.
CCTCCTCATACGCCCTACACTGGGCGATCCATGCCCTCCTGTCTTCCTCTTCCTCCACCCTCCTCTGCTCCTTCCCCTCCTTCCACGCCCTCCTCTCCTCAGCCATGAGACACACCAATCTGATCCTCAGTTTCCATTCACTCAAGCTCTTTTCCTCTCCCTCGTCGAGGTGTTCTCGTTTGAGGAGTTCATGCTGCATTTGCAGCACCGTCATTTCGTTCCAGCGCGACAGGCGCGACAGTGTGGCGCCTTGGTGGTAGTATAGTGTGTCTGCTAGATGGTGCAGACTCACTCCGCGGCGCCGTTGTTGCATCAAGATGCGATGTTGAGCGGGGTGAAGCGTCGCGAAGACGGCTTGGAGAGTGCGGTAGGGGAGGAACTTGAAAGCGAGTTTGATAAGCTTTTCGGGTGCAAGTCCGTGGACGGTTGATAGGCGTTGGCAAGACATGTTGTGGTTTTGGGTGGTGCTTGCTTGTGTTGTGAATGTGGTTGCGTGTTGCAAGAAGAGTTTGGAATTGTATGTCTTTGGGCTTTGGGACATGTGTGGATGTAATCGAATGGAAGGATGGAGGAGGCAGGAGATGTGAGTTTATATACTATCTGAAGAACATTGTAGAAGAGAAATGGTATCGCGTGCGTCCCGTGTTTCCTCATCCAAAACATGAGCAGATAGACTCACCCTGACCATATGACCTTGTACCTCTACCAGTAGTAAGTATCCTTATTCCTCTTAAACAGCCAGTCGCAAGACCAAAGAATAATCCAACATATCCAAGTGGCACTTTAAGCGAGCAAAGCACATCAGTGCCAGACACGCAGTGACTCACAATGCGTAGCATTGAGTCAAAGTGAGGATCGTTATTTGGTTCAGGCTCCTGCTACCGGACAATGACTACAGTCTGGCAGTGACTGGTCTACTTTGCTAAGGCTGACACACGGTTCACCATGCGAGACCATGGTTGCCAAAGGAATGTAGTCTTCGTGTATCGCACTGAGTTTTTCGGAAAGGTAACCTATAGAGCTGCTGCCAATATTGATGTTCAGCGCAAATGTGCTCTCGGTCATTACCTCCGTACGCGAACAGACCACCGCTCGAGCTTAGCGAACTGAGATTGCAATCACGAGGCCTATCCTGCAGCCTGTTCTCTTGCTATCTCTAATCACCACAGTCTGGTAGGAGTACGCTGATAGGTGTTGACCAATTCTATTGCGAGGTCAAAGGAATCCAATGCTGGGTGGGAGCCGACAATTATTTTTCGATTCCTCCGGACCCGGTGTTTCTCTTTTGTCAGCAAACATTCATCTGGAGAATGCACCCAGGAATACCAAAGTCAAAGTCTTTACTGACCTCCATGTAGCAGTCTAATGCAGCGGATGTGGGTGGCCGCGTCGAATGCTGTCAATCGTCGCTAAACCACTGGAGATATTCCTTGACTTATCGTGGTTCCGACTATCGCCTTTTGACATCGGAAGCATTTCGCTTAGAATGTAATGTATGGGTCGCATGCCGCCAGACGTGCTGTAAGTTCCGCGAAGTCGGATAGCTGCTGTCTGCCAACCGTGGTACGCCCGAGCGTCGGCAAATTTTGCTCTTCGTACATGAGGCTGTCTGTTCTCTTCGAACGTTCGGAAGCGGTGGTAATGCGTGTGACCGGCCCAGATAAGAAGATAGGAGAATGCGTAGTGATCTATCGTGAGATTTGTCACTTTGCTGTGCTGTCAGCGCTTCCATTCTTGGAACGCAAATCATACGTCTTGTCAACTGCTATAAAACGCCTTTGTGCATGTTTCCTCGCGGCTTCTTCTTTCCGTTCCGCTTCTTTGCGTTTAGCGTCGAGACGTTCTTGTTCGAGAGCTTTGAGATACTCTGCCTTTCTGAAAGCTGAGGGCCAACCATACTCTTTCAGCAAGCGCTTGGGTAGCTGTTCATTTGCTTGATGAGTCTTCCGGTCACGTTCGCCGAGAGGATCGCACTCACCTTTGCATTGTTGTCTCGATGATCCACCATCTCGTTGTACCATGCATCGCTACCTCGCGTCAATGGTACAGGAACGGTGACCAAGGTTTCGATCTCGTCGTAGAGCTCGTCGAAGTACTGCTGAACCTCTCGAGGCTTTGCGGCCTGCCGCCAAAACTGGTCATCTGGTGCACTACGGTCTACAATGAACGGTCCCATGGGCCAGATTATCCCTAGTGAAACCTGTCAATATCCGGTGATGCACGTTGTATGCGACTCATACCTTGGTCCGTATCTATCATCCACACTGTCGCTTCGTTGCCCTGGCTCAACGGTATCATTCCAGCAGGTATTTCCTGCCCCTCCCCGCATGGCGACATACGCCTGATGGCCTTCTTTTTGTCCGCATCTTTCAGCCAGCCATAATTGCGAAGGTAATTGCATGCTTCCGTTACAATATAGACCTCGTATTTAGAGTCACCCATATTCTTGCTCAGATAAGGCAAGTGACGCAAGAGATCAATGACTCGGTCCGACCGTTCCCACTCTTGTAATGTGTCAACAGCGAGCTGCTCATCACTCCAACCTTCAGGCGGCGGGCGGAGGATCGTGTCCGAGTCGAGGTAGGCCATTCGCACGAGCAAATCATAGTGCCTCTCGATGCAACTGACGACTACATCGCGATCGTAAGGCATGGTGTGGATGATGGGGTTGTAGTGTAACGCTAGACGACTGGAACGTGGCTAGATCAGTTCTACCCGTGGTCCGCCTGAACATCGGCAAAAGTTGCCGCCGACGACCTCGGTCTGTTTGTCCTGTTTGCACGCGCCGGCCTAACTTTATGGCCAGACAGCAACACTGAAACACTCCAACTCATACGACAACATACGCCCAACTCTCTCCAAGCTAATCGCAAAACAATTAAACCACTTTCACGGAGCCGCCATATCGCCGACATCCTCGAAACCGTCCCTTTCGCCGAAACCACCAGACCAGCGGTCAACGCCGCATACAAACGGGCCTCACGAGCGGGCGGACAAGACACAGGGAGAACAACATGGGCGGCTACTTATCGACGTTTACAAAGCTGATATGGGCGAAGAAGGAGATACGGATATTGATTCTGGGGCTGGTAGGAATACCTCAGCATGGCCAGTATGGGAGGCATGGCGCTGATTACAAATGCAGGATAACGCTGGAAAGACGACGCTACTATACAGACTGAAGGTATGCGATATCCAAGGAGGAAAGAAAGGAGGCATGCGAATATGGAAACAATATGCATCCTAGGTCTGGACACGAGGTATACGGAGGCTAACAACCCCTCCAGATTGGCGAGGTAGTCACAACGATACCAACAATAGGCTTCAACGTCGAATCCGTCACATACAAGAACCTCAATTTCAACGTCTGGGTAAGCCCACCTCATACCTTCCCCCATCAACAGCCACCATCTAACACCCCACCCCCCCAGGACCTCGGCGGCCAAACCTCCATCCGCCCCTACTGGCGCTGCTACTACGCCAACACCGCCGCCGTAATCTTCGTAATCGACAGCACAGACATCGAGCGCCTGACCACCGCCAGCGAAGAACTGCGCGCCATGCTCAACGAAGAAGAGCTGCGCGACGCCGCCCTCCTCGTCTTCGCAAACAAACAAGATCAACCGGGTGCAAAGGGCGCGGGCGAGATCAGCGAGGCGCTCAAGTTGGGGGAGCTCAAAGATAGGAATTGGAGTATCGTGGCTTGTAGTGCGGTGGATGGAAGGGGTGTCCAGGAGGGTATGGATTGGCTGGTGGGGAATGTTGGGGAGCAGAGTTAGGAGGGGACGGAGGGGATATGAGGATATACGTGCGATGGGGATGAGGATGAGACGGGAGCGGGGACATATGACGCGGCACATACGCGTCAGAACGGATTATTATACCAGCATAATGGCGTCTCGGCGCTAGGGTTGTGAATACAGGGTAGGGAGTCAACGTCAGTAATTGCATGCGCGTTCTTGATGTGGATGGAAATGGAGCTGCATTATATCGTGTGACGACGCGTCTAATAAACCTCCCACGTCAGATCTCTACCTGGTCTCAGCCGCCCCTCTGTCCAATCCTTGCCAAAGACGTACGCGCTGCTGATCTCCTCTTCGTCGATGCCCAAGTGATCTTCGCCATCTCTTCCTTGGAACCAGCCCAACGCGTACGTCTTCCCACTCTTCTCGAGGTGCTTCGTCATTTCCCTTGAATTCAGCTTTTCCGTGTCGATGAAGCTAAAGAGCATCTTGGACTGGTGGATGAAAGCGAGGACAGAGGCCATGGTGCCGATTTCTCTGGGCATGAACTTTTGACTGCGCCTCGCGTAGGTGAGAAGAGCGATGCCGATGAGATAAATCAGGATGAGCATGGTGAGCGTTAAGCTCGACCAGAAACTGCGAAAGGTTTGCTCCGTGTTATAACGATCAGATGCATCGTCGTTGCTGCCGTCGTGGTCGTCATCAGACTTTTGGCCGCCGAATCCGGGCATAAATTTGTTGCCATCGACGCTGATTGAGGTTACGCAGACCGTTAGGATCTCCGCAAAGATGGAGCCAAAGGCGACGAGCATGACAAGGTAATGCCCATTGAAAAAAGCTTCGAAGGGCAGCCAAAGAGGATTCGTACCAGCATAGTCGAGTGTAAGAGTCTTGGCTGGGGCGTGTCGCAGAGAAAGGATGTAGAAAGGTTGAAGCATGCGAACGTCGCTATTTATGGTGTTCCAGAGTATGCGGATGACAGTTGCTAGGCCCGTCATCATCCAGGGTACCTTCTGTGTGGCTCTACTCATCGCCTTGACGAATGTGAAGACTGGCACCGCAACAGTGAACAGGATGAGAAAGCCGATGAAAGGCACGCCCGCCCAAAGACGAAGCATGAGCGGCCTGGGATCGGAGCCGTGCTCGGGAATCTTTTCCTTGCTCTTCGTTATGTATTCTCCTTGCCAAAGTGAACTTTTGTGCAAGATGTATCTTCGTTGGCGAAGCTGCTTGTGTATCTGAGGCAAAGAAGCCTGGTCGAGCCCCTTGAAGTCTGTCAGAATATGGCTTTTCGTAGCCATAGCTGCGATACCTGCAATGCCTTTGGGGTCCGACTGCAGGCCGCTCTTCCTCTGCATTGCGTACATCAGCGCTCCTCCACAGGCTGCAACTATCAAAAGGCACGCCGAGAGCGCTCGGGACCAGGCCGGTTCGACTCTCACAGCCTTCCAGCCATTAAGTTTACGGTCCTTTTCTGGTGGCCACATAGTCATAGAGGCACTCTGCAAGACAGGTACAAGGCTACTAGCGACCAATGTACCCAGCGAGCTGTAAATGACGGCGTACTGTCTGTGACGCAGTGCTCTTAGCGGTACTAAGAAGCTCAAGAAGGTGAGATAGTCCATGTTAAGCGATTCTCCCGCAGTTGCGCCTGTCTTCTTGGATAGCTGGTAGAATGGCTCCAGACGTTTCACCTCGAAATCCGACATTTGCCAGAGGACGCCGTAAAAGACTGAAATGATGATGGGCGCGTACTGCCAGGTGAAATATTGCGTGACAGTCAAGTCGCCAACTTTCACGAAATGCCACAGCCCGCCTTTCTCAGAATCCGCTTTGACATGGCGTAAGGAAATTTGGCATAAGTATTCTTGTACACCAGCGAGTACAAGTGCAAGGACTGTGAGCATAAGAATCCACCACGAGCTCATAGTAAGGGGTCGCCATGCAGGCATCTGGGGATCTGCATGCGTGTTAGATCCTAAATCTCGACACAGTGTAGGGGGAACTTGCCTTCAGGAAAGAAGTAGCTAGTCTGTGCACTACTGCTGATGAGACCGGCCTCGGCGGTCAGATTTCTCATAGAATCGAAGTCGCGAGCAACTCCTGTGAATTCGCTGATATCGACTGGGACATCTGCTGCAACAGCAACGACTTTGCCGGTATTTTCAGCCTCATCTTGTGCCTTTTTGGCCTGTTCGTCTACTACATCTGCTCTGGACAGGATTCGTCGGTGACCTGGAAAGAAGCCTGGTACTGGTCCAGCTGGGGTGTGCTCAAACGGAACATGGAGCACAGACGTCATTCCAGCTCCGAGTTGCGCCTCGAGACGCTCAAATTCTGCGGCGTGACTAGCCTCATCCATGTCTCTGTCACGCTCTTGCCCTTCGTGTATGTCCTGTGTCCGCGATTGCGCCTCGAATGTTTTTAGCGGCAGACCACCTAGCGAGCTCAGGTCATATCCGACTGCCTCGTCCCCCTCGTCGACTCCTACAAGCCGTCTTCTGCCGGGTTGTGATTCCTCATCATCCAGTCGGTTGTAACGTCCCCCATGAGAGGCTCCCCTGTGCAACGATGCGATTCGGTCGAGGACCCGTTTGGTCCTACTGTTGCTCTTGCCCAACGACGGTGATGCGCGATCTTGAGTAAACACGCTCGCGACAGGGTTGTATGACGTTTCTTGGGCAAACGAGGGCGGCGCCGGAGCGCGTGGTATGCGATACGAGGGTTCTGCGGCCGGTAGCAGAGGCGAGGGAAACGACTGGCGTCTTGATGCAGGGGTGCTGCTAGGAGATGCGATTGAGGCGACTGAGGACGGTCGGGACGGAAAGAGTTGCGAGAGCCTGTCGGAGGCGCCAGACGTGTTCTTGCGACGCAGTGGTGGCCGAGCGTGGATGGGTGGGGCATCGCCAGTTGTTGGAGAGCCAACGCGCAAAGCAGAAGGAACTGTGATATCGGTGGTTCTCCTACTGTTCGGGGAGCCCACCTGAAGGGGCGATGGTACTCCTTCTACGAATGGTGACCGCATTTCGTTTCGAGTATGCGCGGCGTGCGCTCACGTTCTTGTACTAAACAATGATGTTTGCAATGTGTAGCGACCGTAGGACGAAAGCGAACGAAGTCAAAGGAAAGAGAGAAGCCACAAAAAGAGGCGGGAAATCACCAAATCGCACAAGATGTTGCACGAGGCTGGCGGTACCTTGCAGCCTATGCGTTGCACCGGTCAGCCTGGTTCCATCACACCAATATGCGCCCACGGATGCTTTCGCCCTACTCAGGCAGGAAAAGCTGCTCTAGTGCGGCACACCATGTGCAGTCCAGGCGAAGCGAACGGCTGTCGTGAATTCAAGCTCGCCGTGCCTTTGATTTGCGCTGGCGTCGCGGGGCTTGACGAGCCGCTCAGCCCTGTGCTGATCAACCCGCGTAACTCCAGATTGAAGGCTGATAGCCTGATGTTCGATGCCAGAAAGACGGCGTTGCGCAAAGGCGTCAGTAGCGACGAAGGAGCTCAGAATGTTGAGCGTAACGATAGAGAATGCATTGCTTTACAAGCTGCAGCAATGCCATCACAACAATCGACCGGTCAGAATTTGGGGGCCAGCTGAGCTAAAAATACGGCGCTGTGCCGCTGCGGTCGAATGGCGTTCGAGTCTCGCCTGGCATTGCCGTCTGAGGCATGCCGGTGGCTTGCGATGGGGGCCAAAAACATCGTCATATCGTGTTGGGCACAACGACGGTCGCACGACGAAATACAGATTCGACGATGTTGGTGTTGAGCAGTTGGAGAAAGAGGGATCGGACTCGGAGCTTGAGGAAGCTCCTCTGATCGGCCCCGCTAGGGACGTCACGTGGACGTCCTTCTGGGCATGCGCTGACGGTGACAGCAAACCCTCTGAGGCGACAACAACACCAGATCACCTGGCGAGGCTGCGCGACGACACTCCCGACTGTACGCAATACATGTACAACGGCTGTTTGTTCTTTGAGGATCGTCAGGGACTGAATGGTCGCACCACCGTTTGCACCACAGACACGCGCACGCATCTGGCGACACGTGGTGTTGTACACGGACGACGTTCTCAAAGGGATCAGAATATGCTCAATTGGCTAGCCAAGATGACTATCGTACGTTGCAGGCTTTACTTCGGTCGTCTGCACAAATGGCTCATCTCACTCAACATTACCTCTTGCGCATCTGCAGCATCGGTCCCTTCCTGCCGGCCACGAAGATGTCGTAAATCTGGTATTGATCCTCCGTCTGTCGCCCAGGCTTCCCGTTTCGATTGCCTCCACCAAGTCTGTTCTCTGGATCAGGCCGAACCTCGTACATCCAGAGTGTCTTGGCAATGACAAGTCGCATCTCCAGCCAGGCAAGGTTCTTTCCAACGCAGCCCCTGGTTCCATATGAGAAGGCACAGAAACCATTCTCCGCCAATGCCACACTCTCAGCCGAAGATCCTTCCTTTCCAGTCTCGTCTACGATCCAGCGCTCAGGGCGGAACTTGAAGGGCTCCGGGAAGACATTCTCGTTGTAGCTGAGACAGTAAAGACCGGTGCTGACGTGGAGGCCAGCGGGGAAGTAGTGATCGCCGACTGTTGTTCCGCCAGGGAGTACCTCACGGCTGGGCTCTGCTGCGACTGGTGGTGTCATGCGCATAGCTTCTTGAAGAAACGCAGTGAGGTATTTGCAGGACATGATCTTGGTACCAGACTTGATCTCGTCATAGCTTGAGAAGACCGACTTGACCTCTTCAGCAATCTTAGCCTGTACCTCCGGTCGACGAGCCAGGTAGAAGAAGGCGGCAGACATTACGACGGATGTCGTATCGGAACCAGCAATAGTCAGCAGCTCGCACTCAGCGAAGAGTTCGTGCTCGCTATAGCCACGCTTGCCAGTTTCGGGGTCGACAGCCTTGAAGAGCCAGTGAAAGAAGTCTTTCCGGACCTCACCCTCAGGCTTGGGACTCTTCTCCAATTCGTGTTCGACCGCGGACCGTTTCTCAAGGCATCCTTCAACGAAGTCCTGCCACTTCTTGACTACTGGCGGTGAGGCGACCTCCAGAAGCTTGTCGAGCCCACGAGGCTTCATCCATACCCAAGCGTTGGCTAACGGGCCGAATGCAATCTTTGGAATGTCAGCATGGTCGATCAATGATCTGATGCAGGGGACTAACTGGATGAAGAATTTCCATGAATTGAACCATGACTTCGGGGATGTGGCGGAGATCGCTTCCAGGCTCCTTCATGTCAAAGTTCTTACCGAAGCACAAGTCACCAAGGATGTCGAAAACGAGCCAGTTCATCCAGTCACACATGTTGATAGAGGTCGTCCACTCGCCAGACTTTGGCGCTTGTTGACCAATCAGCTCCAGCCAACGATCGATGTTCGCGTGAAGGAAGACCTCAGCATCTCGCAGCGCCGCCTCTGAGAAAGCGTAGTTCAGCACACGACGCTTGCGCGAGTGCACCTCAACACTGGTCGTGCTCCATGTGTTGACAGTGTGGACATTGCGTGGCCACACTTCGTAGTAGAGGCTTTTTTTAACATTGCCCTTTGGTCCAAAGATCTTCCTGAAAGCAGCAGGCGTGTTGAGCACGACACTGTCTGGACGATACCGGAACTCGGGTCCTACCAATCGTTAACAACTTACTGACTCTGGGGATGAAATCAGGCCACCATACCATACTTCTCCTGCAGACTATACAGCCAAACGTGTCGGTCGCCAGTACGAGTATGCCACCATGACGGGAACACAGTCAAGCGGGCCCAGAACGGCCCCGGGAACGCCGCGAGTGGATGGAAGTAGAGGCGATAGATTCCAGTAACGATTACGTAGGTCGATACTAACAGAGCTGACAACACGAGAAGCCCTGGGTATGACCCATTGCCTTGGATATCTGTAATTGCCATCATGCACCTGGCTTATTCAGAGAAGAAGGAAAGTTTGACAGGAATCCGAAAGCGAAATGCAGAGCGTGGGGCCTCTTTTACGCCTTTCCATATGCTCGCCGACTTTGCAAATCGCACATGGTTGAACCTGACGTGCTCCGCGGCATCTGAACCCTCACGGCTCCCAAATTAGTGCCCGTTGATTGGTCTCCTAAGACCTTAGGTCGCTAACTAGCAGCCGGGGCACCTGTCAGAAACGACTCTGAAATGTGGAGTTTTGCTTCTCGGCTGGGCTAAGAAAGGACCGATGGCGAGCCGCACCTCCCGCACCAGCTATCCATAACACATACTTTGACTATCAAACAGCTACTGATGCTTACTGAGCGACGCCACTATCACGATACATCACTAACTTTTTGTTTTACTGGTTGTAATAAGCCCGCATATCGCGTTCCTCGCATCCACGTGGAAGATGGCGCATGTGCCGGCCGCCCTCGAATAGGTGGGTCTCTCGCTAAGCCCCATGGGACTTTCACTGCATTTACCCTGGTCAGGTTTGAGACAATAACTTGATGGGCCTCGACAGGGTCTATACGGCTTCTCGACTCGTTGTTGCACTACTAAAACTACCAAGACGACGGCGTGAGTCCCTCTCGCTCCCACGGCACAGCATAGCGTGTGAGGGTCCTTCCGCTTCCGCGACCCATGCCGTTGCATGCAAGGCGTATGATTGGCAAACGGTGATTGCCCTCCAACGAGAGCTTAGCACGTTTTGGTTCCTACGCCGCCACAAAGCTTGCACACACGTTTGCGGCTTGCGCCCCTACCAGATGCCCTGCAAATTCGTCATGGTAGGATTCCGGCAATGCACGACATCCACAGGAACGAACGCCACAAAGCAGACGCAGTGCGTGTTCATCCGAGGAGCTGCAAGGCGTCTGATATCTTCATCGCTTATGTCCGCCATCGATTGGTTCGTAATCCATTGCCGAAGCCTCATTTCTGACTCGCAACGGACGGCCAAGCTAAACCGTTTACGGCCAAAACGACGGCCAGGCACATGCGCTCAACACCAGGAAGTGGGATGATCTGCTCGAGTCGGCCATTTAGAATAACGCACAGCTCGGAGTTTATCCTGCCACGGCTACCCCGGAGGATTTTGATCGACGAGCGCAGTGATTGTCGGTTTGGGTACACACGCAGACGGCAGACTCGACCCCGCGGCGACAGATAAACAAATACGTTCTTATTTCTTTTTTCGCAAGATGCAAAAATCTACCCCTCTCATACTGATCATTCGTCTCAAGCCGCGACGCGCTTGCTGAACGAGAGGGCGTGCGATGCAGGCGTAGATTGAAGTCTTGCATAATTGAAGTGGAGTGACTTCCCATTTCGTTCCCGCGTAGCACGACGCCGTCTCCGTTGGGAGCGAGTGCCGGATCATCCCCCACCCACTCACATGTGAAGACGAGGGACCCTTCAGGCCGACCAGGACCCCCTAACCTGTAACTGACGATCCACTTCCCAGATGCTCCCCGTGTGTCAGTGCCTCGCTTCTTGACTTTATGCTTTGCCCAACAGCTCCAGCATGTCGGATTATTACTTCTCTCTGCCGGATGCTGCGATGGCCATTGGCTGATGCACAGCTAAACAAGCAAGTAAACCGTCATGGGTTTGAAGGGTTGTGATTTACAGACCTAAAGGGGGTCTCCCGCGACCGGGAGCGGCGGTAGCGGTAGGTGGATTGGGAACATCTGGGGAGTTCTGGTCAGGGCGTCTGCATGGGAGGTGAGGAAAGGTTTTTCTTTCCTTCTGGGCATCGCGTGTCTTGTGCCGTGTTCTTGTTCCTGATATATCATGGGTGCGTGTCTCGCGTTTTCCATGTGAGGGTTTCGTGCATCACCGTCAACGCCACTGCGACGTCTTGTTTCTCGCTGTTTGTGATATACCTGGTGTATACGCCGTCGAGGATAGGAAAGAGAGTGTGTATATGAATTGTGCATCATGGCGCCTATCATCGATCCACAGGAGAGCGTGTAAGTTTGTTCGGGAGTGTCTACTCGCCATCTCTTCGTTCTCTACCCTTTCCATACCCAGTCTCCGTGGTCCTCCGCGGTTCACCCAACCCATGTCTTATCACGACCAGAAAACAGTGTCTTGGGTAACTTGCAGCTGACATTCTCTCCAGCCAATCCTACCGCCGTCGTCTCGATGGAGTGGCGATATCGACTTATATCTTGATCATGCTGCTTGTCCCCCTCAAGGTCTACTGTCGAAAACGGCACGGGGGATGGCGCAATGTTCAGATGGACGACTACATGTCCATGGTGGCACTGGCTGTGGCCAACGGCTTCTTCTACGTGTGCATAATAGGTACGCATCTTTCATCCTGGGACACGAATCGTAGGCTAACACAGTGCTTGCAGGCATGCGAGAGTCACTGGGGCTACACATCAATGAGATCACGAACCCGTTGCAAATCATTGCTTTCTTACGGAACATCTACATCGGCCAGATCCTGTATACGCTCAGCATCACAAGTATCAAGCTATCGGTTCTCGCTTTCTACTGGCGGCTCTTCGAGATCAAGTCCCGCATTACCATCTATGTGGTCACCGCCGCATCCATCGCATGGTGTATCGCTATCGTAAGTCATTTATCGCAAGAACACTGACACCCTCAGCGCAATATGCTGACAGTACCGCTTCACAGATGCTCTGCGTAATCTTCAACTGCCTCCCCGTCCGAGCTGCATGGGACATAACCATCACGCAAAAGACCTGCATCGAAACCCGCGACATCTACCTCGGCGGCTCCGTACCCAACGTAATCCTCGACTTCTTCATCGTCATCATGCCCATCCCGCACGTCTGGCGTCTGCACGCCCCCCTCGCCCAACGCATCGTTCTAGCCGGCATGTTCGCGCTCGGCACTTTCATCGCCGTCGTCTCGCTCGTGCGCCTCATCATCTTCCTGCAAATCCCCATCTCAGCCCAGGGCGACGTGACCTACAACTTCCGCGAGATCATCGTGTGGTCGATTGTTGAGATCAACATCGGTCTCACGTGTGCTTGTTTGCCTAGCTTGAAACCGGCTTTCCGCTGGATCGGCCTCGATAAATTGTTCTCTTTTGCTTCTTCGCGGCCGAGCGATATGAAGAGTCCGGGTCCGAGCTCGAATGGCGGCCTGGATGGGTATATGCATGACTCGAAGAACTCGGGTGGCAGGCACAGGAAGAAGGGTGCTACGGGTGGCTTGTTCTCGACGCTCGCGGGTATGAGTCGGTTGGAGGATGAGGAGGAGTTCAAGTTTGTTGGGGAGGATACACAGGGGAAGCACAATGTGGAGATTGAGATGGGGAGGGTTAGTGATGATAGTGCGCAGAGGACCGCGACGGGTGGGATTAGTGTACAGAAGAACTGGAGTGTGCTGGTTGATGAGAGGAGGGTGGGTCAACACCGGTAGTAACAGGTGGAACACATAAGGAGGTGTTTTGTACAAAAAGAAAAGGTTGGATATATGGGTACATTAATTACACGACGAATAACGAGGTCATGTTATATACATCTTGTCATGTTAACAAGCTAGATTGTTACGCTCGTCTGTTGGGGATTCTAAGCTTGAGTGTTTCACGTTTGTTGTTGCCTGCGTTGGTGTCGGTGAAATGGATACAGTGAAGGATAATTGCACGAATGCGATGCCTGCGGAAGAGCTGGAAGTCGCGAGGCGCGAAGTATGGGGTATCACAAAACGCTAATCCACGACAGTCTCGAACCCAATCTCCAGCTCAATCGAGCGGTGCGAAGGACCACAAGGGAATCTTCTTGCCCTCTGCAAAATACCCAGGGTACGTCGGTAGGTCATCTCGGATTCCTTGGATCCCCGATCGATGCGCACCCTTCCGTCCATGGACATATCTTCGGGCAACTGGAAGATGAGGAAGCTGCAGTCGGCTTTGGTCTGATTGCATATGAGACCGAAGAAGTCTTCACATGTTGTTTCCTTTCCGGTGAACATCAAACTGCCGTAAGACCAAGTCGGTCCAGGGCCGATTGGCTGGCCCGGTGGTTTGGTGCGATAAATTCGTAATTCAACTTTAAAGGGCGACGGCTCGGGTGAATGCGCGCTTGTCCGGCGGGTCGAACATCCTATCTTGGTGCCCATCACCGAATCTCTAGACGTATCGGAGTCATCATCTGTTTGGTCTTCCTCGGAACGTGCGCGTTGAGGAGCGGGTTCGTCTGCTGTTGTAGTCGTACCAGTGCTGCGTCTCTTCCTCACTGGTATTTTCTCGCTTAGGGCTACGAATCTGCAACCTTGAAACCAAGGCTTATTATCGATATTTAGGTCTCTTTTCTGGTATGTCAGGGCTTTCATGTATATCCTGTTTATAAAGGTCTCTATGTCGGTGCGATACTGCCTGCAGAGAATCATGCCCAGTAGGTGTTTCTTGATGCTGGTTCCATTAGCTCGCACCCAGTACCTGGATAAGCGGACTTACGTGGTACTGTCTCTCGGATAGATCAAATCAGCCGGATATCGGGTGCCCTCTTGTGGTTTTCGGAGATGGTCTCTACTTCCTTGACCAGGCTCAGGCCAGATCAGGGAACCATACTCGACTAACAGCTGGTCTAGCTCTTTATCGAGGAGCATGGGATCGTATCGATTGATGACAGTATTTGCATCGTGTGCATTGCGTAGTAGTAGACCAAGCAGAGCCGGGACCTCGAGTTCGTAGAGTGCAGTGGCGGGTTCATACCTGAACACTGGTTTTCTCATAATGAAGCTCGGGTCAAATCTCTCCCTCCCATACGTCTGAAGTCCAAGAGATTCTATATGATGAGAAACGCCGATTGCGCCTTTTTGCCGCCCCATTGTTGGGTATAGTGGTGATTTGATGGACAAAAAACCGCTTGCCAATTGTGATGTGTACACCGCAGCTGGCGACGTCGGTGTCAAGCGGTGAGAGCTTGCGAATAGATTCCGGACGTGGTGGTGATGGAGTGGGCAGCGGTTTAATGCAAGGCGTTCTCCATCTAGACTCCGGTCGAGACAGACGCGTCCTCGCTCCTTCGTTGTTTACTTGACGCGTCCTCAATTGGCAAGGAGGAGCCACATTCCAATGCCGCGTGCTATACGTATCGCGACACGGTTGTTCGCGTTAAAGTGAAGGGAGATGGGATGTACCATGGCGGTGCTGCGACGGAGTTAAATGCCATGCAGAATTGTGGGCCAATTAAAGCCCTGCACGGACGCTAGCGCGCGCAGCCGCATGGTGCAACAACAGACCGCCATCACCACCTACCAGTCGCTATCCGACATCTCGCCGGCATGCCACCCAAACACTCGGGCATGCCGCCCCAGCCCCAAAGAGCACGGAAGAGTGTGCGCACACCCGTGTCGAGGGCCCCGTCAACAAGCTGCAAGCGCGCCCGCGAGCCCAGTCTCGACAACAACAGCCCTCAGCCTGGTGACGCAATCCGGTTGCAAACACCCTCCAACTCAAATGAAATAAACACCAATTCCAAGGCGGCATCTCCAGAAAGCGATGCGCAGCCGGCACGTCGTAGCGCGTCGAGCGAACTGACTTCGCCAATGATGTCACCTAGGCTGCGTGCACTGCAGGCATCTATGGAAGAATCTCGAAACACCAGTCCTAGGAAAAACTCCATCTCGTATGGTTGCTTCAATTCGCAACCTCATCTGAAAGGCCATTTTTATTCGGCCAATCAGCTCTTTGCGCGGGGCGTTTGGATTGGCTACCTGGCTCCGGAAAGGCAAACCCAGTCATTCCGTGGGCTACCCTCCTTTCACGACTTGAAGGCCAATTACAAGAAGTTCAACCCTCCACACCCTCCTATAGTATCAGGGAGTCCTAGGGAGAATCGCAACGCTGTCTGCCGAGGCTGTGCTAGGGAAGACTCAGCTGTTATTGCCTTCAGCGAAGTGCAGTTCGGACCGAAGGTCGTGAGTTGTACCGAAATGCATACAGTCCATGTCGTCCAGATTGTTGACAACATACAGAAGGTCGTTATCATGCCGCTCGATGGCGACGATGACGCTGGGGTCTTTGCCATTATGCTACCTCAGACGAGTGATAGGTCTTTGCAAGGTCTCCAAGCCTATCGCCCCTACGAGGTAAGACTCGGATCAACGAATAGTACATGGAAAAAACATACTGACCTCACATCTAATGATGCAGATCAGTGGAGGTGGTCTGGGAGACAAGTTCGCCAACAATTTCATGATGCTCACACTTCGCAATCCTGACAGCGATGCTGGCACATTAGAGACCGTGCTCTCAGTGTTGTCTCCGCAAGAGCGAGCTGACATCGCCTCGAAGCTTAGGGGACTACCGGAACCAAGACAGCGTCTCTCTTCTACCCCCAAGCTATCGAAATCCACTGATGAAGATGCTGCACCTTCAGCACCGAATGCCGCACCTCCAGCATCGAATGCCATGGCAAAGGTCGATGACGATGAAAGCGATGCTCATACTAAGCAACCCGCCGCGAGGAAGCGGAGAAAGCTTAGCGAAAATAGGACCCAGATGTCGAACGTGATCGAGGTTGTTCCCAAGGAAAGCAGTACATTCCCTTCACAGTTGCAACCACAACAACAACCGACGCCACAACCTGTACCTGAGCCACAGCCAGAGCCGGAACCCCAACCCCAACCGCAGCCACAGATACATACACAGACTCAACGAACGTCAGAAACACCTGTTGACGATTTCAAACAGCATGCTCCAACGCCCGCGGATACATTCAAACCTCCGCATCAAGTCATCAAGCGCACAAACTCTACCAGCATCATCTCTCTTGATTTGACCGACGAACAAGCCGAGCGCGTGTATTTCATTTGGTCGGTCGACGACGAAGGCATGGAAATGGAGTTTTATCACACGCTACGCGAATGCAAGTCTTTTGGAGGCCTGCTCGGCCTGCTGGAGGAAGAGAGTGAGGACCTACCCTCTGTTGCGAGCATATTGGAGAAAACCAAAACCTGGAAACTGACATACGATCTTGGTGACGGTATCAGCAAAGCGATCGTAGCCCGCAAAGGCACGGAGACCGCATTCGATCGTCTACAGACTACACTTGCTCAATCGTCTATTTGGGCAGACAATCCTCAAGCAAAAGTCGATATCGTACTCAAGTCTTTGAGCCGGCCAAACCCTGCTTGAGCGACATGAGCAACGGTCATCGATGATTCTCTTCCTAGAATTCCAGCCTCGGCGTTCTTCGAAGGTGTGCTCTTTCTCACTTTCTCTAGCATCTGTATACCATTGAGTACATCGATGGCTTTTTTGCGTTGTCCTACATATACCCCGATCATTCTTGATCTTTCGCGTGCGAGTTGGTCGAAAGCATCGATACCAGGCTGGCGGTTGTATAGCACTGGTGCTCCATGAGGCTGGGCAGGATCCAGGCAACTCATAAAATGTTTATTCATATGAATACTAATGACGATCTCTATATGGCTTTTCCTCACAAAACTTCCAGAGCCTCTGTTTGAGCGTGTGCACATGCTACAGCACATCCGATGATGTAGTGATTCCCCATTGCCTGTACACCAGCGAGGTCTGCCCGCCACTGCGCATCCGATGTCAGTCGCGCCAATAAGTGGAAAAGAAAGCGCAGTAGTATGCATGGACTTGAGCCACCAAACATCACTGTCAGCAGCGGTGAGCTGCATTTCGCCACCCCATAGACGAACAACAATGTGCACAATGCCTTGTGTAAGTGATTTGGGGGGATCGTCGGCTAACGCGATATTCCAGCCAATCGGCAGCAACTGCCCTCTGGTTCCGCCTGCCATTCCCAGGCGGGTGCCGCTAACCCTGTAGACGAGCTTTCATACGCCGCTATGGTTTCTTCATCCGACTCTTATCATCTATCGTGTTCTCGATTCATCTTTAAGAATGTCGTTCGTTTCCCTTGCGCGCCCCATCGCTGACTCGTACATGCTCTAGACGGCCCTTTGGCGAAATTGCACGATCTGGCTGCCCCAGTCCTGAGAGCATCTGCATGTAATCATACCCGAGAAAATCAGCACTACACATCACGCCTCCCTTGCATACTCGCGACACCACAACGCTCGGAACCCATACGACCGTCTACGGACGCATCGTTAGTCTACATTCAATTCACCTGGCGAAATTTCGCGATCCATGCATCTAGCCCAGACGCCATGGACGGCTCAGCTATCACATACGCAACGTCCAAGGACTGGTTGGACATTATGAAGAATCGATCAAAAGTGCGTATGCACGAGCTGATCGAGCGTCTTGGACTGCGCGCAAAGTGGTCATCGAACAAACGCGGTAAAACAAACTTTGAATCCGCCCTCGTACGCGAGCTTGTTGCAGACATGGGCGATGTTGTCTCCACGTTACCGAAAGAGCCGGATGAGCTGATGAAATTTCTGAGCGACGAGGGAAGTTTGAAGGAGCAAGTCGATGGCTTGCTTGAGAAACATGGCGCCAAGGTCTGGGGAAGAGTGGGCGATCGCGAGCACCTAATCACCGCGAATGAACCCGGAGTCGAAGAGGGACTTTACCCGCGGGATCTTTACTTGGAGAACGAGGAAGACAGAGCACTGTAAGTACATAAGTTTGAGAGCACATCTATCTCGAATTTGGGTCTCGCAATACGGCCGAATAGCTACTGACCCACCACGCAGAATCCACAAACTTCTCCATTGGTGGATCGGGCTGAAGGCATGCAACGTCATTCTTGCGCGCGAACGCCTGGATCGCGAGAGACGAAAGAAGGCAGAAAACCGCCAGGCGCGAGCTGATGCCGAGTTTTCTGGCCAGCAAGAAGGCGGCACGCCAGCATCATTTGTTGCGCTTGCGCCAAACTCGGTGTTGCACGACGGCGATACAGCGTCACGTGGAAGCCCAATGTCGTCAAGTGCAATGCTCACACCTCCGGAATCTGGGGAAAGTCCCACTATGGGACCGCGGGAAGGAGGTGGGTTTACAGCTGTCAATGGCGGTGGGCATGCAACGAATGGCAATGCCGCCTTTACATCGGCGAAAGCCCACGAACAACAGGCTACACAACAATCCAACATCGCCGAGGGTGTCTGGAACAAACTCACAGCTGAAGCGAACAAGTCTCGATATCTCAGTACGATGTCAGGCCCTGCTGCTACCCACGCTGCACATCCTACCGAGACCAAAGCAGCGGCACAACAGCAAATCACCGACGCGACCCAAGCGGCTGCTGATCGACAAGTCAGCGTCCAAATGGCCGCGCTGGTAGCAAGCTTTCGGTCAGATGACGGTGTGCCAGAAGAGCTCCCGCAGCCAAACAACAGCATACCCTACCGTGGTTTAGACTACGACGGCTTACGGGCGCTGCGGCAGTACATATATGGAGAAGAGCGAGGTGTTTCAATGGACGAGGAAGCGCTCCTCAACCAACTCGAAAGAACATGGCGAGAAGGCGTTCGAGCCGACTACAATAAGATGATTGAGAACATTCCCGTTTTCATTGCGAGAGAACGAGCATTTCTGACCTGGGTGGAACTCAAGCGCCACCTGGCAGCTCTATTACGAGCA
This sequence comes from Alternaria ethzedia, assembly GCF_023757985.1. Lineage (NCBI taxonomy): Eukaryota > Fungi > Ascomycota > Dothideomycetes > Pleosporales > Pleosporaceae > Alternaria > Alternaria ethzedia. The sequence continues at coordinate 451,779 of NW_026056202.1, forward strand.
AACGAACGTACGTTTTACCAACTGCATTTGCATCTGATCTATCTATACTTATCCTACTGCAGGTTGGTCAGCCGAAGGCCACACAGCCGCCGAGATCGAGAGGCGCATCCAACAGCACCGCACGCTCATGGGCTGCACGCAAACCATCATCGCCAATTTTGAAGACGTGGGTCGAGGATTTGGTCTCGGCCCCAACGTCGCCGTCGACCGCGATGAGCTCCTGCGACAGGCCATCGTGGTGTTGGCCGGAGAAAAGTACGCAGTAGAAATGCAGTGGAAGCCAGTAGATTTTACGCAAGTAATGGGCTGGCTACACGACCACCTGGAGAGCTTCCGCAAGGAAGAAGAGGAAGATGGAAAGGGTATGCTCTGGTATATTGGCGAGTCACGACGCTAGTCACAATAACCACGATGGAGATACGCACGTATCGTGCGCGCGGGCAGCTGTAGTCGCAAAAACTGTGTACGAGGATCATACAGGCGTTCAGGTTTTCAGGGCGACGATCGATCGCCAGGGTCGAGGCCCCCACTAGTAGGTGTCCAATTCGGGAAAATAAGCTATTCGGGTAGGTCAGCCGTAGAGTGGTGGTTTCAGCTACTTGATCATGTTACAGGACCGTGTAGGATTACACTAGCTCAGCTGTGCCACACCTCATCACCATGCAGTACGGGACTCTGCGACGCGTGATTTGCTTTAGTTTGCGATCGCCTGGAACGCGCGAGCGCATAGTGAGGGCGCGACTGTACGCAACTTCGATAGTTCGGCAGCTAGTATCCGAATGAATACACGGCTCGGCAGCACTTCGCAGTATACCTTTTCGCTTAGTGTATTCCCTGCAGCCAAGGGGCGTTGTCTTCAGGCTCCGCACTGCGCCGTAAATCTCCCTAATGCCACGTTCCTATTTTAGAGTGCAGGCAGTGACCGCGCCGCACATTCGTCACATTGCCTCACATTTTTTTTCTTTCGAGCTGTGGCGTTTATCAGATCTCGCTGTACCTCCCATCAATATTATGCGGCGCGCAGTCTAGACGGGAACCGGTTGCACAGTTGAGTAATCGCAGCTCGGTAGTACAAATCTATGGGTGAGGGACGAGCGCGTCATAGATGCATGTGTAGTTGTAACTCCTGACCATGATACCAACGACATCTATCCCCGGCTATACGAAACCGTGATAGTGCCGCTTATTCGCTGATTGCATGTGGCGGCTAATGGAGGCTTTGAGTAAGAGGATCGGATGTTTTGGCCTATGCGAGTAAGAGTTGTGCTGCTAGCGACATATTCATTTGTACCTCGTGTATGATGATTGACCCCTGCGATGGATATGATTAGCATAATGCAGCAAATGAGCACCACGCTCATAGTGCAAGTGTCGTACAATGAACAGGCAAGGGCAAAGGAGACCCGCTGGGTGTGAACGAATGAGGATGGGGCGGTACTATGATTACACCTGATGGGGATTTATTGGCGTGCGAGTCATTAACTTCGGAGTGCGGACGCGTATTACCTCTGCACATGTTTTGTTGCGGCCCCTGCCGGATCATTGTCTCGCTACTGGACACACCTCTTTTCTGGGTATCTTTTCGACGCAGCGTACCGTCGTTCGCCTTCTACACGTCACCGGCATCAATCATCATCACCAATCCTTCTTTCGCCGCCCAACGCCCCTCTCATCAGCGCCTGTCGGTTCCTACTCCAGAGTACAATTGCTGCGCAGTTTGTTCTTCTTGTGTGTACAGGGGCTATCAATTCTTTGTCTAGTTTGGTAGCACGATCGGCATCTGAGACTGGACAAAGTTTTTCTTGGGGTAGCAGCAGCTGGCAATAAGAAAACTTTGTTCCAAGACGGCCTAGTGGAACGTACTCCTTTTACCTTTGCCGAGCGAGCTACCATCAATCACCCCAACCTTGGAACGTCGAGAGCGGATCCATCACACTTTGGCGCACGCGCCATTGATTGTCATTCCCCATCCCATCCGCTTACTTTTCCATCGTCATTTTCCTACTTCCCATTTCATCTGTTGACGTGCCCGTCATCACCCATGTGGCGCCATGAGCTCAAAGGATAACTTGGCCCTGGATCTGGAGCACGGCGTGCGACGCTGGGATCGCGCTCGCTGGATATCCGTCTTCAGCTCGCATAACCCGACTATACGCGAGGTGACGGAATGCTTGGGCCTGGGCTTATCGGCGTCTTCGTCCACGACCAACCGCGGCATTCCGAAATTCGACAACCCAGACTACCGCAAGCTCTCGAGTGAGGTGACGAAGCTGTCCAAGGAATTGCCAAAAGAAAGAGATTTGTTGCTGGATTTCGCGGCGGATCCGAGTTCCCTGAACCAGGAGCTCGAGGACCTGCTAGCGAGTTACGGACCCGCTATTTGGGGCAGGGATGCGGATCGCAGCTGTTTACTCACGCCGGATGCGACCAAGAAGACGTATAACAAAGATCTGTTTTACGAGGAGCCGGAGCATAAGGATATGTAAGTTGGAGTGGTCAGGTGTCAGGTGTCAGAACGCGCGCTAAACCTATTTTAGTCTCAAGATTCATCTGCATCGGTGGATCATCATCAAAGCTTGCTACTACATTCGCAACATGAAGTTGAAGAGGCCATCGGGTGCGAATGAGTATGATCAGCTTGCCGATATCGATGCCGAAGGCCTTGTAAGTTTCGATGAGATGGTTGGTGTTGTCATGGCTAATAAGCGGTAGTCACCACATGGGACGCCACAGTCACTCACCCCACCAGATCCGGATACTGTTGCAGGCGCTGACCTTGACGTTAAACCTATTAATCTGAAGAAGCGCAAGAGCAATGCTCACCTCACCATGTCCGACGATGAAGATCCTGAGGCTTCGCCAATCAAAAGGCCGTACAGCACTATGCCTGTGAGCCGGAAGGGCAGCCCAAGGAAGTCACTCAAGTCACTGTATCCTGCAGGCCCGGGCAGCATGGAGAACATACCTCCTATGCCGACGCACATGCATCGTTTCTCGCCAGCACCAGGAACCGCATCTGAACCCTCGCGGATACAGCTCAGTCCTCTATCAAACAACGACTTGAACGGCGTGTCAAGGCCTCCTGCTATCACCCAAAGCTCCGCACCTGCAGGCTTCACGGCTGTCAACAACGGAGGTTTCACTGCTGTTAACAACACGCCTCCACCTAGCGAGCCGCCTCGAGAGCCAACACGGGAAGCATCCAGAGAACCGTCGAGAGAAGTGCACCGACCCCCTCCTGGTATTGGACATCGTCACAGCAACAGTTACACGAGCCCATATGAGCCGTCTTCACGCAGTGCTGCCATGGCTCGATCTGCTACGGAAACTCCTCGATCTGCACCGCCTGCCACTCCTACACCAGCTTCGAATCAAGGGTTTCAAGCAGTGAACGCATCTTCAGCAGCTAATGGAGCAGGTGGATATATGAAGAGGGAGTCTCCTGCCGTTCAGCCTCCTCAGCACACAAATATCGCTCCGCAGCCACAGCAGTCGCAACCGCAGCCACAGCAGTCGCAACCGCAACCTCAAGCACAACTGCAGCAGCAACAGACACCGTCCCACCCTTCACACCCACACCAGGCATCACCGCATACACATCATCCTCAGCACACGCAGCTACCGTCACATCCGCACATTCAGGCTCAGCAACAGCCTCCACCCCAACCACCAAGTCGATCTAATACCCCGAGCCACCCCTTCGGCCGTTCTCTCGCACCACACCCTCGCAGTAGATCTAGTACACCACATGCGCAGGCCGCACCTAATCAGCCTATCATGGCACCTAATAAGCAGGTTACCTCTGCACCCGCGATACAAAGCGCCCCCGCATACGGCATACAACTCGTTCCTACTACACAAGACGCACCGCCCGCGCCCTCGAGCAAACCCCGAGCGCCCTCAAACCACAGCCAGCCCGCCGCCGCACCCCAACACACCTCACCGCACCAACCCGTGTTGAAAAGCCACCAACAACCGCCCCAACCCCCCGAAACCGCACACGTCGTCCAGCCCCCACAACCCCAAACCTTCCCCCGCGGCTCCGTCTCGACAGCCGACCTCCGCCTCCTCCAATGCGAAGTCACCGCCGGCCTCTTCACCTTCTTCTACCCTCGCTCCACAATGCCGCCCGACGAAGCCAGCCTCCTCGTCCGCATGCACACACTCTGGTACCACGGCGAACCCCTCTTCCGCACCGAACTATCCACACACTACGATCTCGTGTCCAAGATCCTCACCGCATGGCTACACGAGCGTCAAGCTATTGCTTCACTACGGCACAGCATGGCCGCCAACCCCGGCGTGTCTCACATTGGCCTGGTAGACCGGTTGCTGGCTATGAACGATCTTAGGGCTATGCGGTTGAAGTGGAAGAATATGAGTAGTATTGATGGACTGAGTCCTGAGGATCTGCTTTGCATGGCTTTTAGGGTTATGACGAATACGGAGGGGAGCGAATATATGTTTAAAGATGGGTTGGCGAGGCTGGAGCTCGGTGTGTTTGAGTTTTTGAGGAGCGAGGATGCGAAGATTGTTATGCAGCGGAGGGATACGAGGGCGGGGTGATGTGGAGTCGGTTCAGTAGGGGGTTGAGGTGGTTCTCCGACTGCTTTCCTCCTTCTGCTCGTTTCTTCATCTTCTCTCCATTCTCGGTTTTTTTGCTTCTGCGATCTGCTTCGGTTCCCGTACCCGTTCGCATGCCATTTCTCTTTCTCGATTCCGATTCCGATCTTTCGCTTACCTTTGTACTAATGCCACTTAGCGTGGGTGGATGGGAGTCCTTGCGCATGTTCTCTCTCGTTTTCTGGCGTCGAACTTGCTTTTAAAACGTATTAGCGATGGCGTTTGGGACATTACCTCTTTCGTTCGACTTTTCTGTTTTCCTTTTTTTTTTGTTACTGTGTTCAATACGAAAAGCGGGTTGTGGGTTTCGATATTAGCTTGTGTTACTAAATTGGTATGAATAGTCGTTGTAATCGGGGGGTGGGATCGAGATTGGGGGCGTGGTAATGATTGTGCGATGCGGAGTAGAATAATTGAACGCAATCGGAGAATGAAGCTTGTATTAATCACAGTATGAATGTACCGAAGTTGTGAAATCGTCTTTTGTTCGATGCTGCATGCGACGAGACTCCATCTCCCACTCGCGCAATGACCAGATGCGATCATCCACTGGCGGTCTGGACCTATGAGGTCGTCTGACCACACGTCCTCACGTGCACCCCTCCGACCCCGGCCTCAGCGCATCATCGCGAGTTCTCGCCCACCCATCCCAACTAAGACACAACGACACCCTCTTCACGCGGCCTCGCCCCTTGCGCTCCCCTTCAGCCTTGTCATGCGAACATAGCAGGGATTAAACCTGTCCCGCTGCGATGCGCCTTCCCGGCGGCGCGCCCGCCGTAGCTGCTTCCGGAACCTTGTTCCTTCACATCTGCCTCATGACACCCTCCAGGCGCGCCCACTCACCGGTAGTGCCCACGCACCTTCACTGCCATGAGCGGCCTCGTGAATGCCCCACGCGCTCGCTGCAGCCGCACACTATTTTATAGCCGTGTACCGTGGACAGCCATATGATTCCACACTCTATCGCTTATCTTGTACTACGCGCGTGGTTTTGGCGCCATGGTGCTGAGACTCTTTGTGCCGCCTGGTATGTCTCGCCGAAGACGATGTGGAGAAGTAGTTGCTGACAGAACGTATAGCCGAAGGGCAACATCGCCTTACTCCCAAACGCCCTGATCCCATCGGTGCGAACGCTACACCTCAGTACGCCGTCATCTCCTCGACCGTCCTTGCCGCCGCGTATACGTCCTTCGCCTCGAGATATGCACAAAGTGTGACCCCTACGAGACCGATATCGCGGCCAGCGGTGTTTATACGGGCTTCGGCAAGGCTGGGGGTTTGGGCGGGCGTGGCAGGTGCGGCGCTGAACTGGTATTACTACTCCGCTTTTGCGGATGTGTTGGTGTCGACGAATATACCGGAAGTCAAGCCCTGGAAGCTGTATGAGCGGACGAAGAGGTATACCATTGACGATGGTGCTTTGGCAGGCGCGGCATTGGGGCTGGCTATCTCGGTGCCTTCGCTGTTTATGCGCCGGCCTGCTATACCCAGGTGGACGCGCTGCTTAGGCATGACGAATATCGGCGCTTGTGCTGGTGTCCTGGGAGCGCATGCGTACTTTCAGTACAGCGGAGAGAGGCAGGAGGCATACAAACACTTTGGTCGACATGTCAAGCGACGATCATTCGAGTTCTGGAACATCTTCTGGGATCCGGAGCTCATGGCGAGCCTCGACCCAATCATGCAGCAATACGTCTCACACAACAGCCTCTGGTACACCCGGTGGCTGTCAGATGAGGCCTTTGAGCGAGCAGAACAGGACGTGCAACTCGAAAACAGCAGCAGTGAGCCTATGGCAGATGCTGCAACACCTGTCGAGCAACAGCCACCGTTCTACACTACACCCTTCGACTATGCCGAAGACCTGCGACGCATCGATATTGAAAGCACGCTGGCTACTATGGAAACCATGGAAGCTGACAAGAGGGAACTACTCCGGGAGTCCGAGTACCTGCTTTACATAAACGCACAGCAAAAATACGACCACTGCCACATGGAGTCTACGGACGAGGATGAACGTCAAAACCTCCTCCGACAAATCCAACTCGTCGACATAGCATACGTCAGTCTTCGCAACGCAGCCCACGACATCGACGTCAAGCTCACACAATGGCGCATTAGCCTCCGACACAAAACAATTTGGGAAGCAGGCCAAACCACCGCGACAGGGACGGATAGGCTTGCCGACTGGGTACCCGAGCCGCCATCCATATCACCCACGACCGAAGCCATCGTCCCCGCCACACACAAACCGACATACTCAATGGGCGAGTTAGAAAGAATACATTTACAAATTTCTGGAGAGGTCAAGACATTTGAGGATGGTTGGAAAGATGAAAGACAACCGAGGGATAAGAGGGAGAGGTGGAAGAAGGATGCAGAGGATGGGAGAAAGTTTTTGAGGGCGGCGGATGTTGTATTGTTAAGGTTACAGAAGGCGAGAGAAAGGGTTGACGACAGTGGTGTGGTCATGGAAGCGGGGGCCGATAGCGCGATGGCGATGAAAGACAAAGAGGAAGAGGATAGACATGGGAGGAGAGATGGTACTGTTCCGGCAACAACGGCTGAAGTCGCGGAGTTACAAGAAGGTCCCTTGCTTACTAGAAAACAGGTTGAGAAGGCGAGTGCGCATGGAGTACAAGGGACGAAAACGTCTGCTGGGGCTTTGGACAAGGATAAGTCGTGAGAGTGGACTTGCTGAGGGTAGAGGTTGGTTGATTGTTCACGGTTCAAGTCATGGTTGAGATGGTACTGAAGAAACGGTACCAGAAGCGAGGAATCAACACAGTTGATACCCGTTGCGTGTGGCTCTGCTGTTGATGATTGTATAGTATGGACTTGGCTTCTCCTTCTGATGATGGATTGAGAGGGCGCTGGACGTCGGTCAGGCGGATGCCTATGTTATGTACTGTAGGTCACTGCCACAACTTGTCTTCCTACTTCAACATGTTACTTGTCTCTTTCAAGGTCATTCTTACGTCTTCAACATGCCTAAAGATCATTCTTACCTTCTTCCAGGGTGTCTTGCTCTCTGTGTCCTTGTCGACGTCCACTTCCACTGCCACATCTACATTCCTCACCTCCCTATCGATCGTCGTGTCACCAGATCTCCTAGAGTCTACATCCATCCTCGCGATCTTGGCCTCGCTCGCGCAGATGTTCACATCACTGTCCGGCTCGCCGGAGACTGACGCTTCCGCTCCATCTATCGCCACCGCAGTCGCCAAGCGGATGGCATGATGGGGGTTGTTCCGGAGGCGACTACTTCGACAAATCCTTGGGTAGGTTGGTGATGTTCGAGGTGCTCGAGTTGTAGAGATCAAGATCGTAGTACAGAAAACATCTGCATTGCGCGTTATGTTTTTACTTCAGCATCTGAAAAATCAAGAAAGCAATGCACCACTTCAGTTCAGCCTCGTCTTCGGCCCTTCACCTTAGCCACTGGGAATTTAACCAAAAAGTCTACATATTAGTACCGATTCTAACCACGTTTGAACCTAGTGCTAGCGTAAGCTGCACTGTCCATCTTTGTCTCCCAGCCCTACCCACGCCTGCTGTTGCGTGTCGATCTCGAGATAACCAGCCTCAATTACACCGGCGATTTGGGTTCTCGGGGTCTTTGATTCCCACAATCGCAATCACAATCACCATGACCGGCAGTTACCTTGACTACCGTGCGATCAGCGCAATCTGTCAGCTTGAAACATGGACAGCTCAGCTCGAACCTTCCATGGACGTATCTCAGTAGTTGTGTTTCTCCTGTCAAACGTCTCTAGCTAGACCGCGCAATCTGTACTGCGGTCTACTCTCATGAGAGCAGGAATACGGAACCAGCTAGCTGTGTGAAGCTAGCAGCACGGTTCAATCGCGGCTTTACAACTGAAGGAATGAGGGAGGAACCACTGTTAATACAAAACGACGCGCACTAGACCTCGGGTTATTACTCATGCGACGTGTGCGTGCACTGCCTGTGGACCTGAGTTGGCTGCGGTTGATATATATACGCTTGCGTCCCGTTGCGCAAGGCTGGCTATCTTCGGGATAATTACTACGCGTTCGTTAACGTTAAAGACAACCAACATGAAACTCTTCGCCCCCATCATGCTCGCTCTCGCTGCCGCATCCGAAGCCGCGTTTTGTAACGGCGGATGGGGTTTACCGGGTGGCTCTACATGTCCTGGTGCCTACGTAAGTCCAGTCCAGTCCTAATTCCCTCTCCCTTTCCCCAAAAAGTCATACCCTCCGAAAACAATTGCTAACCTTTTCCCAGCCGAACTCCTTCTGCGTAAGTCCCCAACAGCACCGCAAACGAAACAGGTTCCGATCTCTAACATGACATCTGTGTAGTGCCAGAGCCCTGGAGCGCCGAGCAGAAACTTTCCTACGTTTAGGAATTGCGTTTACCCTGGTAGTGGGGGTAGGCCGAGTTTGAATGGGTGTGGTGCTGGTGGTGTAAGTACCGATATTCTGTGTGTGAAGGGGAGAAAGAAGGCTAATGAGTTTGTGGACAGATTATCAGCTGCGTAAGTGACGAGTGTCGCGAAACATCCAACCTCTTTAAAGCTAATGATCGCAGTGCGGTTAAGATCCTCCCTCGATATGGTGGACTATCGGATCAGAAACGCTATCCAGGTGGTGCTGTAACTTCACCTGATCTTGCTGCTCGAGCAGACGTACTTTTAGACATTAGACTTTACAATTTTAATGGATTGCGTTGTATACTTCATCAACGTCTAGATGCATCCTTATTCTTCGAAAAGCGAAGTCGCATGTGCCAAGGACCTGCGATTCGACGAACCAGCGGAGTTGGAAAGACGAAATTGATGTCTTCTCCAAAAGTACTCTGAAGGTAGCCATGTCTACGCATTGCGACTAGCCCCGCCTTGAGTGCATATAAAAACCTCCGTTTTGGCTCTTTGTTCCTCTTTCCTACCTGGACAACTTTCTCTCTATTATACCAAAAAACCGGCTGTGTCGGCTCATGTCCTGTCTGTTCTTCCGAAAGATCAGTAACCACTACACATGTTGTCTGTTCCGAATTCCAAACACGGTATCGATGTGTGCCTCCAAAAAGATCGACAATGGGTCGATGATCGTGTCTATCTTCTTGTCTTCCATCTTGCCGACTAGCTTGACACTTAGTGGGTATAAAAACCACTCATTCAGGCTCGTCACTTCTCTTTCCCACACACTAAACTTCCTGTCTTTAAACCCAAAAAGATGAATGAATGATTGCATGTCTGCTCTGTTCTTTCAAAACAAGCAACATGAAGAACCATGTCCTCTTTTCCAAAATCTGAGCCCGAGTCCGATGTAAAAATCGAAAACTAGCAAAAGAGCATCCATGATTGTGTGTGCGTCCAAAGTTGGATAATGAATAACCGATGCGACAAACCCTGCGTTCTCTTTTCGTAGCAGGCCTCTGTCGTTGCTGGTACTGTCTGCTGTGTCATCAACTAGCTTGATCTTCGGTAGTTATAAAGACTCTCTTCCGGCTCCGTACACTCCTCTTTCCCTATACTTCTATACTCTTGACCTCAGAACCAAAACTGCAAATGCATGATCGCATGACTGTTTCGTCCTCTCGAAAGCAACACCGGAAAACCTGATGTTGTGTCCTGTCGTCTCCTGGCTTCATACGACACGAGCATGAAAAGGCCATCAGTCCTGTTCAGGCCCGGGTGTGCATCCAAAACAACGAGAATGCATATCGATGTGGAAAACTCTGTCTTCTCTCCGCATAGCAGTTCCATTAAATTTACACTACTTCTAAAACATGAACACGGTCCAAAACCCAATTACCCTCCTCCAAAATCTATCATACACATCCCACTCACTCCCCCTCCCACTCTTCCCTCACACTCCACCTACTTCGCACAAACCTGTCCCTTAGCCGCAGCAAGGTTCTTCTGATTCTGCATCGTCCCATCCATAACCTCCTGAACCAACATAGCAATGACCGGCGCATCCGCACCCGTTCCCTTCAAGCCCTGCACCTGGCCAATCTCCTTGGTCTGGGCTCCAGCAACAATAGCCAGGCCATCAGCAGCGGGCGACTTGATCTGCGCGGCAAGCTTCTGGTTGTTGGCGCGGATGTCGACGCCCCGCTTTTGGATGGATAGCACGGATTGCTGGGTCGTGTTGAAGCCGGCGGTGCCGGCTTGCAGCTTTAGGGCGTAGACGCTGGGGGACGTTAGAGACTATATGTGTGGGGGAGAAGATGTGGGGCTTACCCTTTGAGTTCGGCGGCTTGGATGTCGAGGTTGGCTTGGATGCCCTTTGCGAGCTTGGATTGGATGTCGGCGCAGTTGCCGCCAGCTCCCTGGCCAGCTTGAGGAGCTTGACCAGCTTGAGGAGCTTGGCCAGCCTGGGGAGCTTGAGGAGTCTGGGGTGCCTGAGGCGCTTGAGCAGGACGAGGTGCCTGTGGTGCCTGAGGAGCTTGGGGAGCTTGAGGTGCCTGAGGCGCTTGCTGAGCGGCCGGTGCAGCGAGAGCGGCACCGAGGAGGCAGAGGATGGCGAAGGTCTTCATGTTGAGGTATGTATAGAGCGATAGAGGCAATATAAAATATTAGAATAAAGATGAATGATGTTCAAAGAATGTGTGGAAACTAGAAGCAAGCTCACACCAGGTGAGTAGCGATCGTAAGAAGTAGGCGAAGTATGTGAGCGATGATTTGGAATGAATACTTCCATCCTTCGACATCCCATCCCTCTCTTATACCTCCATCTCACCTCTCCCGTTCCGTCCCAGCTCACCCGCCCAATACGTCGGTACGTCAGCAAACTCGGACCGACACAACTCTCACAACATGCACCTCAGCACCACCACCCTCCAACCTTATTACCTACCCTTTACCTACCCTCCGGAAACGGACCTTCTTCACATCTCTCCATCTCTCCCATCTCAAGGAGGACAATTAATGCGGAGTCTCCAGCTCTGTCGTCGGATTCGCGCGGTCAGAAAAAATTGGAGACGGCCGTGAGACGGGAAACGGGGGAGTCAGCGTCGCAGATCTGGAGTGGAAACAAATCGGGCCGTGGTGGGCCGGTGGGATGGGATGCACGAGGCTTGTGAAAGCTTGTCAGATGGCTGAGCGAAACGTTCGAGAAGGTGTTCGAGACGTGTTCGTGAGGAGTTGACGTGTGCGGGATAGAGTTGGGGATGGTGTGGTGGCGTTTGAGGATGCGGGTCGGCGGCGAGAATGGGGCTAGGCTGCGTTGGGATGGCGCGGGGTTTGGGGGACGCTTACTTCGAGGCTGCTGCGTCTTCTTCTGCATTACTACAACACTTGAGCGCTCTTTAAAAACCATCAAAATTTAGATATGCACGATTCATGGTTGGGCCGTTTGACATGAAGTTACTACTACCTTCCACACGCGCATATTGTCTTTACTCAAAACCAACATCCAAAAGCCCATGGCGCTGCTGAGCTGCGTGTCCCACACCACTCTACATCAACTCAACTATCCAAACATCATGAACGAGTTCCCATGCCCTGTTTTCTGTCTTCCGAACAACACTTCCCGCTTGCGCACGGCATGCACTCCTATCATCTCCATGACGCTACTGCCGCGAGAACTCTATAAAGCCGTCCTTCGACACTCCCCTCTACTTCTTTCTTACACCACATCTTCATGTTTATTCTCAAAATGACGAACCAAAAGCGGCGTGCCTGACTCGCCATGTGGAGACTTCTTCTTCTTCTTCTTTCTTAAAAAGTCAATTGATGACCTCATGAGAAGTCGCGTCCGACCCATTTTGCATTCTGAAATTGGCCAGGAGACAATCGGATGAGCGCGCCCGCGGACCCTGAAGATCATAGAGCAACAAAACACAGCGAAGAGATCTGGGATGACGATTGTGTCTCTTTCTCCAAAAATACTATCGTTTCCGAACATGAGAAGGGTCGCCCAGCCGACATTGCACAATAAAACCAAAAACTGTGTTCTCATGAGCGCGCTCGCGTACTGTGAGAAGCGCAGATAAACCAGAAAGCGACTCAAACTTCACGCATGGGGACTACTTCTTCTCCTTTCTCCAAAACTGCAAGGCTTCCTTAGCATGAGAAGATTCACCCGATCGACATTGCATAGCAAAACCGAGATTTCACCTTCTGATGAGTGCGTTTGCGGATGTTGAAACGTGTAGAGGAACCAAAAAAAGTATCCACTCTCCAGAATGGCGACTTCCTGTTCTTCTCTCTCAAAACTGATGCTGCCCAGCTGGTGTGAGAAGGCTCTTGCAATCGACATTGCACAACAAAATCGGTAACGAAGAGATGATGTGTGCGCTTGTGGACTAAACTCGTTGATCAAGTCAACATGTCGTCGCTTCTTCCTCGCTTCTGCCACCCAGATCCCATCTTACCAAAATCAACATTTGGCACCGGGATGTCCGTCCAGCAGCTCATCCCACCAAAACTCACACTATACCATTCTATGTACAAAGAGAGACAGTTCGAACTTATGTCTCAAAGACTCCAGGCGACTCCGGAATGTCAAAAACGAATCTATGACCAGACATGTGTCGTTTTCTCCTCTTTGCTTCAACCACAAGGGATGATTTTGAAGGGAGAGTGTCGCGACTATTGGAGATGAATATATAAACCCCCTCTTTCTCCCTTCTTCCTCTTGGTATCTTCTACACAACGGTGTATTCAGAATACCAAAAGACGCTGACATGTATGACATGGCGGCGCTGTCTTCTCCAAAATCAATACCTTCATTGGCGATATTTCTGCCTCTCTTCCTCCTTCCGTCTCTTAGTACCTCCTCGGCATTTAAGCGTTTGAAATACCAAAAGGGAAGCCGCTGCCCATAATGGCTGCGTCGTCTTCTCCGAAAAGCGAAACCAGTAGCCTTAAGAAACATGTCTGCCTCTCTTCCTCCCTCCCTCCAGCTTTCCACATCTTCTCCATACTTGAGTATTCAAAATGCCAATAACCTGCCACATGGCTGCGCCGTCTTCTCCAAAAATCTACGGGATACCTGTTCATGAGTCTGCCTTTCTTCCTCTTCTTCGACGAAACATCAAAATTCCGGTTCTACCTTCGCATGAGAAGCAGACCTTTCTCTGGGGATACTTGAATACTCGCTCAAACTCGACCATGAAGAGCACCTTCTCTTCCGATCTGAACAACAAGGAACAAAAAGATCGATTTGTCGAGTTCATGTGTCTGCGGTCCAGCGCGGGACTCAAAATACCAATAGGAAGCAGCTGTGCTCGCATGTCCGATTCCAAAAACGCAGTACCGATGTCTTGATGTCCTTGCCTGCGGCCGTCCCCGCCTCTTGCTTTCCAAAATAAATCACCCCGCAGCACCATGGTCCGAGAAGCAGTGGCGACACGGAGAGTATAAAGCTTTCTTTCAAGCCCAGTGCTACCATGTACTTGTTCAAACCACTGGGATTACGAAGTTCGTGATCAAAACCTTTCGAGTTTGTCGTGATGACCCTGCTGGTAGTGTCAAAAACCTCATACGAATAGCAAATTTTGAGTACGACTTAGGCCAAGTTCATGAGCTGGACGTAACGAGCAGTGATGAAATGATGATGATCGTCATCATCATTTCAATAGCAACGACACTGCGACCCCATCAGTATACCTCCCAATATAATCACATCAAACATCAACCACACATCACCATCAGAACAGCTATGCAATTATACTTTTTATTATCAAGCGCATACTAAGCTACGTGAGACGCCATCCATCCATCCCAATTCCGAAGGAATAAGAAAAACTACAAGACCCTCCTCAAGCCTACCAGGAGGTCGCAGAGGGGATATCGTCGTGATGCTAATGTTACAGGTTTCCATTTTCCGCCTATCCGTACGCAGATCGTAAGGTCGTGAAGTGATGCGCATGGCAGTCATATCGAGAGAAGATCCGACTGAACGCTACTTGCCGGGTATTGTGAGGTGCTTACAACTCCTGCTTAGCAGAGCTGGCGCTAGCGGCGGCAGCATCGTATCCGCTCTGGGCAGACTTGGAGGCAACCGACGACGCGCTGGAAGCAGAGGATGAGGCAGCGGCGTTAGCGCTGGCAGCAGACTTGGAGATGGAGGAAGAGGATGAGGAGGCGGCCTTGCCAGCAGCGCCGCTGAGGGAGCTGGCGCTGGAAGCGGCGCGGACGGAAGCAGAGCTGGCGCTGGATCCAGCAGCGTCGGTAGCGGAGGTAACGCTGGCCTGCGCGAGACCAATCTGCTGCTTGATCAAGTCGGTGTAGTAGGCGAAGCCACCGGTGGCAGCAGCGTACTGTTGGCCGACGTTGGAGGTAGCAGCACCGTAAGCGGAAGCACCAGAGGCAGAGACGGAGCCAGCGGAGGCAGAGGCGCTGTCACCGTAGAGGCGGGCACGGTGCTTGCGGGCGAGAGCGATGAGCTCGTTGCGCTTGGAGCCCTGGGGAACCTTGATACCGTTCTTGTCAGCCCACTCCTTGATCTGGCTGTCGGACCAGGAGTCGAGAAGGGCGTCGCTGAGGCTTTGCTGGGCGTTGGCAGCAGCGGATGAGACGGAAGCGTAGGCGCTCTGGGACTGCTGGCTGGCAAGACGAGACTGGCGGCGGAGAGCAGCGATCATCGAGTCGCGGGTGTTGGGCTGGGGGACGTTGTAGCCGCGCTCATCGAACCAAGACTTGAGGTCAGAGTCAGACCAAGAAGCGTAGAGCCAGTCACCGGGGTAGTTGGCAGTCTCCTTGGCCTTCTCGGCTACGGACTGGTAGTTGTTACGGACGGCAGCGAGGAGAGAGTCACGCTGGCGGGGCTGGGGGACGGGAATGCCGTGCTTATCGGCGAAGGCCTTGAGCTGGGAGTCGGACCAACTACAGGTCGTTAGTAACTGTGCGGGGAGTAGGTTTCTGAGTACTCACGAATCGAAGATCCAGTCCTTGACACTACCATAGGCCTGGTTCGCGGAGTCCTCGGTCTCGGTCCAGTACACCTTGACCTGCTCAGCGAGGCTCTTGGCGTCCTTCTCGGTGCCCTTCTTCGCCTGCTGGCCCTTGAGGGTCAGGTAGTTCTGAAGGGTCTGCGCATCCCAGCTGGTGTAGGGGGTGACAACCTTGTCGTTCCAGTTGGCCTTGACAGTCGACTGGAGGTTCTTGCGGTCAGAGGGGCTGGGGTGCGGGACGCCGTGGTCGCTGAGCCAGCGCTCAAGCTCGGTCTCGTGCCACTTGTCGTAGACTGCTTCCTGGCGTCAGTATGCTGCTGCATGGCGCTGTGGACATATCAAAACAAACGGGAGGGGTTATGTACTATACGCACCGGCGCTTCCAAACCAGCTGTTGGCCGTTGCCGTGGCAGCAAGGGACACCACGAAGGTGGATGTAAGGGAGAACCTCATGATGTGTGGCTGCCGATGTGAGGATGTGCTTGATATCGATTAATGAAGCAAAGACGAGGGGTTGAAGGGTAGGCAAACTCGACAGAGGTGTGAGAGCTAGAGGGTAGTGGTGGGCAGCGAGTTTATGAGGGGAGGGAACAGACAATGGCGGGTAGATTGTGTGCGTGCGAGTGACGTAGTGCTGCACGTATGGAGCTTGGGCAAACAAGATCCCCAACGCGCCTGCCTTCCAGAGCAGCCAATGAGGAGCTATGGCCACATGCAACCGCGTCTTTTGGCTGTGCGCAATTGTGAGATCGCCTTTCAGGAGCACGGTCTAGGCCCTGCATATGCTTGACGTGTTCGCAGTAAGAGAGCTCCGAGGCCTGTCACTCTTGCTTGGAAAGGCAGAGAGCATCATCGTGGCACAAGTCGTGCGAAATAGCGCCCCTCTGCCGGGCGTTGTGTCGCGATGGCATTTCAAAAAAATCCCATCACGTCGACAAATGCGGGGGCGATCCACACGCTAGCCCCCTACGTCATCCCCAAACATGCATAAAACTTATGAAACCAAGCCTACTTTCAACGCTCCGACGATGGATAGATGGCACAAGACACGATCATCTAGCAACTTATGTTTGATGAATGTTGAACATTTCAGGAGACTTCTGCAAGTCAATTCCAGCTAATTGTACACATGCTCATCTTATCCGAACATCCACCCGCCCCTTGCTTATCCTCGTACGCCTTCGGAGCCGCTTCGTCCACCTTCGCCTGTAATTGTGTTAGCAACATGCCAATACCCTTCGTCAAGCTATGACATACCTTTCCAGAAGCCGCCGGGGACCTTGTCCTTCTCTGCCTCTTCGTTGCTGACCTTCTCATGCGCCTGTTCCGCCCTGTTATCCATGTCCTTGTTGTGTTGCTTGACGTCCTCGCTCTGCTCTTCAGAAGCCGGCGGGTTTTCGTTGAGTATTTTGGGTTTCGCACCTTTGACTTCGTTGGGCGAGGGCTTGTTGTCTTGGCCCTGCTTGACGGCTGGCTCTTTGTTGTCCTTCATCTGGCGGGCCGATGTCGAGAACTCGCGCTTGCCGGAAGAGCTCTTAGGAGCCGGTGACTCGGATGTGGGCTTGGGAGAGTCATTCTGGCTGGCGTTGCTGTCCTTGTTCGGCGACGACGAAGATTTGCCCTGGGCGACCTTGGGAGGTGCGGGGCCGGGGTGCTCGAGGTTCTCGCTGGGGTTGGCGCCCTGCTTCTCGGGCTTCTCTCCAGCTGGGTTGCCCTTACCAGAGCCGTAATCTGATGTCGCGAAACGAACTTGGACGCGGGCACGGGGAGCCGCCGAGAGGGCTGCGGGCCGTAGTGCTGCCGAGCGCAGCATTGACATGGGTCGTAGGAAGCTCATGATGTGAATTGGTGAGATGCAATTGAAACTGACAAAGATTCCTGTGTTGTGAGGTGTGTAGTTTGCAGTTGAGGTTGCCCGACAAACGTAGGGTCTAGAGCTGCAATAAGTCCAAGCTCGTTGTTGACGTCATGGTTTCCTCAAGTGCTAAGCTTCCAGCCGCAACGCACGTCACAGGAGGCTCGCATAACCACATCTGCAGTGCCGCAGCGACGATCAACTAGCCTCTCAAACACCAGCCATTCACGCGATACTGCACTTCAGCCGCTATTTAGTGTAGATAAGACCTTGTTTATGGGACTTTGAAGCCTGTTATGGTGACGGAGAGGCGCATTGCATCTCAAGCGTCTCTTCGGCAGGCGCAGAACACATGCCAATGGCCTGCGATAACGCGAAGTGAGCAGCGAGCCATCACTAATCGCAATATATGCACAAAAGATTCGTAGTTCCAACGATGAGACTATCCTACCACTCACAATAAACAACAATATGAACCTTCCTCTCTAGACCCGGATATTGACAATCCGTGATATCATCAGGGTTGTCTTTCTCATCAGCCTTCTTACATCCCACAGTCTTCCCCAATCCCATACTAGGACAATGGAGCACACCGGGATTAGTTCCGTCGCTCTAGTACTCGCAGTCCTTTTCTCCAAACAGTGGCATAGTGAAAGTGCCGTGCGGCCACGGCGGGCTTGACAGGGCTGAGGCATCGGACCATTGCCGCGAGACATCGTTGAGGATGGGTACGCTGCAGCCATCCGCTTGGGTGTTGGGTTTGATCTCGAAGAATGTCCAGTTGTTGTAATCTTCGCCATTGCCTCTTGTGTTTCGGAAGATCACCGACAATGCTTTGGTCGGAGGTGAGGGTTGGGTTGGCGGCGGAGGTTGCGATGCAGAGGATGGCTTGGGCGCTACTGAAGATGATTTCATCGTACTAGGCTGTGCCGGTGTCCACGTAAGAAACGGAGTATCCGTCGCCAAAGAAGACTTTGAAGTTGGTGATGATGTGGCTATCGACGAGGGCGGTGGGCTTGAGCTTTCGCCGGTTGAGTCGCTCAATGACGGCCTGACCGTTGTCTGCAAGGTGGACGGAGTAGGTAAGGTCGAAGCTGGTGATGGGATGGGTGATACCGATGATACCGACAAGCTGTTGCTAGGTCGAGCACAAGTGTCGCCATCTTGACGTTTCATCAAAGCCTCGAACTCTTTCCACTCTGCTTCGTCCGCATCCGTCACCTCTCTTCCTCTGAGCAAGCGCAAGTCTTTACCACTGGATGCGACGGACCGTTTCTTTGCCTGAACGACCTGATCTGGGAATGGCTGCCATGTGTCTCTGTAACGGTAGGTCGGAGCATCCTCAAACCAAAGCTCTATCGCCGCAACTTGCTGCGGATTGCATCCGCCTTCTGCTCGCACGAGAGCGGCTGTCACGGGGTCATATTGAATGTAAAGCTTGCCTTTCGGGGTCAGATCATCCCGATTATTTTCCTCAGCCGGAGAGTAGGGTATGATTAGTGCGTCATTCCGTCCAAGGATGTTGTTTAACAGATCTTTGATCTTGTCTACTTCGTATGGATAGTTAATGTCGTCACTGGCCGGGTTGATAGCAAAATCTCTATACGGCGTAATGATGAACGCACGTACTTTGTTTTCTGCAATGTTTTCGAAGCCTTCGCCGGGCACAGTGAAAACTGTAAGGGGGTGGGAAAACTCCAGACTACCATTTCGGAGAACATCCAATACCTCACTTTGGAAAAGCTGTGGCTGTTCCATGGAAGGTTTTTCCCAGATGTGGGTAAGAAACATGCGTTTGCGGGAGATGACCACGACGGATGTGCAACCCCATAGGTTGACCAGGTGCCAATCGTCCGCTGTATCCTCCAGTGGGAACGACAGCCCAGTCGTTCCTCGGCCCTGTTCAAGAGAGCCGTAAGGGTTAAGGCTATCGTGGATCTGATCAAGGAGCCATGCCCCAACATCACCTGACAGAGTTAGTCGACGTCAGTGGAAGCTGAGTATTACATATGGGCGATGCATGTCAGTAGCTTCCAATAGCTTTAAAAGGATACAACCAGCTATAAGACAAGTCACATACCGTTGTGTTCAGGCCCATACGGGCTCGAAAGACTTCGCTTCGAGACATGACTAGTAGAGTGGCCGGTTTCCACTAGTGCAAGCCCTTCCGCGCTTAACTGCTTCAGCCCTATATAATTAAATACATTAAATTTATTCTAAAATATAATTTATTACTTAATTCTAGTTTCTATACTAAGTAATATTATCTTTTATATACTAGTTTCTACTATTTTAAAATAGCCTAAGTAGCTTAAACTCTATACTATATTAGAACTTATAAACTATAAAGTATAAGAATAATATTAGTTTTTATATATTATTTATTATTACTATAAAAGCTAATTTAGTTTATAAAAGTAGTTTTTACTAAAGTAAGTATATAAGTATATTATTAAAGGTAAAAAAGTAAACTTTATATAGCTAATTTCTTAGCTAAAAAAAAGACTTTAGCTACTAAAGTTATTTTTATATAAGTAAGTAGTATATTTAATAAATAAGTATTATATATACTTATCTAAGTACTTAGAAAAAGTAAGTATAACTTTATATTTTATATTTTTTAAGCTAAGAGTAATAAGTAAAGTTACTAATAAATACTAAGTATTTTTATAATAAGTTTACTAGTAAAATATAAAGTTAGTAAGTAAGCTAAGTAAGTATAAATATTAAAGTAAATAATTATTATTAAGTAGAAATCTAAATCTTAAGTAGTAATACTTATAGCTTAAAGAGCTACTAATTCTAAAGAGATAAAAACTATTACTAGTACTCTAAAAAATATATAACTAAATCTTTTACTTACTCTTAAAGATATAGTGTTAAGTAAGCTAAAGCTTAGAGCTTTAGCGCTACTACCTTTAAAGTAGTTAAAGCTTCTAAATTTTTTAGGCTAGCTAAAAAGCTATTTTATAAATACTAAATACTTTATAAGAGAATTATAATATAATTATATACGCTTATTAGCTTATAACTAATAGAGTAATATATTCTAAAGCTTTATAGTTAAAATATATATACTAAAATTTCTCTTAGTAAAAGTGTACTTCTTCTATTCTTTATATTTTAATAATAATAATAATTAGAATACTAAAGATTAAAGACGTAAGTAGCTTAAATCTAATACTAAACGCTGTACTAGTACATTAAATAATTTATAAGTCTTCTTAGCGCTTATAAAAATAAAACTAATTTCTTACTAGTTATATTACCTTACTTACTAATACTTAACTAAATTATTTTCTTATTTTTTAATTACTATTCTCTAAATTATATTACTCTTACTATAAGAAGCTACTATAAGCTACTTTATATCTACTAGAAAAGAAACTATTAGAGAGACTATTCTAAAGGCTATTTTAGTAGCTATAAAATAAAATATTATCTATAATATAATACTTAATATCTTAGGCGCTCTAAGAAGTATTCTAAAATATATAAAGAGCTACTTTATTAATACTATTAAAGCTCTTATTAAAACTTTTATTAAAGCTTTTATTACTACTATCTTATATATATATTTACTTAGAGTAAAGCTATTAATTATCTTTTCTATTAGCTTTACTATTAAGAAACTTCTTATTACTAATATATATAAGTTCTTCTACTAACCTAAGCTTATTATTAATATAGATTAGATTAATCTTATTACTATAAATACACTAGAAGCCTAAGCTATTTATATTTATACTTTTACGTATAAACTAGTACTAACTATAGAACCTCTCTCTAAGCTTATTTATAATACTATAGTTTTATAAATTACTACTTTAAAGAAGATTCTTAGTTATCTTAATAAAAAATTAGATAAAGATAAGAAAATATTTATAAATAGTCTTTTAAGTATTACTATAGTTAAGTAGATAAAAGCTATAATAGTTATCTAGAATTATTCTTAAGTAAGTAGTTATCTTTACTAGTTACTAAGTATCTAGATAGTTAATATAGCGTTGTATTGTAGTTAATAGAGAATAAATATAGCTAGTTCTATTAGTAGTATACCTATTACTATATATTATATTATTTTTAGTTATTTCTAGTTATAGTATAAAGAAAGTTATATAGATAAGTATAGAATAAGTCTAAAATAACTATATTACTATAGTAATATATACTAAATTAATATTAAAATTATTTAGTAGTTCTAAAAGAGACTAGCTTAAAGTCTTTTAATATCTTTTAATATCTTTTAATATTATTTTACTATAAAGATAATACTAAATTAGGCTTAAGATACTAGTAAATAATTATAAAAATAATTACTATTATAAAAAAAAAAAGTATAAGTAGTATAATTATATATATATTATAAAAGTAATAAAGATACTATAGTATAGTTACTTTATATACTTTTTTTTTTAACTTATTATTATATATATAAAATTTAAAGCCTATAGTTTATTATTACTATTTTATAGTACTAGTAATAACTTAAAAGTAACTTAGAGATAATAAGCTAACTATACTTTCTATATTCTATATAACTTATACGCAAGGAGATACTCTACTAAAGAGAGAAGTATCGCATCTCTAAGAACCTCTTCCGCGCTTAACTGAGGGTTGCGGAAGTGCGATACAGCAATGGTCGTGTTTGAGGAGATAGCAATGCTTTCAAAAGCTGTGGGAAATTCGGTCGGTGCAGGTACCCTAGTCGCCAATCTTCGCACCTTTACATTACAGTTGTCGCAGTCGGGGGCACATCTCTGTCTAGTAGCCGTTGTTGTAGACGTAACCGTGGATGAAGAAGTGGAACCAGTAACATCGCATTTGGTGATGGGTGCACCGCATACTGTGGTGCAGACATCACCTTGCGCCCGCTTGTTTGGCCCTCCTTTGGTCGTAGTTGCAGTCGCTGTACACGCAATGTCGCAGTTGCTAACAGTTGTTAGAGTGCATGTAGAGGATGAAGTCTGCGTAGGTTCTTCAGTCTCTGAGACTGAGTCAGAGGGCTCGGAGGCTTCGTCTGGAACCACCTCGTTGAGAGCATCGAGTAACGGCTTGAGGTCGTCTTGTAAGCCCTTGACAGTATCCACTGCGGCTGTCGTTCCGCCGATAACTGCATCCTTCACCTTGTTGGTAGTGTTGATGACACAGTTGACGAGCGAGAATGCTGTCTTGAACAACCCGCCGAGTAAATCGCGTTCACTGAGAACATCGTGCAATTCATGATCTCGTTCGCTTCTTCGGCGTTTTCCAGACCCACATGGCTCAACTCCGTCTGTTGGCTTTGGTAGCTTGGCCAGGAAGCCAACTGCGTCGGGTATAATATTGTCCAGCTCGTCTGTCACCTCGGTGACATGAGCGACAGGATCTTCTATCCAGTTTTGGAGAATAGGAAAAACGCCCAAGATGGCTATGGATAGATCCGACGCACTCGACTGGACTTCGGTTCCAGTGGGTACCAAGGTAGTTACTGGCAAAGGAGGAATGGTGATACCGGGAGGAGGTAATTGGCTATTTGATGTTGCGAGTATTGTGGAGGCAATGTTGAACGCTGAACTGACTACAGTAGGCTGTACGGTTGAATGGAGGCTTGTCTCACCACTGGCTGTAACTCCCGTGACGGAACTTGATGTAGTCGTTAAATTGCTAGCACTGGATACCGCTGGGGGAAACGTGGAGGTACTCGACGAGACTGGGGATGGAGTGTAAGACGAAGTGATAGACGAGACTGAAGGGGGGCCCGAAGGTTGGGAAGAAGTAGTAAGTCCTCCAGTTGAGGCCTTCGACAAAGATGCAATTGTGCTGGTATCCACGACGGTATCGTTCGTCTGCGTCGCCGAAGAGAGACTAGTGAACGAAAGGCTCGAGGAAGCCGTCGTATGTGGTCCATTGAGTGGAGTGGAAGGTTTGACGATAGGGATGCTTGTGCTGTTGGCCGGCACCGGGAATGGGACCTCACTCTGGAAGATCACGCTGCTGCTTCCGGTACCTGTACTGATCTGTGCCTCGATGAATGCCAAATGGGAGAAAAGTAAAGCAAATGCATTACCGCGGTGTAGGGGTTTCATGACGACGTAGTGATGCAGGAAGAATGGAACGATGGGGAGAGTACTTTGAAAGCTCCTAGAATCATGATCTTTGTTCAGCTTTATGTGTCATCTGGATGGTCAGCGTGCTTGCGCTTCCATCCACCTACAGTCCAATTTAGATGTTCTTGCATACGCTCCGTGTGGTAATTTTTTGCATTTCCGAAGCGCTTGCAAAGGATTGTCGTTGATGTTCTAAAATCGGGACTCAGGACACGTATTCAGCCTTGCATCTCGCTGTCCATTTCTGCGCCGCGAAGCAGCGGTATTGCGAAGGAGCGATGTTGTCAGATCGGTCAGCGAATCCAAGCAAAGAAAAAGACGGATGTTTGGTCCCCGAAGAGGTTTTGGCCCGTGGCGTAGCGTCATACTCTGTCGAGACCAGATGCTGATGGCCATGGGGGCTGATTTGACGATGCAGTTTACCATGTTTGTGACTTGTCTGACGTTGCTGTACCAGCGGAATGCCAGGTGTATTTCGAATGCGAATCTACTAGACGGAGTGGTAGAGTTAGGAGAGGGAGATGTCGATGTTGAACAGAAGGAAACGATTCGAAGGTGACGAGGATGAGTGCGACTACCACTTACAGGCCGCACGGACGACCACGAGTCCGGCGCTAACCCCATGGCGACCCCAGATGGCCATCCATCGTTTTTGGGCAGTATCTGAAACAGTACGCCGCATACGCCGCATGATGACGGCAATTCTACGGGGGGCCAGTCAGATGTATTTATATCGCGATCGCGACTGAGCGAGCAATCGAAACCGTCGCTTGATCTCACCACCCGGCTACATTCCTCACCTGTGCACACTGTGCACCACCACCGGATTTCACCATGCCGCCGCATGCCGCATGTGCTGTTACCAAGAACTCGGAAACCGACCCATACTACCCAGTATTTCTGCAGTCGTGCGAGGATAATGACGCGGCCATTGCCTTACAACTGGCACCGGATCGCGAGCTTGGGATGTTAACATATGGTCTCCGCCGAGCTGTTGAACGCGGACATCTCGCCTTAGCCAACCAATTACTTGGAGTAGGTGCCAAATGGGATACGCGCACAGTGCATCTTGCATCCAGATCCCACGAAACCGTGAAGTGGTTGATAGAGTCTGGTTACGACGTCAATACCAGCGTAGCCCGCGGTAATACTCTCCTCCTGTAAGTCTGCACGGCAACTGCAACTACATTAAATAGCTTATTGGCATTAGATTCGTTGTTCAAGAAAACGACGAACCGAGCATTCGACTGCTCCTTAAACTAGGAGCGAACCCCAACCTCGGGCCACCGAAGAAGATGACAGCGCCAGCGATGATTATGCGTCCCATATCCAACTGTGGCCACACACTCAATAGCGCAGCCGTACACTGTAGCCCAGAGATATTCGCTCTATTGCTCGCTCATGGTGCTGTGCTATCCAACTCTACACCGCTCCACCGTGCAGCGGGTAGTATAAGCGACAACAGAATTTCAATGCTTGAGTATCTCGTCGGAGAGCTAGGCCTCGACATCCACGGTATGGACAGTGGACCACCTATACCAGACGAGTGTTGCGGACGCGAAGGCACATCACTACACTGTGCTCTCCGCCGGAAGCGATACGAGACGGCTAAATGGCTACTGGAGCATGGTGCCGACCCCGACAAAGGCGACTCTTTCGGGACGCCAGCAAGAGCATTGATGAGGCGCCTCCCTGATGACAACGAGCTTGTGGTTCTGCTTCGGGAGCATCGAAAGAACACTAAGTCCATCGCGCACTTCTGAGGAATAAGTTGGACCGCCGGAGTCAGATGTATGTATCGTTGAGTCGATGAGATTGCGACCATTAGCAATGTACTTTTGCAAAAATCTAGCAAAGAAAGTTACTGGTACTCAGCTCACCAAACTTAGTCTGCTATACACACTTAACGCGCTTCCTACTCTCCTCCTCACTATCATCAACATCGCAGTCCTCGAACTTCCTCTTAACCCCCCTCAAAACCAAACACCTCACCTCAGGCGCCACACCCCCATCCCCACCCACCACCACCCCCCTCCCCCAAGCCCTCTCAAACCTCCACCCCTCTCTAAACACCACCACCCCCTCCCCTTCATTCCCCCTCCCACTAGGCCACCCCTCCTTCTCCCACCTCTCACTCGGCACCTCACACCCCTCCCTCAGCCCCTGCACCACCCTCTCCCACCTCGCAACCGTAGCCGCATAAACCGCCGTACCCTTAGTTGTCATATCCCCAACAATCTCCCTGTACTTCGCCTTATCAGCGACCAACCGCCTCACCCACCCCCTATCCGCTTCCACCGCCCCGTAAAACGCACATTTGGAAGCATAGGGACGGAGGAGGGGACATGTGGGACCGCAGCGGCCGCGCGTGGAAAGGGGGCTGCAGGTGAGGCAGTAGGCGCCGAGGGTGTGGTAGAGGTTGTGCATGTGTGTGCGGGTTATGAGGGATGCTTTTATGATGGAGAGGGAGTGGTGGAGAGCGGAGATGCGGAGCAGCATTTGGGGTGTTGCGCGGGGTTGGCGCTTTGGCTTGGGTGGGGAGGAAGAGGGGAGGAGGAGGTCGAGCCATGATGCTTGGGCGACTGTTGGTAGGGCGACTAGGGCGCGTGGCATAGTTCGTTCTCTAGAAAGTGAGCTATTGCTCTGTCTGAAGAGGAAGAGCTTGATGGGTATCAAATGTATATCAATATGGAGATTTGGGTAATACAGGTTGTATCTGGCGATGGTTCAATGTAGTGTGAAGGTTTGGGTCAGAAGAACAACACATTGTGTTAATGCTACAATGGCTCACTTCGAGAAGGTCATGGTCTCACCCAGCTGTTGCGGTGGTGGTGGAGAAACATGAGCTGAAGATGTACATTGTGGCAAGCGATTGCGTTGTGAAGTTGCGTTTGAATTCGGGCACGTGTTGATAATCAGCGTGGTACTAATTTCAGGGTGATGTGTCCCGCTCTGCCCGAGATGATGTTTGCTATTGCCAGATGATTAAGCTTTCGTACTCATCCTCTTCCACATCTCCTTCATTCACCTCCTTCATCCTTCCAGAACATCTACAACAATGCGGTCGGAATCCTCTTCTCGCCCAATATCTGATCAAAAGTCGTCGGAACATGGCGTTGCTCTCTCTCCACCTCCTGATTTCTCATCCTTTCCTCTAGCTTATCCCCGGTCCCTCCATTGCTCCGCTGTTCCTGGACGGGCAGCTGCGGTTGAGGCGATTTGACCGGCTCTGAACCAGCCACAGGACTGAGCGGGACATCTTCGAAATCAGGTGAGTTTGAGAGCCTGGCGAGGTTGAACGAGAGCTCATTGGGTGTTTCATCGAAGCTAAAGCGGCGTAAGAAGGGTGGCGTGCTCCCAGTGATTCGGATAACTGGAACGTTGGAAGAAGTCTTCGCGCGGACGTGGGTGCTCTGCATCTTACTGTCGTGTCTCTCAGTCTCCGCCTTTCTCTCTTTCGTGCTACTGCGCTTCACAGCAGCTTTGCGACTCAGCCTCACGGGGTTACTGCGAGGGCCGAGTACATAGTCGTGGTTCTCAACGTTGTCGAGTGGCGCGTCGTTCATGCTGGTGTCTGTAGTTCTTTCGATGCTGAAACCCTCGCATGTTCTCTCCAGCCGTGCAGGGGCACTTCGATGCTTTTCAGCTTCCGTATGTGAAGACCCTTTTTGTTGACTGCTCGAACTTGACGGTAGACAGGTGATGCGCTGCTCATACCCATTATCGTTCACGAAGCGATCATACCGCACTTCAATATCGCGGTCACCATTCCACCTCACAAAATCTTCAAACGGCATCACGCTCTTCTGAAGTGGTGTTTCTCTCGATGCCATGTCGATTTGATGAGGGTATTAGTCGACGGTAGTAGCGGGAATATATCGGATTGCTCATTACGGTCGCCCTACTCTTCAAATCCTCACGTTGTTTGCGTACGAGAGACATCGTGAAGATGTGGTGTTTTCCAGAAGTTTGCGCAACATTGCGAACAGTGTGTGATTTCGGAGATTCGTCATGCATCTTCGAGAGTCGTGTAGAGGAGTTATGCGAGGTCCTTAGTGTCCGTGATGGAAATTCCGTAAAGTCCAAGGTGGGAGCAAACGGTTTTGCGTCTTTCAAGCCTCTTTCTCCTCTTGCATCCTCTTAACCTCCGCTTCCACCCCTTCCACACTCATCGGCACTTTCCCTCCCTCCCACCTCTCCCTCTCACTCCTCACCCACCCCTCCAAACTCAACAGCCCCACACACAAAAACCCCAAAACCTCTCTATCCGTATCAAACACCTCCCACCACTCACACTCCGGCATCTTAATCCCCGTCTCGCGCGCCGCAAGATAAATCCCCGCCGTTGCCAACTCATGCGGCTGATGCGTCAGGTAAAGGCACTGCGGACTCAAGAGCGCGGTATTAAGATGCGCGAGTGCGCGTTTTGCGAGTTCAGAGGCGCGCGGGTGGCTGAAGATGTCGAGGGCTTGCATGTATGTAATGCATAGTGTGTAGGGCAGTTGGACGTGCGTGTTGAAGCCGAGGGTACGCAGGATACGTTGTTCGGTCGTAAACAGCGTTGCGCGACGGCGCTCGTATGTGCCCTCGCTGACATAATACCGTGTCGCATCTTCCCCCGTTTTCTGCAGCTGTTCAAGATCAAAGTACGTCGCCGGCAGCGAATCGAGATACGCGTACACGTTTACGAGACTGCGCGCTGACTTTGGGTACGCAGAGAGCTTCGTGGTGAGGTACAGCGACGCGGCTGAGACTTGTTCTGCGCCGAATTCTGTGAGACTGCCGCCTTCGGGACCGAGCCAGAAACGCATGAAGATTACGATGGCTTGCGCGATTACTTCTTGTGGGAGACGAAGCAGGATGCCGGCGGCTTGCGTGAGGCGCGCGCCAGCGAAGCGGACGGAGTCTTCGAGCGTGGGTGGGATGCCATCGAGTTGCGAGCCGGAGGTTTCGAGCTGGGCGACGGTTGCCAATGGGTTCGCGAGGGGCGACGGTTGCATCTTGGAAGAGTTGGAGTGGGGTAGGAGCGAGCGCGACGGCGTTAGGGTGGTGTGGCAGCTTTTGCGCGGAGGGAAGTTGGGGTCGATGCTGTGGAGCTGGTGGACTTGCGATGGGTGCGCCTCGGTACACTAACCGTCATCTTTCTTAGTCAACGATATCAACTCCACACACGGCAGAGACATGTTACAGAGTGCCACTTTGCGATCTTGGTCGATCAAGGCCCTCAAAGAGGCTTGACGGCTCGCTATATATGCGGTGCAACCTGGCAAACTTCCATCAAGAAACCGTCTCCTTAGCTCAATTGGGAGAGCGCCAGACTGAAGTCATCAGTCACTAAATCTGGAGGTATCGTGTTCGATCCACGAAGGGGACAAATCACCGTGCTTGAGCCTGCTCAAGAAAATTCGAACCATTCTTTTTGCAAATCTTTTGCACTTTCCAACGGGCTTCACCGCTCAGTAGACGATCAGGGTACAGGGTTGAAGGGAGGTTGGGAGAGTAGGTCCGTTACCCCTCTCTGCTCACTGCCTCATTTTTTTTTGTACATATCAAGCGAGAGGACAAGCGAATGTGACAGCCATTGCGCTGGTGCCACGTAGGATGCATACGCCTCACGATGACGAGGTGGATCTCAGGATTTCCTTTGGCTTACTTGCTCGGGGAGGTGGTTACGGTTAGGATGGGGAGTTGAGGGGCGATGGCGTAGGCACTCCAATCGACGGAGAAGATGAATATTCGCTATGTTTTCTAACCTGCACGTTTGACCCTAGTGTAGGCTGCAAAACTTCTCAGTCACTTCTTAGTGTGAGGCGTAGATTTAGGTGGCCTCATGGTTGTCTTGGCTTCGCACACATAGTTGGGCTGATATTCAAACACGATGTCTAAATTATCAAACATGTTAGGCAAGTATTTGACGGAAGTGTTTCAAATCACTGCGCTGGAGTGGGCTTGTTATCCATTAGTAATACAGCATTTGAAATCAGCCTGGTGTAAACACTGTCAAACAATATTCAAGAACAGGATGACGTGGATAGCAATATCATTACTGTACTCTACGACAAACAACTTTTTGACCTTTCCCCAACTCCCGCTAAACTACATCACATTACATCACCCATAGCAAGACAATCTCAAACACTTTTGAAGGTGAACAAAAAGAGTACAATAGCATTAACACAATAAAATAACTGATTAAACGAGGGCGTAAAGGGTGGGTATCTTGCCGGCTAAATGCTATCCAAAAACCGCTAATCAACACGACTAATACACACAAAAGAAAAAGAACCTTCCGCGGTATTTCGCCCGCGAAAGATAAAAAGGAGGGAGAAGGGTAACTCTAAACATTCCCAAAGCTCAAAATGACCAACCCAATAACCGAGAGAGAAAATAGAACAATCCGATGTATAAATCCCAAAAACGCAAAGCCCAGAAAATAGATGCTGAGTGAAGAAGAGGAAGCGTGACGACTAGAAAGGAGATGTAAAACCCAGATCGAAAGCAAAAAAACGCCGGTCGTTATGTGTGCAATAGAATGCGATATGATCTAGTCGATACCAATCATGGTACCATCGCACCTCCAGTCATCCACTTCGACATCCCGGGCAGCTGTGTTGGTAGCTTCGGGGTCGATTTGGACGTGAGTGAGCCAAGTGCCCACACGGTTCTGGCCGACCTTGCGGCCGTCGCGAGAGAGACCGGCCATGGTGGAGGAGGTGACGACGGGTGTGGATGCGGGTCGGACGCGAGGGGCGGCAACGGGGGCAGGCGCGGGCGCAGCACGGCGTACGCTGCTGCTGGTGAAGAAGGCGCCACGTGGGGTTGACGTGCGTGGAGTGGATGTGCGGGCTGCGGTGCGCGCAACGGATGCGGGCATGGAGCGGATGGCGTACGAATCGTTCATGTGGTGGCCACCTGCGTTGCCGACACCGTACATTTGCACTTCGGGCTCAGTGCGGCGGATGGAAGAGACAGTGGGCGTGGGGTTGAGGTGCAGTGAGTCGCGGAGGTGAGCGGACAGGCGGCGGGATTCGGGTCGGGGGAGGTCGCGTTCGCTGCGGTTGCGTGGGGTGCGGACGCTGGGGCGGCGGGCGAGGGGTGGCGAGGGCTCGTCGGGGATTTCGATGACTTCAACATCGGCGTAGCGGGCTTGTTGCGGGTAGGGAACGCGCATGTCGTTGAGCTGGTCGCCGTCGGGGATGTGTTGGTAGTTGAACCAGGGGCAGCTGCAGGTCTTCCATGGGGCGGCGCAGACCATGCAGAATTGTGCTGTGCAGCGGCTGGATGTTGTTAGATATTGTTGCATGTGCATGATATAATGAACGTACCAGGTCATGTGATTGCAACCTTCCTTCAGCTCGACAACAGCCTTGCAGCTGTAGCATCGTTGCCAGCCCTTCTCCTTGGCCATCTCTACCAGGCGGTTGGTCTCCTCGTCCTTGGGGCATTCGCGCTTCGTGTGGAACTTGCTGTTGCAGAGTACGCAGACCTTGGTGTTGCACGTGCTGCAGCGTGCGTACTTGCGTCCGTATGTCGGGTCCATCTTGATCTTGGAAGGCTTGATCCACTGGCCACACCCTTTCGTGGGGCAGTATAGGCGGTTGGCAGTCGTGTACTCTTGGAACTTCCGGTTCCATTGGACCTTGAACTTGTCATCGAAGAGGCGGTCGGCATACTTCAATGGGATGTGCTCTGAGGTGCAGCATCGTGGTGGCATGTGAGCAGGGTCCTTTACGGAAAGGGTGAATTGGCGCTTGAGGCACGAGTAGCACATGCGATGGCCACATGCGAGCTTGACGGTCTTGGTGATGGGTAGGTCATCGTTCATGCACACGAGACAGTCGACCCTAATTGAGGTTAGCTTTGTATGGGTAACGTGACGGGGATACCAACGTTTTCTCTTCAGCCTTGCGCGAAGGCGTTCGCGAAACTGGAGGGGCCGCCTTGGAGAAGAAGCTTGACAAGATGCCCCCGGTGCTCCGACGGGCAGCATCCTTGACCGACTGCGTCCTGGTGAGTGGCGTTGGGGGAGGCGACTTGACGGTGTTGCTGCGTCGTACTGTCGGCCTGGGCTCTCGTTCTCTGGCCGAAGTATGTGCTTTTGGCTCGCGTGTAGATGAATTCCTGGCCCTCATTAGCTGAGCTACGTGTACAAGTGGAGACGGGACTAACCTGGTCAATGGCGGAACTTCGACCCTGCGGACTGACGCAGATCCAGAACCTGAATGCGGAGTGTAGGCAGTCCTGCTAGAAGAGCCGCCTTCCTCGCTTCTCTTGCGCCCAGATGCTCGTCGCACAGGGACTTCCTCAACGTGACCCATGGACTTGGGGCGGCCAAAGACGAAGTCGTCATGGTCATCAGGTATCACTGCTCTCTTGGGCTTCCGCGTGCTGTCCCGTCGCACCTCCTTCTCACGGCTGCTCCGTGGCTTTTCCTTGGCCGGTGTGCGTTTGCTGTCTGATACCACGCGATCGCGGTCGCGCCTCTTCTCAGCCTCGTTGCGTGAGTAGTAGGACTCTCTGCGCGCTCTAATATCCTCAATGTCGACCTCGGCCTGTCTCCTTGCCTCCTCTGCCCGTCGGCGCTCTCTCCTTTCGCGTGTGGAAGCTGTGGGTTCGTCGTCGTGGTCGCGAGATTTGTGGCGGCGCCGGTGCCTCCGCTCTCGTTCGTCGAGATATTCGCCGTCGTCACGGTGTCGTGTGGCCCGGTCATCGCGTCCTCTCGCCATGCCCAGCCAGGGCATGCGGGCGGTATTTTATCTGCCTTCTGCCAGCCGCGCAGGTCACAGGCTCATTAACGCTCTCGCAAAACTTCAGGACGCTGTGCAGGCGACGCACAAAAGCGAACGGGTGTGTGGAGAGTTGCGGTGGGCGTGACGAGCGAACAGCAAGCACCTGCAGGCAGCCCAAGCCGGATCAGACCAAAGTCGGCCAGTCGCACGGGGCAAGCCGCCAGCGGTGTGCGCGCACTGGGTGCCTGTTGATCGAAAGCGTCGGCAGGGCTTTCGCTAAGCCTTTTAGTCGGCCCAGGGGCCGTCGTCAGGCGTCGATGCCAGCTGTCTCACACGCGCAGATGATGTCGTTTTTCCGCAGCAAACCTGCCGTCGGAACCAGCGGGTGCACTGCTATCATGCAGCGTTGCGCTGCCGCAAAAGTATGTTCGTAGTGGACCAACTTCTGGCGTCGCACTGCTTTTTGGGGCAACGTTCGGGCTGCGGTTGAGTCTTAGTGAGATGATCCCGCCACAGGGGTTCGAAGATTTATTGCAGAATCTAATCGCGGACATGCAACGGCGCCCAGCGTCCTCAGTCCTTCTCGAGTGTAATTTGGGTCGAAATTTCCCATCTGTGCCCGCCGCTCCCGTATCCGCCGCCCAAGCGGTTCCGCACCATACTGCCAATGCGATCGCGCAGGCGCCCAATTTCTTCCAAATTCCGCACTCGTAGCTTGAGGTTCGCCTGGCAGAGGCCGTAGTGTACCTGCCAGAACTTTGCCTCTTCGACCGCCCTGATGGCTGGGTCCGTCTCGAGGTCGTACATAATGTCCGAAACGCCGGGCCCCGAGTAGGACATGAGCAGCATCTTCCCCAGCGTCCATCCCTGAATCCACCCCAGCGCTACCATGGAGAACGCTACTGAAAATGAAAGGGTCCGATCAAGCCACACGTACATCTGAATGCTCAGCAATGGCAGCAGAAGGAGCAGTGTCGAGCACGATAATGTCAGAAAATGCGAAGGGTTGCTCAGCACGGAGGGTAGGTTAGCGATGGCGCTCAGCCTCATGACCTTGCCGATGCGCGCATGGTTCTTCAGCAGGATTGCCGAGACGAGTGTCGAGACGATGCCACACAAGGCAGCAAGATCAATGCTGCCAGGCGATACTCGTTCATGCGTGTCTGCATGATGCGCCTCGTGTCCTCCACTGTTCTCGAGCGCGTGCGTCAGGCCATGCGATATGAGGTCCAGTCCCATGAACAGTAGCCCAACAGACATGCCTAGTCCTGCAATAACCTCCAGACGCTCAAAGCCAAACGGGTGTCGTATGCTTGATCGCTTCCATACCTCGAAGTTGGATCCAACGTCAACGGCCACACACAGGAATGCGCCGAGCGCATCGTAGAAGATCAGTCGCGACAACACTGTGAGAGCCAGGGATTCGTGCGCGCCCCACTGTACGAGACCAGCGACTACCAAATGGCAGAAACACCATGCCAGCCTCAGCTTCTGATCCTTGGACATGGACGAGCGATACTCTTTGAAGGTCGGGATCGGGAGCGAGGCGGGGAGCTGGAGCGGGGCGCGCGGTGCGGGTTCTAGGAAGATCTGATGCGATACACTACTGTGCTTGTACTTGTGTCCTCGTCGTCTGCCGATATCCTGCGAAAGTTAGTATAAGCGCGTCGGGTTATATAGAAGAACGCACATTGGCCTTTGTTTGAGGTCGACCAGGCTGGTAGGCAATAGACTGGAAGTTGAAGGGATTGGGATTCTCGGACCCGCTCATAGAGGGCGCGTCGAGATCCATGGTTCCACTGGCAGCACTCGCTGGTGTTTGCGGAAAGGTCGCGCTTGCGGGTGTATACAGAGTCGCCGGCGACGCCCGCTGCGAAACTGAGTCACTGGGTCCGAGAGTCGCATACTGCTTCGAGGGAAACGTAGCCGACATGGGCGACAGCAGCGCATTGTTGTTAGGCCCCATATCGCCCAAAGCCAGATCGCTTCGAAATCCTAGTCCTACGGGCTGGGGCGCGTTCTCGTCAGGAGGCGGCGTTGGGGTCCGTGGTGGAGCTGGCAGCGGCATTTTCGAGGCCATGACGGTGGTAAATGAGTGACGGTAATGAGTGACGGTTAGCGACAGCGCAATCCAGGCTTAACGAGATAACCAGCGCAGTTGAACCCCGGACGGGAGGTGGAGGGGAAATTGAGGGAGGCCTTCTGTATGCGGCGGCCCATACTCGGTGAATCGACCAATCCGGCCCCGACTAGCCCGCATGCAAGGGAACGCTACCCTTGGTACCCTAGAGCGCAACATGACGCTGACGTTGACGGTCTGGCTCCGAAACATGACACTTGATTCACCACCTCGGTCCTCCATGGCTGTTGACGCACGTGGGAACCATGCCAGACGGAAACGGTGCGCGCAGTGAGGGGCGTGCTGAGGGAGCGGATGTGAAGCACGAGGCAGACGGCGCGTCTAGCCATAGACGCAGCAAGTCGGGAGGTATACTGGGCGCCTTTCTCAGGTCGTCCATGGATGCCATGGGGAAGGCACCATCGACACAACTAGGCAACGACGAGGAGCACGATCAGGATGCGGAAGGTGCGAAGAAGGCGTCCTCCATCGCGACTGCCCTGCGCCAAAGCCAAGGGAGGCAGCGAAAGGGATCCCTTAGGAAAGCCGCCATGGCCAAGATGCGTGAACGGAGCAGCTCTCTGCGCAAGGCCAAAACACCCACAATCACCACCACCACGAGCTTAGACCCCTCGGACGAAGGCTCGGCTCCAGGCCGCTTCAGCTACGAGAACGCTCCCCTCAACTCTTCGTCCGACAGTGGATGGCTACCCGCTGCCCGTCTGTCCCCTTCGTCACCCGCGCTTATTTACACCCCACCCGATGGCCCTGAACGGCGTGCTCCTTCACTACTTGCATCACCCATGACGAGCCCGGTCGCGCCTTACGCTTCGACTACCGACGAAGACGACACCATGTCCTTCTACCGCCCCTCTCCCGCCGGCAATGACTTCTCCTTCAGTGGTGCCAACCAGGGCTCTGCGACATCTCTTGCACACCGCCGTTCAACTCGGAGCAACCGACGCACTTCCATCTCGGCAGTCCTGACACCTGCCGAGGCTGACCCCGATGACGAGTGGGATTACAGCGAGACGGAGTGGTGGGGCTGGGTCGTGCTCATAGCAACGTGGATTGTTTTCGTCGTCGGCATGGGCTCTTGCCTCGGAATCTGGAGCTGGGCTTGGGACGTGGGCGAGACACCGTATGCTCCACCCGATTTGGAAGACGACGCAACCCTGCCCATTACGGGCTACTATCCCGCATTGATCGTTTGCACGGCAGTCACGAGCTGGGTGTGGGTTGTCGTGGCCTGGGTTGGCATGAAGTATTTCCGCCACGCCAAAGTAGGCGTCGACGGCTAGTAGCCTCCAAGCAAAGCACCAAAATAATCACCCACCACCGATCGCATGAACGTACCAAGGTTCTGGGATCGCCTTCTCTATTCTAGTGCTTTCGCTTAAGCGTTCCGCCATGCGCAATATCTTCTTGGGCTGAAACACTAAGCTATAGTACCACTGTTAAGACACATCATAGCCTCGCTATACCGCACTCTACGGTAATACAATTACTTCTTCTGCTATTGTTTCTTCGATACTCGCCCTAATAACTGCAGCTACCATCTCAAATATTGGAACGGCTGACAGAACAGCTGACAGTTTTGGCAGAATAAGAGCTGACGATGCCGCTTCTTTCCCGTATTGCTTGTCGTGATTCAGCGGCTTGGACCACAATCTCCGCGCCCGGCTCCTCCTCTCCACCACAATCCTGCGACCCCGTCACTCGGTAACCAGGGCCGTACTGAACATGGTGCGAACACCTCGACGACACGGTATCACCCTGCAACCTCCGATCCTGCAGGACCTGCAGCGCGGGAGCCAGGGTCCCACATGTTGGTGCAATTTTGACAGTAGTGTAAGATGAAGGCAATTTCCCTGTCCAGGCGACTTCATAAACAAAATGGTCGCCAACATGTGGCTGATAGGAGCAGATTGTATTATGCAATTGGTCTGTGATGGCCGCACCACAACGTCGTCGGGGAGGTTCCATGCTGGAGGAGCTACTACCAAGTTTACTCATCCTCAAGGGCCTGGAGTCTGGGGATATCTCGAAGAAAGACGCCGAGCTCAGTCGCGCGCTTCACGGGGTACAGCATGAACGGCGGCCGAGAACGATACCGCCCCGGAGGCCTCGTCGCGTTTCCAACGCAGTGGTGACGCAACGCATCACCAACGGCAGGCCCTTTCGCTTCTTCGAACTACCGCAGGAAATCAGGGATGAAGTCTACTCACACCTCGTGGTGCGCAAGACATCGCGCTCTCTACCCATACTCGACGCAACGACCATACTCAATGACCGGAAGAAACGCCTGGCCGCACTCAAGTCACGAGAACGACTGAACCAACGGCGACTTTCAACAGGAAAACGCCCAGTATGTCCCAGAACAGCCGAAACAGAGCCACTCCTGCACTTGGAACTCCTCCGCGCGTCTC
Organism: Alternaria ethzedia; assembly: GCF_023757985.1. Classification (NCBI taxonomy): domain Eukaryota; kingdom Fungi; phylum Ascomycota; class Dothideomycetes; order Pleosporales; family Pleosporaceae; genus Alternaria; species Alternaria ethzedia. Next base: position 488,517 of record NW_026056202.1, read on the forward strand.
AAAGACTAGCCGGCGAAGCAACAGACTGCATGTACACCAACAACTGGTTTGCCATCTCCCTCAACAAACTCCCAGTTCCGACCTACGACATACCACACGGCTGGGACCTGTCACGCGTCAAACGATTGCAAGTTGAACTCCAGCTCAAAGACGCCATACGAATGAATCGCTACGTCGACTGGGCGTCTTTCTTCTCTGCCCTTCCATCACTCCAATTCCTCCGCATTGTCCCAACCCTCCATCCCCGTTACTACGAATGGTCGCATCCTGAATTCCACGAGTGGTCCACCACGCCATTCGTTCACAAGGCCTTTTTCAGGGAACTACTAGCCGCGATACCAGCCTATGTAGATCTTAAGATCGGCCTCGCGATGGAAGACACGAGCGATGACGTGCAGATGCAAGGCGAGGTCTTCCTGCATCGAAAGTACCTTTGGGATATGTATGCGGAGCTGGGGACAAGGACGGATGGCGCGGGGAGGCGGATCGAAGTGGAGAGGATTGTATCATAGCATGATGATGATGGAGTGTGTTGCATTTACGAAAAGCGATTGTATATTACGGGTCTTTATCTTATTTTGCGCGGGAGCCTTGGCTTTGCTTTTTTCATGTCGTTCAAGCGCATGCATTGGTCAAATTTGTCTTTTGGGTACGTCATTGCATAGTTGTTGAATGGTGTGGTTTTAGTGCCAGCTAGAAGCTGGACACATACGTCTTGTTTATCCAGTTTTCGTTGTAGATCAAAGGCATACGGGCTCTTCCACATATCGAATTCCTTTGCAGCTTTTCGAAGGGAACTCCAACCATGGCGGAAGCGAGCAGTATTTTGAGGAAGAAGAGAAGAATATACTGAGAGGATGCACCGTAGCAGAGTGCGCAACGAAGATTTTATATGTGCACGACGACCGATGCGCTAGCGTTCTACATGCAAAGTCCACTCCTAGGATTTGAGATTGTGCCCTGAAGAAGATTCGACTCTTTCACTCCATGTATATCTCATTCGCTCATTTTTTATGTCTCTCATTACGAATTCAGTCATCGTTTTTAAGTATCTGTGCCGAGATGTGGGTTTCGAAACGAGACGCGGAACAGACATCCCAATCGTTCTTGTAGTTTTGGAGACCCAGGAGCCGCAGTCATGCTACGGAATAGACAAGATTTTGGTAAAAAGAAGAGAAGTGGTGTAGTATTGAGAAGCAAGAATGCGAGAAGACGAGGGGTATTTATATGCCTAGCAACTGAAAGCCGAGCTCGCTGTCCTATGACTTGGATGGCGCTGCACGACGGACACATCGAAGATGCACAGTCGAGTTTTGGACGTCCCCCCATAGTCTTCCTTCATCAAGATTTCGTTTGTCCTTCTCCATTGTGGTCAACCTTAATGTACGTAAAGTGCAAGCTCTCTTGCTCCGCGCGATCATATCCATGACCATCGTAGTTTTTGTTTTGGTGGGAGTCGGGTCATGCTAGCAATGCGCTTGTTGACGAGTAAATTATGGACAGCGGACTCAACATACATTCTCCCAAAGGTCTTTTTGGGGAATGAAGTGGTGTGTGATGAAGAAGTAGTGGAGGGAAGGTTTGCGTTGGAGACTTTATAGCCACCTAGTCTGTCATGCGCATGGTGGCGTGGACCTCGGAAGTTGACAATGGCTCGCTGATCGTGCAAAGTAACAGCCAAAAATGACTTCCTATAATACACATTCATCTCTTCCCTTCCTCCTAACCTCAAACTGCATCATCGGATCTACAATCTTGTAGACCCCCATCTCCAATGGCTTCGACACATAACCCTCCTTCACTCTGATATCATACTTATCCAGCACATGCGCCATCGCCATCTTCAATTCATTCCCTGCGAAAAACCTCCCTGGACAAATATGTCTCCCACTTCCAAAAACGCTGTAATCAGGACCTGATTGCACGAACTGGCTAAACTTATCGCCCGCTTCGCGCTTTCGGAGGAAGCGGTCTGCAACGAAAGAGTCGGGGTCAGGGTAGTGCGTAGGAGAAAAGAGCGAGGTGGAGTCGACCATTATGTGTGTGCCTTTAGGGAGTGTATGCCCGGTTGGGAGTTTGACGTCTTTCAAAGCGACGCGCTCCAGGGCGACTATGAGGCATGTTAGCTCTTCTTTCCTATCCGTATTATCCAGAGAGTAGTATGGAGTTATGAATGAAAGGAGGCGAATACATACCTGCAGCCGCACTCCTCCTCTGACTCTCTTTCAAGACACTATCCATCAACACCATTCCATTTGTCGCCGCGACCGAATTGCCATGCTTAGCAATTTGCTTTCGTGATTCTTCGCGCAACGGCGCAATAACATCTGGATGCGATGCCACATCGATCAGAACCTGTCTGAACAGCTCGCTCGTAGTGAACATGGCCGCCATAGCAAGCGACAGCTGCAAGTCGCCCGCCTCCGCTTCTTTGCCTCCTGGAACCGCCTGCGTCCACGCAAGTGCATCGTTCCAAACAGGTACGTCTCTACCTTCTGTCTTTGCTTCTTCAACCCGGCGCTCCCTATCCGCGAGGACGTCTGTCATGATTTGCCTTGCGCGGGCGACGTGTCTCCGGCATGCAGATGCATTGGATGAGAAGAATCGCTGGATAATGCGTCGTGACCATGCTGGATAGGCGTGCAACTCGCCGACCGCAGAGAAATATGCCATGACGTATTCCTGCACAAGCTTCAACCACTCCTCGTCCTCACACTTCTCTGGTCCAACAAATACCGACGAAGCAGCGCGCGCGATTATGACCGTTGTGTCAGCATGCCAGTCCAGTATCCGCCACTCCCTCTCTTCGCCCCAGTGCACACGCAATGCACTATCCAACTTTTCGCTTAGAACAGGCATGACACTATCATTCTGCCCTAGCTTCGTCTTGATAATGTCTAGCAGCATATCCCCAGACGCGTGCAACACATCCTGAGCTTCGAAACCGGGATATCCTGCGTAGAAGTCTTGACGCACTAACTCCCTGTGATCCAGGTCTCGATTCGATTTGACGAAGTTGGATAGGGAAGCTGGAAGGACAACTTTGTAGGCGTTGGGGAGCGCGAGGGCGAAGGGGGTGGCGGGGTGGGCGGTGAGGCCGGTGGTTATTAGGGCGGAGGCATTGGTGGCGTAGTCTTGGTTGGCTTTTCGGCTGAGGAAATCGTTTGCGTGCGTGTTTATCACGGGGAAGGGTGGGCGGCGCCGGTGGTTTTGGATGCAGATGTAGATGCCGCTGAGGAGGGCGAATAGGGTCCAGATGCGGATGTCGTGGAGGATATCTACTATCATCTTTGGAAGCCGCAAGTGTTGGACTAGTCGATCTTGGAATTGACTACATGCCTGTTGGATCCTTTCGATCTTGAACGTTTGCTTTTATATTTGGTCACGACCGGATCTTGGCCGATTAGCGCGTAATGACTCATTGTGTATCATCCTGAGTGTGTAAACAATCACGCATATACAGGGGCGACTGGAGTCTGGTATCTATTACGACCAGTCATTGACGTAGTTCTGCGTGGCTTGCCGCTCCTGCGAAGTATCAGCCAAGAATGATTTTCACGGGCTCCGTGCAATTTGCCTCCCAGACGACTTTTGGTACACGCCCAGCTGCTTTCCGATACGCGATCTCGCCCTTACGTTCAATCCAAAGAACATTGTAGAAATGATATTCCCAGCCAGATGTGCTTTGCACCCCGTATTTCTTCACTTCGCTTATCAGTTCTAGGGATCGTTTAGCACTGGACTCCTTAAGTTTTGCTTGTGGAGGCTGCATCAATATCGTCAGACTATATCCCCCTTACCCAGATATTCAGAAGAGCATTTTTTATCAATCTTTGATGTCATCTCCTGTTTGAACAAAGGCCCGCTATCACCTCCAATGTTCCGGAGGTGTTCCGACCGTATAGTCCCGGTCGACAAAGCGATCAGCTCAAGCGCGTCGCCGGGCTCAGCCCTATCACGGTTCATATGGCGCAGTACGCCTGCTTGGTTACCTCTTTTGTCTTCAAGGCATATGAGATGACACATGTCAGAGTCTGCTGGCTCACCAGCAAATTGACGAAGTTCGAATACCGATGGACCCATCCAGCAAGGACCAATACCAGCAGGGCTCCTTTTTTTGAGGACAGCTTTGAGACGGAGTGAAGCCGTACTTGTTTTGCATGAGAGGAATGGCCAGTCTCTTCGAAGTTGCAACGCAGAACGTGAAGCTTGGTAAGAAGATACGGACAAACGGTGCGAGCTTGGGGCCGTGTTTGTATCTACAGGTCCAGAAGTTTTGCCTTCTCTCCATGATTCGTATTTGCTTTGATGAAACGATCGTTGTGTGCCAGTGAACATAGCACTTTTATCGAGAGCAGATTCAGGGCGCATGATGAGAGAATCAAATTCGTCAACGCGCCACGTGTGCAGCATATCTTCGGACAAAGCATACCACTGCACAAGTCTGTGTGTTTGCCAAGTTGATGGAGTAGGATTGGTCGTATGTTTCCCGGAAGAGTCTTCCTTCAAGTAGTCAAACCTCGAACGGAGGTTGTGAGGATCTACTGGGCATTGCCAACCGCACCATGACCATGATGGTAGACCTCTTCTTGGTGCGATACTACCTCCATCCCTGGCCACTCTACGACTCGCTATACTGTAGGGCTGCCATAATAGTGCGAGATCTAGGAATGTACAGGGAAGGCCATTGATGAAACCAGAAGTGAAGGTACGCTTCAGTGTACTTAACACTCCAGATATCGCCGGTAGCGCGTCTTGCGGGTAAGTCAGGTCGCGACTGTTATACAAGCTAATCATCTCGATGTACATGTTGAGATCTGGCTGAGACATGGTAGACATTCGCCGAGCGGTCTCATAGTACGGTCTGGTCAATGTAGTATCCGGAGCAGATTTTGGGGTGAGGTAGTCCCTATTCCAGACGCATCTCTGGCAATCCCAGAATACTTCTCCGTCAAGGAAGATAATTACTCTCTTGGAGAGCATTTGTTCTTGGAAGGTCCATCCACGAGAGGCCCACTTGGTCTTGAAAAGCTTCTCATAAAGTTGGGTAGTAGAGTCCAGGCTACGACATCTTGTGGATTTGCGGGTATTTAGGCGTCCCGCAGTGGTAGCAGCAATTATAGTTAGGTATGCGCCAGCGTATACCTCACCCATATTGTCGACCTGATCGCGTGTTTTGTCACCGTCCTGCACAATACATAGGCAATCAACCCAAAGGTATCTTTCCCCGTACTTCTGCACAAGAACAATCGCGTCTTTCACTGCATAGGGAAGACGTGCGAGTGCATCCCCTTGTAGATAGCCCCGCTCTTGAAACTGGGTCAGACTTTTCTGTGTTAGCATTAGTCTCTCCGCTGTGGATACATCGGTACTCGTATCTGGGGCGACCCACACATAGCTCAGAGCTATGTATCTTGATGCGGTACGACCGGGTACTAGACAGCCTTCCGCTGTGTCAATGACCCAATCCGGAATCTGGTGAGGCAGTCGGTGCTCGATCGGTGATGATGCGCAGTCCTTGCCATGGTCTTGGTTGCATGAGTTTTGCCAGTACGCGAGATATCGAGCATCGACCTCGAGACCGCTGTGATCCGTAGAGCGCTCCAGAAGCCTTCCATCACCGAGTAGTATGTCCACAATATGGAGATTCTCGCGCTCGACTGCCCACATGAGCGGCGTGATACCGCAATCATCTTTCGAATTCACGTTCACATCATTGGTGCCTAGTAACGCCTTCACGCTTGATTCGCTTCCGACTCGTACTGCATGGGACAGTGGAGATCGACCGGTCGACTTTTCCTTTGCCTCTACATCCACTTGCCCTGTTTCAAGTAGCAAGGTGACGAGTTCCTTGCATCCACCTCCAATAGCCCACCAAAGGGCTGTGTAGCCTTGCTCATCCCGAGAGGCAGGATTTACCTTCCCAGTTTGCAACAAACCCAGCGGTATTGTAAGATCTCGAGTCTCTGCTCGTGCAGCCCATAATAGCGGGGTACGGCCACTTGTATCTCTCGACTCTGGGTCAACCCTTTCGTTGTCAAGCAACGTTCTCACGATCGTATTGTATCCCTTGCCTGCAGCGTACGACAGAGGCGTTCGACCGTTGTCATCTCGAGAGTCGGGATCTACCCTGTTGCTTGAGAGAAGCTTTTCAACGATCGTGTTGGCTCCCATTTCCGCAGCGTACGACAGAGGCGTTCGACCTTTGTTATCTCGAGAATCTGGATCTACTCTGTCGGTCTCGAGAAGCATCTTTACAATTGCTTCGGCCCGATAGTCCACTCCATGCACAGCATACGACAAAGGCGTGCGTCCTTTCGCATCACGCGAATCTGGATCCACCTTGCGGCTATCCAGGAAAGTCTTTACAACCGTTGCGGATGCATTGCTTGTGGCGAATGATAGCAAGGTTCGGCCTGGTTCCTTTTCATCTCGTTCGTCCGGTCTCAGATGGTTGCTTTCAAGCAGTTCCCGCAACACAGTGTTGTCGTCACACCGACCATGTGCTATACTCTTCAATTGTTGCTGGGCATCTCTTTTGCTGTTCACAATCCCCATCTTCACTATTGATCGCTCTTCTCTTGCATGTCTTTCGCACGGCAGTCGCGCGACCGTCCAGTGATCTCAATCCAGTCTTCTCCGTGTCGTGCGGCTTATCGTGGATTTGGTGGTGGTAATCTTCAACTCCGGTCACGGGCGTCGGCGGTGAATAGGGAACAAGGCTGGTGATAGCACCAGACAAGCTTGGCAGAATCGGAGCGGACCCGCTTAACTCTTGTGTTCCTGTTGCAAGTTGTCAGCGGAAAGTGCTTACATGCGTTGACACAGCCGGCATATTGTTATTGGCTTACTCATAAAAGTGCCAAGCTATGCGCATCGCACGCGCCTCGGGCCTTGCGCCTGCCGTCAGTATGGGTTACCTAGTCTTTGACTTCGCGCGACCGTTCGCGCCTGGCACCAGCATCCTACGACTTCCACTGAGTGCCACTTGCCCTTGCTCCAGCTGGAAAAGACCGTGCCTGGAAGCGAAGGATCATTTGACTTGCAGACGCTGTCAGGTAGAGTAGAAGAATTGTCGCGACCCTGAGCTCGGGGGCTGAGTATCAGCCCCGGCGCTAGATGGGAGCGGCAGCCCTGGAGCTAACCTCGGGATAGTTTCCGACGCGTCCGATAGGTGAACGCCAATCAGGTGGACCTGAACGTCGAGGATAGCAGGAGTACTGCTGAACGACCAGACAAGATATATCATAGCAATTCTGTGATAGAACGCTGATAGAACCCACTGACTACGCAGTAAAGTAAGCTGACGCTAAGCTCCCAGTAGTAATGTGTCAAGGGCCAGATCTGTGTCCTGCCCCACGCGTCTGAACAACCACAACACACCTTCGGACTTGTCAACATGCGCATACACGTGTTCGATGCTGCTGCAGGCAAGCACGCGAGCTTCTTTGCACCGCGTAGGCGCCTGTCGACGTTGTCCAAAATCCCGTCGTGTCAGCATCCCCCAGATGTACTCATAGCTTCGCGCCGGCCCTCGACAAACGCAATCGCGTTGCGAACTGAGCGACCGGCAACCAAAATCACCATTCCTTCTCGCCAATACCACCCCAATTTTCCTCCAAGCGTCACCTCTAGTTCATCGCCACCAACATCTTCGTTCGCCGACCTAAAACTAACATTTCAAGTATTTCACTGACAGCATTGCAGGTACACTACGGCTTTCGCGCTTTTTGAGGCTTTGTGGGAGGTGAGTCCACATTACTGCCACACGGGCATACGCAACTTTGAAAACACCATGGCCACTAACATCTGCTCCAGGCCGGCATCACCGTCTGCTTCGTTAATGTGGGCTCAGACCATCCGTCCATCATCGAGGCCATTGTCAAGGGCAAGAGAGAGCGGCCAGACAAATGGCCCCGGTTCATAACCTGTCCATCGGAGATAACAGCTATATCCATGGCAGATGGCTACGCGAGGGTATCCGGTCGGGCGCAAGCTGTCGTAGTCCATGTCGACGTGGGCACGCAAGCGCTTGGACAGGGCCTACACAATGCAAGCGTCGGGCGGGCGCCTGTGTTCATCTTCGCCGGAATGTGTCCCTATACTGAGGCTGGGGAGATGACAGGGTCTCGGACAGAGTATATGCACTGGCTGCAGGAAGCGCCTGACCAGAAAGCTATTGTTCGCCAATATTGCAGATATACCGGCGAGATCCGGACAGGCCTCAACGTCAAGCAGACCGTTGCACGTGCGCTGCAGTTTGCAAACAGTGGACCCAAAGGACCAGTCTATGTTGCAAGCGCACGAGAAACACTTGCGGAGGTAATCGAGGAGCCTTACCAGTTGGATCAGGAACAGTGGAAAGCCGTCGGTCCCAGTGCTCTGCCAGCTGATGCGGTTGAAGAGGCAAGTTTTACATCTCTGCGCTTACAAGACATCTTACTTACGTGACATGTTTACTCTTTAGATAGCACAGGCCTTGGTGGGGAGCAAGCGCCCACTCATCATCACAGGATACTCTGGAAGAGACCGGCGTTGCCCCGAACAACTGGTCGCTCTCGCAGATCTCGTACCTGGCTTGCGAGTGCATGACACTGGAGGCAGCGACCTCTGCTTCCCTTTCTCACACCCGGCTTCGCAAGGCTTCCGTCTTAGCACCGATGAATGCACACGCGATGCTGACATGATCTTACTCCTCGACTGCGACGTCCCTTGGATTCCATCAGTAAATCCGCCACCAAGAGGCACGCGCATATACCAGATCGACATCGATCCTCTGAACGAACGCATACCAGTATCCTTCTTCCCAGCGCATGGACGGTGGAGAGCTGAATGTTATACTGCATTGAAGCAAGTTGTTTCTCACATCACGACATCTCCCTTAAGTGGGACGCTTCAACAGCCTTCACTCCTGGAACGCAAAAGGGTTCTTGCAGATAGCCATGAGAAGAAACTCGTTGAAATCGCGGCACGATGTCACTTGGGCGACGAGCAATCTCTTGACGCGAGCAACATCGGCCATCTTCTTAAGCAAACTCTTCCGGATACTACGGTATTCGTGGTTGAGGCTGTGACATGCGGGCAGCTTCTTTCTGATCAGATTCAGGCCGATACACCTGGCAGTTGGATCAATTGCGGTGCAACTGGTATTGGCTGGAGTAATGGCGCAGCACTAGGTGTCAAGATGGCCACAGACGACGCGGCCGTCACTACGAATGTTGCGCATAAGCCGACGCTCATTTGCCAGATTGTTGGAGACGGTAGCTTCATGTGTGCGGCACCTTCGAGCGCGTTGTGGGTCGGTGCCAAGTACAAAATACCCATCCTCACAATTGTACTCAACAATGGTGGTAGGTCTGCTTCCCAACACTTACTATACGTGCGCTGACATTCTTGATAGGCTTCAAGGCTCCAAAGAACTCAACCGCCTTGGTGTATCCTGATGGATTGAATCAGGGAGCGACTGATGACGAGATGAATATCTCATTCAGGCCATCTCCAAACTATGCAGCACTCGCAGAAGCAGCTGCTGGAAGCCAGAGTTTGAAAGCCTCGATGCAGGATCCGAATCAGTGGATGAAAGGCGTGCGGGTAGATTCAGTAGCATCTTTGAGGAAAGAGCTTGGGAAAGTCTCACAGCGAGTGCTGGAGGCAAAAAAAGGCATGCTGATAGAGGCTTTGATAACCCAGTAGGTCGGACTGGATGTCATAGGTGGGATGGGCTATGACTTGTCGAAGCCCCACGCCTAGCCTTGGCTTCAATCTTGCGTGTCGGGTGGCCAATGAAGTTGGTCTCCACATGTCAATGGTATGTATTGACCGGCTACCAATACGTCTGAGCGCATTTCACCGCCCCTACTCGTTGACATGCTGTTTCCGAGTGCCACTTCATGCACATCCTCTTACTGCGTCCTGGCGCATACGAGCGAAAATCCAGGGCTTGTATCAGAACAGAAGTAGTTAATGATAGCTACAATTAGGCATCGGCGGCATAGTAGACACTGATCTCCATAGAAAGCACCTCGATACGAACTGAAGTCATGACTATCACATTTGGCAGCGCTTTCACTGCTCCCGATGTGACTCTGGTATCACAACTGCGCTGGAAAGCTTCTATCACATGTTCCAAAACCGAGCGTTTTCGGTAAATGGGTCTCGCACAGATTGAGCAAATGTCATTCAAGAAGGTTACCGCAGATATTGATTATACGGCCTGCTTGCGCGAGAGCAGCACATATGTGCATCGGCTTCGTGTTTTGGAAGACGACAGCTGAACTCCGGTACTGAAAGGCGAGCACTGAAGCTCTCATCGCTGGAGCGTCTGGAAACAATCGTATTCCGAGATGCCGCGGCTTTCGAGATCATCGCACGTTGCCGAGTATCTTTAAGTCGACTTCTACGAGCATCTCCCGGGCAAACCCATCGAATGATAAGGGCCATCTTTTCGATCAAGTGCTACGTTGTCGACGCCTCGAGGAAAGCACATGCCCTGGTCGCCAGGAAATTTTCAGCACCGGAAGTCCGCAACATGTAATGTTCGTTGTATAGTTTGGAAGACTGGACTCAGTCATCGTAATGGTGCGTGTAACTTTTGGTATTTTAGAAACAAGTGAAGAATGTATGAGGAAAGAAGCTGAGAGCCAGAGGAGAGATATTTATACATGTTGCAAAGTAGCCAGCGGCTCTTACATGCCCATGCAGCTACTTTATTTCAAACTGTTGAGTAGCTTAGCGAATAAGTGGTTTTTGTGACATAATCTGAGCCTGAAATCTTTTTTGAAGGTTGCGCCGATACACACATACTCTTTCTAATCGCAGCGCAGAAACAGAGCATCTCACGGTTCCACGATCAGTTCAATTCCAGCATGCGACGCGAACGTCGGCATTTGGAATGCGGAACGGAGTCTGCACACATGTGCAGCCTGTGTGCTTGCATTTGGGGGTATGCAACCATTCGAGGTATACATGGTTGTTTTCAGTGACCAGAGGTCCTTCACTCATACCATCTTTACTCATAAGTTTTGAAAAAGGTACTCTCATCACTATGTTCTCTCAGTTCTTTTGGAGAAGAAAGCCGAAGTGTGAGGAAGATAGAGAGGAAGAATGGAGAGCAGGCGGATGTAGACTTTGTATCGCAAGCCAGGCTTTTTTCTGGGGTCTGGATGATGTACGCTCCGAGCTTCCCACATGTGATCTTTTCTTCGATACTTTTCGTAGCAGATGGCCATGGGCAAGTTGCCCCAATATTTTTGGAGGCCAGACAGTCTCTTGTCATAGGTGTGGAACTTTCGTCATTCAGAAAAGGAACGCGCATAGCCACCAGAGAAACATGTTTTGGAAAAAGAAGGCAAGGCTTTGGTAGAAAGAGAGAGACAGAAAGAGCTGGCGAGTTGGGGTTTATATCTCAGGCTAGGAATTCATCCCTTTGGCATATCCTTCGAAAGCTCTGTTTGGAGAAGAAGCACCCAACGTCTCTGCACATACGCTGTCGGTATACTTGTTTCGAAGGAATACCCCCATCAAAGGTCCGGCATCGTGGCGACCGGAGAATCTCCACGCATGGGCGCTGGTATCCCCAGTTTTTTGGAAAACAGACTTCCATCCTTTGGAATCGGTAACTTTTTGGAGAGATAGGCGAAAGTTTGTGTGGGAGAAGGAGAGGAGGCAGAGGCAGACTTTATATCCCAACCTCTTCCCCAGATTCTTGCATGGAGTGACGGGTGATGGTGTTTCGGAAGATCAGCAGACGTCTCCACACATGGGTGGCTAGTGCGTGATTTTTTTGAACGCAAAAGGCTCATGAGGAAGCGGACGGGCATTTTTGGAAGCACGGGATCTCTCCACATGATAGTAGAGTTGAAGATCTTAGAGGAGCAAAAGCTCATGCGGCTTTGCGGTGTCAATTTTGAGTAATTGGAGATAGAGACTGGTATGAAAGAGAGAGAAAGTAGGCGAGGAGGGCGATTATATACCCCGATCTTGAGACCAGACACACCATCTCTGCTCATCAAGGCCTCGCCAAAGGCTTTTTGCAACACTCACCGATGCATATTCTCTTTCAGTCCTCTGTCACATGCGCTCAAACAACATCTTCTTAGGACCACCAGCGCAACACATAAAACATCAGAGAATCGATTTTTGAGACATGAAGAAGGCCATGGTAATGTTTGGGCGACGACTGCTCGTCCCCACACATCAGACTTCAAGACGAGAATTTTCGGGAAAGCCGATCTCCCACATGGAGCGGTCCATAGTTCTTTTTGGAAGCAGCACCAGCCGCAGACATTCGACAGTATCGAGTAAATTTTGGGTAACACAGCAACTGTGATAGTGGTAAGAAGAAAGCAGGAAGACCGGCGAGAAGTAAGAGGCTTTTATATGCTGCGAGAGCCATCCAGCGCTGGAACCGTGTTTTTTAGACTGGGAAGAAGAGATCAACAACATTTCGGTGTCGTATGAACCTTTGAACGAAGCACAGGTGCCAGCGCATATGGAAAGTGGCAGTTTGCTTCCAGCTCGCAGCCTCTCCATAATGATAACGTAGATGAAATTTGTATATAGCAGAGGGGAGGGCAGAGACAGCCATACCCAGATTATCTTTTTGTTTCGACATAGGCCACTTGTCTGCTTGTTTAAGGCGACCGCGCCATCATAACTCCCAGTCGAGGTTTTGGAGAAGGCACCCCAGACATCAGAAAAACTTGACACATTTTGGGAGAATAAACCGAGAAGGTGTGGGATAGAAGAGAGAAACCCGGAGGCGGGAATGAGTGGTTTTTATACACTGCGAAAGTCATTTCGCTAGCGTTGCGATGTTTTGAGACCAAGACGGAGGAAGCGGGCAACATGCAAACCCAATTTGGAGTTTTGAGAGGAGAGACCAGCTCAGCACATAAGGGCATATCTTCACACTTTTCAGAGCCAAACACTCTCCATGCTTCTGTGGTCCGAACAGTTTGGTAAAGAGCGACGAGAAAGCCAGGGAGAGACATCATCGTCTGACACGTTGCTTTTTAAAATCATAAACCCAGGTCTTCTTCTGAACAGCAGATCATGCCGTGGATCTCGCAAGTTTTTTCGGAAGACTCCTCTTCTCCATGGTCGGACACCCGCATGGTTTTATTAAATAAAACAGGAAGTTGTGGAATGAAGGAGACAACTCTCGCAGCGACAATAGGCGACTTTATACATCCTCGAGAACCATGACAGGCAAAGGAGGAGCTTTTCGAGAAGAGCAGGAGAGCGCCGCAACATTTCAGGAATGCGCCAAGGTTTTGGGTTCGTGCCGTCGATGTTGAATCAGAACGCAGCACCTCGCTCTCCATGCTCGGGTATGACGTGTCTTTTGGACTTCTCCGCCCCTCTCATGAGGTACTCTCTGGCCGATTTGTATATAAGCGCTGTTGCAGTGCGGGACTGGACATAGCGTGAAACAATGGAAATTTTGGTTTCGGTACTCAAAGAGAAGGACAGACTCTCAGTCCATCATTGATGATATTGAAGATTTCTGGACCGCGCAGCCTCTCATGTAGGCTGTCCACATCGTGTTGAATAAAGGCGCAGGCGCAGAGCAGAAGCCGACATGGGTTGTCGGCAGTATCATTTTGGAGATTCTTTCCGAACGATGTTTTGTTTTCGAGCGGGCGGCCTCTCACATATGCGTTCGTGAGGGCCTTTTGGGAGGGAGGTCTTCCCCATGAAAGGGTTGACAACTTTGTTTTGGAAGAAAGAAGAGGAAGTGTGGAATGAAGAAGTCAAGTCCAGAAGACAGGCAGGGGTTTATATACCCGTAGAGCCAGTGTCAACTCACGTGCGCAACTCCGCAGCTCCACACCTGGGCAGTCTCGATCGGCGATAGTTGTTCACATGACAAACACACCACTGCGACACTTCAGATGACATGAAGTAGTAAAATGTAGTAATTGATATCTAGCCCATCTCATGAGCCAACACTTCCAAGCAATATAAAACGCCACAGTGAGGCCAGTGTCTTCAAGACACCATCACCATCACCAATGCCATGCTAAGATTTCCATCTAAAATAGATATAAAGAAAAAGACATTACACGAATTGTGAACCCCAGTCTGGCCCAATATGACGAATTGATCATATAGCAAGTTCCTAAAAACCTATCAGGAAGTTCTACTCCCTCTTAAACTGCTGCTGAAACCCGCCCTGCTGCGGCGACCCCGGACTCCTATACGGGTTATTATTCGACGGTGCGCGTTGTGGCGCATTCGCATTGATATCCCATCGCCTCTCGCCCTCGTCCTCTTCTACTTGCGGTGCGCGCGGTCGACTGCGCGAGCGGGGTGGTGGCACCATAGTCTGGTAGGAATACTCCTCTACCTGTCCCGTCGAGATAGAACTAGGCGACCCGGGTGCAGTGCTGCGAGGCATAGATGATGGTGGCAGGGGACCGCCTGGTGGGGGCGCATATGTGCTTTGGCCGCCGGAGGGTACTACGTGGAGTGGGAGAGGTGGAGGCGGGTTCTGGCGTGGTGTATCTACGGAGACGCGCGAGCCGAATGGCGAGAGTGTACTTCCGCCCTTTCGCTTTCCAACGGAACTGGCCTTGCGTAAGAGACCGCGGACTTCATCGAGATCAGGTCTTTGGTCTGTGCTGGGACGGCCAATGGTGCTGGAGTCGTCACCGCGAGCTTCCCAGGTGTCGTCACGGATGGTGTCTAGACCCGGCTTCCTGTTGTTGAGGGCGGTGATTGCGTTGCCTTCTGTCCCGACGCCCAAGTAGTCAGTGCCAGAAGTCCTGCCGGTGTCCTCCTCCTTCGGGTTGAGTGGGTGGAGACGGCTGGCATCGGCGCTGGCCTTGTATTTCTCGTACGCTGCGACAGCCTCGGCGGGTGGGACAGCGACGGACCATGTGGGCTTGTCTTGAGAGCCAAGAGCAGCATCGCCTCCAGCCGGACCGTTGATCGGAACCTTGCGCAAAGCGACGACGAGCGCGCACATGAACTTGGATCGTCGAGAAGCGCGAAGTGACTCGTTGGACCAGTTGCTCTTGTGGCGAATCTCCACACGAAGCTCTAGCTTGTTCATCTCGGCGATGCTGACAACCTCGATGTCGATATCAGAGTGGAACTCGCGGGCGTTAGCCGGATCGCGAACAAAGCTCATCATCTCCATCTTGAGCAGATTGATATCCTCGAATGAGGTGCCGAAGTCGCAGAATACCGAAACTTGTTCTCGCATGGCCTTGCTTCGTGTGATGTTCTCCACCCACAGCGAGTTCAGGACAATGTTGGGTATCTGGACAGTCTTTCCGTTGGTGACGCGCTTGAACACGGTGTAGAGTAGGGCAATGTGTTCTACAGTGAGCTGCTCAGTGGTAATATCGACGCGATCGCCGATATCGTATGGGTGCTTGACAAAGAGGAAGATGCAGGAACCGAGAACTTCTTGAGCTGTTGTCGCGAATACGAAGGACAGCGAAAGTAGGGCGGTTGCGGATGTAGCGAGAGTGGTGCGGAAAGCCGGGGCGAGGAAAGCGACGAAGACGAAGATGCAGACAATGACGGCAATAGTCATAATGAGACCGTCGAGGGCGTTGATAGCTTGGTCGACGTCGTGCATACTGGAATTGATGGACTTGCGCTGTCTGGCGTAATCAGTCACAGTCAAGATCATCTCTTCCAAACTGATGTCGCCGTTTCCGTCGCGGTCGATTGCAGCGAAGCACTCTTCCGCCTCTTCCTGGCGCCCGGGGCCCATGACCTCGACAAGATCCTCCAAGTAGAGCTCGTTCTTGCCTTCGACGACCATAGACATCCAGATACGCCTAGCCAAAGCCTCGGCACTCTTGTTCCTCTCCAAAGCAGTCAAGACGACGGAGTGAGCAGAGTTGGGGTCGAAGACCTTCTTGCCGGTAATCTCAGAAGCGATGGTACCAAAGACGGATGTGATTTTATCACCAATGCGACCAGCATCGCGGCCAACTTCTTGGATGAGACGCATGGGAGTACGACTGCCTGAGCGACCATGCTTAGCTGTGCCCTTGCCCTTGCTGCCAAAACCGAGATCCAAGATTGTGTCCTGGATGATGTAATCTTCCTCCGCGAACTCGTTGCAGTATGCGGGGAACAACGCTCGCGAAGTGTCGTAGAGGATACCGAGGAGGTAGATGTTGCGCTTTGACTCCTTGATCTTGTCGTCAAACTGCTTGCGGTGGTAGCTGATACTGATGAGCTGGATCAAGACGCGTTCGGCGAGGATTATGATGGTGCAGACGAGGAGAGCAAGCAGAACGGACTGCATCGTGCCAATCCATCCTGGGTAATTTTCGCCAGTTCTGCCAGCAACAGGTCGAATGAGCTACACGGAATTAGTGGCCGTTCATTCGAATACGTTGTCTGAACTTACTGCAGGGAATGTAGCCTGATTAACAATCATCCAGAAAACGAAAGACAGAGGCTTCTCGAGAGCCCTCAAGAGCAGCGCATATTTCTTGACACCAGGGCTGACCACACCGATAAGGAACTCAAAGATGTTGGGGAGGAAGTGTGCCACAATCTTCATGACCCAGAAACTAAGCCAGATGATCTCGATCCAGATCCAGAACTTCTTCTGGCCTGTGCCGCCGATTGAACCTGTGATTGTGCCGGTTTGCGAGAGAATGATGGGAATGGCGAGTAGCAGCGCAACAGGCGCGACATAGATCATGTAGCGCGTGACGATGCTCCAGTTCAGGATCTTGGTGTAGATCCTGCCCATGCGATTGAGAGCCGTCTTCTCTTCATGGGGGCGGGGAGGCAATGGCGCTCCTGTCCTGGAGTCCACCGGCGCCAAAGCCACCTTCCTGCGTCCCCTCGAGAACATGTGTGACTTCTCCGACTTCTCATTGCCGGACGTAGGCGACGATTGCGTGGGGGTGTGGCTGACGACAGTCTGGAGGGGGATATCGCCGCGGTTCTCCATGTTTCCGTTGTCGAGAGGCTGGAAACCGTGGTTGGAGAGTCGAAAGGACCTCTGAGAGGAGGCTCGTTTGCTTGTCATGTAAAGGAAATCTAGTAGTTGGTCGTGGGAGCCGATTCGTCACTGCGAACGCGCAGGCGGGGTATTGTGGGTATTGTGAAAGGGAATGCAGATCCCGGAGTGTTTTGCCAAAACGAAGCTGGCGGAAGAGTGTGCGTCGAGCACTTCCTTTTTGAGAGCCGTTTGAACGAGTAGTACGATGGAGACGTGTAACGACAGCGATTGAACGAAGGCCTGCCGTCGGTTCTCTGTGCAAGGTAAGGAAACAAAGAGATAGAGGAACGAGCGAAGAGGCTCTCGGGACACAAGAGCAGAAAAGGCAGGGTGGGAGAGCGAGTGAAGAAAAGTAGCAGTGCAAGGAGTTACTTTGACGAACAACGCCGCGCGCCGGTCCCCAGACCATGCTAGCTGTATGCAGGGAGGGGGTAGCGGGAAAAGCCACATGCCACTGAAACCGCTAGCTACTCGCCACAGCGAATCACCGAGGGGAAATATCGTCACCGCTGGCTGCACATAAAACTGCCTGGCCATGCTCTAATTACCGTCCTTCTGCACACATCGGACAGGCCGTTGAGCAGCGACTTGTGTATCGTCGTTGGTGAGGATGTGGTTTTGGTTGAGCCTCATGCAGCGATGAGCATGATTCACCCGATCGGCCATCCCTGACGTTGATCGGTTCTGGCCATAAGACTGGGTGCAGATGCAGGTACACGCGTATCGATACGCCCCAACAGAGAGAAAAATTGTGTCCAGCTCGTACAATCGCGCTCGCGTTCAGCATGGCCGGCTGTTCATTCGGGACGGCCGTCGAGAGATTCAGCCGATGAAAAAAGCAACTAATCCCTTCGTAGACCGCGGAAACTACGATGGTGATGTCGCATGTGTACCATAGGTCCACAGCTCGCCTATTTCCGAGCATCCTGGTGGAGATACCCCGAATCGAGAAACTGTCCACGTAATCCATTCCCCCCTGTTGAGGCTTGCATCGTGCCTGCCCAGCAATGTTTCAGCCACACGCATCACACATGTCAGGTACATTTGGCCGTTGAATGGCTGCGAACCCTGTGGCGGTGAAATGAGCCTTTCTTTTCAGGAGTCGACGATGATGATGGCATTTGTACCAGCGTGTCTGCTGCGATAGTGACAGCTGTCCGGCAACCGCGAGACGGAATGGGGCTATTCTTAGCTGTTGCGGATCCGAGGCGAAGCTTCTTATGATCAACCACTAGATGTCCCCACAGCCAGGGTCCAAACAGAACCGTCGTCGATGCTAAGATGTTAGGGCTCCAGAGTTTGTGTTTAGACTCACGATCGATACGACGAAGGGGGACCTTCACGATGACGTCGATTTTGCGGGTGCGACATGCACGAGTTTCAGCCATTGATCAACACGGCCATGACGTTGTGCTGATCACCATAACAGCACTGAACACAGCATTGCACAAGCACCCGGATGCTCTTCAAAGATCTCCAAACTATACACGGACCCATTTATGAGTCGCATCAATGATTCAAGTGGTCCCACAACGAGAGTTTATCTAACTATTCCCACATAGTGCAATACCAGCCACAACACAAAACCCCCAATTCCACATCGTCGCACTGACCAGATCATCTATATTCAGCACCCCAACACCCATACTCATCAACGTCTCCCAAATCTCATCCCTTTTCCCGATCGGCCAGCTCGGAGTGCCCCAGTACCGACTCTTCAGTCCCTTCGCACCCGCTGCTTCGATTTGCTGCTTGACTGTTCCAACCTGTTTTGACGACATACTTGCGAACCAGAGCTTGCCTACTGCGTCGCTGAGGGCGGCGGATGCGTAGTAAGAGTTTGTAGTGTTGTATTTCGCATCTGAGACAGAGAGTATCGGGGCGTCGAAGAAGATGTACCTGTTTGTCATGGACTGGATGAGGTCGAAGGGGGCGTTTCCCGTGCCGACGACGGTCAGGGGGCCTGTGTGGAGAGTCAAACCGTCGTAGTATGTTAACCAGTCTTTGGAACGGAGGGGAGCAAGTTGCGAGAGAAGGACTGGCCATGTTGCTGCCGGGTCGGATTTGAAGTCGACGAGTAGGACGGTGGCCGCGCTTGGATCCATGTCGAAGACGCCTGTCTTCTTGTCTAGCTCCGAGGCTGTTGTCGCGTTTCGCTGTTCGAGGATGTTCAGAAGTGGGTCGATGTATAAGCTTTTCAGCGTTCGGTCGCTGGTCGTAGACTCCCAGGAATGACTGACTCGCAGTTCGCCATCCTCTGTCAACCAGATATCTGCTTCGATACTGGTACATCCCGCCGCGAGGGCAGCATAGAGGGGAACAGAGCGCCAGTAATCGTTGTGAGAGTGACAGCTCTTGGGCACGATGTCACGGCTGAAGTCATCTCTCCAGTCGAATTGGAATGCCTTGGCTGCTTGCGGCTCTTGCCAGGTATCGACGATGTGCTGGAGGCCACTGTTCTTGGGGGAAGGAGCGAGCCGCTTTAGCAGTATAGACACGAATGTGATATAAACACTGATGTATGTTAGTCCCACTTCGCGACTGACTGGATCGCCTTACCCTCCAGCAATAGCACCGAAGATGGTCAAGATAACAACAATGATCCCGAACCAAAGAACACAACGTCTTCTCCGTTGCTTTCGGTGGGCTTCGGTTTCACCAGGTCGACGCGATAATAACCCGCACCAGTTCAATCTCTTCCACCAATGCTGCGATGCAGTACGTCGATGTACTTGCCGCTGAAGCTCTAGCTCCTCCAGACTCACGGGACTAGACATTTGACTGACAGCGTCGCTTTCATCATCGCGATACGTTCGTGTAGTAGTATCTCCGCGAGCCATGTCTGTACGGAAAGGCTGTAGTTCTATTGCAGTGTCTGCTGTCGACATAAGATGACTGCGCAATGGTCAGACACAACACGGAAGAAGGAGATACTTGTGAGACCGTATAACCGAGTGGATGTATAGGCTTGGCTTGGGGGTAGCACCCGTGCGATGCGCAAACAAGTACAGTGTAGAGTTGCACCAGCCGAACCAGCGCTAATCAAACAAGGCAAACCACGATAGGGTCTCACCTCATCTGGAAGTCACTGGTTTGGTGATGAGAAGAATTGAGAACCCTGTTTTTCACTCACCTTTGCTGTCAGTCACTCTTTCGCTCCAAGCTCGTTGTCTTACGCTCTGGCATTGCATCTTCACCACGAACATACACTCTTTCATATACACCTCGCCCTTCACTCCGCCCCGACTCAACACCATTCAAATACATCTGCCTGATCGTGAATAGACAAGGAGCCCTCGCACAGCATGACCCTTGCGTCTAAGGCTTTCCGCAAGGCACTTACTTTCGCATCCATCTACTCCACCAAACCACATCATCGCGACCTAGATTAGCACTTCCCTACTGCTGCTTTGGGACAACGGACCGTCAGTTTGGGACCCAGCGCCATCACCATGACTTACGCCCCGTGAGATCATTCGTAAGCCTTCACATCTACACATCTACTCATACGATGAGATACCGCCTTGACGAAGGGCAGGAGGGCTCACGACGCGCGGCACTCTCTATTGCAGACGCATAGGGCTCTCTATTGCAGGTGCCTCGAACTGAGGTCCGATCGGTTACACAACCGCGAATATGCTTCGGCCGGAAGCAGATGCCAGGACTACAATGGGTGAAGGAAGGGACGTAGACTGCGTCGTCGTCGTCGTCATGGCATGAACTCAGGTTCACTCTGCTAGGTATCCTCGGCGATCAAGCGCGCGGATGCGACAAACGCGGATAGTGGAAACATGGTGAAGACTGTGTCATCCATCTAAGCCTCCAGCACGGTTCCTTGCAGAAAGCTTCGCATGTAATACTCGTATCGTTTGCTTGTACTGTAAATAGCTGCCGCGCGCAGCTGTGATGGGATGGGTTGTTTACCGAACTCGGTGCTGGTGTGCAATTCGCTCGAGTGGTTAAATCTTGTTGTTCCTTCAGTATGCCTTGTTAAGACTTGACCTCTTCATCGTCCCTAGATTGTGTGTTACGACGGCTTCGGTTGAACGTTGCCTGGCTGTATCACCTCGCATGCCGATATTGTTGATGGCACGATGGTGATGCAGCTTGGACAGCACTACTTACGCGGCCGGGCAACCACGCCGCCAAGGCAACAACGAAAGTGTTCCAACAGCAATGACGTCCAGAAAAAGAATCGAAAGGCGGGAGAGGCGCAATTGTCCAGGTGCGATGTGCGACTACCCAACGCCCCGTATGATCTTCGCATGTGAAAGTCCGCAAGTTCCGCAAATCAATCCGAGGACCCCAGCAAAGAAAAAAGACACTGCACATACGCGCGCCTACAAAACTCCGCTCCGCCCACAAACCCTCAACACCTACCCACCTACACACCGACCACCAACCCACACCCAACCATCCCTCGCAACCCGGATAAACACCCGCAGCCCGCGCACAACCTTGCGCAAAGGGTCTTAGAGCCCCACGCGTATTGTTGCCAGCGAGGCTGCGGACGGCTCACATGCACCTGTCTGCTCTCAGTCTTAACCCCTTGCAGGCTAGTTTCTGTGGGGTTCTTGCATGTTGACAGGAGGCCCGATGGGAAGGAAGTGAGCTATCTTCAACCGAGCAGATCACGCACGGCAACACACCGACATTCACAGACGATTTTCACGAGACGGTCTCCTGCTGTTGCTGCCATTGACTTGGAAGTTTGGACAGGGAGAGTGGTGGCGTGAACGCGCGACGCGTGACGATGTGGGAAGACGTGATGGACAGACCACTTTTGTCGCTTCTTTCTTCCTCTTTGTTGACATTATCGTCGAGGTCTTTCCACAATTTCATTTTGTCCTAGACTAAGATTGGGGTATCTTAACCTAGTGGGTTTGGCTGTATGCACGCGTATGCCAGCTCACCACACCGACTCTTTTTCACCCGCCGTCAACAGATCAACAATAAACAGCAGGGACCCAGCCTCGTTTATTTTATTTCCCATCGTTCGCTACACTTAAGACAGGCTTCGATATCGCATTTTCACAAAGCGCATACTTGAGTTTATTTCGCGTTTGATACCCTTCATTTTCTTCGCTTTGTTGTTTTGGGGCCAGAAGATTGAGAGCATCCGAGCTTCACGATAATAAACGATCACGAAACGAACGGCCGTCACGGATATACACAACAAAGAAATTGGAAACCCCGCATGCCGCTACTTACACCATCCCGCCACTACGGGAATCACCAACACTCCACTACGACACCTCACAAAACCACAAAACAACCCACACACACAATGGGCAAGGACTCCTCATTCCGCCTCTGCATAGCTTCCCTCCTCATCATCCAAATCGCCTGCTGGGCCCTCACACTGCTCGACCTCTACCACCCTGGCAAGCCCACAGCTATGCTCCGCACTACGATGGACCTGGCCTCGCTTTACTTCACGAGGTTGGGAGGCCAGAGTAGCGCCGCGTTACAACACTTGAGCGTGAGGGACATTACGGCGTTGGTCTACTGAGATGACGGGCATGGAGGGCACACCTCTGCCCATCGCAATATCAACGACGCGAACGATGCCACTTGCGCAAAATTTCTTTCACCAATGATCGGAGAGAGACCAGGGATGTAAGAGGGTGTTCACGACATAACGACTTTCACGACACGAGGATGATACTATGGCATGGCATGATACCAACGGCGTTTATTGGATTATGGGAGTACGGCGCATGGCTTCATCTTCTCCCATTCAACCCGGTTATCGCGCCCTCACGCCACCAACACAACAATACCGCAACACAACCACACAACTAAACACAGCTCTCCCGTCCACAGCTGGCCACACCATCGCCACCCACCCCAGCCCCAGCCTCACAACCACGTATCGCAACGGCACCCATAACTGTTCCAAGGACCCAGCCATTGAAGTGTTGTTACCCTAGTATGTACGAATCCGTCACAGCAAAACGACACGATGTCTGAATTTAACAAATCCACAATTCCTAGGAGCCTTCCAAAGCCCTACAAATTGTGGATTTGTTAAGCTCAGACAACGTTGCCGTTACGTCACGGCTTGCATACTAGGGTAATAACTACTTTAAAGGCTAGGTTTCTCACAGGCCGTTAGTTGGTCAAGGTGTGAAGGAAGCATGACGATGGACAGCAGGAAAGATGTTGTTGACTGGGCTGGAAAGAAAATGAGGGGAAACCGCACGCGCAGGTCGTGGTGCAAGGAGTTAGTTTGAGGTTTGCTTTGCTGTCTTTATATTTGATATGAATACCCCATACCCATCAAACTACATGTTTCACTCCACACAGTACATGCTCAAACATACTCCACTCAAGATGATCATGTGATAAAATGCATTCTCTTTCCACGACATCTAGCTCAACAGACAGGACTTTCACTTGCCCATCTGCATGATCCCCAGCAATTTCATCCCAGAAAAGTAATAAGACCTTCCCACGCGCCCGATGAACCCACGGAACCCGAGATAACCGAAACACAGAATAGACACTAAGATCCTGTAGCGATTGTTCAACTCCCATGTCCCCCGTTTGCGCCGTTTGTTTGATTGATTTGATAAACACCGATTCGAATGCATGTTGATGTGAAGATCGAGACAAATGAAAACTGGTCATGTTGTGATAGAAGGGTTTCACTGCGTGGCTTGGTGGTTCAACTCGTGCATCATGCTTACTTCGCCGAGGTGCTTCTGGTCGAAGTGTGAGGGGGAGTGGTCGTCTGAGACGAGTTGAATGGGCGGCGCGGGGCTGATTTCGTCATCGTCGTTTGAGTGGGTGTCCTGCGTCTTTGGTGTCTCTTCACTCGGCCTGAGCGTCATTGTGCTCTCAGCTAGCGGGTCTGAGGTCTGGCTCTCTGCGGCTGTTGGAGCTTCAGGCGCTTTGCCGTTCGCAGTCGTGGCTTTCTCTTCGGTATGCGTCTCGCCCACGTCTTCGATATATTGAGGCTTGTTCTCATTCTTGTTGTCGTCTTCGGGGGTGATCGCCTTTGTGAGACTTTGGAAGTTGAACATTGGCTCCGTGCTATTCGAATCCTGTGGAGGAGTATCGGTGTCGCCCTGGGCTAAGCTGATGCCTGATGCGTTTGAACTAGGCACGTAAGAAGAGCCAGGTGCGAGGTTTTGGTTCTCTTGCTGTTGTAGTGAGTTTTGGAATGAGTCGGCGAACGACGAGGAGGACGAGGAGGCGTTGGATTTATTGCGCTCGAGATGAGAAGGAGCCGGATTGCTGGTGTCAGATTTCTCCCGCTGAATCTGTGCGCGACTAGCTTCAAGATGTTTCTGCGGGTCGTCCTTGGTAGCCGGCGTGTTCAAAGTTGACGTCGGTTCTGACATGGGATTGAAGCCACCGGCGCCACCAGACCGATCAACTCCCTTTCCTTTCCCAGCCGCCGAAGAGCTGCCCGCTTCCGTTTCGTCGATGCCATCAATCTCGATCGGGTGGAAGCCACTGCCGATATTCCGTTGGGCTTTGGCAACTTTCTTGATCTCCTTGGCCTTCTTCTTACCCTCCTTCTTGGCTTCTTTGGCGGCGTCCTTCTCTTCCCTCTTCTTGCGGTCTTCTTCGGCTGCCAGGCTCAGGCGTATTGCTTCCATCATCATAAGCTCCTCGAGGTCATCAATCCTGTTCCCTCTCCTAGAACTTATTCGGCTGGGGTACAGGTCGCCCGAAGTTCCTGGCTGACCGGACGAGCTTTCACCTTCACGCCTGGGTGTTCCGTGTCCACTGCTACCAGCGCTGTCGGTAGTGAAAATTCGCCTTCGTCTTCCAAGGCCGAACCGGCTCTCGCCCTGTGGAAGGTTCCCCATCATGTATGCAGCATTGTGTAGCGCAGTGGCCGCGGCAGCCCTTCGCAAAGCGTGTGATTTCGCGTCTGCCAGTTTCTTGGCCCAATCGGGTCGCACCATGTCGGTTGTTATCACAGTCTTGTCCGTGACTGCCAGTGACGTCGCCCTTCTTCTACCAGGGCCGGCCGCAGTAGGCGAATTCAAGGACGAGGTGGATGACATTGCCGACGTCGCGCTACCCATGCCGTTATGACCCTGCCCATTGTAGACGAGCCCTCTCCTAAAAGGCGGCGGCTCGTAGGTCACTCCAAACTCGGTTTGTGTGCAGTACGGGCAAGCAGCTGCTTCCGAGACCAGCTGAACCTCTTCCTCCGGCTCAGCAGATTGCGCACCCTCAGCGCCTGGTTCTCCGTGGTGCTCTGGTGGATGCGGATCGGGTCTCTTGATCTGAACGAAGCACTCTGAGCAGATGGGCTGATCGCAGCAACGCGTCTTGTTCAAATGTGGCGGGTAGTACATGAAGCAGATGGGGCACTCGGAGGCATTCTTGTAGAGAAAAGCCTCGACCCGTTGGCCATTAACGTACGGGTCTTTTGGGAGGTGTAGTTCTTGCGGGGCCATGTCAGACTGCGAAGCATTGCGGGAACCGGTCGCGAGAGAGGCAAGTGTTTTGGCGCGGCCACGGAAGAATGGCGAGGACGAGGAGTTGTTCGCGATCGGAGAGCCAGGCGAGGGGAGGGAGAAGGTGGGATTCGACGGGGAGAGGCCACCTCCGCGCTCAGGCTCTTGAGACATGGAGCGAGCGCCCATGGGCACCGTGAGCTTGTTGAGACTGGGCTCCGAGCTGCGCGGATTCCATGCCGTGCTGAGGTGGTTGTTCGTGGTGACTCGGGGCGGCTCTTCGGGAGGGATGTCATCTGCGGCGGGCAGCGGGCGGCCGTTGACGACTTCGACGAGCTGGTGCTCAGTCCAAGTATCTTCGTGGTCATCGAGACCGCGCCAGAAGGGAGCGAGTCGTCGCTCAATCTATCACGTGTGAGTTCAGTTCTCGTATCGTTCCTCGTATCACGGATAGAGGCATACCTGTAGCTGCCGCACCGTGGGCTTGCTAAAGTCCTCTGGTCCCGTGTACACCCCGAGCGTGACCAGGTATCCTCCGTCGACGCCTTCCTCCTTCAAACTCCTCTCGCGCTCCTGGGCCCTCAGGATACGGTCCTTCTCCAGCTTGCGGGCCTCGCGCTCCGCCTTTGTCTCCCGGCGCGGTTCGAGGGCGGGGTCGCGTTCGGCATTGTCGCCGGTGCGTATGCCGAGGAAAGACAGGTCCGGTCGGCTGCCTCTGTCTCTCCGCGAGTTGCCATAGGGACTGTTCCCCGGCCTGTCGTGTGTGGATGCGGCGGGCCCGGCAGTCGAGGGCGAGGTGGGCTGGTGGGCGCTGGAGCGGCGGGCGTGGCCTCGCCGCTCCGGCGTGGCCTCTTTGCCCTGCGAGTTGCCCATGGTGCGGGTGGAAGGATGGATGGAGGAATTGGATTATCGATGGTGAAAGCGGATCGCGCCGGGCTCGCAGCAGGGCGGGCCGTGGATGCCCAAGTGCCAGTGACGCAGTCTGTGCGGGCAGGGATCAGGTCGTTATCGCGACGGCTAGCGAGGGAGAGGTGGTGGGCGTGTCCGGTGCAAGATAGCCGGTGTCACAAGGACATCGATGCTGGGGACTGGCCGTGGGTGGCCCTTTCCGACGCGCCTCACGAGATGCGATTAGATAGACAGAGTAGTCGCGATCGACAAAAGGGGCACATGGGCGAGGCAGGCAAGGCAAGTGCAGTGGGGAGTGGGCTTCGACGAGCAACCCGGAGTGATGGCGCCCTGGAGTCGACGATTCCTGGATGATGTCGTTGCTTGGCAGCTACGCAGCGGACTGTCGATCGCAAATGAATGTTGCGTATGTAGGAAGCTTAGGGCCGAATGGGCGGGGCGATGGAAAAGGCAATCAGGCGTCAGGAGCTGCCGTCGATCATGTCAGCTCAGCATGCCTTCACCATCATTCACAGAGTCGAGTAGTGACGAGGGCGCACGATGGAGGAGCAAACAGGCTGCGTGCTGGCGACATCTGGGCCTATATGCAGCCATGGCATGCAGCAGCTAGGTCCTGGAGCTTGTGCCGCTTAGCCCGCGCCGCCACGATACCAATACCAGGAACCAACCTTGGGCCTTGCCGCAGTCTGCTATTTCCGCCCGCAGTCGGCGACCACCAACATCACCACTTCGTTGTCAACGAACACTCGAATTTCGCCCTCAAACACTGTGCTGTTCGCTACCAAGCAGACGTTGGGCGACACGCGAGCACTGCACCCCGCCCAAATGCGGGGCTCCAGACATTGACACTTGGTCAATGGGGTTGCATAACATGTTGCTTACTACCTCCCGTCCTACGCCGTGTCCACTGCTAGCCTCACCACCCTCGCGCCCCTTCAAAGGCCGCTGCCGCCTCATGTCAGATCGTTCCAAATTCCCACGACGACTCCCAGTGGTATTTGTCTCCAGGGCCCGAGATCTGCTTGTCCAGCCGACCCCACTCCGGACTGTTCAACAATATTAGCTTGTGCCTGAAACGACGTCATCATCGACTTACTGGTTGATGCCATCAACGTAGTCTTGGGCCTCAATAGCGATGCACCCGTCGCGCGGGATGAATTTATCTTGGCCAACAACACCCTGCGTGCTCTTGAACTCGCTCTTCCCGTCGTTCCAGTTGCACGTGTAGAGAACCACGGCATCTTGGTTCGTCGTCAACTTGGCCTCGATGCCACTGTATGCGCTCGATAGCGTGAGCACAGCTGCGCTCTTGTTCCTGGCCTCGTTGAACGCCCAGGCGCCGTTGTAGCCGTGACATCCGTTTCCGCAGTGGTTCTCGAATTCCTCGTTGCCTGATGCAAACCCAAGTTCATGCGGTGCGGACCAGACTAATCAAATCAATATCAACTCATATTAGGTTCACAGAGAGATTACTCACAATCATCAATGGCCCCGGCGGGGATTTGCGCAATCTCGCCGGTGGGAAGAGCGTTGGCATCGGCGACGAGCGCACGCTTGGCCTCTGGCATGTACACAGTGTGGTTCCAGACCGTGCGGTTGTCAGGGCGTTTGAAGGCATCGAGCTGGAAGTAAGTATGCTGCGTCAGCATGAGAGGCGTCCTGGCCTCGGGGGATGTGGCATCCATGGAGATGTGCCACTTGTTCTTCGAGACCGAGTACGTGACGCTCGCATCCACACGGCCAATCATACCCAGCGAAGAGTTGGAAGCATCGCTGATGGAGAAGGTGATGGACGAGTTTGTCACGGCGCTGACGTTCCACATCCTGAAGGACCAATTGTTTGTACCGCTGTGGAGGGTGTTTGGGCCATCGTTCTTCTCAGTGTGGTACGTGACGTTGTCAATGGAGTATTCGCCGTTGCCAATGCGGTTGACATATCGGCCTGGGATGGCATTGTAGACGGGATGTCCCGGGTCGACGGCTGGAGATTGTTAGGTTGTATTGCGATGCATGCGCGACAGCAGCTTACGGTAGTAAGACGTGTTGTCGTAACCTAGGACGATGTCTAGCTCCTGGCCTGCGGGGTCTATATTCTATTAGTAGACGCCATGTAGCACTCTAGGTTTATTCTACCTTTGACAAAAAGGTTGGTGAGAGTAGCAGCATAGGGAATGAATTGCGCCCTGATTCCCTCGGCCTCAATCGTGTACCTTCCTTGCGCGTCTGGATGTGGGGAACCTGGGTGTGCAAGCACACTTCGTGCTGCTGCAGCGGCAAGAGCGACTGGGAGATACCTCATGGTAAAGTAGGCTAAGAAGTACTGTAGTAGGAAAGAGCAACCGCGCCAGCAACTGTCCAACCTACAGCACCCACATCTTTATACATTGCAATTCAAAAGCGCCCCTCCAAACCGCATGCACCTTCATTTCTAGAAGTTCGCCCTGATATTAATCATCACTGGCGTCATGGGTGTATCCGGGGTTAAACGGGGGCTTGGCCATATAAAGCAATCTGTCTGAAGTATTACTCCGGCACCTCCTGCAGGTACTAGGTGCCTTAGCCGGGCGTCTCTATGCTCTAAGTAGACACTTGAGTGCATTGTGTCTCGTTTACTAAATCAAATCTGGGGTTGGTCTTTGATGGGGTGTGGAGGGCAAGACGCGCAGGCGGTTCTGCGGCACGTTACTTGCCATGTGGGGCGACGAGCCGGATGTGATGAGGCTTGCTCCGGGGTTGCCCTTCTTCCTGCTGCAGCGAGCCTTCGACGTCACCAGATTCCATCGCAGCTGAATCTCTGACATCTGTGGAATATACTCGCATCGCTCTTCGATATTCTTTTCCCTGGAGAATAGGTGTTGTCGCCTCCTCTTTCCGCATAACAAAGCTCCTGTTCTGTCCCTGAGCGATTGGATTCCTCACTTACTTTCATCAACAATCAAAAGATTATAGGCTATGTCTCAACATGTTACACCAAATAGCGGCACCTCTGGTGGGCACTGCGATTGCAGGACGTCCGCAAAAGTAGGATTCGTCCCTTGACATCCAATAGCACCTGCAGCCTCCTGCCGCGTGTCTGGTTGCCTAACATACCCATGCTTGGCAGCTGATGGGCTGAAGGTACATTGGAAGGATCGAACGTACTCACTTCAACAATCCCTACAAACAAGCTCTTCTTATCCCCAACCATGGGCGCGCTTGAATTCATCTGCGATCGAAGGTTCCACCGCAGTTTCGTGCTTCCCGCCGACCCTGATGCCGACCGACCCAAACCCTATCATGTATCCTACTCCGACTTTGGCGACGCCGACAGCAACGCAGTCGTCTTATTTTGTGGAGCGATGTTTGGCCAGCGCCTGTCTTACTCCCCTTTGGATCAATTAGCAAAGAGGCATCATGTCCGAATTATTCATCCGGATCGTCCTGGGGTTGGTGGCAGTGATGCTGTGAAGCCTGAGAAGCGGATTCAGACCTGGCTCGGTTGGTGAACACGTTCTCTCACAAAGGCGGCTAACTCATCCACGTAGAAATGGTTCCCCAACTCCTGGCGCATTTGAATATCGAGCATGTCTCGGTTGCTAGTCACAGTGGGGGTGACATCTACCTCGTGAACCTTATCCTCGCCTATCCACACCTGCTGAATCCCAATCATCCATACGTCTGTTTCTTCGCTCCATGGGTACACTACTCCCACACGAAGATGACGCATCTACAGGCTACTGGGCTTCTTCCCGCGTCTCTAATAGGGAAAATGGGCCCCGTTGCCAGATTCATCAATCAGAATGTCGTTCCGCTGGTTGGCTTGAGCGGCACCCTCGTTCAAGGAATATCCACTTCATTGTCGCGCTCAAGCCCTACTGCAGGCCCAGTCGCTCTTGCAGCGCCCGAAACAACTGAGCCCAGAGAGCCAAATGATGGCTCCCACGACACTCTCTACGATGTCGCACTTGACGATCCAAAAGTCGTGGATGACCTGCGAAACCACATTACCAAGTTCGTTTTCGCAGAGTCCGTGGACGGCGTCTCAATGGACACACAGATGTTTTTGAGGCGCTCTGTTCCATGGAGTACTCCCATAGTCGAATGGGAAGATCTTAACGACGCGGTACAGCTCCTGTCCAAGACCATTGGCGAAGATGATCGGCTGGCAGGAAACAGACGGGTCTGGGATATCGACTGCATGCACGCAGAACAAGACCAGCTGGTCGGCGATAAAGGCAGGGATTGGTTCAACGCGATATGGGTACCAAGCCAAAGCTATGATTACAAAAATGAAGTGCTCCCAGGTACCGATCACGACTTGTTGGTGGACCCTGCCTTTGGTGGGAGCGAGAAATGGTTGCAGCGGGTCAGCGAGTCCTGGCAGACTTCGCAGCCTATCGTAGCGGCTCCTTAGCATTAAATTTACCTTTGCATCGTCGCATAGAAGTACGTTAATCGATAGTCAAGCTTTTGGTTTTCCTTTACAAGTATGCAAAAGTGATGACTCGTGCATGCAACGGAGATAACACGGTACTTTGCAGTAACGCCGATCTGACGTCTTCATCCAAGCGAGTCGCAGGGCTGGACACGCGAACACCATCATAGCCCTGCACCGACCATGGCCGAAGACATGCACATAAACCCCCAACGCGCGAAGCAACTCACCGAGAACATCGCGAGTATAACCTCGCGCATCAACGCCGCCCGCCAAGGCAGCAAAGAAGTACGCCCATCCACCCCTTCAATCACCCCAAAACCCACCTGCTAACACGCGACACTCCAGGTCCGCCTCATCGCCGTCTCCAAACTCAAGCCCGCAAACGACATCCTCGCGCTGCACAAGCCCGCGTCCTCATCGCAACAACCCCTCCAAACGCACTTCGGCGAAAACTACGTCCAAGAACTCCTCGAGAAGCACAAAATCCTGCCCCGCTCCATAAAATGGCACATGATTGGCGGATTGCAATCGAACAAGTGCAAGCAGCTCGCTGAACAAGTGCCGAATCTGTGGTGCGTGAGTAGCGTGGATAGTGAGAAGAAGGCGAATGAGCTGGAGAAGGGGAGGAGGGCGTTGGTCGAGAAGGGCGGGGAGGGAGAAGACAAAGTGGAGGGCAAGTTGAGAGTAAAAGTCCAGGTCAACACCTCGGGCGAAGAATCCAAATCCGGCGTCGAGCCCTCCGACACGCTTTCCCTATGCCGGCACATCATAGACAAATGCCCGCATCTCCTCCTCCACGGTCTCATGACTATCGGCGCCATTGCGCGCAGTCAAGCCACGACGCCCGAGACCGAAAACGAGGATTTTGTTAAACTGAAGGAGGTTAGGGATCAGGTGGTTAAGGAGCTAGGGTGGGAAGAGGGACAGTTGGAGTTGAGTATGGGCATGAGTGCGGATTTTGAGGAGGCGATTAAGATGGGGAGTGATGAGGTTAGGGTTGGGAGTCAGATTTTTGGGGAGAGGCCGCAGAAGAAGGATGCGGTTGTTGTGGAGAAGGAGACGAAGGGGGAGAGCTAAAGTGGATTTACTGGACCTATGATGTACGTCGCAACTACAAGGACACCATGGAGAACTCTCTTCGACAGTTCCATGAGCATTCCATCGATACGGAAAGATACCAATGATATTAGATCATTGTGAGTGGACTTTGAGGGTAAAGGTTCAAACGGCTTCTGTGCACATATCGAGGTAGAGAGTCTCATCTCTCGTGTTCTTGTAATGTGAATATGGCTTCACAACGCCTTCTCGTGCGTCTAGACAATCCTAAACTCCCCTTCCGATGCCTTCTCATCCAGTACAAGGTCAACATGATTAGAATTTGATACCTGGGCCGGATGATGTTCCGGTAATATACCGACACGCATGTATGCTCCCTGTGCACCCTCCATAGCTCTCAGAAGTAGCCAATAGGCATCCCTGCGGTTTACGTTCCTGGATAGATCTGATGGACCGTTAACTTCGAAAATACACAGAGCAATGATGTGCGTGTCGTCTTCGAGATCAGTTTTGTCCCAATGCGGATGACACAAAAATGATTTCCCTGATGTCAGGAATGGAGATTGCAGCCTTAGGTCGATATTAGAAGCGAAGCGTATTTCTACCTGCCCGACCAGATACCTGCCTCGTAGAACGATGACTCCATGAGATATCTGACCCATTGGGTCATCTCCTTTGGGTGTTGTCATCACGCTGAGGACAGTGGCGTATGTAGTCGCCTTTGAATTTACTCGTCGATGGAACCAGGCCACTCTGCCTGGAGCCGCAGCCCAAGACCAGGATGGAGCACGCCATTCTTCGAGCTTGCTCGTAATTTCTTGTCCAATGTGCCAACAGAGACTTTGAGCCAAGGTGCTCTCCCAGTGTCCAGCAAGATATCTACCCATCATTGGCGGAACGAGTTTGGCCAGTCCCTGCAAACCGGGAAAGATATCGCTGGGATATGTGAGTGATTTGGTTGTATATATGGCCACAATCTTCTCCCAATAGCTTTGAATCTTGTCGGGCGATGACAACTCAAGCATCCTATCTATTTGGTTCATATCAATCCCGAACGTCCTTTTTCCGTGATATTCGTTACGGCATTCGCAGTTTATGGTATGTCGACATTCCCACCAGAGCTCTTGCTCCATGAAGTGAACAACGCGTTTCGACAGCATCCGTTCCTGGAAAACCCAGCCTCGATCATGTAGTGGAACTTGTAGTCGAGGAACCCATTCGTGGCAATGTAGTTCATATGTCCCCTCATCGTTGTTCTTGAATGCTTTTGTACGCGGTATGTATTCCGCATCAGGTGTCACGAAGCAGCCTTGGGAAGGCCTCAACGCCCATGTCGCGGAGAGAGTTAAAGCTGCATTCGAGTAAATGTCTGACATCCGACTTCCTTCGTGACGCCAATCGTCGGGTGAGTCTTGGATTATACCTAAAACCTAATTAGTCATCGGATGATGGGTCTGGCGCAGATTGCGAGAAAAGGAGACTGACAGAGTGAATCGATCCACAGATAGCTGAAGCCAAGCGCATGAGAGAATTGAATGGCATCTTGATAGGTTTTGGGCAGCTCGTCCCAGGGAAGTTGTACTGCGTATTGCTCCAAAGTTATGGTAGTGGTCTGAATCATGACCTGCCCACCCCAACGGTGACTTAAACAAGCATACTCAGACCGCTCAACGCCTGGAGTGTGTACGCTGGCTTTGGAAGGCCCTTCAATCCGAATTACTCTCGTTGGTAGCTGCGGGATTGAAGACTGGAGACACAGCTGGTGACTCGAAAGGCACTCAGTATACCAGGACTTTAATTTCCTGACAGCGGTCGGGGAACCCGTGTGGTCACTTATCCTTGGTACTGACTGCAGATGGCGCCACGGACTTGCATGTCCTACTGATGTTAGCAAGGGTTACAGAGCGGTTCTGCATCATTCTATCAGATACTAGACGGACCTTTCGGTGAATCGGAGACGTCTTCTCCAGATTTGGGAGGTGTGTTCCTGAGTACAATTACACCACAGATAGTCTCCGTGGTTTTTGGGCGCCAATAATAACCCATGTCGCGCGAGGCCCATTCGCCAGTGTAATTGAAGAATCCTTTCCCAATTCGAACAACTATGTCGCCATTCTGCTCTTTCATCCATCTGAAATAAGGCTTCAAAGCCCAAGCGACGATTTTGCAACCCGAGCAACCTTGCTTCGCGTTACGAACAACGTCTTTTGCGGAGTTATAACGCCTAAGATAAGTTCCAAGTCCGTACTTCTGACGATAGTCAGCGTCCCAGACCTCGTTTCCGAGGTTGAGGCACAAAGGACATATCGACTCAGGAAGAACTTCCACTCCAGCCGCAATGAGCCGTGGCAAATCGTGTGAAGTTCGGCCAGTCTCTAGATCATTTCCCATAGTTGTAATACGCTCTTCTGTTATCCTAGGTAGGTATCTCCCAGCGACAGCTAGCTTGGATAACCTTCTCGAAAGTGGTCTTGATTCCAGAGACTTCAGAGAACTGGCAAGGCTCTGGGGTCTGGGCCTTTCCACAGCAGCTTCGACCATCTTCGCTGGTGGGCAAATGTAGCTTTCAGACGCCGCATACAGACATGCAGAACAAGATAGATCAAGAGAGGTATGAGGTATAAAGAGAATGCGATGGCGCAGGGAGAATGAAAGAGAAGAGGTCCGGTGTTGAGAAGTTGGAGTGCGGCTGAGGAAGGCACAACACAGCCTCGTCACGCGCATGTGGGTCCCCCTCATCAGGCAGCCAGCTCGGCGCGACGCCACCAAAACCATATCGGCATTTTACGTTCGCGTTCGTACATTCAAAAGAATATGGGCACGTGTATTGTGTTTAGGAACAATCCAGGAGATACAAGTCCCGGTCGCAAGTGCGGGCAAAAGGGTGCAACTGCCGACTGTTCCTTCGTTGTACCATGCACTCAGATCCAGTAAAGCGTGTCCCTGCTCGTTCGTTCTTATTTCAAACAAATAACCAATACGACGTCATAATCCTGACCCCAAACTCCGAACACAAAACTCTAACACCATCAACCGGGACGGTAAAGTAATGTCAACGTGCGACTCAGCGCCCTGATCAGTATAATTAAATTTTGGAGCTGCTGGCCTGCAGGAACTCAATCATACCAGCTCGCGAACGCTATCAACCAAAGTCCCCATGCTTAATACTACGCCGTGTCTGGTATGTCTCATCCCTAATTAAGCCAACCCCCTAACGCAACCAAGGGCTGGGTCAGCTTTGGGCTCTGGGATACGGTAACAACGGCGGTGAAAGCAATCTGTGAAAGAGGAAGACTTAATTAGTCTACAATCACGCTTGACAGCAAAGAGTTGGGGATTGAAAAGCATGAGTTGAGCTGCAGAGATGAAGTAAAATTGATCTATCTATTTCCACCTGGCAGATCGAGTTGGCGTTCCAGCAATAATCTTAGCACACTCATAGCCATGGGCCTGAAGACGTCCACGCAAGCCGATGCTGCACGTCTTCTGTTGGAAACGAGGAGACATCAAGAAAGCATCGAATAAGCTACCATGGGTAGGCCATACAGCTCTCTTCCTTAACATGGCCCACCCTCCTGAAACAAGAATTTAGTACCTTGATCGTGAAACCGCCTTTCGGTCTGAGAAGAACTTACCGCCTCAGGTGGGCATTCGCACAGGTTGTTACTGCTACACGCACCACACCTGAAACCAAAGCAATCAATGTCGAAGTCACACCCAAGATCAGTGCAAGACGATTGACGTAAGAAGATGTCGTTCTGGTCTGGAATTCAGTATGAAGAAAAGTGCCTGGCATGGATGGAGGGCAATACCGTGTTTGAGGATATTCTAGGCCGAGGTGGAACTGCGGATACGAGCGTCAGGCTTGATACGAGCGCGAAGATGAGGGTGAAGGTCTTCATGGCTGCTGATGGTCTCGGAAAGGATCGGTTGGTAGAAGGTTTTGGATGGAGTCTTTTGTTTGCGGTGAAACTTAAGGGAGTAATGTCGTGAGTTGAGTAGTTTGGATATGTGTGATATTGCGAAGTCTGAAGCGAATCTTTATACTAAACCAGATGGACACCGAGAGGTAATCAGTCGGTAACGTCATGAGCTTGTATGACAGATACTGATGCCTTGTAGCATCATCATGCTTTGGTCTACGTCAGTTGGTCCAGGGTAAGACAGTTTGGAAGTGGATATCGAACACATACATCACTATCCGTAGACGCATCTGCATCTGATGACATCGCCTCATCCAATCACAAGATCTGAGACGGCGAATAAACTCAAGTTCTTACGTCAAATTGGATCCTACGACGTCAGTAGAGCTGCTCAGAGTCCATGATACGAAGCAGTTATCGTTTAGATCGTCAGACATACGTGCTACCCCTTAATCCATTATCCACATTGTATCATGTTAGTACCTCGTGATAAGGCGAACCTCTAATAGAGCATAGCATTTAGACTAGACCCACGTTTTACGCATGCTAATCCTCCTTGAAAACGTCACTTAGGCCTAGACATGCTACAGTAGTACCGTCTCGTGAATCACGCTGCACTGCCACTCGCTAGGTATAGTCGACATAAACGTGCCTTTCATCACGATGTATTCCTAGAAATCGTGCAGCACGCTTTAACACCTGACCCGATCAGTTGTCCTGCTCTTGTGGTGATTCTTCCTCGTGTAAGCAAACTGTTGGTTCGTTTTGCCTACTAAAGCGCGTAGTGGACCTCGCGAGACATGAACGTATGCATACCTAGAAGTTTTAGTCTAGATTGCCACACTCCTTACTGGAGTCCGGCACGAAGCACACATGGATTTTTCTGAGATCCTGGGTGTAAAGAAAGTTTCGCAACTTCTCAAAACTACTTCTATCAGCAAGCACTTCACCTAGGTATCTATGTACGTGCTCGGTAGCGAATGCTACGCTTTCAAGGCAGCTTCTTCATTACCGTGCTTTCCAAGGTTGTCCGGCGTGCGGTAAACAAAACCCACGCTATCCATTTTTCTTCGAGTGGCGTAGAAGAACTCCCTGCAGCCGAACTCATGCGGAGTAAGCAAACGTTATCTTGATACAGCAGCCTAGTGGATTTAAGGCCCCTAAGCTCTGCTAAGGTACGGCCCGCAGCGGGTCATATGCAACATTGTGGTTACAATGGTCAGCGCTTGCAAAGCCGAGTTGCCGCATCAAGCTTGGTTATATAGCTAAGGCTAAATACACTATGTCGCGATTTATATTATTGTCTTCTAATAATAAGAAAGCTTAAGTTAGATTCTTAACTAATAGAAGATATCTAAAAGTTATTCCTTTGCGTTTAGCTTATATAAGATATATATAAAACTATATTTATTTAAATATAAATTCTATTACTTAATAGCTACTACTATTTTTATTTCTTTTTATTTTTTAAACTTTTAATTAACTTATAAACTATAACTATAAAAGTAGTTATTAGTATAAACTTTTTAAAGTAAGTAGCTATAAGTATTACTTATAAAGTATAACTTTTTAAAATTTATTAGTATATAGCTAAGCTATTTAAGTTAATAAAAGAAATTTTTTACTATATTTTTTTTTTTTAAAAAGTTTTTAGCTTAAAAAGTATTACTTATATAGTTAGCTATATTTATAGTAAATAGTATTACTATATACTTTATAAATAGCTATAGTAAATAAAGTTTTTTTAAAGCTACTACTTATATTAACTAAAAATACTAGTATTTTTAAAGCTAGTATATATTTAACTTAAATTTTTAATATTTTTTAAAGTACTAAGTAAAGTAAAAAAAGTAAAAATATTAAAAGTTAGTACTAATATACTATAAAAGCTAGTTATAGTACTTTAAGTATTAACTTAGAATATAAAAATTTAAAATACTAATATAGTATAAGTTATATAAGTAATAAAAATACTAAAGTATATATTTTATATTTTTTTATAGTTAACTTACTTTAGTATATATATAATTTTAAAGTTTAGTTTTTTTATTTTATTTATAGTACTATAATAATATAAAGTAAGATAAGCTACTTATAATTTTTAAATTATATAACTACTATATACGTAAAGGTACTTCTTACTAAATAAGAGAGATTACAATTCTTAGAGAAGATATCTAAATAAGGAAGAATGTAGCGAGACTACCTAGGTACTGCGTGATTAATTAAAAGCCCCACAACAGAGTTTTATGCTACTTACGCCCCGATCCTGCTAGTATTTGGCCCCATTGGTAGGGGATACAGCGAATCGCGAGATGGTGTACATGCACGCACGCAAGGAACTATCCGTCATCCGGTGGCCTCGTTTCTGCATGCACTGCCATATCATGAGAACGGGTGATGTCACTTTTAGTTTGGGTAACGCATTCCCCGCACTGGACATATCTTATTCGCACAGCGGAGCGACGTTCGCGAGAACAGCTTGAAGAGCTCGAGTGCGGCAATTGCACATGCATCCAAATTTCAACGACGAGCGCTGGAAGTTTGTCAATTCGATACTGGATGGCAATATTCACAAACTACATGCTGAGGCTGGTATTTGAATTTACATACCGATGCAGGCGTTCCACCACAATGATATCGCGTGGGGTAGTGCCGTTTGCCTTATTCTACGCCTTACGCCCCAGAGGAGCTAACATTCTACTTTCGGTATACATCTGGACATAGTTTCGGATAGAACGGAGAGAGATCAGCAGTTTCCACTTTTTCGGTTGCTATTCTCCTTGCGTTCGATCAGGAGCATCGGGAGTCACGGCTACGACTGTCGCTGGTTAAACCAAACGGAGTCTACAGGACTGTGTTGAGATGCACAAAGCCAGTAGATTACGCCCGGGCAGTCTACAAGGACTGATCCGGTGAATATGGTCGCACCAAGAGCAGCTTTCGCTTCGAAATGACGAAGATCATCGACCGATTGCTCCGGGGAGAGGATGGGCTTATTCTCCAAGGCGTACAGCTATAAAATACAATGCAATGGTACCCTCGAGCTTGCGTTTGCACCACACTCGTCGGTATCAGCATTGTGATTATCCCTCGAGCAGCGACTTCACCCAGTCATGCAGTTTTCCAACTCTCTTTACGCAGTTGCGTTTATCCTTGCCACTACGTCCACCAACGCGAACCCTATCGCTATTCAGGCAGAAAGCTCTACTGCGATTGATAAGAGAGCTATCATTGACTGCGGTGGTACGTCTATGTGATGGGGAGAGAATACTCAAGTGCTGATATTGAGAGAATAGAATCCTACCGCTTCACCCAGTCTGCTCAAGACAAAGGGTCAGCCACATGCTAACCCGCTGTTGGGTCAGAATGCTGATGTCTCTTAAGCTATAACGATGCAATTGGTCACCTTGACGCAGGTACTACGGTGACTGCTGCAGGGCAAGCAAAGAGTGAGTACCAAGCCCGATATACAAAACAAGTTCTTTGCTAACGACGCATGACAGCTGAATGTTAGTCTCACTGTGACAGAGGCGTCGCTTATACGTACACTAATCCTTCTTCACTGTAGATCCTGCTTATTATGGCGACTCGGGAGGAGTCATCACAAAGCCTGAGTGCAAAGCCGCGGATGTCATTGATCTCCGCGAATATCCGGTTTTTGTCACAGGTGCTACATTCGTTGATGGAATGCAAGCCGGACAGGAGCGGGTGGTGATTGCACGGACTCCCAACCGTGGGCGCGTGAAGTGCGGTATCATCAGTCACCGAGGCCAACCCAGTGGCCAGTTCAAGTTGTGCGGTGTGTAGTTGCGCTGGGTTAATACAAGGATTGGATGATCTTGTTGCTTCCAGGTTGGAATATAGGAGGAACTAGCAACACTCGTTACTTAGTGTAGCGACTCACGATACGTCTCTCTTTCATCGTCTTCGTGTAGTACCGCTCTTTACTTCTGTGCCACATTAATCGCTCATACAATGAATGCAAGACCACAAATCTCTCCGCTACACGGCTCGTGCTAAAAGTGACATGGTGATGATCGAGTGCTGAGGTCCAGAGATGCCAGAGTTGTGATTGGCTGATGACTTGGACCACTTACAAGTCTGCGTTGATGCTGAGCTGGGTTCTAGTCACGTATTCAACAAAGTTGACATGCGGCTAGCGGCATGACCTATCTGCGACTTAGAAACCAGGCAGCAGCCAAGTCTTGACGATCTGACGTAACAGCATGCGCTAGATCGTGAGTCTGGCATCCTTCCGTATTGCACTGATAGTAAGATGACGTAGTTGGACAGGTCAGAATTGTGGGCGGGTCTAGGGTCTTCGACATAAGGCCATGGTCACCCGACCATCGATACCCCGGCCCCCTCCAATACTCTCTCACTTTTACTCAGTCCCGTCGAAGGACCTTCCTAATATACGACTTACATCTCCTATCCGAAAGATTATCGAACCGTA
Organism: Alternaria ethzedia; assembly: GCF_023757985.1. Taxonomy (NCBI): domain Eukaryota; kingdom Fungi; phylum Ascomycota; class Dothideomycetes; order Pleosporales; family Pleosporaceae; genus Alternaria; species Alternaria ethzedia. Next base: position 528,688 of record NW_026056202.1, read on the forward strand.
GCCTGAAGCGAACATGGCCAGCGATTGGTTACAGAATCAAGAAGAGGGTTGGCTAGGCCGCCTTCTTAAGGGAGATTCTGGGGCCATTGCAAAGGAATCCACATTGTGGCAGCTCTACCGCATTTTTGAGGATACAATGACTGGCAAAGCCTCGGCCAAGGACTCGGCGTCTAAAACAGCTTCTCTCGTCTCCTCTGAACCGAAAGCCTGGTATGACGTTATTGGGATATATGTCACCTCCGCAGAAAGGATCGCGGACGAAGAGGCGCTGAAAGCGCTGGTGGACTACATTGTGGAACTGGCAAGTCTTCCCGACGCTATCAACGAGAGTCATGAAACGGTCGTCATCGATCACATTGGCCACGCCGGGGCGTCAGTGCCCATTGAGCCAGGAGAACCTCTCGTCATGGGGTCTGGGGGCAAGAGACTGTGGAGGGACTTGCCAGACTTGAGTATGGAAATAACAGAGCGCTTCCAAGGTAAAATATGCCCACAATGTGCGGTAGATGCTTTGTTCGTTGGCTTACTCGTCAGCATAGGGCCCGAGCAGTACCTTTCAGATACACCGTCACCAGCGGACCTTGAAACTGCAAAGACGTTATGGAAGAACTTCAATACTTTCCTCGCCCTCAGAGCCACAAGCGATAGGGCGCAGACAATTCCAGTTCTTGCAAATGGGATTCGCATGGCCCGCATGACCTTGGCGACAGCCCTTGAACACTCACCAAACACACGTAGGGGCAAGAAGACTGATCTGCACATACCCGCTGCCGAGGCATGGTTCCGGATTGCGGGAGATGAGATTGAAAAGCTTTGTGAAGCTGGGACGGAGACTTTGCCCCCGGGTGATCTTTGGGCCAGTCAAGGGGGCGGGGATGTTTGCGACAGTGCTAGATTGGAGTTCTGGAAGAGGAGGATGTCTGAGTTGGGAGCCAAATATGGGGAAGCAGCGTAGGCTTCGGGCCTTGTGGATGTAGCCTGGTCGCTTGAGAAGGGATCGCGAGGTCTGGCAGGTGCCGTAGGTGCGAGGCAGCAAGACACACCAGCCACGACTTCACGCAAGAATATACTATTAGATAGGGAGTATCACAACTTGAAGAGCCTATAGGGCGCTAGGGAGCACGCAACTGCGACTGTCTCCACAGGGCAAGTCGCAACAACTCGTACTGCGTCTACCTAGGTATGCTAGCCTAAAGTAACGTTGATATCTGAGTATGCAGGCTTTCGCTATTCTAATCGTGAGACTCTTGATTTGTTGACGCGATGGTTAATCTAATGGTGGCTCGTTGATTAGTAGTGTGGCAGTGCCTGCATGCACACTTACCCCACCAAGGCTGAGCATGCCTTGCCTCAGATGCGACTCCGCCCTACGCCTCTCTCTTTAGCTTCCGTCCATCATATATTCTTACGTGCTAGTTCCCGAGGTCTCCTCTCGTCCCCATTCACCATCCCATCATGTCGTTCGGCTTTTCTGTTGGCGACTTGATTGGTGCAGCAAACTTAACATATCGTTTAATCAGAGCGGTCCAAGGCAGCCACGATGCAGGTGAAGATTATCGAAACGCGGTCCATGAGCTAGGATGTATGCAGCAAGCATTCATGCGGGTGAGCTGTCTAGGCTCAAGTCGGAACGTCTCTCAAGCTACATTCGAATCCGCATCGTATATCATCATGGGGGCCATGAGCGTCATCCAAGACTATCTTGATAAGACTAAAAAGTACGAACGAAGACTAGGTAAGCTAGGAACTTCGGGCATAGCGCAGAATTGGAGGAAGTTCGGGTGGACTTTGTACAAGGCGGACGACATGAAGGAGTTGAGAGAAACGCTGCACAAAAGGCTCACTTCATTGAATGTGTTATTAGTGGCTGCCAATCTGTAAGTTGAGAAGTCTGCATACTTTGTACATTCGCTAACTTGGTATTGGAGTGAGCCCATCGGTACTGGCGACGCCGCGAGGTACGCAGTAAGTGACGAGCAGCCATCATCGAGAAATCGTAGCGCATCGACCACCCAAAACGACTCGAGCGCCAAGGAGCCAGTGCCAGCTGGGGAATCGCAGCCTCTTGGTTCAAGCACTGGCAACGAAGAGTCGTTAGGAGCCGAGTCTAGAACGCCTATCCCGTCGATAGAAGCTGAACCGGACCTCGATACGGCAAGTCTGACATCCATACCTTTTTCTCTGTCGACGTTCTCGCCTGTGGAGCTGAGATTGTTGATCACGGACCCCACAAGGCGCTCGGCCAGAATCAGAGAGATTGCTGGACTGATGCGAACTTTGATCTCAATGGGTGATCATCAACTGGATATAGACAACCCCAAGGAATTTATCTTGCTACTAGATCGAATCTGCGCCGAATTCCATAACGACCACGACAAACAGCCCATCAGTTTCAAGGATGCAGTAGGGCGAAAATTTAGTTTCCCATGGCACGTATGCAAGACATGGAAGGTAAGACTAAGCATCTCCAGCCTTGAATGACCATGTTGCTGACTTGGAGCTAAGGGAATGGAAGAACTGATTAAGCTAGCTTTCCTCCACGTCGATGTGATTGGACCACATGTGCACGAAGGACACTATGACCTCGTCGGCCCTGATGGCGAGATCATATTGCCACAGGTGTGGGAAACTATGATACAGCCTGGCTGGGCTGTCACAATGCATATGTGGCCCATGCCCGAACCTACACCTCCGCCAGAGCCGCCCAAGAAAAAGTCACCATATGTTCAGAGCGATCCGACCAACCAATCATGGGCAAGGACCAGCCGCACGTCCACACCAGAAGAGAAGGTCGTGAAAGAATGAGCAGATGACCGGAACGCCAAATTGTAGCAGAAAGCAGCGTGGCAGATACATCATCGGGATAAGGAAGCTTTGATGCTCACATATGTGAGCGCGGCGGAGACAATACTCATGCGCGCCATCCACAACACCACAAAAGCTCGTCAATAGGCCTACATTTCATTATTACGTAGCTCCCGATAACTCGCAGATAGCTTGTATAATACAAACAATACTTAAGCAGCCGGATCTAAGAATCCCTCCAACGTCTCGTAGTTCAACGGCTTGAACAACTCGTTGCTCAAATCCGCGCCGCTACTGCCCAGCAAGCCTTCGAAGTTCTCGAACGCTGCGTCGAAATTCAACCAGTCTGGTGACTGTTCAGCGAAACCGAAACCCGCGGGTGGGCCCGTCATAGGCGCCGCGCGATCTGCACGTTCGCTGCTTGTGGGGTGTTGACCGGGTGTAGGAGCGCTTATCGGGTTGAGAAGACTGTTCATGGGTGAATTGGCGTGAGGATGATTTTGATGCTGCTGGAGTCGAGGGTCGATAGGCGTCTCACCCATGTTCTGCGACCAGGGTTGTGACTGGTTTTGCGGTGGCAACTGGTTGTTGTGTGTATTTTGCAGTGCTGGCGGCTCCGTCTTCGGCTCGGTCGGTCGGGGTTCGGCTGGAACCGGTACCGGTGTATTGACAGCGTTGGTGTTGCGCCCTGCTGCATTGCTAAGTACAGCTCGTCCGAGATCAGCTGTCGTGCCTGCAGACCACCACGAGTTTCGTAAACGATCGAGGAGGCGGACGCATTGCTTCAATTCTTCGGTAGCGCGGTTAACGTGCACCTTCAGGCGCCTAGATCGGAAGTGGCGATACACTACGCTGAGGGCTACACCGAGCGCGTAGGGTACGATCGGAAGCGGTGGGAGGAGTTCGGGGGATTCAGCGTTGAGAAGATGGATCACTCGTGTCGCGGAGAGACTCTGTCGGACGTAAGAGGGCGTTGACTTGACCGGCGCGTTGATGGAGAGGGATTTGTGGGAGGCCATGCACATGGTGTGATGGAAAAGCGATAGAAGACCTGAAAATATTAGCAAAAATGGAAATTCGGAATTTGAAGCAGCTTACTCATGATAGGGCCATCGAGCTTGTCTTCGCCGTCTCCAACCATCTCTTCAAATCCTAGGAAGTCATCACCTTCCCAACCTGTCTCTTCAGCAGCTCTGCCAGGCCTATAGTAGTCGATGACCTTGTCCAACATCTCGGAGATTTGAAGCCAAATTCCAAATGGGCTTGATCTCTTTTCGGGGTCTTGAGGGAGCTGTCTCAAACTGTTGTCGCGATCATGCATCAGCAAAGGCCTTCCGTTCATACAAGCGTTAATCTTATCCAGACTCCAAAGACACCAGAAGACGTCCTCCAGATTGCCTTGAGATTCCGAACTTTGGTTTTTCCATTGATGTCCAAATTGGAGGCCGAAGGTATGCGCGTGATGGATGGCTTGTGCAAGATGCATGGAGGCTTGCTCAGCGCCATCTGGGCCTTCGCAATGAAGTGATATGAGAGCAAGCACCTGGATGAGCACGACGCGATTCTTCTCTAGCTTTGCTTCGATCCCAACAATGACGGCATTGTAGAGCCTTTGAGAGAACTCGCGTGGATTGAGTGGCTGGGTCTCGTTACCCAAATAAAGGTGCTTGGCGGCTGTTGCGTGTTTTGAAGCGACAATACAAATTGCTTGCATCAGAATTCGAGGTTCCCGACCATAGTTGTACTGCTCGTAGAACAGCTCCTTGTCCACAAGCGGGAGCAGCGGATGGACGTAGCTGAAGTAGATCTCGAGAAGCGCAGTTTGGTTCATACGAGAAGGGAGTATATCAACTCCGACCGCGTCTAGGTAGGTTAGGAGAGCCCTAGATACCTGAGCCTCCTGGTTGGAATGCGGACCTGTTTCTACTATCCGCGAAGCGCCTGAACCCACTTGCGACGATGCCTGTCTCTGATCTCGTTCTTCGATCCATTGTCCAATGGGAGGATGGCTGGGCGACTGAGCAGTCTTTCCACGCTCGGAGTGAACTTGCTCTCGCAAGACGGCTTCAGGGTTGAGATAGCCCAAGAAGTTGGGTGGTGTTTGGACTGTGTGGTCCGAGGCCGGGCTTTGCGGCGGCGGCATTGTGGATTGAGCATGACCGTAGTCTCCACGCGCCCCCCTGGGATCATGATAATGTCCGTTCGTAGAAGGGCTGTCTGAGGATGTCGGATTGCTTCCGCCACCAATTTGGGGAACGCTGCCGCCACCCGTGGCTCCCTCGTCATCATCGAACGTATGCGAGCACCTTTTCTAGTATAGCGTCAAATGATGGCCTTCAGAAGTTTACTGCTAGAACTTACTCTTCTCTTCTTGCATGATTCGCAGGCGCGGTGGACTCCTGCGCGACGCTGTTAGCTGCTGCTGCTTGTTGTGTTGCGCACGGTCTATACGCACTTTTGCGCTTTCGGAAAAACTCGTTATTCGCAGCAAATGTTATCATTGTCGACATGTCGGCGGCCTGTGAGCGCGCTTCGTTCAGACAGCGCAGGTTGTGTATCGCAGGTAAGAGTCGCTTGGTCTCCGTAAGACAACACGAGGGTGACGTTGCCAAGGTGGTGTTTCGTACACGTGATACGGTCGCGCGCCTGCCGCCTCCGCATTTGTTGGCGCTTGTGGAGCCGAGGCGATGGATTGGCCGCCAAAACCGTGAAACCGCAGGCATCACGAAGCTGCCCTACCGTTCGCATATTGCGGAGCAGCCCGGCTCGTCAATGTTGCTCACATCAACCTATACCCTGAAGCATACGGTGTGGTTTATTGTTAAGATACTAACAGGCAGAAGCCGATGTATGCGTCAGGCCGTGTTTCTGTCGTAAATATCACAACACGGCAACAGCGACCTTTCGCGGAGCTCATCTCGATACGGTCTCGTACTGCCTCGCTCGCCTTCCGTCCGTCCCGTCTCGCTCTATCACCGATACGGTTGCGCCTCCTATCACCGATAGTGCTGCTAATTAGACTCGCTCTAGTCGTATCCCCGCACCGAGAGACACGAGTACTTCCGTCTCTTACTTTGTTTCACATTTGAGAGTTCCTCTCAATATCATTCGCAAAAGCTACAGATAGCTCGTTTCGATGCGCCATCGCAGCATCAGTGGATGGCAACTGAAGCAGCCCTGGAGGGCATCCCACGCCCGTTCTAATCTTGCGTACCTTTCTCGGGCCTTCATATGCCAGGCGCGGACCACGTACCTGGAGAAACCATGGTGATAGCATCTGACAACCCTTACCGCACGCTTCATCGATATGATTCGGATGACATGACAGGCCTCCCATTACCGGTGCGCGTTCCATGTCGTGCGGAATGGACAAATGGACCAACAAACCGATCCAAAAACAGGACATCCGGGAGGCACTTACCAACGTTTCATGGCTTGTCGAACTCACAATATAGGGGCCTGGATGCCTTCAACACGCCTGAACGTATCCATATGTTCGGCGTAACCAGCATGTATCTGTCCGACGATGCTTTCATCATATGGCCAACTCAATTTGGTGTCACGTGTATGTCAAGCCGTTTGTCGCTCAGAGAGATTGCTCTGTCACCCAACGTGACGGTATTGATCACAAACTCATCGGACTCCCAGCTATAAGTGCATGAATGTAGAAGCTACCAATCCGCCCGATTAATATCTAGTATGGTCGAGCCAGAAGCCGGTATCATGCGCCTTGCACGCGAGACTCGTCAGATGATTTACGATTACATCGTCAGCGACACCCCAGATCGGACTATCAGAGTGACACTGGTCAAGTCGACACTGAAATCGAAAGACAAGCTTCAGAAAGACAAGCCCCAGAAGGAAGAGCCCCCGAAAGACAAGCTTCATGTCGAGAATTGGGGAACTATCCTGAATCTTATCTGCACGCATTGGACCTTCGAAAACGAAGTACTATCCTACCTGTACCAAAGCTTTACATTCGTATTGAAGGATAGCGAACGCACTTGTCGCCCCATTGTTGGAGCTTTCTATCGAGCCCTGGCGCCTAAGAACAGAGTCCGTGTACGAAGGATTGCCATTCCTTTCTTTACCATTCGTAACCTTTTCGACCCCGCCCATTTCGATGATTCGTCTGTGCTTCAACGTTCCCAGGAACACCGTCTTAACATCATCGATAATGCCCATCTCCACCCATACGTACTCAAAATCTTGGCTCTAAGCGATGATACACGGCTTCAGAAAGAACAAGCCAAGTTACTCGATGAACTCGTTTATGCGCTCCTCCTATTGAATCAGATGCCGGGTTTGGAGTGCCTCACACTCGGTGTCGACGTCCTTGAGTTCCTAACCGAAAGTATCCTCCGGCCCGAAGGAATCTACCGGGGCGAGCCATCGGTGCCAATATCCGATCTTACTGTTCTCATCGATCAAGTCAGGCAAGGCAAATTGCATCGTTGGCATCGTTTGATCGATGTTCTGGGTGGGATCAGAGGCTTAGGTAAACTGCGCTACGTTCGACTGGAACTAGACTGGAGTAACTTCGTGCAGGACAAATATCAGAGAGCTGGTGTGACATTTGGACCACCATGGTCGAAGGATGTCAAGGAAGAGATGGAGCTACGATTCAGCAAAATGGTCACTGCATGCATCACGAACATGGTTGCGAGGACGGAGTATAAACGTCAGGAGGTATTGGATTTCCCCGGTATTGAAGTTGTCTCGGGGAATGTCTAATGGGCTGTGGTACATCAACAATACATTGGCTGACCCGCATCATATGTATCTGTGAGGACGTCTTCCTCTGTCTTATTTCCAACCCTCCTCCCTCAGTCTCTTCCTAACATCCATCAACGCCCTCCCCAAAAGATTCTTCCCCCACCGATACCGATTCCTCTCCGCATCCTTCTCCGCAAACCCCACGCCCCAAATTCTATCATGCGGACTCGCCTCCACCAACTCCCTCTCTCCAGTAGCCAACAACATGCCTCTCAGATTCTCCGCATCCTCGCTAATCGTAAACTTGTGATAATTCCCTTGAGTCACAATCTCCAGTTTTCCTGTCGCCCAGTCAGCATCGCCCTCCTTCTAATATCATATCGAACAACAGGAAGTACATACGCTCATCCCAAACCTTCTCATCAAACCCGCTAACCATCCGTCCTAGCTCTTTATGCGTCTTCGGATCGGTAGTCTCGAGCATTTCTTTCGCAATGTTTTCGTCGTTGAAACAACGTGCTTTGTGCACCATCATCCACATTTCGGTTGTGACGTAGATTTCGGCATCGAGGGTGAACTTGGACCAGTACCATTGGCAGAGGTAGCCGTTGCCGTCGCGGGGTTGCCAGAAGAAGACTGGTTTGGGGGCTGGCGTCGTTGAGCTGGAAGAGGTGGATGGGTGGGAAACTGTTGTTACGCGCATGGTTGATGTCAGTGCGTTGTGTAGACGGTGGCCGGTGTGCTGGTATTATGTATCTTGTGGGTTATGACGATGTGCGGAGAGTATTGTCTGCTGTAGGGTTGTGACGCGAGTAGGCTTCGTGCACGGTTTGGAATCCGGGTCTAACATGCATAAAGTTCGTGATGATGTGACTCATGCATAGCCGTGCTTTCTCAGGTACCATCGATGCTTTAGGCACTAGTGGTGGTGTTACACCATGGGCGAGCGACGAATTTCCACCCAATGGTAAGAACCGAGTTACATCAACTCGACTTGCTGCCAGCGACAATATAGTGACGCTCATGTATTACCCACATTTCGACTGCAGTTGATGAAGACAAAGGACGGTGTTGTTCGAGCCATGTCAACCATAACACACCCTGACGGATACATTACACTCACATTTTCAGTACATCAACGTAGAACATGGCGAACACCTTCAGGCCTCATCGAAACAATGCATTCTACTGAGAAAACAATAGAGCTACAATGACATTCGTAGCCTGGAAAGCGCCCCTAGTACGAACAAGAGAAGCAAAAGTTTGGGGTATCTTCTTAAACGCCGCACCACCATCGTCTGTCTCGGACCATACTTGCGGAAAGGCAGCCTCGACGCTGACGTCCGACTCCGCTTCGCCCGTCCAATCAAAGCTGATGTGCCAGCTGAGCTTCAGGAGGACGTGTTTGTCTTGCAAGACCAGAGTATCACGACCCAGATTCCTACTCAAGTCCTTCCGTGTGATAGTGTTCGTGGGCTTGCTTTGGTGCCGTGACTGGGCATTCTCGGTGTCTTCTGAAGTCCGGCCTACGAGTAGATGCGCAAACGCAGTCTCGCACTTGTGCCAGTGTTGTGCCCGCTTCTTCGCAATCTCCCAGTACGAGTCCATAGCCCAAGACGCATTACCCAGATCTCTTTCCTGCGCTCTCGCGCGAATAAAAGTGCCCAGTTCACGTTCAGCCCACGGCGAGATTCGTAGAAGTTGCATTTCGATTATCTCACTCGCTAATGCGTCAATGGTGATCGAAACCTGGGCTGTGAGCAGCTTTTGTGGACCGGCGATGTCGATGGTATGCTGCTGGTGGACCCGCCGTGAGGTTGGGGATATCTTGCCGCGGGGCAGGCTGAGTTGTGTGGAGAAGTTGAGTGATGTGAACATTTGGAGGCATGGCAAGGGATCCGCGAGTTCGACTGGGCGATGTGATGGGACGGGCTTTTCCTCTTGTTTCGGCCGTGGTGGAGGAACGGAGAGGGCGGCGAATGGTAGGAACGAACAGAGCAGACTTGATACTGGTGCTGGCTTCTCCAACTCTGTTTCGGTGCCGCTGATATCCGATATGAACTTGCTGGTATTTTGTCAGTCACAGTTTGGCAATCATGGGAGGCTTTTAGACTCACTTGAGACTGTCGCGCTCTGGAGACCGCAGAGTATCCTCTGGACCGCGACGCTGCTCCTTCACGACTTCTTCGATGCATCTTGACACCTGAGACTCCAACTCTTCTACTTCACGTTGTAGACGCGCCTTTTCCTGTTTCCTTCTCTCAATTTCTGGATCTGGAGTCTGCCTCTTCTGTACCACTTCTTGAGTTATCTCTTCGGTTATGTCTTCCACTGGGCCATCTTCTACCGTCCCTGTGAAATCGTCTGATTGTACCGCTGGCGCTCTCGAACTCGGTGGGGGTTGCTTGATGGGATCTCTGACGCGCGAAGGTCGCTTGCTTGGCGAGGAGAATATCATCGTTCGGCGCGGCTGCTTTGATGTTGCGCGGATGTTCTGTGATGGTGTCCCTGGGAGTTCTGGCAGGTCGCTCTCGCTAGGTAGTTCCACTTCGGTCTCTTCCCTTCCTGTGGAGCCATTTCTGGCTGCTACAGGTCGGTTTGGGTTGCGCTTCGGAGATGCGGAGAGAAGATTCGGATAGTTGCGCGCAAGACTGGCTTTGGTAGGCGACGCGAAAGACGGTCGTCGCGGAGGTTTCCTCAGCGGACTTGACGCTTGTTCGGCGGGCGAGCTGGTCCTCCTCCGCTTCGCGGGTGGTTCGTTCATGATGTTCGCATATGAGGCTTTCGCAAGATCCTCAACTTCGGCGCGTATTTGGGGCGCTTTTGTGGTAGTAATATGTCCGGGTTGGGAAAGATGGGCTGGTGGGGTATGCGACGATAACAGTGAATGCGACGCGTCGGCGCGTGTTGTTGCCCTGTCGGCGTTCGCTGCAGCTTTTGCCGACGCTCGGAAAGGCGGCGCAAAATGACGTCGAACCGTCAATCGTTACTTTCAATCAGCTGCGAATTGGCAACCGAGAAGAGTGGCTAACTTCGACATGTCATAACGAAGCGATTTGTGTGACTGCATCATCTCTTCCCAATTGTTTCGGGGCCAATGGAACGCATCGCATACTCCGGGCAACTGGCACTGCGCCAGGAGCTCTGCGCTTCGTGCTTGAAGACATGGCGCAGGTCGCGTGCTTCGATCGAGGCAAGGCGAATAGGACTTCAAAATAGCAATCGGATACAGCGTCGCTACAAAGGCTATGTTGCACCAGAAGGCGAACAAGCCAGGCCTATCACCGGCTTCTATGCAGGTTGGACCCTCACCCACATCGCCAGCGGTACTCGAACTAACGAGATCCAGACATGCTGAAGAAACCGCTGTCGGAAGTACAGCCACTATCCCACACAACGCCCGAGCCGCCAAAAGAGCCACCGAAGACGCAGAAGGAAGAGACATTTGCAAAAGCCCGTATCATCTTCGGGTCTACCACGGCCTTGGAAGAACGTAAACAGGAAATCATGAAATCGTCCCAGAACGTTGCCGGCGTACTGGTCCCTCCGCGACCCGAAGAACCAGACAACTGCTGTATGTCTGGATGCGTGAACTGTGTATGGGACATGTATCGAGATGAGATGGAAGAGTGGGCGGAGAAGAGCGCCCAAGCAAGAGCGGCAATGCAGGCACAACGGCAAGAAGGAAAGGGAACAGGCAGCATGGTGGCAGGAGACACATCACCGAGTCATGTTGCAACGAGTATGGACGATGATGGCGGTGGCAGTGAAACGAATTGGGACACTGGTTTCGATGATGCGGAGAAAGACAAGTTGTTTGACGATATACCCGTGGGCATTCGGGAGTTTATGAGGACGGAGAAGAAGTTGAAGCAGGCGCAGAAGAAGGCTGAAGCCGCTGCAGCAGCGTGAGCTTCGAATTCGGCAATACCCATACAGTCATCTTGCCATTCAAATACCCATCCATTACATATCTTGCGATTTTCCATCCTATGCCCCAAAATAACACCAATTATGCTGCACCCCAAGCTTCCGTCTCGTCTAATCTTCGCCGACATCCACGCCCTTTGCCTGAAGGTCTTTCCGCGCCTCCGCTATTTGCTGCATGAGCTCCTTGTGCGCGTCCGGTACGTCGTTGAAGGTGAAGACTCCCCAGCCGAGCTTGAAGAGAAGGTATGCGCCGAAAGAGATGAGGGCCCAGAAGGGTAGCTATGGTTTGGTTAGCGGCAGCCCAGTACAATAACAATGGAGATGGTGAAGGTAGTGGGGCTGCGCGTTCAGGTAAAGCTAAGACTTACGAAAGGGACAATCTCCTCTTGGATCTTCTGAGGCAGCGGGACGACTTGGAGGAACAGTGAGAGGTAGATCTGTCACATGTTAGCATCCAATCTTGTATATGTAGAGGTAAGGGGCTGCATACGGAGGTGAGGAGCATGCCAATGCTGATGGTCTGCGTGGCGCGCGTCATGTTGGCGAATTGGTTGTTGTAAACGGGTTAAACGAGGGTCGGTGGTCGGAAGAAGTGCGGGTGAGGGCGTGATGTTCGACGTCTGTGGTGGTGAATGTTCGGTGCCAGATCGCTCAATTGCTGCCAAGGGATCTGTGTCCAGGGGTCCAACGGAACCGGCCAAAGGCAAGGCCAACCGCGCGGTGGGTCGACGCTGCCGCAGGAACTCACCCCGTTTCTTTCCGCATCTGCAAAAAACAAGTGGCTGAACTATTGATTGCACTTTTTCTGGAGTTCTCCTGAAACCAATCCGACTAGTAGCCATCACCTGTACGGCGGCTCCGGACGACTGCGAGTAGCCGTTTCATCCTTGCGCAATCTCTACCGCCACTATGCACACTTGAGCTTTGCCACGACTTTGAGCGACTGCGTTTCTTCATCTTCACACTTTTGCGATATGCCATTATCCAATGAGGAGCTTGGCGACTATATAGCGTCTTTAGAGCGCCTACTCCAAGCCAACCCTGCAGGCCAGACCGCTGTCCTCACAGGTTACGTGCATAAGCTCGATGCGTTTGCAGCAAGTGGGGACAATGAGGCCATAGAGAAGACCTTGCAGCTGTTTGGGACGGCTGTTGGCGGTCGGAGTATGTTATGCCTCTGTTCAAAGCCAACCCTGCTGACACTGTATAGAAAGATGGCAGGCCCCGTTCCGCGACAGCGGCATCCTTGCTTATGCTCTTCGTGGCTTGTGTACCGTTCGCCATGAAGATCCCGTAGCAAAGCAATACCTGAGAGTCATCGGCAACTCGGTTGCTGACAATGGTACTGTAACCTGAAGAGACCCTCGTACGACGCAAACAGTCTGACTGGAGTCAAGATACCAACAGAGAGCTCGCCGTGAGAGAGCTCGGAGCCATCGCTGGCTGCCTTCCCTCGCCAGAACTACGCTTGACCACTTTGGCCGTACTTTTCAATCTTTGTAATGATTTTGGTGAGCAATGCCACAGGATCCTCCAGACATGCAGCTCATGCAGATAGAACCCGGCAAAGCTGCAGCGGCTGCCCTCAGACTGGATGCCACAATATGCACCTTCCTAGTACTAGACAGAATCCCGGAAGCAGCCCTGGATTACGCTACGGACCTGCTGAGCTGGACCACAAGCAACCTGAGCGACGCCCAGTTCAAAGACGAGGTTTCGCTGGAGACATTCAAGAGTCTGCTGAACGTGGCACTGCAATACGATGAAGACCATCATCTGGAGTACGTGGCCATCCTGGTACATTACCTCCAAGACCCAGAGTTCCAGCAAAGGATAGCAACACCGAAACTTCTCGACGACCTTGTCACCCTGATGCTGGAGTTTGAGGCCCGATTGGAGCCAGAGGACATCGAAGCCGTCTTCCAGGAACTCGCGACAAGCAAAAACGCAGATACCACCACATCAGACGAGGCGCAGGTTCTTCTGATGGCTCAACTCATTGGGCTGCTATCTGCTGCTTCAGCAACAGATGTCTTTGCACGAAGCTTCAACGTCAGAAGTCCTGTTATCGAGAGGCTGGAAGCAAAGCTGCGCGCACCTTGGGAGAGCGCATACCCATCTACAATATGCGCTTGTGTCATGGTCGGAAATCTGGCCATGTCTGATGAGGTTTGCATAGACATGGTCAAGATCATGGAACTTCACGTTCGATTGATTGTGATTCTCAAGAAGAGCACTAAGCCTGCCCTTCTTTATGCTGCAGCTGGTTTCATGCGGCACCTTACGTTTCCAGAGGCTAACAGGGCTTTGCTTGCAGATGCCGGACTCATGGAAGCGTGTTGTCGCATGCTCGTACTGGACGATCCTTCGGTTCGAGGCGAGGCGGCAGCTATGCTGTGCAAGCTCGTCACTGGCAACTTCTACAATATCGAAAAGGTCATGTACGAGACTGTTGGCCCTGACACAGAAGCCATCGACCCGGACATCTCAGCCGACACCGTAATCTTCTCCCATATTGTCGAGCAAGCCCTCGCTCCGTCCGCACCATTACCAAGCACTACGATGAAGAACCCAATGATCGAGCTTGGCCGCACCATCGTCGCCATGCTACGGTACCTTGGACGACCAAACGCCGAAAAGGACGTTGAAGCAGTGCAAATACAGATCTTACAAGTACCCCAGATAGCCAAACCGATCGCCCAGCTTGTGCGGCAACGCTTCTACCCCGAGGCTCGTTCCGAAGGACTACTCGGCCTAGGCCTACTCGCCCAAACACTTGAGGGCGCTGCAGCCATTGCCGAAGAGATAAAAGAGGACAGCGGCCTCCTCGAAACAATCAAAGAGCACGCCAACGCAACAGAAGCAGGTCTCGCGCAGCAATCCCCATCAACAGCTAGCCGAGATCACCAGAACGCGATTGTGCTGCTCCAGGCGCTGCAGAACAATGCGGTAAGAGAACTCCAAGAAGCCGTCGGGGAAGTACTAAGGACTTCCAGACTGACCAAATGGACGCAATACTCTCGCATTAGACAGTCTCTGTCTAAGCACCAAGGGCGTCGCTCTTCAGGCGACGTCAGCACACTGGGTAGCCCTGGAGGCGCCTCGCCGGGGAGAGTCAGAGAGTTGGCTCGCAGGGCTACTACGGATGCGCCTGGCATGTCGCCGGGGAGGGCGAGGGGGTCTACGCTTGCTAGTGAGACCAATTCAGATGAGCGGCCACGGACTCCTGTGAGGGTTCGGGAGGTTATTGGCGAGATTGAAGAGGTGTCTCCGAAGACAATGATCAAGGAATCGCCGGCGAGGGAACGGTTAAAGGGTAAAGGCATGAAGCGGACCAATACGGCGCCGCAATGATTGCGATGATGGTTATGCCTTATGTTTTTATTATCTACTCTACTTCTTCTTAATAATGCACTCTCCACTTATGACAACTATAACTGGTATTGCTGTTGATGTGATGTGATCGAATGGTTGTGGTCGCCACTACATCTAAACTGCCTGTTCCGAGCGAGACTCACCTAACACCACCTCGCGCCACTTGAAAACCACCGTACATATCAATCAGATAACCCTCAAACGATCTCCAACAAATGGAAGGGAAGCGAAAAGCAGTGAATAATCAGCACGGTGGCGCCTGCGAGTCCTGAGCCTCACTCCGCACCATCAGCGTAATCAAGAGCACTCTGATTGGCCAGACGAGCCACTCACGTGGATTCACGCGCTAGCAATCCAGGGTCCATGACATAGTACTTAGAAGAGAGCTGGGTATAAAGAAGGGCTGTCTGTCGACGTATTGAAGGGTATCTACAGTTCAAATCTATTTACGCAAACTACTTCTCGATCTCCCACTCGATCAACCAAATCAACAACAACTATATATTCAAACCTACCAACCAACCAACCAACCAACTCCAACATCCAAGATGGTCTGCTGCGGACGTAACAACGGCACCTGCGTATGCGCTCAAGAGGCAAAGTGCTCGTGTGGAAAGCAGCCTGCTCTTCAATGCAGTATGTCGCTCCCTTCTTTCCTTCACCTTATGCCCTCTCTCCCTAGTCCGTATACCCAAAATCCACCGCCTACCGCCTACCACCCATCCACCTTATATCCCATGCATGTATACTGACGTTTGAATAGCCTGCGACAAAGCCGCCACCGAGAACAAGCTCCCCACCGACTCCTCAGCATGCGCATGCGGAAAGCGGACAGAGGATGCGTGCAACTGCGGTCGCGCGGACAACAACGGATCGAGCAGCCTCGAGACCGACTTTACTACTAGCAAGTAGAGGGACGACTGTGGTATGAGGGTTTGAGGCGTATGTGGGTGTGCGGTGGCGTGTAGCATGAGAGGGTGTTTTTGGCGTTTACATGGGACGGTCGAAGGATCGAGGGTATACCTGATATCAGTAAATGATGATTTGAAAGTTCAAACTTATCCTGTGGTGTCTTGGGTTCGTGATCGGCGCGTTGACGCGTCGTGTTGCGGACGCGTGCGTTCCTCTCTACTCTTGTCCTTGTCCACTCTATTCATCGCACAATGTCTTCGGGGACATGCTGGAGACTTTCGCGTTCATGGGAAACGTGTGTAGTACAGTGGACGTCGCCGCTGCTTTCTCGGTCTCTATGTTCCTGATCGTGTTGCGGTGGTATCTCATCGATAGCTTGCGGAGCTCGGGGGAGAGCGGCACGGTCGGAGGTGTGTATACAGTAAACTCTAAGGCTATCGCGGCTTTGCTGGAAAGTGCCCTGTTCAGTACTGTCTAAAATTGAATGCATGGGCCTGCACTTGCCGTAAGGGTCAAAATCGCGATGTCTTGCTCCTACTTTGACTCGCACGGGCAGGAGCTACACGCTAGACCCTGTTTGCTTGGCATCCATGTGTAGAACATCCACTTATTCCCCCGTCAGTCGTGCATGCAGAGAAACAACTAGATAGCTTGCCGGGGTGTTGTGCGTCTTCCTTGCTTGTTCCAATTCCATGTCCTGCTCTCGATTGCGCCATAAGCCTGCAGCCAGCGTCTAGAAAGCGCTGACAGGCGCCCCTTTCGCGAACTATCGACCTCCGCTCCGCAGCGCGCACGCCGGCATAAACCCTGCCTCGAGGCCCGTACCGCACCATTCCATAGCGCACCACCACTACCGCCGCCGCATTGTCGGGCTACTTACCAGGTGGGAACCGCCCACCCACCACGTCGTCTACTACCACCAGCATGGCGGCCTCGGTCACTTCCAAGATGGCAGCGAGGGCTGGTGGAGGCCTCTTCAGCCGGGAGCAGTCGGGCAACGTGCCCACGATGCGAGGTACATGACGGCATGCCCACGAACAACGGACCGAAGCTCACACGCGGACAGGACTGGTCTCATTCATCGCTGACCTGAGGAATGCTCGCGCGAGAGAACTCGAAGAGAAGCGCATCAACAAGGAATTGGCCAACATACGGTGGGTACACGCTGCCGAGTTCTAAGCATGTCCGGAAGGCTAACATTACCGCAGGCAAAAGTTCAGAGGTACTTCTCCTTGGATACACCTTCCACATGACCTGCTCTGACAGAACTCCCCCCAGATGCTGGCCTGAATGGCTACCAGAAGAAGAAATACGTCTGCAAGGTACACACGCCACTCACCGACTCTCCCGCCCTATTGCTGACTCCCGCAGCTCCTCTACATATACATCCTCGGATGGAACGTCGATTTCGGACATCTCGAAGCGGTCAACCTCATCTCCGCGACCAAATACTCGGAAAAGCAGATCGGATACCTCGCCGTTACCCTATTCCTACACGAGGAGCACGAACTGCTACACCTGGTCGTTAACAGCATCAGGAAGGACCTGCTGGACCACAATGAGCTCAACAACTGCCTGGCGCTGCATGCGATTGCGAACGTTGGTGGAAAGGAGCTGGGAGAGGCACTAAGCGCCGAGGTTCACAGGCTTCTGATATCACCGTGAGTGGCATGAGATGGGTTTCGTGGCCAAGCTGACGTTGAATAGGGCTTCCAAGGCATTCGTGAAGAAGAAGGCCGCCCTTACACTCCTGCGATTATACCGGAAACACCCTGCGATCGTACAGCACGAATGGGCGGAACGGATAATATCCCTCATGGACGACCCCGACATGGGCGTGGCGCTTTCCGTGACCTCGTTGGTCACCGCACTCGTCCAGGACAACACCGAGCAGTACAAGGGAAGCTATATCAAGGCAGCGAATAGGCTGAAGCGGATAGTAGTGGACAACGAGTGTGCCGAAGGCTACTTCTACTACAAGGTGCCATGCCCATGGATACTTGTCAAGCTGCTCAAGTTGCTGCAGTACTACCCACCTCCCGGTTTGTGTCCTCCCCAGCTATTATCGACTCGCGCTAACAAAAACAGAGGACTCACATATCCGAAAGCTGATTCGCGAAGCGCTCCAAAAGATCATGGACTCAGCCCTCGAAATGCCCAAGAACGTACAGCAGAACAACGCGCAAAATGCCGTCCTCTTCGAAGCGATCAATCTCGTAATACACCTCGACACAGAGCAAGACCTCATGGTTCAAATATCACAACGGCTGGGTAAATTCATCGCGTCCCGGGAAACCAACGTACGGTATCTAGGACTGGAGGCCATGACGCATCTGGCAGCTCGATCAGAGAACCTCGACCCCATCAAGAAGCACCAGGCAATCATCATCGGATCTTTAAGAGACAGGGATATCAGTGTACGAAGACAAGGTCTGGACTTGCTCTACAGCATGTGCGATCCAACGAATGCGCAAGCGATCGTGAACGAACTCCTACGATACCTACAATCTGCCGACTACGCGATACGGGAAGAGATGGTACTCAAGATTGCGATTCTTACCGAGAAGTACGCTACTGATGTTCAGTGGTACGTGGACATATCACTACGGCTGATCGCCATGGCTGGAGACCACGTTAGCGATGAAGTCTGGCAGCGAGTCATCCAAATCACGACGAACAACGAGGAGCTGCAAGTGTACGCTGCGCAAACGATTCTGCAGTACATCAAGTCAGACTGCCATGAGACGCTTGTAAAGATTGGTGGATACCTGCTCGGAGAGTTCGGCCACTTGATCGCGGACAGCAAAGGATGCAGCCCAATCGAGCAGTTCATGGCGTTGAGCGCAAAGATGCGAGGTTGCTCGTCAACGACACGGGCGATACTCTTGTCGTGTTACGTCAAGTACGTGAACTTGTTTCCCGAGATCAAGCCCCAGCTTCTTCAAGCTTTCCGCGCCTACAGCCACTCGCTCGACTCCGAACTCCAGCAAAGAGCATGCGAATACCTCACACTCGCCACCATGCCAACGGACGACCTACTTCGCACCGTATGCGACGAGATGCCTCCTTACCCAGAACGAACGTCAGCGCTGCTCTCGCGGTTACACCAGAAGCATGCCACTACCAGCGACAAGCGAACGTGGGTGGTCGGTGGCAAGGATGCAAATGCGGACCTCAAAGAATTCGGTCTTGCCAGGCAGAATACGTCTGCGGGTGTCAAGAGAAGCTTCACCGAACCCGTACCAAAGGACGCCAAGACCGGCGCAGCAAATGGCGCCAATGGTGTTGCAGCGATATCAAGCGATCTGGAGGGTCTGGATCTCAACATGGATCTGAGCAAGGCTTCCAAAGCACCAAATCTCGCAAGCGCAGCGCATCTCAGTCCGGATTGGGAGGTTGGATACACTCGTCTCCTATTACGGTCGGAAGGCGTGCTCTACGAAGACCAGCAAATACAGATCGGTCTGCGAACAGAGTACCGCGGGCAGCTGGGCGCTCTCATCTTCTACTTCACGAACAAGTCACAGTTCTCCATGGGATCTTTCACCACGACACTCGACAACCGGTCATCGGAAACCTTGAAGACGGACATCAAGGGGCTACCCGACACCTCCATCGCGCCCGAAGGCCAAACGCAGCAAACCATCATGTTCGAATGCAAGAACGTCTTCATCGACCCACCGACCATTCGTATATCATATCTCGCCGGAGCGCTACAAGGTCTGACCCTCCAACTCCCCGTTCTCCTACACAAGTACATGGAAGGCGCCGAACTCAGCGCAGAAGACTTCTTCAAGCGCTGGAAGCAAATTGGTGGTGCTCCGCGTGAGCACCAAAGCATCTTCGGTCTGGTCAACAAGAACAGAACGATGGACTCTGATTTCGTGCAAAAGGTGGTCAAGGGCTTCAAGTGGGGTATTGTGACTGGTGTGGATCCTAATGGCAAGAACATCGTGGGTGCGACGGTGTTACATTCGAGTGAGGGCAAGTTTG
This sequence comes from Alternaria ethzedia, assembly GCF_023757985.1. Taxonomy (NCBI): domain Eukaryota; kingdom Fungi; phylum Ascomycota; class Dothideomycetes; order Pleosporales; family Pleosporaceae; genus Alternaria; species Alternaria ethzedia. The sequence goes on from NW_026056202.1 coordinate 548,419, forward strand.
GTTGCTTGCTGAGGCTGGAGCCGAACTTTGAGACACAGGTATGTTGGTGTGTGTTGGAATGGGAGAAGAGAAAGCTAACAAATGATAGATGTACCGGATCACGATTCGTGCGACTGATGAGTCGGTTCCGCCTGTCCTCGTCAAGGCTATGCAAGACCGCCTCTCGCAGGGTATTGAGGGCATGGCTTAAACCACTGGGTTCCTTGCCTTCCCACCTCTCTACCAACACCACCACTATTCTTACACCATCACCCTCATGATGTGTACACACCTGGAACCTTTTGTTCATATACTAATGTTTTTGTCTGGGAAACTCTGGGCTGTTGAGAGAGAGCGAAAGAAGTATGTTTGATGGTTGGGCTGGACTGCATATGTAGCGTTCATTCTTGAGGAGGAGGAAAACATTGAGATATGGCGCATACCCTTGTTTCTGGCTCATGTAGCATGATTATATATATTGGAGCGTTTTTTGTTTCGTGGAAATTGGGCTTTCATTTTGATGTTTGTGGGTGATGTTGAGAGGTGACGATGATGATGCTTGAGTGACGCGAATACCTTCAGGATGTGTTTTGCTGTTGCCTTGGAAAAGACGAGCCTCTCCATGTTGCCGTGGCGCACACAAATTCCTGAGGATAAATCATGTATGTTTCAGTTCTGGAAATCCTACAGTTATTAAATGTGTGGTCCAACTTGGTGGAGCTGATGTAACTTGAGTTCAGTCATTGGTTCGAAAAGAATGGCTCGACCAAACCGTATTCCACGGCACTGCTCTCTTTACCCCCATAAAAAAGAACTCAAGTTCTCCTTCTGTCTTCAAAGTAATTTATATTTCTTACAACGTAACACACCACGAAAACCTCCCGGGTCCATCTTCCCACAACTTCCACTACCACAAACACCTGCGTATTCCTCAACCTCACATCCTCCTCTCCACACCACCAAAATGGCCGAACGCAAGACTATCCAGAAGTACTATCCCGCCGACTTTGACCCAGCAAAGCTAGTGCGCTCAAAGAAATCCTCAGCCCCCACCCGCACCGTCGTAAACTTCGCCTGCCCCTTCCGCAGCATGCGCTGCCTCTCCTGTGGCCACTACACCACCAAGGGCAAAGTCTTCCGCAACAGCCCCAAGTACATCTCGCCTGAAACGTATCTCGGCGTGAAGATCGTTACGCTGCATTGTAAATGTCCTGGCTGCGGTGCGGGAATCGTTATTGAGACTGATCCGAAGAATATGGACTACAAAATCGTGAAGGGGGCGGTGAGGGGGTTTGAGGCGTGGAGAGATAACGAGCGCGCCAAAAATACCGAAGAGCAGCGTTTGGAGAGGCTTGAAGCTGAGGGCCTTGAGGGACGCGACGAGAAAGCGACGATGGAGATGCTGGAACGGAAGACTGAGGATGCGAGAGTTGAGGTTGCTGTTGGGGATGCGTTGGATGAGATTAGAGCGGCGAATGCACGGAGAGAGGGTGTTGGTAAGGGGTGTAGCGTGGCTGCCCTTGTGCCACCGAGGGAAGTTGAGGATGCGGAAGATGCGGAGATTGCAAGGGCTGTGTTTAGGGGGACGAAGAGGTGTTCACCAGATCTTAAATCGAGTGAAGAGTCGCTGAATGTAGTGTTTCCGGTGTCTAGGCCGGCGAAGAAGGCGAAGAAGGATTTTGCGAAGACGTTGGGGATTAGGAGGAAGGTGAGGGATTAAGGTCTGAGAAGATTTCGAACAGGCGTTTAGCTTCGGGGAGAGATTCCAATTTTCTCTCCAAACGCTCTAACGGCGTCAATGTACGTCGGAACTCACCCTGATCATGATTACCATCTGGTCATGCGTGTCGCCACCACATGCTTCGATCGTTCGATATTACCCCCATGCTCCAATCGGTAATTATGTAACCCCAAATTCCATACTGTAGTTGCCAGGTTCTTCTGATCCGATAGGCAGGTTCGAGGTTCTGGGGTAGTACGAATAGCGACAACCATCTAAGCTTTTCTGGCAATTCGTCCAATTGTTCAGTGAGTTCCATTCGCCAATTTGCATAGTCATAATCCTCCGAACATATGGGTACGATGCTGAATATATGACGGAGAATTCTCCTTGGGTTGATCTTGTGTTCGTTGTCCTCGAGCTGAGGAAGCCATTCTGCTGCCGTCTTAAAGCAGTGGTGTCTGATAGACACCATTGGCTCGTTTCCATCTGGATCCACAGAGTTGACTTTAGCAGACATGTCTGCTGCGAACTGCTTATTGATAATCTCAAGCAGAATTTCCTGTGGATGCATCGAGTAATCGGGGAATACTCGAAGCGATGGTTTGAGCATACCCATCATACCAAATACTCTGTCTCGTACATTCGAACATTCCGTGCCCCGAATCAAATCTTGGACAGTATCCCAGCTCTTTTCCGTATTTTCTCGACCCTTCGCGATATCCCTTATTCGTTTCCATACGATGCCGCAATAGTTGAGCACATTATTTTCCTCTGTTTCACACAGATCCTTCCAGGCCTCCCAGTTGTATGTCTCCCAGACCTGCATCATTTCATTTATTTTCTGCCAGCCCTCGTAGAATGTGTCCCATGGAACTGAGTTCGAGCCAATTCGTACATGAACGACCCTACCGAGTACGATCTCTTGAGTGACCCATAGTCTCGACCAGTACGCAAGACGTACAAATTGGCGCAATGATCGGAGCAATGCACGCGTTTCCGGTTCACTCACACTAAGCAGTTCCGAGAGAGACTTATGGACGAGACTACCTAAGTGTATAGACTGATGGTCGAGGTTACTTTCGCGGATGATTAAGTCCACAAGCTCGTTGCTCCCTTCGAATCCAGAACCTAGCCAAGCCTCGACGATGGAAGCAGCGCTGTAGATATCCGCCATCTGATTGACTTGATGGGATTTTTCGTCATTTTCCCCTTGATTGATGCATATTTGATCGATCCAGAATGAAGCCGGGTCAATATTTTGTCCTATCTCCAGGAACTCGTCGACGTTTTGCCGAACCGAAAGCCAGTCTCGTTTGATCTTCAAAAAGTCGTAAAGGTTCTGCCGAACGGAAAACCAGCCTCGGCATTCGGAGCTTGTAACATGTATGTTCTGCGCTGGTAACTCAGGACCCCAGGTGTACGACAACGCGGTGAAGTTGACTGTTCCTTGCATGAACTTGTCATATATAGCCCCATCCCGCTCTCTGCAGGCCCCTCGAGGTGCTTGACTTCCAAGCCTATTTACTTCCACGCTATAACGACTAAAAGCATTGATTCGTTCACTAAAGTCGACGTTCTTCATGGTGATTTGGATAGGGCTCGACGGGTCGGAGTTTGGTTCGATCCTGATGAGGCGTATCTCCTTGTCTTTGAAATTCAGTGGAGTGTGCATGAATCGCACATGCTTAGGCGGCAACTCCATCGCTGCGGCAAGGCTGTGTGTGGACGTTGGCTAGGCTTCTGAAACGACGCAGACTTTTGTACGGGCGTCTCGTAGGACCCAGAAGTACAGAATAGTTATTGATGGTTCGCTCTTTCGTTGAACGAGTTGTGCTACATCCGAGAAGTGGGGTGCAGACCGATCTGTAACGTCTGCATCATAGCGAGTCTGGTGTTGTAGCGAAGGTTAAGGTTCTCTGACGTTTTGCAGCATCAAGGCGGAGTAAGCGCAGGAGGCTGAGCGCTTTTGGGCTGACCTCACCTGGGCAACATGCTCAGGCTATGGGCTATGCGAGCCTGTGGACCATCACAACTGGCGGGTTAATCTAACGCAGTCATGGGTAAACTGCGTTTGTGGGTAAATTGACCATTAGAGCGAATAGAATACTTGTATTCCCTACATGACACCGATGTGCTTGCGCAAGTCGTCTACTGTCATGAAGAAAGGTGCAGCTTGCGGCAAGAATCTCAGTGTTTACCGCTGGCAGAAACTAGGCCGAATGGGGCTTAGGGGCTAACGATTGGGAAAGAACGAGCGTGTTCGCACACATCCAGCTCAGAAGAACAGCACTATCAAGGTCAGAAAACGCACGTATATAGCAAAGCATAGTTTCGTCTATTCAATGCAAATCGCATCGAGTTCCAACTGTCATTGCCATTTACCAGAACTTGGTGCAGATCTTCATATGCAGACTGTGAGCTCACCATCCTCACAAACATTCGAGGTCTGCTGGAAAAAACCCTTCTCTTTCCACATCTTTCTTATCGTCTCATTGCATACATACGCGAAACCCCTTCATTCATATACTATACCTACCGTGCGCTGTATGCGATTAATAACCCAAGTGAACCATCTCCACTATCCCCCACACACACCGGTAACACAACACCAACCCTCACCTCTCAAGCGCCCTAACACAACATAAATTCTCCGACGCAAGCACTGCAAGCACCTCCATCGCATCCCTCGCGTCGTGCGACCAAAGACTCGACAGCAAAAGCCTGGTTTGAGCCGGGTACTTGCACCGTGAGCTGCATGGCCGCTGGATGCCTGGTGCTTGTGGGGCGAAGAGAACGCATGGGTGTAAGGTGCAAAGTGCAAGGTGCCGACGCAGGAAGGGAACTGAGCTTCGAAGAGCTTGGGCTTTGGGCTTTGGGTGGGTGACTTGCTTTTGTGAGGCATGGCCGTGCTGTGAGGAGATCCTGGTATGGGCACGATGACGGAATGTTGGAGTAGGCTTTGTCGACGTGTTCGGACTCACGATACGATGACGAGGCTGAGCTCGTTCTCCCGGGTCCTGGCCCGTAGAGTAAAACGATAAGAGTCATACCCTACCGACAAACCTTCTAGCTCTTGCTGCCCAAGTCGGGATCTCCGCCCAAACCTTTCTTCTTCTCCTTCCTCCGCTACAGACGCAGGAAGCCGACCGTAGAATATACTCGGATAGATGCCTGCGAGATCCCACAGCCATGAGTCCGCCTCGCTAGCCCATCGTAGATCCATGTTTCCTCGCTGCATCCTCGTTTTCCTTCGTACGAGCTCGCGGGACCGGTAGCTAGCTCCCTATGCCATGCCATGCGGGCATCCCAGCGTCGGGCATCGCCTACGTGCGTTCTATATGCGTTCTGCCTAGGAGGCGAAGTCGACGATAATAGCGTTCCGAAGTCTGGATATCGCGCTACCTGGTTCATGCATGTTCGCAGCAAGGTTTGGAGAGAGGAAAGAACATCGTAGCGTATGACGCGTGAAGAGAACCGTGGAAGGAAAAGAAGACAAGTCGTCGTCTAAAGCGCTGGGCACCTACCACCCAGTGGGCTATCCCGGACGCTCTTCTCGTATGCCCAATGACCTGTGCTCATGGGCTGATCATGCAGCTTCGCGTGGGATGCCGGCGATATGGCACACTAAAGGCAAACCTTGCTAATTGGGGGTGTGCAAAAGACAACCATGGTCGATCGTGAACGTTCGCCTTTGTTAGTACGACGCCAACATGGGAAAAGCATAGACAGAGGCTCAGCTGTCACGCCGTTGGAACTGGTACAGCGCACGGAGAGGCTGAGCAGCGAAACGCTCTGGGCGACTGTCGGAGACCGCTTAGTTGCATATGCGCCCTTCGGAACGCCTACCCGCTGTCAGTCTTACGCCTGTCCTTCTTGTGTACACGGCCGGGTGTGAGTGTGCTGTTGTAGCTTGCCGTGAGGAATGTGTGACTGTGAACACCTTTTCTCGGGCCGGTCGTACGTGTACGGGAAGCCGCTTGTGTCTTGGGCGAAAACGCGGGAGTAAAGGCATGTCCAATTGTTCGTATGGCGGATGCAGCAAACTCAAACGCAGTGATACACTCGTAGATGGCGGATGTCTGCAGGTGGCTAGATGAGGACCATCGCTGTGTTACTTGCGTTGTCCAAGGGAGCCCGTTACAGTAAGGGGCGTTCCGAAGCATTGGACTGGGCGAACACATGTCGAGAAGCGGCGCAATGCTGTACCACTTGTGGGGATATCGTGCTAGCATTGAGCAACGATCTGGTCATGTTGTGGAAGGTTTCTCGCAAGTGGCTGATGAGGCAGACTTGGGTGGCTATCGTGCAACCATGCAGCGCCATTGCATGTTCTTCGTGCGACTGACAAAGTTTGGCATCGCCCTAGGAGGAGAAGGAAATATGCGGAGGTGCTCGCCAGTACGGAGATATTGGGGATCAGTGACTTGGAGATGTATTTCCGGTGTCCACGAACGAAAGCGCACTGGTGATGGAAGGGTTTGGGTTCATGACCTGGAGCGGCGCCTTTGCTGGTCTGGCCCGATGAACACCCAAAGTACTATCGATGTGCAGCGCCACGGATAACCGCATCGGCATGGAGGCATGCTTTTGAGATGTCTGCCTGGAAGAAGGGTCGATCACGTCGTGATGGACGTGCTCAGCTAAAGGAACGAAGAGATTCCAGACATCAGGTTCCAACAGCACAGCACAGACTGGTACCCGCAAGGTGGATGTCAATCGGCAGACCCGACAGTTTGTTGTGAGACGGAACGGTGACACCGACAAACAACAAGCCACGAAGCTTACTGCGCGCAAGGTCCGCTCCTTACTTTGAGGCCTCAGATCGGCAATCCCTACGCAGAAGTAAGTATCCGGTGTGCAGTTTACCGAACCCGTTCGTCTATCTGTTACGCCGCACCTGGCGTGTCACATGCTCACAAAGCGAAATCGAGATCGCGCCTTAGCAAAAGCCAGTTCGAGGTACTTTCGGGGCGCACGAAAAAGCATGCTTCTGGGGTGCGTACGGGTGTCGGAAGAAAGAAAGAATTGGATGCAAGTACGGTATACGGTTGCAAGGTGTGCCTCAGGCAAGTATTGGCGAACAGCCACAATATCCAAGAGCCGAGGGACGATGTCATCCCGTGCTGAAGCGAGATTCAACGTCGTCCAGGCTGGGTTTCGTCGATATAGCCCCCATATGAGCTGATAGCAGATCTTTGATGCCGTTGAGCAACCAGGGCACTTCTCACTATCGCCTGAGACGGTACCCAAGACCGTTTTTGCTGCTTAATGTCGACTAGCTCTGAACCAAGTCATGGTGGCTATGGAAGCATGCAATTCACCCGACGAATGGGGAATGACACTTTCATCGCATCAATAAGTCTGGACCAGGTTTTTCGGTAAGACGTTGAGTGCCCAGGTCCTTCATCGCCACACTTGCGCATGCTGGGTCAATAACGAACGGGTAGCTTGTCGCATGCACAAATCTGACGAGAGGCCCGCGGGGTGGGATGCGTATGATGCAAAAGGATGGGGTTGAGGGATTTCTTCCTGGAGTGTGGCTAGCGGCAGAAGGAAACGACGCCCGCGGGCTGGGTGATGATTGTTGCCACACACCAGCCGCTGGCCTTGGCAGGATGTCATCCTTACACCAGACCTGCTCCGTCAGCCATTCTGCACGTCACTCGACGCCATTACCCGCGCGGTGCTTATGCGAAATGAGTGCGTATTTGCTGATTGCTGGAATGGCTTCGGTAGCGACGACATTTTCCTTTTTCGATCGCCTCGTCACGCTCGTCAGATGACGAAGGATTGGCGGCCGCAAAAACAAAATCTCTGCAACGGTGCCCTTCCATGCTTGCTTGGGTGTCGCGATTGGTTCTGTCAAGAGATTCCGGTGACGCCTCACTGCAAGTGTAAGCGGATGTACACTGTACGCGACGTGCTAATGTGTCTTGGGAGCATCGGTAGCCGATACGACACAAGGGCAACGGAAGCTGGAGGACCTTTGGTGGTTGACTGGAGAGAATCAGCCCTCCTTGGAGGCCAGCTGACCGGCCACGAAGCGAGACAAGGACCTCGAAATGGCGTTCGTATGGCCGAGACATGTTTACTGCTGCCTGCGTGTCATTTCGTGGTATGCCTCTTGTGGCAGTAGGATCCGATCCAGGAGGACAGATGCCGTGCAGGTCCAACAACATGTCAATAACAACACTACACCATCTCAGCCACGAGTAGCTTAGCATAGCCTTCGCCTCGCCTACCTCCATCTAGAGTACATCGCGTGGCCTGAGGAATCCGTTTAGGCGGCCGCCTGTCTCCCAACAAAGATCTGCGCTAAGGGAATGACAGAAAGCGCAGAGATGAGTCTCGATCCTGCATTCAGGTCATCAACCGGCCACGACCTGCATCCGGTATCCGCTCTTCTCCATCCATAATTCCCCTTGGAAGTGCGCCTAGCAATCTTACACATCGGCTTAGCCTTTTAACAGTTAGGTTGTGGAGGCAGGGCGCAATCCCGGCGTGATAGTCCCCGTCGAGTCAAGACAAGCTACTGCACACTTGCACGCTCAGCACGCAGATGGCCATGCACACATCGGTCTTGGTGGAACCTGTGATTTGCTGGTGGCGGTGGGCTTACAGCGACCATCGCGATGGAGACTTTGCGGGTGCATATGGATGATGCCCAGGCCGTGGGGCCTAGGTGGAGTGGCTAAGCAGGTGGTTGGTTGCGAGATGGATTGCTCGCGCAAGTGTATGCATGTTTTGGGCTGGGTGCAGAACTGCGGCAGGGTGGCTGCAGATTGATGCGTTGTGTGAGTGGGTCAACAACGTTGGTGTGGTCGATGCGCACATTCGGTGGGAGCATCGTGGACAGAGGCATGGACTAAGGGCAGTGTCAATAGAGCGTATTCAGTCAAGTGATGAGGTGCGAAGATGTGGCTTGTTTAGTCTGCTGTACGACTCTCGTCGCAGCGACCGTATGATATGTTTTTGCATTTGTTTGAGTTTGCTCATGGCAAAGATTTGTGTCCTTCTTTTTGGGACCTGCTACCGTACATTGTTGAGCTAGTGCTCTGGTATCTCTTGATGATGGGAAATTCGAACGAACGTGATGGCAATGAATCTCTACCGATCCAATGCCCAACAAGAACAACTCCGGGAAAATGCCTATTGACCCCACTCCTACTATACGTGGCAGAAAACCGTTGAGATAGCCACGCCAGAATCAAACGCCGTGCCATCAAGGCGCCGAGTTAAACGTAGTAACCAGATAGTTCTAAAGTCCAAGACCGGAGTATCTTCCGGACTGGTCTAGTTTTGAAACGCCAAAGAAAACAAACCGCACCAACACCGAACGAGAAATCAATCGCTGTTCGTGTCATCGTGACTTTTTCGAAAATTGTATAAACACATCGTGAAGAAGCATATCGTAATAGAAAGGGTCCAAAGGTCCAGAGGCAAAGGTGGCTTAGTAGACATGAACCGGAGCCATCATCGATGGCTGGAAGGACACATGCTTGACCAGGTTGGCCGCCTGGATGAATGGCTGGAACCACGTATTGGCAGGTGGCTGGGAAACGTATTGTTGTTGAGGCTGCGGTACTCGGGAAGAAAACTTGGGGACCTGAGAAGAGGAAACGTGTTGGTACGAAGATGTTGAGGATGCGGATGAGGCCGATGAACAAGCGGAGAAGACCGAGTCGTTGTCCGAGTTTGAGCTTCCAGATGAAGTGGAGTGCTGGAAGGGTGATGGTGCGTAGGCTGAGCCAGGAAGAGCAGCAAACTGGGGGACTGCGGGAGCCTGGTAGTAGGCGTTGTAGGCAGCATCCCGGCTGTAGTCTACGGGGCTGAAGGGAGGAGAAGACAGAGGCGTTGAGACAGCTGACTTGGTTTGGGTGAAGGCTGAGCATCGGAGGATCATCTCGCGAATCTCAGGAATGGTCGCCCTGTTGGCGGGGTTGAACTCGAACATTCGCCTGAGGATGGCGTCGAGCTCTGTGGAAACGGGAAGAATGGTCCTCAGAAACTTGGGGTCCTTCATGAACGCACGGAAAGTGCTGTCCTCGAAGGATGCTCGCTTCCATGGGTTGCGTCCGCAAGTGAGGTTGACAAGCATGACTCCCAGACTCCAGACATCGTTGGGCGCTGAGGCGTAGCATGAGTAGGCCTTGGGCGCTGATGTCTGACATTCTGCAAAAAGTTAGCACGTGACTTCAGATGAGTCAGATCATTTCGAACGTACCTGGAGACATGTAGAAAGTCGAGCCGCATCCAAAGTCGGAGGTGACAGCGTCGGTTGTGGCAAGTCCAAAGTCGGCCAGTTTGCAGGTCATTCCTTGGTCAGTGACGAGAACGTTTTCTGGCTTCAAGTCCCGGTGGTAGATTCCAATAGAGTGGCAGTATTCCACGGCATCCAAAACCTGGAGGAAAGCGCGCTTGGCCATGGCATCGTTACCAACGTACTTGCCCTGCTCGGTGATGTTGGAGAACAGGTCACCTTCTGGGCAGTATTCAATGACAACGTATGTGCAGTCAGGGGCGTCCATGATCTTGACTAGAGACACAACGTTGGGATGAGCGCTGGCCTGGTGGTGGAGCTGGATTTCTCTTTGTTGGAACTTCCTCTGGCGAGGCTCGAGACCAACCTTGTTGAGTGCCTTTACGGCATATGGGACGTTGGTCTGGATGTCCACGGCTGTGTACACCACGCCGTAAGCTCCTACACCAAGAATGCCGGTCAATTGAAGTCGTCCAGCAAGAAGTTGACCTAGACGGTCTTCCGGCGCGCAGAATCCATTTTGGGTTGGGGAAGCAGGGGGCGTCGGGTACATATTGTGAGTGGGAAGGGTAAGAAGTCCTCGTAGGTCCAATGAAGGCCTCAAGGACGATGTTAGATGATCCGGAAGATGGAGGTTGACCTGGTCCGTGTGGAAACAGCAAACAGTCCCGGACGGAAGAGTCAGAAAGAGAAGGTATTAGAGAGTAACCGGATCCGGCAAGTCAGGTGACTTGGAGGTTGCGACGGGAGAGTGAGTAGCAAGCAGTCGGGTGAGGAGAGCTTGTCAAAGACTGAAGAGGCTGTTGTAGTTGACGAAGGAATGTGTTGGGAGGAGGGTAGAGTAGTGTGAGGAGGTAGTGGTGGTTGTTGTGGTGGTGGTAGAGGGTGAGGCGGGATATGATGTATGTGTATGAGGACGGCTGGGCAGCAGTGATAAAGAGAGGCTTCCTGGGAGGGCCCAGGTGGCTATTGGCTGGCCTGGAGGCCCCGGTTTTTCGTAAATATAGGGAAGGAGCGGCGCTATGACGAAGAAGGATGGGGCTACAGAGCGAGTGCAGGCCATCAGCGATGTGTGCCATGGCCTCCGGCACGCACATTCAGACGCTAACGTGTGGTTCCACTCGCGCAACCCACCCTGGCTCCATGGCTCGTCTCAACGCGCGCAGGGAGGCGAGAGTGAAAGCGGCCGGGGGCTGCAGTGGTGTGAGCCGTCTTTACCCAGTTGGACGCTAGGCCGTGTCCAACAAAGACAGTCATGCAGCTACCGAGCGGCCGGGGCGTGTCCTTGATTCACCTGAATCATGCCGCCTGCGACTCCGCTGCTCACCGGGCGGCTGTGACTTGGGGCGAATCAGACGCCTGTCAGCGCAGCGAGGGTGACACACAGGCCTGCTCTCGCCGCGACAAGTGCAGCAGCCTCGAGGCACCAGAGGGAGCCATGCAGCGCGCGATGTGCACCATGGTGCAAGCGGACCCGCGCGCTGTGTGTGTGGCGCGAAGCCTGCCCGGCCACTCGTGTCCATTCACTGCTGCCCTCGCTGCTCGCTCCACACGCGCTCGTCAGCTCGCAGAGAGGACACTTGTCCAGGGCGCAATACGGGCGCCCCGTCTGATTCGCTGCCTCCCCCAGCCTCTGCTCTCGCGCGGCCCCCTGATCGCAGCATCTTGTCACCGGCCGATTAGACGGCCCACCAAGGCTCCAAAACGCCCGCGCCTCGCCCCAAGCAGATGCAGCTATGCAGTTCCTTGCCTAGTGCTGCTTAGCCTCCTCTGCAAAGCCTGTCCAGGCTTACGACGTCTCGAAAAGCCGCGAGCGCACGGGCGGCGTTCGATAGTCTTCGACTCTTCGCTGGCTCCGAGGCCCATGACGAATGCAGCCCGCCCAAACGACGATCTCGCAACGCTGCGGCACTGCTCTGCATCTCTGACTGTCATGCCGCCAGTCGACCTTTCGTCCCGTCTGCCTGAACCCGGTGCTGTGTCTAGAGGACGGCACAGTGCCTGTCAGCAACCCGCGGTCACGTTTCGGGTTTCGTGTTGGTGGACCTGTTTTTCTTTTCCGGCGCTTCTGATCATCGTTCTTTGTCCTTCAATCTGAAGCCCGTGGCCGTGGCCGTTGCTGCCATGCGCAAGGGCGAGCTGCTTCCAGCTTTGGGGACCGCCAAAGAGCGTTGGCGATGACACATGGCACTTGATGCCCGATCGGGCCCAGTCGATCCCACGACCGCCAACCTTGTTGCGCCGGACTTCGCCCTGTTTGCGCAGCCACCTGCCATTGGCCTGCCCAATATATTGCTTCTTGACGATGACTAACCGAACCGTTCGCCATGAGCAGCGAGTTGGCCTCCCTGTCGCTCGGCTCCGTGGGCAATTTTGTCTGGACGAGCTGGGCCCGCCAGTGGCACGCTATCGTCCACCAGAATTTTCGAGACTGCTCCGCCTGGCCAATTAATGCGGAGATTATTTTGTGTTTTTGTGCCAATCATCATTCGCGCCCTGCTAGACCTACGTGTTGTTGCAATCCAGTCATGGCCTTGTGACCTGGCAGTCACCGCCTAACGATGTCTCGCTGTTCCACCCACACCGGCCATTCGCTCAGCTGTTGCTGTCGTGGCTTATTGCGCAATATGTTGGGGCGAACTTTTGTTCATCTATGGTTTGCCGGTCGTAGCAGCTCCCAACGAGTAGAAACGGTAGAACGTCTTCCAAGGCTTCCAGATCGAGGAAGCAGAGCATTCTACCGGTTCGTATCTCATCCCGTATCCATGCCCGTTGAAGGGATAACCGACTCGACTTGTCCGCATATGAGTCGTAGGAGCTGGGATGTTTGCCAGATTGCGATGCTGACCCCAGCGCAAGCGAGATAGCCGTGCAAGCACCTGCAGCTTCCAATTCTTTTTCTGCTCTCCGGCGTCATCCGTGCAGGAGCACAGAGTCAAGCCAAGTCCGCTTCCCGTAGGCTAAACTTACGAGCGGGAGTCTGTGAGTGTAAGGGACCGAAGATCATGTCCTGAGCGAAATTGTTCCTTTGCGGGTCAATATCATGGCTGAAAACTTTGTTGGTATTCGAGATGAAGGAGCCGTTCCCAAGAGCATGGCCGCGGGTGAGAGCTGAGCCGTTCGATGCGCATGGTAATTTGTCAAGACGCTAGCAATCTCTTTCATAGAGCGCATATTTTGTGTCTTGGTGAGTTGTGAGCGCGCTGCATAGTAACATGCAGTTTGCAATAGTGCAACCCGCAACAGCCTCCATCCGTCAACATGCCGTCGTTTCCAAGCATCGTGTCGTCTGCTTTGATCCGTCCGACCCGCCGGAGGCTGCTCTATGCGCGTTTTCGATCCTGCTGATTCAGAATCGTGCATGCTTTCCTTGCCGGACAGGCGTTCTCCACAAAGCTCGAGCGTTTCAGTGGAGGTGGTCGAGAGTCGCAGCCTCCAGTGCTTTCACCGCCAAATGCTGACCAGCGCGAATCTCAGGATAAGCCCGTTATCGATAGTCATCGATAAGACACCCGCCAAAACTAAAATGCCCCGCCATCTCAACCTCCTGCGCCCTCAAACTCTAACGGCGGCAGTGTGATCAAGGCAACATCCAATCGACATGTGGTGCCCTCCACAAGTGTCTCGATGGCTTACAGATCCTGCGACGTGGCGTCTGCGGCTGGGGGCAACATCAGGCGACGCCAGTGACGATACTACCAGATCAACCACCCACTATTGCAGGCCCAGTCAGATCCAGACTTTGTGGCCACCTGAAAACTTTCGTGTGGCCAACGAATGACAGCACACCAGCCTTGTTTTCCTCGTGCCTACTCAGATCTTGTTTGGTCCCGCCGAAATTGGTAGGCTGTGGCAATTAAGAATGCTGGCAAAGACATGCTTTGCGGCTGTGTACATTTCCATTGGCCGAGCAAAACGCATGGCAAAATATAGTATACACCGCTCTGAGTCGGTCCGAAGCTTTTCTCGTCGATCTCCAGGCCGGCGCAGGCAGCAAACGTTTCGTGGTTACTAAGGAAGGACCAGACTCCGCAAGTCTCGCAGCGCCATGTCGTTATATCATTATGCATTGCGGGAACCTCACCCTGGCGGCGTTCTGTTCTGACATAACAAGTTTGGCTACGAAGTGGATATCTGTCTATCCTACGTTGTTCTGTAAGGTTTACGGAGGCCGTCTCTGTTAGCTGATGATCTTCTCGGGTTAGCTTGCGCGGCTTCATTCCAAGGTTGCTGATGCCTGCCCAGACGTCATCATCGGCGGTCGGTGATGCAAGACCCTGTTCATCACTTTATTCTGATACAGCACGCTGAGGTCAGATCTCTCATCGTACTTCCGAAGAAACCGCTTTCCCAGGGTCCGATCAGCAAGCACATGCATACGCAGGTAGCAACGACGTAGGAGCCCACATCAATGAAGATTCGGGGTCAGGCTCGTCATTCTGGAAACGTTCTTCACATACCGACCAACATCATCACAACTCATCAAAATATTGTTCCCGGCTGGTGCCTCAGCAACCGGAGTATATTCCACATGTCTCGCGTCTTTAGATCACCCGCCCACACACCCCCTTCACATGTCAGTCCCAACAGTATACCTAGGTATGCAGCAATAACGACGCACCGGAAACTTCGTCAAGCGGCTTCATCCAAAGCTTTGAATTCAAGCCACCCGTGTGCTCCACCATGGTTCATTGAAAGGAAACTGGAGTCTCCGTCTGGGGCCCGGCTCGTTGGCGAAGCGTGAACTCTAACGCGTCGCTTACACGACCCTATACTGGTCGCACGCGTGCGTTGCGAGTAATCGAGATGGATGATGAAACACTCAGCTCTAGCAGCCCTCTAGTCGGCGGTAACTATCCACCGAACCAAACTCTACACTCTGGCAGCCCAGAGGAGATTGGATCGGCAGGGACGTCGGACCTTCTGCGGTTCTGTTGTGTTGTTCCATGGCTTTTCTGGACGAGTACAGCCGCTCGCGTTGAGCTTAGTCGTGGTTATGGGGTGATTCGATCTGAGCCTCTGAGGGTCCCGCAGATCACAGCGGCCGCGAGTAATCTGCGAAGTTTCTTCCACAGTAAGGTCCGACTACAGGGCAGAACTCCGGCGTCGAGACGCCGTACGCCGTATGCATGGTGAAGTGGTCAAAGACGTTGAGCAGGTTCGTCGCAAAGCCCGAGAATCCGCGCGCAGTCGGGTTTTGCACTTGGCATACGCAGCACTTTGTCTGAGTGAGACATCTCCAGTCACGTGTATGTGAACATCGCCATCACGAACATGATGCAGTCGCATGAGAACAATGCGGTCTCTCAGTGACATTGTTTCTGAATGCGATAAGTCATGTGAGCTACTCACACCATTTGCCACATCACAAGCAAAGACACCCTCGTCAGCACAAATCTTACTACCTTCAATGTTTCGCCTTCCGTATCTCAGTAATCACCTGATGGGCATCTTCACACAATACCACTGCCCAGGTGGCATCTACTCTTGGCTCTTAGCCTTACCAGCTCCATCAAGCCCAATACCCGCGCCTGCCCGCCGTTACTCACATGTTTCGCCATCCACCATGCATTGACAGCCTCATACCCAGCTCACACACAAGGACAACCCTCGCGCCTCAGATCACTGGGCGACTATACCATGTCATGTATACATAGCCACGGGATCCTCGTCTGCCGCCTCGCACAGATGGGTCTGCCAAATGCCGTGTCTCCACCGCCTCACCAACTCACTCGCCTGCTTCCTCGTCGCTGCTCCACTTACCCGTGGGCCAACAGCGCAAAACATAAGATGAAACAAGCCTCACCTTTTACAAAATGTTCTCGCAGTGTCGGCAGTGCAGAAACAAGCTGCTACATCTTACAGCCGCAACGCATCTCCGACTGCATCCCATCAGCTGACGACATGGAGTCGGTCCTTGCTTGCTTGCATCGTGAGACCTGATAGACTGCCTTGCCTTTCGCTGCGTTGCGTGTTCAGCGGAGAAACAAAACGAAGATGCACCGCGTTGTGTGCTGACGAAGTAGATTGCGCCGCCAACACTCGCGTCGCATGCGCGTTACGCCCGGAAGCTGATCAACACATTGACTCATCACCACTAACTTGCATCTTTCCAATGCATCCCAAATCCAGCCTTGACCTTTATTTTTGTTCGCAGTTCCGTTCGTTCGACAGATCCAGGGAGCGGCACGGGTAGCAAACTACTGCAGGTCATCGATGCGGTTGCGCGGCGCTCGCGGGCGGGGGTTAGGCCTAAGAAAAGGTCCAGTCGCTCTCGCCTCATCCTTTGGGGGCGACACCAGCGCTTGCATGATGCGCTTTTGGATGACTTGGGCCACTCGATTGCGAAGACGCCATGAATAGAGGCGCGCGTATGTGGGTTGGGGTAAGTAAAGTAAGGTGGGTGAGCGGGTTTCGTGGTCTGGCCTAGCCTGGCCGCCTTGCTGATGCGGATGCGGAGGGAGGCGGTTTGGGCAGGTGGGTGGTCTGGAAGTAGGCGCTGGTGGCAGATGCGTGGGTGCGGCGAGGTGCCTGGCGACCAGTTTAGCAACCGCCATCTTTCTTGTGGTTCTGAGACGGTGGTCTTAGGGGGTTGTTGATGGTGGGTTGACTCAACCTTGACGGAGGGATGGTTTAGATCGGAGTGATGTCCGTAGACGCTCGTGGCAGACGTGTGTTTACGGCGTGGCTTTTGCTGTTACCGCTGCTGGATGCATGTGTTAGGTGTTGATCACATTGAACAAGCCGTAGGATTCAACCCTAGGATTCAGAACGCCCGATCGTAAGGGGAGTCAGGCATCTACAAGGCAAACTGACGCGTTGACGCTGGTGACAGCCTCGCGAGCGCCGATGTTTCATCGCCGGAAGGTCATGATGCGGATCCACGGTATTAATACCTGATTGCGTTAACATCTTGTAAAGGTAGAGTCCTCTCCTTGATGAGCCCAGGAATCAAGGGAAGCGCAAGCAGAATTGGGTGTTCTATAATTTATACACAAGCCATAACAGCAAGTAGCTGTATATGACGACAAAAACAACGAACACCCACCCACATGACATCTTGAATGTTATCAACCCAGGAGCATACATGAATTCAATAGTTTGCTAACTTCGGCTTGAACGGCAATGTAGACTACAGGGTAGTTGATATTTCCATCGTATGTCGTGCACATACGAAAGAGTTGGCAACATCCAAGCGACAACATGATATCATTCGCACTACTTGATATCCAGGAACGCTCTTCGCACAAGCACACCCGAAAGACATCGCGGGAATGATCGTGCATGCTCAAAGTAAACGAGTAGGTGGGTAGCTCGTAAGTCAAAGAGTGCGTCCAAGATCCCGAGCCCAACATTGTTCACCACCCCCATCACGAACGTTCTAACGACCCCCTAAAGCCGGTTAGAAACTCCTCCTCGAACCCATTGTCCAGACCCCCTATAGTCACATCGGTTTGGGATGCTTCGTCGTTGGCCGCGTCCATGTCCTCCGTACTCTCCTCGGTTCCGGATGCTTCATCTCTGGTCGCATCCATGTCCTCCGTAGTCTCCTCGCTCCGAGATGCTTCATCTCCGGCCGCGTCCACGCCCTCCGTAGTCTCGTGGGTCGCAGTTTCTTCAGCGGCGTCGTCAATGGAGTCCTCTTCATCCGCGCTCTCCCTAAGCCTAGTACGGTCTTGGTGCTCTTCCCAGGGATTCCCCGACACCTCCTCTCCGAACACCCTACTACCCCTCCGCCTCAGACCCCTCAGTTTGAGCGTGAGTTTTGGCCGATGCGTCTCTTCTTCCACGAGGTCATCAACATCCTCTGTCTGAACCGCCGTGGCACTGCTGCGACTGCTGTTACCCTCACTTCCGCCTTCATCTTGGGGGTCGGGCTTGACTGGAAGGCCGAGGTATGTGTCGACTTCCCTCAGTATGCTGCCCCGGTAACGACTTTGCATGTCTCCGGTATTGTCCATATGGGTTTTGAAGTCAGGGTACGTCTCGCATAGCTCTCCCCAAGTGGTGCTATCGCCCGGGACATCGTTCCTGTTGAAACCGCCGCCACGGGGTGAATCCTGTGCACCGATATAGTGGACATCTCGCTGAGACCAATGAGAGGCTAGGGCGTCGAAAAAGAGTCTTTGGAGTAGTTCCATCCCGGCGGAAGCCTGGCTGTGGCGATCTTGTCTTGGAGGAGGCGGGGAGCCAACAGACGGTCTTCTTGCAACAGGACCGATGATCGCGATACGACGTAGGCTCTCGGCGGTGGTGTTAGCGCAGATGTACGCAATATCGCTCGCTCGAAGTAAAGATTGTTTCGCGTCGGATCTTGTCGATCGGGCGAGTGGCTCGACAAGGTCGTGCAATTCCCGCATACCGGCTTCCCAGTATACATCCGCTTCGAGCTTAACCCCGAGTAGGCAGGCATCAGCATGTGCTCGTAGGCTACGGTAACCGGTAACAACTGTGTTCGGACTGTATACGCTCGACTCCATATATGGAACGAAATCGGCAAAGGCGTTGGGTGTGATGGTTGGAAGATGGATTTCGGAAATCCTTTTGTCTGCGGCGATTACTCCGTCGAACATGCTTGAATGTCGTATTAGACGTGCTTTGGGAATATTCCAGGTTTGTTGATTGGACTCTGGTCCGACGATAATCTTCATCGTGCCTGGAACTTCTGGAGTACTTGTGACGGATGGATCGCCGGATCGGTACGGACGGGTGGTTTCGGGCTTCAAGTTGAATGTCTTCTTATCCGAGCTACGGACGGTGCTTATGTAGCGTCTATTGTACATGTTCGTACTTCTAGCGGGAAGTGCCATATTCGCTGGCTCGGCGTGTGCGCTTCTTCGTTGGCCGATCATTGGCGAGGTGGGAGGTGGGGAGCGGTGTAGTATCTGTGATGTGCCGGGTGATGAACGTTTCTATGATATGTAGGCTTTTCGGGTGCAAGTGACGGTGCGCAAACGGACGCAATATCGCGTGCGCACTCTGGGTGACTGGCGATAGTGAAAGTGACACCAATATAAGCGTTGCGTTGCTGATAGAAGTGAACGGGTACGGATGTGTTGCGGTAAACATGTGATGGTAACGGAATGTGATTAGACGAACTTGTTATGATGGTGAATGTGTGAGGGAGCGATACATCGAGAAGTTGACTTATGGGGACAGCGCTGGTCCTGGCGATATGGGCAACAACGACCACATTCCATGGTACTGCGACCGAGCGTGAGTCACTCGCGATTGCCACAAGAAGCACAATATCCATTCGAGCGGAGTATGGAATATGCATCGGGAAATGAAGGAACGAGAGAAATCGCAAGGTTAATATGCTCGCAAGACACGGACAACGACGGCTTAGAGTGAAGTGTTGGAAGTGAGAGCATCGCAAGGTAAGGCATCGTTGTGGCTAAGCCGTATCAGGCAACCACGACCTTGCACAAAAGCAAACCCAATCTCGTCCAACTCAACGACATCCATGACCATGATCACGCAAGCGCCTTCCCATCTACCTCGACCATCACGACCCTTGATCCCACCTGTTCTCGCTCCAACCCACCTGTATCGCCCCTCCCTCCATAAAGCTCACCAGCACGCCACTTCTCACCGAAAGTATAAAATACCCACGGTACGGGCGCGAAAGCAAGAGCGATGAACGCAAGCAACGAAAAGGACCACCCCACATCGAGCTTTTGATACATCTTATGCGAGAAGAGAGGCGCAAGACCGCCGACGAGCGAGCGCATGACTGAGCAGGCGGCCATGCCAGATGCGGAGTGGAGTGGGTAGGCGTCTAGGATGTATGTGCCTGTGAAGAACTAGATGAGAGTTAGCGGTCGTATAGCAAGTGTTGAGAACCGACTCAAGACGATACATGAGTTGAGGAGGATGAACTTACGATAGCGCTCATAGACCCAGCACCAAACACCGCCGTTCCGATCAATGGCGCAATCCAGTGCACACCATACTGAGCCGTCCAAGCATAGATGAACAACCCAATACTCACAAGCGGCCACCAGAAAATCATGGGTAGCAACCTGTTCTCCGGTCTCGCGTCGCCCTTGAGTGCCTTCCGCTTGACGAGGCTGTCGCTAATTGCACCGCCTCCAAGCATACCAATGAGGTTACCGACAGCCGTACCGAGATAAGCAAGGCCCAGATTTTTGGGCGCCCATCCGTAAGTCTCGACGAATGTTGTCGGGATGGTTGTGTACAAGATATATAGGGATCCGTATCCAATAGCCGTGAGCAGCGAGGTAAAGAAGATCGGTCGAGACAGGAAAAGCATGCGTAGCGGCATCACCATCGCCGTGCGAAAAGCTACCAACTTGCTCGTCCCAGCGTCCGAATCAGACTTGGCCCTTAAATCCTTATTTCCCGTGTGTTTCCGCAACTGTGCAGCTTTTCGACGGAGTAGAACCGGTTCATACGTCTCCGACAAACATACCATGCTGAGCACCGTACTCACCCCGCCCAAGATAGCAGTAAGATAGAATATCCACCGCCACCCTCTCGCAGCGTTGAGGTAGCTACCCGCTGTAGGACTGATCGCGGGACCGAGATTATACGCCAATCCTATCAAGGCCATGACCCCCCCACGTTTCTCTTTCACCCAGAGATCACCGATGCTGGATGGCGCGAGGGCGAATACGCTACTACCGCCCACGCCGGCAAGGAAGCGGAAGACAGCCAAGGTGCCGAGAGAATTGGATCGTCCACATGCGAAGGTGCTTACGGTAAAGAGCACGTTACATCCGTGGTACAAAGGCAGTCGGCCGTATTGCTCCGAAAGGGGACTTATGAGAAGGGGACCGAACGCGTAGCCTAGGACGTAGATACTCAGGACGAAGGCAGAGAGGTAGGCATCGGTTGATGCGAAGTCTCTTATGATGTCTGGCATTGCTGGCGCGACGACGGAGGACGTGAATGGTCTACTGAACGTTAGCGGGTTGTGATTACAGTATGGATGAAGCAAGATACTCACGATAAAAAACACATGATGAATATGCAACCGATATTGATGTCCTTCTTCCACGAGAGAAAGTTCCTGGGGTTTGCCGCATCGTCGTTGCCGTGCCAGTCGACGACACTCAACTGTCTTTCCTTGCTACGTCTGAGGGTGCTGGGTGTGTCTAGCATGTTGGAGCCCGGGCTTGTGTTGTGGCTGTTGTAAATGCTCGGTAGCTCTTCACTCCTATAAAGCTCCAAAGCTTCTTTTCGTGTGGAACTGTAACTCATGACGTTCGCCGGAGGGCAGGAGTGGATTGGAGTAACGTAGTGGGAGCAAGGAGGGGACGGGAAAGCCGAATTGGTCTGCGTTTGAGTAACGTGGTTCACGTGAGGCGTCTTGACCAGCACTGTGATGGGGTTACGGGATGTGACGAGCACGTCATGTAGTCAAGATGAGTTCACGTTTGAAGAGTTGCCGCTGCCGCGTGGAGGACGCTAACACCCCAGGGCTTTCCATTTCCGATCTTCGCAGAAGGAGCCATTCGGAGTGTTCCCAATTCACATTGGCAAGTGGAAGGAAAGAGGTGCGGACGGTTGATATAACGAACCGGGAGGACGCGAAAATTGGTGCGATCTCTGCTTTTCTTCTTGCTTCCGACGGCCAGCTACTTACATTAGCGTGAGAACGAAGACGTCTGAAGTCGACCAACATGTGCTACCTGTCACTCTCAACTTGTACAGGATACTTCTCTAAGCTCTCATACCACTGAAGCGTACTTCCAATCATGAAGGCCCAACTACCCCAGAACGTACTGAGTGACGCCTGATATTGCGCCCAGCTCCGAGTATCGTATCCGAAAGCCGGACACAGCGTGAAGCCTATACCGCCTATGAGGTTCCAGGCCCCGACCCACCATCCCAGCGTTCGAGGAGCAGATTTCCACCATTTGGACTGAGTCTCGATCATGAAAAGGGCTCCAGAAATGATGAAACCTACACCGCCAACGACTTGAGTTGTCCAGTAGAGGATTTTAGTAAGGGTTTGTGACATCTGATCGTATATGCCGGGCAGTGCGGTCAGGCCCGCGATCCAGAAGATTGTTGCGCCGAGCAGCTGGGACATGGACGCTATGAACCCGAGGTTGTGAATGTAGTGGGTCCGTAGTTCTTCGTTTGACGGCCACCAGACCCAGGAGCGCTCTTGCGGCTCCAAAGCGGGTTTTGCTTCGGCGATTTGTCGAGTCCTGACAGCATGCCGTTTGTTGTGGTGGTGCGTGCAATGCGACTTTGACGGCCGCAGCTCTACGCGTACATCCCCCTCCTCTTCATGCGATAGAATCTGCTCCACGGCCCATCCGAAGCAGCCCGATCGGCCCTCATTCACAGCTTCTGCTACGAGGAGGAATGACCCCACCTCGAAGATGCAGACCCCGACAAACGCTGTTATGCCACCACCATACAATTCCTCGTTTGTAAATTCCGAATCGGGTCGTACCAACGGCAGAAATACGAAAAAGGCATTGAACAACCATACTACGCTGCCCGATGTGAAGACAAACGCGACGTCGAAGGAAATGTCCCATACGGGGAAGTATGTGAACATCCGCCAGATGTTGCGTGCGACGCTGCGGTACGAGGAAGTCGGGCGGGGGGTATCGTGCTTCGTCGAGACAGCAGTCTGGCTATGTTGGATGTCTACGGCATGTCGTCCTTTGCGGTCATTGCGCGAAGTCCACTTGTAGCGGACATCGGGACGGTCGTCGTGGCGGTAATGAGCGCGCGTGGGGTTGAGAAAAGGTATAGGGCCGGTGACACGATCGCCTTCGAGGCGTAGGCCGGTGCCGTGTCTCACGGGTTCGGGTGCTGGGTGGAAGGTTTTGTTGCGTTGCGTTCTGCGCGTGGCGCCATCGCGACTTGTCATGGCAGCTAGCTGTCGTCAATTCGGGTGAGTGTTGCCGTGTCGTTAGCATTGATAAAAGCTATTGGCATCTTCGCGAGACAACTAGCGAGAGAGTAACGTGAACCCATGTTTGGACGCGAAGATGCTGCCGGCCTGCGTCATAGCCCCAGATCGTTGGAGTTGTTAGCGTTCCCCAGCCCTGCTGAGTCAGCACTCTGCCTAATCCTCTGCCTTGCTACGCGCATTACCCTCGAACCACGCAGCTCCTCCCTAGATACGCGTCACGGACAACTGCATTACTTTTCAAAGTGCTCCTGAACACAGGACACCCACATACTCGTCAACAACATCTTAGAAAGTTTCTGGTAGGTACTTACCTAGGTGGGTAGCCTGTGACAGGGCAAGCCCGCGATTCGGTGCTGAAAGAGAATCGGTATGTCGCTTCTTCACCCAGAAGCTAGTGGTCGTCTCGCCTGTGACTTTTGTCTTACTCTAGTCTTCTTTGCTATGGTGGATTCCTACTGAAAACTCCGTGGCCTACAGAACTGGACTGATCGGGACTCTCGCTAACTCGAAAGACTAAAGCACTGTAATAGTCGGCCAGCGCGAAGCGACTTCAAGACAAGATGTTTGCAGGTAGGTCACTCGTACTGATCATGATCATGTAGTTTACTAAAGCCAGATTAGAACGATGTCATCTCATCACGATGGATACGCGCATTCCATCCAAAGCAGACGCGCCCGAGTACACCTTTGCTCTTGCCTACCGAAAGCCCGTACGTACACACCTGGACTGAATTCAGTGTCGATGAGATCTAACAAGAAGCAGGAACCCATACCCAAAACCTGGGAGGCCATGGCAGGTGACAACGGCGTCAGTTTTCTCGATCTACCGCGAGAGCTAAGAGACATGATCTACAACTACATCTGCACCGACCTGCCACAAATCGGAGACGGATGGCGTGATAAGCACGACGAAGGAAAATACGGCATCCCCGCCGCCACCGAGGCTCAGGCCGATATATTGCACGACTGCAATATCATGAGGACGTGCCGCCAGGTGCATTGGGAATTCGCCGAAATGCTCTACGCGCAACCCCTCCAAATCTGCAGCCCCATATACGAGTTTCAGACTCAGTTCATCCTGCCCGGCTCGCATATCCTGCCCTTGTCGCCAACATACGCAGATCTCGTTAAGAAGGTGGCTGTCCTTCACGACACAGAAATCGGGCACACCCGAGACCAGTACCACAAACTTGGGAAAAATACTTCAGTCGAGAATCATTGGCGGAATCTTGTCACAATCGCGACGCAGTTAGGAAAGCTCTTTCCCAAGATACAGACTGTACGCGTGCTTTATCGCATTTGCCCACGGGATTACAGTCGTGATAAGACATTCCAGACTCTGTGCGGACTACATGGCGACACCAGAGAGAAGCAAGTCGAGAAGTCTGAAACGTTTATCAAGGGTGTGTGTTGGAGTGATGGGAGACCCGTGAAGCTGCCACCGCAACTAGAGCTGGTGAACTTGGACTTCGACACCATCGTCGAAACCCCTTTGGTTGAAGCTATAAAGAACGTGCGAGCTGCAGAGCTGCAGAAGAAAGAGCTCAAGGGAAAGCAGTGTGCGTAAACTAGCTTTGCTAGCAAGCAGTTTGCCGTATGGTTCCAGATCAATACGACAGAAGTTTGGCATGAAACAAGTTGAAGACTCCAATGTGAACTAGTGGTATCAAAGCCGAAGGCGTTTTGCACAGTTCCGGCGCCACAAGGTCATCACCAAACGCCACCGCTGTGCTAATAATACAGAAACCGTGGTAATAATACAAACAAATCCAACACCAGGTCTAGTCCGACCATCATTCCAACAACACACGATACACATCATGCATCACAAACCCCACCCTCACTTCGCCTTATTATCCCCCTTCCTCCCCTTCTCCCTCTCATCAATCTTCAACCCCCTAACCAACTGCCGTCCCATCATCCTAGAAATCTCCTTCGCATAATCCGTCATGCGCATGTTATTCCTCTCGTCGTCGCTCTTGCCCTCATACGCCTTCTCGCTGTACGGCGGCGGCGCATCTGTATACCGCGCGTACTCCGCTTCGATGCGCTGGAGGTTCGAGTTGGACGACGAGCTCGAGTCGCTGCGGTGGGTTGAGGAGTGGTTTGACGAGTGCGAGTGTGTTGATGGACTGGGGAAGGACGTGTATGAGGAGTTGCGCGCTGCGGAGTCGTCTGTAGTGGAGGCTCCAGAGGGTCTTTGACCTGCGGCGGCGGCTTTGGCGATGGAGGAGGCGGAGTCGTGGCGCGAGGAGAGCATCGAGGAGGGGGTTTCGCGTTCGTTGACGCTGACTTCGGGGTAGTGGTCCATCTTCGCGTTTGGGAATGACTCGATCTCGTAACAGCGGTAGGAGTAGTAGCAGCAGTAGTAGTGTAAAATCTAGAAAACAAGATCTGAGATCTTTTGTATGACTTGAAATGTGGTGTGACTACTAGCGTCCTTTGATGATGGAAGTGTTATTGGTTGCGCGTGTCCTGCTGCTGCGGTCGATGGCTGGGATATTTAAACAGCTGCCTACTCATACAACGCACATGATGTACATGACACAGAACCATACCAATCCTGTAAGTAATACTACGACGTCATTGCAGCGCCATCATGCCCAGCCACGCTTTGGCTATCGCAGTCCGGATGAGGAAATGATGTGTGGCTCATCAGAAGACCACGCCTCAAAGGCAGGAATGCGTATAGTGCTTGGTTTCTATGACAAGCTGGCGAAGACATTCCACAGCTGGCAAACTCAGTCTTGGACTGTTTAATGACACGCGATGATCTGGAAAGATGATGATGTTGGGGATGAACGTTATCGGGGAGGCGGACACGGAGCAAAGCGAGGCGCAAGCGAAGCGAAGGATGTGTGGCGTTGCGAAATGGATGGGTCCAATGATGTCATTCATCACCATCAGCCGTGCCGTGTCGCACAGCAAAGACCGGGAAAGCTGAGCATGCAGATCACAGGACATGATGAAACAATAATTGGCATATACGAAATGATGGGGTATCTTGGGTCCACACAGTGGACAATGCGTGTAACGTGACAGAAGTAGGAGATGGGCGGTAGGACGAAAAGCAGGTACTGAGCCCCAACCAACAAACCTCATGCCCTGACTAGACCCCTGACGGCGTTCTTGAGCTTCCCCAACCCCCGCGAACCCCTCTTGTGGGATTTGTGTCGCTCTAGCTCCATGGCCGTTGGCGCGTTGAAGTTGCCGCTTATTCTTCCAATCTCGCTCTGCGGGTGATGTTGGTGTGCTGGTGACGGCGAATAGTACGGCTCAGCTGATGAGAATCTCCTCGGACGCCCCGTGTCGTCGTCAGAATACGACGATCTCAGGTATGCTGAAATGACGGCTTGTTGAGACAGTTGCTCATCATCGGATGACCGAGGTGCGTGGTGTATCCGTGGTTGATGCGAGTCTGCGCGCTTCCGGGATGATGGCATGAACGATGCACTGCGCTGGTTTGGGTCTTCGGGTATATCGCTCATCGAGTACCTCGCTAACATGAAATTAAGGATGGTGTTGATGAAGAGGGTGTTCATCGCTTACGTTGTTGCCGTTGAGACCTCTCCTGCCGCTCTTGTTTCTTTTGATTGTCCATGTTCGCTTTCTCGTGCCAAATAGTTCGTAATGCTCGATAATGCGCCGTTTGTAAATATTGCGCAAACTCTTTCCGTGGGTGATAAAGTGAAGATGCGCAACGCTTGAACGCAATGAAACACAACAAGAACCTCGAAATTAAGGAACACCCACCTTTTCATACTTATCAACATAGCCATCAAGTAACTTCGCCCAATGCACGTGGTACCATGGTAAAATACCATAATCCCACGTCATCGACTGTACCTCCCAATCAAGTCCATCCCACGAGAAGCTACAGAAGTCAAACCGCGGATCGGAAACAAGACGGGTAACCGGTCAACCTAAGCCTCGAGCGCCCCGCATGCTGCCAACTTGGCGGACGATGATGTCCAGTTAAGGTTGCCTCGCATGGTATAGTACTTGTAGTGTTGGTGTCATCCGGGAGCCCGTATCCGCGGCTGAAGTGAGCGCTGGGTGATGTGAATGGCGGGGTTGGATGCAGGGCAGCCTTAGCCATGGTGCAAGCGGTACACGGTGTAGATACGAGGAGATCGGCACAAGGCTGTGAGAGATCGTGAGATGGATATTCTGGCGAGTGAAGTGTTGCGATGGCGGAGCGATGGATTATCATGACGATATTGGGGTAAGAATGCGACTGGTCGACGGACCTTCATACTCGGGGTATGTAAGGGAGGTGGCGCACGCAGCAGCCAAGACGCAGTTCAAGTGCCATCATGATGCGCCCGCAAAGAATGTACGAGCTGTACAGTACTGTAAAACGCACCTCATGTAGTGCGAAAGTTCTCAGAGGAAAACCGTTCGTGAGGGTGGAACAGGATTGACATTGCAGGTGGGCATCTCGACATTAGACTGTGGGGGTAGGACCGAATAGCATCTGCCGAATTCCCATCGAACATTCACCCTCATCTCTCCAAAGTGCGATCTTCGAAATTCGCCTTCATCTCGCGAGCAAGAAAGAAGCTCTCAAACACGTTCCGTCGTCCTGATGTACAGGGGGCTCATCTCCCCTCTGCCCTCGCTTCGCACCCTCGCCCCGCCCAAAGTGGCAATAATTCCTTCCAAACACCCCCGTCGCTTCTCCTAACGGTGCACAGCCAACGTCCTCCGCCCTGCCCTTATTCTCCCACACAGCAAAGATGAACACACCACCGCGCGCCTGACTTTTCCTTCTCGAACAATGGAACAACTCACAACCTAAACATAGTAACACACGTGCAGCCACCTCACGTTTTTCTTCAAGGCACGCTATGGCGATCTGTTAGGGCCGAGGCGCAGCACAGCACGCCGGCGGCCGGCCTCGGATGCCTGACCGCAACGCGTCCCACAAGTGGGCCTCCGAGATGATGATGGATGGGCGCTGACGCGGTGTTTTTCGAGCGCTCGACCGTCGGACTCAGCCCATGTGGGTTCTTTTCGATAAATAGGAGGAGGGTTTCACCATGGAATGTGGGTGAGCTGTTGATTTTTTGGTGGGCTTTTGTTATTACTATTATCAAGCTCTATATATCGATTCAGATATTCTTATCACTATACAATATATTTGCGCAACTATCAACGGGTCATTACTTCTTCTCGTTCGTACACATATCACGGATTAATAGGGAAAGAGAAGTCGTCCGTAGCACTTGCAAGTTTTCTCGTACGTACCACCTCCACATCCTGTCATCCCGCAGCGGGACGCCGGCCGAGCAACAAAAAGCCCTCAACAAGCATCATCCCTAACGCGCTTCCAGGGGTCTACGCAACATCTTCCCTGATCCACCTTCAAAAGCCATCTAGAACCTGCCCACATAGCAGTACTCCGGCCAGCCACCCCGACAACCAACCTGTTCTTGGCCCTCTCCAAACCCGTAAACAAAGCGTTACGGAACGAAAGGCATCTACCACCTGCCACTCGCATCCGAGCACACACGAATATATTATTAGCCAGGACACGAGCATCAATATTATTGTTGGTGTAGCTTTCCCTTCTCGTATTCAGCACAGAATCGGTACACTACTACTACTACTGCTGTCTATTCTTAAACTTTCGGCCCTACCGCATCGTACCGTACCCGCAACCACTACCACCAAAAGCACGATACGATCGACATACCAGACCCTCGAAAAAAACCTAAAAATGGATTCGCACGCGCAGACCACGACGATCGATACGCAAACATCGTCTGCATCGTCGTCACGAGACTCGTCGCCTAATACTCCCATCACACCTTTGTCGCCCGCGTCATCGGCAGGTAGCGGATACTTCTCCCGTTCTTCGTCAGGGCTCGCATCGCCGCAGGTGCCGTATCACATCATTGTCACGTTCGATGGCAAGGTGCGCGAGATGCTGCGGATAGAGAGGCAGAGTGAGGATATGGGAGAGGAGCGGAGGTCCAGGCGGACGACGCCCCGACCCAGGTACTATGCGCGGAATACAGAGGAATAAACACATGGATAAAAATTGTTGATTGGATGCGTTGGCGAAAATGGCGTTTACGATTTTAATGACTTGGACACACTGGAAAAGACGGTTCGCGACGTTGCGACTGTCATTGGCGATAAGGAAATGGGATACAGAATCTGCGCAACTAGCTGGAATATTGTCAGTAATTGTAAATATAATCGAGAAGAAGGGTCATATTGTACCTACTACTGTCTACAGAATCCAACAAGAAGAAACTTCGCCACTTACGACCCCTTCCGCATCATTCCACCTTCACTTTCTTGGGCGCAATATCGCAGTACACCCTCGGCGACGACGATACCTCCCTCTTCCCCAGACTCGAAAGCGTCCGCGACGCATTCTCGGAACGCTTCTCAATGCGAATGATGCAGCTCTGTTGGCCCTGGTCTTCATTCACCACCCACATCCTGATCCTATCCTCGACGTCTCCACGACAGATGATATGTATCTTATCATCCAGCCCGTGTGGCTCCACCGCGAGAAGTCGTCCTGAAGTAGGACCAAAAGGCGGATCGACTCCGCGTCTACTCCGCGACAACCGGATTCGGAGGTCGCACACCTCATGAGCTAACAGAGCGAAGCCTTCTTGCTGGAGGCGCTCCATCGCTAGTCCCATCAGGTAGAAGAGCAGCATCTCGTCGTGCTCGCAGCCTGCTTCGCCGTCTACGGTGATGAAATCTTGCAGGGCGGAACTTTCTGCGAGGTCTGAAGGTGGGACCACGGATTCGCTTCGTGGCCAGGTGATGAGGTGGAAGGGGATTGCGGAGTAAGGGAGGAGCTGGTAGCGCATGCGACATGGGTTGGTCTTGGATGAGGTTTGCGTCATCAACCTCCTTCGGGAGGGCTTTTTCGTCACTTCCTTTGGTCCATTCTTGATAGCGAGTACGCGGGCGTGAGGTCGGACTTGGCTATTGCTGATGACAAGTGCGTGGGCGGGAGGCTGAACTTGGTTGTTCCAAGTATGCTGGTTTTGCCCGATGATGGAGGGCACAGCCGGATGAGCATGGGCTGCCGACTGTGGTGGAGGTTCCACTGTCTGCTGGAGAGCATCTTGGAAGCGAAGTTGCTCCTTCAGCGCGAAGATGAATTCGCTGTCTACCACCGCGTCGAAGAGCTTGTATAGCTGTGAGGGGTCGCGGAGGTCAAACTCTTCTTGGCCATGTTGCCCGATCAATGTCACTGTTGAGACAGGTTTCTTGGCCTGGTTCACCCTGATGAATGCACGTTGGGTGATGTTCTGCTTGGGGCATCCTTTTGGTGTCTGGTATCTCTGATCAGCTTTCTTTCCGTTGGATGGCACAGACTCGACCATGCAAACGTACATGGAGATACATCCGATTGGGAGCGATAGGAGTCCATGAGCCCGCAGGCCAAGCAGTGTTCACAATAGCTGCCAAAGCAGTCGCGCGATTGACAACAGAGAAAGCGTCCTGTGCTAAAAGCCCGTATGCTCTCTGGAATTGCTGGGTAACGGGCTGGTTGTTCCGAAGCTCCTGGAAGTAGCACGCGTATGCAATCCGGCGGAGATTCAAGAGCTTTTCTTCAAGAGTGATGTGGTAGGGACCATTGCTGAATGATGCATCTGAATGATCCCACCCGAGGAAAGAAAGGAGCTCATCAGGCAACACCATGATTGTTTGGTGCGCAGGTGATGTGATGAAGCTTTGTCGGCGACGAGTGCGTAAGTGAAGACTCAGACTGGAGTTGTCTCCAGTGATGGTCGCCTACACAATTCCTGAAGGTAATGTCGTTAGCAAGCGTGGATAACGCGGTTGTGGGTTCAAAGAGCTACTCACCTGTGTCGAGTAGCCACGACGCAAGCGGTGTCAGTGACTGTCAATGTTTTCCGCAACCGTGATCGAGGCGAACCTCAGATCTAGGCGTGTCTTCAAAGCGGGCCAGTAGCATGGGTGTGGATTGCTTGCAAGATCGATGAGTTGAGAGGATGAACTTGTGATGGGATTAGATGGAAAGTGTGTGGTTGCAGCTGTTGTTGCTCAGGAAGAGAGAAGGTATACCCCATCACTCCGCACCTGCTGAGGTCAGCAGCGAAGAAATGACGATGGCGAATGCACTATGAGTACTGATGTAAGATCCGATATCGATGTTCCTTTGCTTCGGGCAAGGAGTGCACGCTGTGGTCCATAACGCTCCACTTCCGGGCCGGGCAGATGACCCCCGATGCGGCGGCCCAGCTCCATGGCATGCCATTACGGTATAGCTAGTACATTGTTAGCTTATTCCTTATCGTGTACCAGAGTATCTCGATCTTGGAAGGCCGGTCCGGTGTTGAGTGCGAAGTTCTCGTGAACTTGAGCGTTTCACGACACTGGCATCGCTCGAGCTTGTCCATAACCGCTGTTCATGATACTTTTCGCACTGCTATACTGTATGTGCCGCTGATGATTCATGAACTATGCTCATAGGCTTTCTCCGACTGCAAGATCTCTCGCAACGATCATGCGACAGCCCCAAGGCAGTCAAAGTGATGCAACAATCACGAAGGACGGACGCGCGGCAGCAGATCATCCTAAGCTTATCCAGCCACAAAGCTTAACTAGCTTCTGGCGGTAATAGAAGCGAGAACCAAGCTTTTGTTCGGTCTTGTGGAGTGCGCCTTCCTTGTCAGGCTTGCTGAGATAAACTTCAAGATGGCTTGAATTGCCACCTGCATGTCTGACAGCCTAAAATAGTGGTCATGTCAAGTAGCATGCAGGCCTCCTGTGAGATTCTCGTGCCACTGTAATCGGTCTCGGTGTGTGGGCGACTCTTGCTGGTAGCGATCGTGAAGAGGAACTTGGACCCAATCATCATTTTGGGGGTGTAATCATTCGCAAAAGTAGATTTAGGACGTACCAGAGACATTCAAGGGTCCAGAGTATGGTCAAAGCGGGGGTTTCATTTTGATTTATCGCGATGTGATGGTCTATAGCCATGGAAGTCGTTAAGTTGTAGATACTGATCTCGAGAATTTTAATTGCTATGTGACCTCAAACGTGTTCCTTGCGCAACAACCTACAGACACCCCACTCTTACATTTCTAGCGTCCCGATCCGACTCCCCACATTCCCGCTATCGCCCCAAACCCCATCACCAACCCTCCTCCTCACCATAGCCAGCACATCCTGCCTCCCACCATCCTGCTCCAACTTCCTACCCAGTGTTTTCAGCACCTCAAACTTCGCCGTCGCAACGATATACGCCGCGTTCTCCGCATCGCCGCGTCCACCAACGAGGTTGGAAAAGGTCGTCGCTGGCTTGAGCAGTGAAGGGAGGACGCCACCGCTAATAGTAGGGTCCAGAATAAGATCGATACCGGATTTGGAAAAGGCGTTGAGACGGGCGTAGGTTGGATCGTTTGCGGGGATGTTGGGGAGTGGCTCGGTGGACCAAGTTGATGTGATGAGGGCGCCGACAAGGGTCAAGGCTGCGAGGGCATTTTCTTTCATGGCGATGGTTTCCATGTGTGTGGTTATGTCGGCGAACATGTTTGGCTTTTTCATGTAGAAGAGGGCGGTGAGGAGGCGGGCGTATGCTGCTTCGGTCTGTGTGCGTTTGCTGTCTGAACCTATAGTTTCGGTTTGTGGGAAAGTAATCTCTTCTTTTGTGGGACCGTGGAAGATGGTTGCAAGTGTCTTGAGCGCATCTTGATTCGTCCGCGTTATTGGCATGTCGGTAATGACACAATCATCCCAGGATGGTCCTGAAGCTTTTTGCGGTATAAGCGTTGATCGAGGCATTGAAGCAATAATGTTCAGGTCGCTTGCTTCGCACTTGCGAATGTTGCGGTGTACGTAATTCCGGATAGTGGGCATCTCGCTGCTTTTCTCAAAGTTCTCTGGGTAATGCGATGCGTAGTCGCTGATATACTGAGCTGTCCGACTGCTCAAGAAAGAGTGGTCAAGGCTGGGGTTGTTTGAGGTATGGAAGTCGACGATGCCTTTGTGTACGCCTTCTTCTATGAGGAAATCCAGAGCAAGACTTGAGTCGTAGTGTGAGAGGTGGGGCTTTGCTTTGACCGTGGTGATCAATGTGCTGTAGAATTGGAGCAGGGTCATATGCATGAGCATATCATCTTCCGTGTCGACCATCTTTAGTGCAGCGTAGTGCAGCAAGCCTTGGCCTTCCTTAAGTCCGACTTCCTTTTCAGCTTCCAGACCGTACGAGGAAGTGACGGCATTCCAGTCCATAGCGGCGACGCGCGGTAGCCATGACAGTAGTCTAGCCTGTGAAATGGTCTTGTCACGCTTGTTCAGAAGTGGCTGAGGTGGCGATGTGAGGTCCTTCAGAGATGTGTAATGGTAGTACAGTGAACTAATGTCTCTGTCGCTGAATAGACGCCTCCACATAGGACCAGTGCCATATGTATGTAGCGACGACTTGCCATCTATCGATACGGGCTCATTCTTCGACACTTCTAACAAGGAAGTAAGAAGCTCTTCGGCTTTAGTAGCGACTCCAGCATCTTGGGTGCATAACCACAGACGGACGACGGCCAGTATGACCGCTGGCCGATTCGCAAGTGCTTGAGCATCGGTGCTACTTGTGGTGGCCTTCTCGAGCAAAGTAAGGATGAGACTGTGAAATGGAGTAGCCTTCAGATCAAGACCGATCTCGAAATCAATGTCTTTAATATCGTCAAATCGATATGGTTCCGCCAGCTTGATGATGAAGTGGGTGAGTGGCGTGGGATCTTGTTGAAGCGTTGGTAGTAACGCCGCCATCTGCAGAAAGAGCGGTCTCGTCTCTTTCCATATTTGGCTACGGTATTCTGGCGTATTGGTGGAGAGCTCGCATCGCTCAAGTAGATCTGTATCGAGCGGAGTGGTAGGATCCTGGTCGACCTTTTGTAGATGCTCTGACAGCTCGCTGAGCGTAGCAGTCGATGCGGCCATTTTGAGGGTCTGGATGTAGTGTATCTTGGAGAAGTTGGACTGTCGACGTTCTCGATGGTAGTCCTGGCTCGAGCGTGGCGGTTATAGTGTAAGAGAAGGTTCTAGGCCGCTCATGTGATTGCGCGTAACGGATGCACGCGTTCCCTGTAGCCTGATGCGCGGTGATGGCGGCGAGTGCTGACTGCTTGGACTGCGACTGTACCTCAAGCTGGGTCGCTATAACTCGATATGCATCTAGTTCTGGGCTGTAGATGACTTGGTATCGCTCCGAACGTTCCTATTGTCGTGCACTTGAATACCGGGGTTTAGGGTAGAGGTGGCGGGGCTGCGGGTGCAAGTTCGCTATTGGGACCCCACCCTCGAGCTCAGCCTAGCAAGCCGGTCGCAACTGCACCGAAATAATTTCTGACTCCACAACTCTCCTCAAAGTCTCCCTCGACGACGCCTGATCGACCTGCCGTAAAAGAAAAATCATAGTAAGCAAAGCGACTCGTATAACACAAGAAACTTGACATGCCGCCAGCAAGAGGAGGACGAGGTGGTGGGCGCGGAGGTTCGCGCGGAGGTGCCTTCAATCCCGCGCGAGGAACCGTGACGATTGCGGGAACGGAGCTCAACTGGGATCTTACTGGCCTCGACATCCAGAAGGGCCCTGCCGAGCGCTTTCCAGTGAGCATCTCCCTTTCTCCGTCGCATACCCATCTGCCGTATCGCGACTGCTCTGCGCATGTTTTCTATGGCATCGCGCATGTCTACTAGCACTGCGCATGTCTATATAATGTTGTCGCAATTATCATGCCTCGCCAATCGCAGTCGCATCCGCAGTCGCAGTCGCAGCAGTCCACCAGCACGACACTCAAGAGCGCATCCTTGATTCACCCACTAAGCCACACACAGGAAGCACCACCTCCCCAAGCGCCTCCACCAACCGACGATGAGCTAGCCATGGTAAAGCACCACCTCGCAGTCCGGGACCGCATCCACGAAGGCCCCTTCTACACGATCCTCAACGACGGCATGAAAAACGGCCTGAAGCGCAAGGCCAACGAGCCTGCCCCCACCGAAGCCTCCCTCTTCGATCCTTTCACCGGCAACCAGACCTACTCCGCGAAATACCTAAAAGTGCGCCGGCGCCTCCCAAAGCTAGACGCGCGACCATACGGCAAGTCTCTCTGCACACTCGCTGTTCAGCAACCATAGGACTAACACACCACGCAGTCGTCGACCTCTTCCCCACCGAACTCCGCACAACCCTCACCGGCACAACCAGCACCTCGACCTCCAACGCCAAAAAGCCCGCACGCCGCACCCTCGCCGTAACAAAAGTAAGCAGCGTCTCCCAAATCGAGCGCCTCATAAAATCCGAACAAGAGCGCACCAACGAAGCCGAAGCGCGCGCCGAAGAAGACGACGACGACGCCGAAGCCGAAGACGACGAGATCGACGAGGAGAAACCCGATGCGGTTGATGAAGAGGATAATTGGAGCGCCGCCAGTACGGATTCAGAGGAAAGCGATGATGATTACAATGCGGAGCAGTATTTTGATAATGGCGAGGATGAGGATATTGATGATGCGGATCCGTATGAGAATACCTATGAGTAGGGGGATGTCAGTGGGAGGAGAGAGGATATGCAAGAAGTGGAGGCATGAGATATGGCGTATGGATGGATTGCATATTGTGGGAAACAAGCAAGCGAGCATGACAGGCGTTCAGTTGAGTAGATACCCAAACTTCATTTTTACACAGTCCGCTTTCAACCTGACTCGGAGCCATATCTTTTACCACTGTGTAGTGATCACAAGCTCATACTTTCTCTTGAAGCAAATGGAAGTGTGTGTCAAGAGTGGCATGTACAAGTTTCTCATTCTGTTCGTTGTACGGTCGAGTGCTATGTACGTTTGGCTATATATGCCCGTTCCATTCCATCTCATTTTCCTCCCATTCATCTCGCATCCGCATTCGTTCGTTCGCTCGTCCCTGCAAAAGATCCATCCCGCAAACGCCAAACGATAGAACGAGGGTATGTGCAAGCAAAATCGCTAGATCAGAACCAAAAAAGACATTGGTCGAAACCATCAAGAACCTTCCATCCATCCTTTCCTTTCCTCGAACCTCGTCAACCCAGGTAGTCGCATGACTCAACACGGCTGCAGATAGTTCGACGGCACAAGACCAGGTCGACCCGTATTCCCCACAGGCTCAGCCTCCCACCACCCATCATCCTGCAACCTAAGCACAGCAAGGATATCGCCCTTCTGGAAGCCCAGTTCCTCTGGGATCTGCGCTGCATACGAGTACATCGCACGTGCTGTCATGATCCGTTAGCCGACGTCCTTCATCATCAACATGAATGGTAAAACTTACAGTAGTTCAAAATAACCCTGCCCTGGCTGTTATAGTTCTTCGGTTCAGCCAAACTCTTGCTTCTAGCTCTGGACTCCGCTCTCACGGAACCAGCACCAGACCCGCCGCTGAAGCCGAATTCGCTTCCTGCGCTGCCGCCGCCCATGTAGGAGCTTTGCGGGCGGGCGGTACTAGCCGTGCCTGGTCGAGCTGAACTGGCTGTCGTGGGCCGGGCGGAAGAAGCAGTACCGGGTCTACCACGTACGCTGCCTCCGTACTGGCTTCCGCCGTAGACGCTGCCGTCGCCGCGCTCGCTGCCTGCGGTGGAGAGTGCGAGAGCCATGCCGCTGTGGGAACTGCCGGGTCGTTCTTGGGATTGGCGGAATTGTGGGTTGGGGCTTGCGGCTCGCGAGACGGGGGCTGCTCGAGATGCTGGGCGCGATTGCGATTGCGCGTAGGCTGGTTGAGGGGGCTGTTGTGGTGGAAGGGGCGAGGCAGTTCGTGGGGTGGGGTTGACACTGGGGGATGGGCCACGGTTCGAGGAGTACGAGTTACGTCCTACAGGTGTACCGTATGCTTGTGCGGCGGCAGTAGCTGTCTGTGCTCTAGGCCTGCCCCCAGCATTTGATGCCGCATATGGGTTGGGCGATGCGGTCCGGCTGAACGAATTTGCGGGAGGGGCTTGTTGTTGAGGCCTTTGCTGCTGCTGCTGTTGTTGCTGCTGCTGTTGCTGTAGCCTCGATGCCGGTCGTGGCGTTGGTTGTTGTGCAGGTTGCGGCCGTTGTGCAGGCTGAGCTACAGGTTGTTGACGTGGAGCGGGTTGCGCTCTTGGTGCGGGCTGCGATGCCGGTGGTTGCTGTCGTTGCGCAGGTTGGTATGTCGAAGGCGATGATGGCTGTGATTGCCCCCCAGATGAGCGATATGAGTTCTGGGATGTATTGAGGGTTGGTCGAGGACTGATAGCTCGAGGTGGCTGCGCTGGAGATGCAACACGTGGGGGCTCTTGCTTTGTAGGGCTGCGGCTGGAGGATCGAGACGCCTGACTTCCGTTGAACATGCTCACCTTCTGATTGACATACATCTGAGTCGTCTTCTGCATAGCGCGCGAAGTATGCGCTGGCTTAGGAGCACCCAGGTGAGACATAGGTGGTTGTTCGCGCGGCTGCTCACGAGGCTGGGGAGGCGGCTGCTCGCGTTTTGGCTGCTCGTATGTTGGTGGAGGTGTGCCTCGCTTTGCAGCGCTCAAGTCAACGTTAGAAAGAGGAGTAGGTGCACCACCTGCCAACTTCGACCCGACAGCAGGTGTACCCGGAGCAGGCGTTGCGAGACCATGGTAACGATCAGCAGTCTGGCGAGAAGAAGCCTGCTTGCGATCATCTGGCTGCTGACGAACAGACGTCTGCTTAGTGACACCTCTTAGCTCCTCAAGGGCCTGCGCAATTGGATCAAGATCCTCTTGCGACTCTTCCTGCTGTTGTTGTTTCTTCTTATCCGGCGAGGCCACGTCGAAAACGTTGTTACCCACGTTGAGCTGGAAGTTGGCACGAGGATCAGCTGGTTCAGGGCTGGGCGAGGGAGCGCGACTCTGTATAGCATTGCGAGGAGTAGCTCTAGTAGCAAAACTCTTGGTGGGGCTGGTGTTCTCCTCCGTGTTCCTGCGCGCGGGAGGTGCCCATGTGTTGCGATTGCGATTGGCAGGAGTAAGAGCTGCCGGAGTCTCGACTTCGTGCTTGCTCTTTCTCCGTGCGAAGGGGCTGTTGAAGAAGCCCCTCTTCTTTGCCACTGAACCCTCTTCAATCGGACTAGGTTCAGGCAACGGTGACTGTGGCATTGGCTTGCCAGGAGATGCTGAACCACTTGGAGGCTCGATGCTAGAGAAAGACGTGGGGTTGGAGTAATCGCTCTGTGAATCCCTACTGGCAGGTCGAGCGGGACTTGGGATCGAGCTGCGATCAGACGGCGCATCGATGCGGCAGAACTGTGTCATACCATCCGAAGGATAGTCGTTGTGTGGGACTTGACTCTGCTGGTATTGTTGACGAGCTTGTTGCTGTGCCTGAACCAATCGAGGATCTGGCTGTACTGCGCGCGCAACTTGTGGGGATGGAGGGGCTTGCTGTGGCTCTGGTTGCCTTGGTGGCTCCACATGTTGTCGCAGAGGTTCAATGTGGTGTTGTTGTCTTAGAGGCTCGATGTGCTGCTGCTGCTGTCTTGGTGGGTCTGTATGTTGTCTCAAAGGCTCGATGTGCTGCTGCTGCTGTCTTGGTGGGTCTGTATGTTGTCTCAAAGGCTCGATGTGCTGCTGCTGCTGTCTTGGCGGGTCTGTATGTTGTCTCAAAGGCTGCACGTGCGGTTGAGGCTGTTCTGCACGTTGTCTCAGCGGCTCGACCTGCTGATGCTGGTAGTCCCCATTTGATCGGGATTGGGCACGCGACCGAGTTGATTGTGCATACTGTCGGGGAGATTCTGCCTGTTGGTGGGGAGACTCTCCACGCCTGCGGGGTTCATCCATAAGTGGAGGCGGTGGTTCCACTGGCTGTCTGAATGATTCCACAGATTGTCGAGGCATATCTATAGACTGACGCTGTGGTGGTCGGTCCAAGGACTGTCGCGGTAGTAGATCGTCAGGAGCGATCGGGCGTGTTTCTTGTGGGAGACCTAGCTCTCGTACCAGTGGGTTGTTCGGATCGTGATGCGAGGAGAATGTAGATGGCGCTGGTGATGAAGCGCGGTAGGATGGGTTCAAGGTCCTAGCAAACTGGGCGACTGAGTAGTTCTCGTCCTCGTCAACCTGCGATGAGGTCTCGGCGTCTCCTCTGCAGAAGTTGATGAACTTGGGAGGGTCGGGGATCTCCTGGCCAGTGCCGGACTCCTTGATGAAGCCGCTGATGTCCTTCTCTACGTCGCAATCCTCGAGGGACAGGCGCATCTTCTCGCATCCGGCATCGTCGCTGACGCATACTGTGGAGGCAATGTTGGCGAAGTTCCAGAGACTGCTCTTTGTGTAATCGATGCGCTCCTCTTCGAGATCCTGGAACTTGTCGCAGGCGGCTTTCCAGTCCCTGTTCCATCTGCCG
Source organism: Alternaria ethzedia (assembly GCF_023757985.1). NCBI lineage: Eukaryota > Fungi > Ascomycota > Dothideomycetes > Pleosporales > Pleosporaceae > Alternaria > Alternaria ethzedia. Next base: position 587,652 of record NW_026056202.1, read on the forward strand.
GTGGTCTCCTCGAGCACCTTGACTGCGGCCTCGTATTCGCTGCTGGTCGTCGCCAGATTGATTTGTGTCTTCTCGAGCTTTGCCTTGTTCTTCCGCTCCTCGTGTCCCATGACCATGTGCGCCTGCGCTAGGAAACCCTTGATCTTGAGACAGTCCTGCTCGTACCGGTCGCGTGCCTTGTTGACAGTCGACGTCTGCTGCATCTTCAGCTTGAGCAGCTTCTCAATGCCGTTCTGTACGATCTTCCTGCGCTCCTTCATTCCACCAGCGAAAGCGGCTAGTGGCTCTTCTAGCTCTGTCTTCATCTGCTGTGCTATGCTCTGGTGCGCCTTGCCCATGGACTCGACCTCGGCTCGGATGACATCGCACGACAGTCGCAGGGTGCCGGTTTCGCAGGATCCCAGGGGCTTGCGCGATAGGTTTAGGAGTTTCCGCGAGTATTCCTCTTCAATTGCTGAGCGGGCTGCGTAGAAGTTCTTGAGTTCGTCGTTGGTGACCTTGGCCGCATGCATGCGGTCGAGCATAGGACCGACGCCGGCGTCATCTTTGCCCCAGAAATTGTTGGCGACTGCAATCGTCAGTATGGGTGAAGTAAAGGAGTAGGCAATTCACATACACGATAGGGAGACCGAAGGCGGCTCCGTCGCTGCACCACCCATGGCGCGTGTGTTTACTGCTTCAGCGAAGGGAAATTGAGGGGGCGGGCAGATTGAGCGAGAAAGCGAATGCTCGCATGTGGGTGGGGGAAGAATATGGGGATATCGGATATGCAGTCGAGCGACTGAGCCAGGTGTTGACGGTAAACCAGGATGTGCTGGCGGTGTACAGCTGTGTTGACGGCCAGCAACATCACCTAGGCGACGCGAGCGCCGAGGGGTACCTAGGAGCGCTAACCCCAGCACTATGACGAACCACGGCGTGCAGGTCAGCCTATCACCCCTATTGATACTTCGGCTTGTTATTGGGAATATTCTTTTCTTGTGCTGCCTTTCTTGATGTGTTCGCGCGGACTAATGCATCGCGTGGCCGTGTTAGAACCATCGTCATACTGCAAACAAGCAAGCCGGGGCAAGGGGCTGCGTCGGGCATCAGCTCAATGTCTCCGAGAAACATACTTTAGCAAAGTGCATGCTCAGTTGTGTTAAGCTGTTGTGTGCTGCATGCAGAGTATGCATCGTGCCTGTCGTCTACACTGTTGTGGGCTGGAAGTCGTGCAGCTGCAGTTCGCTGAGGATGCCCAGACTGCATCAATGACAACCTTGGAGGAACCATTGACAATCTCCAAGTCATGTGATAAAATACGTCAAAGTCAGGGTACCCTCGCCGATGAGGGAGGAATGTGGCATGGGAATTGGACAGGATGGACACAGTCATGTCGTTAGGCGGAGTGTGGGGTATCAGCAGCAGGTAGCCTGGAGCGTCATGAACAGCTTCATCGTCGGAATGAGCGCAATAGTGGTGTGATGGCAATTAAATGTCTTTGATCAGTAGAGTCTCAGTAGCTAATCGATAGACTGCCATTCCAATGTTTCGTGGTCGAGTTGTCTATCAAACGTGTCAGGTCTACTAAACTCTGCCAAGAACATCGCTTTCCTACACGGGCGAGGGTGAACATCCATCCAGTCTATCACCACGCCCACGCCATCACCACCACCCCTCCCCCGCCTGCCACGCGCTACTCATGGAAAGACGCTTTCGATGAGCCAGCAACACCCCTGGGGCCCGAGACCAAACCAAAGCACACGTCCCTCGCCCATCTCGACCGCAATTGCCCACGACCAGCGCAACTCCAGCACGCCCTCGCCCAGCAGCTCGCGGCCCAGCCAGTCGCCTGCCGCCTCCAACTTCCCCTCGCTGCCGCCATCGTCCGTCTCGCAGCGCCTGGTCCGCAGCCGCAAGTCGTCGGCCGCCTCGATAACTTCGTCGCCCTTCCCGCCCGCCGCAGGACAGCAGCTCCCCGCCAGCCAGCTGCTGTCCTCGAGAGGACCCAGGACCATAGCGCCCCACGCTGCACAGCACCTGGCTTCCTCCGCCGCAGCCGCTACCAACGGCGCCGGTGCACAGTCAAGTAGCGGCGGAGGAGCCTCCAAGCTTGTCCGCGCCTCGCCCTCGCTCTCCACCTCGAGCACCACGGGCTCCCCCAGCACCGCCAGCAACCCCTCCGGCGCGTCCTCGCAGAACCTCTCCCGCATTGTCATCGCCCAGGTATTCCTGCTGCTCAGTCAGTTTGGCCCCGTAAAGGACGACAAAGACCGCGCCAAGTGGGACACGCAAACCGAGCAGATCAGGAAGGTTCGTTATCCCATCGCCCCTGCCTCATTGGTACTTTACTGACGCGCCGCCAGCTGGTCGACTCCAACGGCATGGAGGTCTTTTCCAAATACTTCCGCCGCGTGCTGCAGAACAATGCAGCCACCATCTTCGGCACCGGCGCCCGCAGCGCCGACCCCAACGGCAGCTACCAGATCCTCCTCACCGAGGTGCACAAGATACGGAAGGAGCCCGAGCAGGCAGACAAGATTGCAGAGTCAATAAGCTCCAGCGAGGGCGACCTGTTCCGCGACTTCGACCTGTCCGCCTTCATAGCCCACTTCAAGCTTGACTCTGTCGCAAAGACGATGCTAGCCCTCGCTTGCAGGAAGACAGATCTCCGGAGCAAAGGTGGGCTCTCTCACCTCCCAATTGACTCTCACGCTAACTCTCATTAGCCGATGCCGTCCTCTCCACCGTCGGCGACGACCTGCTAATGGCCATTGCGCAGCCCACCCAGCCAGAGGACATGAGCCACGAATACCTCGCCGCTCTCGTTGAACGCCTCCTACAAGATCCGCCACAGGGGTGGGACGAAGAGAAGAAGATGAGCCTCGCGTACGCCGTCCAGATGCGATACCAGCAGACACACCAACAGATCCCCGGCATCGTCGAATCGAAACTGATACTCGTCGAGCTCACGGACGGCTCGCGGAACCCGCTGGTCAAGCTTGTACGACAGGCAGGTCCGCAAGGCACAGCTACGGTGGAGGCATGCAAAGAGGTGCTCGCGTCAGCTGAAACGCGCGACATCAGCTACCAGCAAGTCGCGGCGGTGCTCCTTTACCTCGCCCTCTCCACCGGATACAATGCCAAGAACTTTGTAGCTGCACTGCGCGAACACCGGACCGGACAGAGAATCGACTGGCAGGACGTTGTTTTGGCATTCGACCGCGATCACCTGCGCATCGAGCGCCACCAATTTCTGGCCATCTACAATGCGCTGCTCCCCGTCGCCCAGGACAACGAGAAGTTCGACATACAGACACTATGGGGAGGACAATGGCAGCACGACTTGACGCAGCTGTACTTTGTAGTCGCTTTCCTGTCTTCTACACGGCAAGAGCTGGACGTGACCCAGATTCCCAGGTTGCGCACTTCGTACTCGATGAAGACATTCGAGAACGCCTCCGACGACGCCAAGTCATTCGCAGAAGAAGCCGTCAAGCATCCCTTCGTTTCGCTCGACGCGACCGCCGCGCTATTCAACATGATCTTCCAGACGTCCGAGACATATCACACCGCACAGCTCATGGGCATACCCGACTTGGTGATTAATCCACACACAGCGGAGTTCCTGGTAGCGGCAGCGGCAGTACCGAAACCCTGGGGTGCCTTGCAGGAACAAGCACTGAAACAGCTGTTTGATCCTTACTTCCAGAAGAAGCTGCCCATTTACAACTTTGTCCTCTATGGTCTTTGGAAGCAGGATTTCCAATGGCTTACCGATCGCTTTGTTGACGCGTACAACGCCGATTCGATGACCCTCACCCTGGTGCTCGAGCACGCCGAGACGAACAACTGGTTAGAGCAACTGATTCGCAGTAATACTGACATCAGCTTGGACCTGGCTGCACAAGCTCATGCGCGCGGCAAGTTTGATCTCCAGCCATGGCTGGAACAGACCTTCGACCAGGCAGGACCTCTATTCCGTCGCATCCTGACTAACTTTCTGAGTGCGCGGGCTGCGGAAGAGATGCAACGAGCACGAGACGACCATCTACCTCTCAATCTGCCACTCGCAGTGAAGACAGTATACCCGTTGCTTGGATTCCTCTCAGACTGTGGTCTACCCGAGCCCGAGCTGCTGCCCCTCCAAAGGAACTGCATTCAGGCGTACCCGCGATTAATCAATTATGGCGAAGGCGTGGATGACATCATCGATGCCAACGGGCAGAATGGAAACTCGCTTCCAGACGATGCCGACAAGAAGATGCAGGAGCATTTCAAGAACATGTACAGCGGCGATAGCGACGTCAGAGACATCATCTCCGCACTCAAGAAGTACAAAGAATCGCGCGACCCCGCAGACCAGGAACTGTTCGCGTGCATGATTCATGGCCTTTTCGACGAGTACAACTGCTTCGGGGAATATCCTCTAGAGGCCTTAGCCACGACTGCTGTGCTTTTCGGGGGTATCATCAACTTCAACCTCTTGTCCCGAATTGCACTTCAGGTTGGATTGGCTATGGTTCTAGAAGCTGTTCAGGAATACAGACCCGAAGACAGTATGTACAAGTTTGGACTCCAAGCTCTGATTCATTTCTCGAACCGACTTTCTGAGTGGCCCAATTACTGCGATCAGCTTCTCATTGTCCCTGGGCTCCAAGGAACTGAGATTTTTATTAAAGCTGAAGAAGTCGTAGGTCAGCAGCTCGGTGAAGTGAACGGTGACGGTCACAACGGCATAGGCATGACGAACGGTAACGGTATCGATGAAGCTCTGCACCAGGAGCCGGCTGTACCCAAGTTCTCCTGCCTCTACGTCGACCCCCCTCTCCGCCCTGAGCTCTACGAGGACCCAGATGAGGACGTGCAGGACAAGGTTTTGTTCGTATTGAACAACGTTTCCGAGCGTAATCTGCGCGATAAGATCAACGACCTCACTGAAGCCGTCGAGGAAAGGCATCACCAATGGTTCGCAAACTATCTCGTCGAGGAGCGTGCCAAGATGCAACCCAACTTCCAGCAGCTGTACCTCGATATGCTAGATCTCTTCAACGACAAGACACTCTGGGCCGAGGTGCTCCGTGAGACGTACTCAAGCGTCATTCGCATGCTCAATACCGACTCCACGCTGGGCTCCACAGAGCGTGGCCATCTCAAGAATTTAGGCTCTTGGCTTGGCTCATTGACAATCGCCCGCGACCAGCCGATCAAGTTCCGTAACATTTCGTTCAAGGATCTGTTGCATGAGGGCTACGACACCGATCGTCTTCTGCTTGTGATTCCCTTTACCTGCAAAGTACTTGTACAGGCCCAAAAGTCTACAATCTTCAAGCCCCCCAATCCTTGGCTCATGGAAATGTTGGGAGTTCTCATGGAACTCTACCACTTCGCCGATCTGAAACTCAATCAGAAGTTCGAGATCGAAGTTCTCTGCAAAGGCTTGGAACTTGATCACAAAAACATTGATCCTACAAACAGTATCCGAGGCCGACCACCCGCGGATGAGGAATTCCTGGGATCCATGGTTACTGATGGAATGGAAGCGTTTGGCGATCTTTCCATTATGAGCCTGAACCGTGGCACCCGAGGCCCCAACGAGCGCTTCTCGTCAGCGGCTATCACCGCGGCTCTGCCCGACTTCACGAACCAGCTCCAATACCCACCTTCTGGAAACAGTGCGGTCCCTCCAGCGGCACTGAAGAAGATCTTCCTTACTGCTGTCAACCAAGCCATCCAAGAGATCATCGCACCTGTAGTAGAGCGTTCCGTTACCATTGCCGCCATCTCGACATCGCAGTTGATCAACAAAGACTTTGCCATGGAACCAGATGAGGAGAAGCTGCGCAATGCGGCACACACTGTTGTAAAGGCTCTCTCCGGTGCTTTGGCTCTTGTCACCTGCAAAGAGCCATTACGCATGAGCATTCAGAACAACATCCGCGTCACCGCTCGAGACCTCCCCGACCAAGCTCTTCCAGAGGGACACATCCTCATGTTTGTCAACGACAACCTCGATCTAGTCTGCAACACGGTCGAGCAAGCTGCTGAGATGTCGTCTCTCGCAGAGATTGACATGCAGATTGAGGATGCCGTCCGCGTCCGTCGCATGTTCCGCAGCTCCCGTCCAAATGAGCCTTTCAAGGATGCGAACATCAGCCCATGGGCATTCTACATCCCTGAACCGTACAAACAGATGCCTGGTGGTCTAAATCGCGAACAATTGGCCATCTACGAGGAGTTTGGTAGACAGTCACGTGGTGCTAGTCACGTCAACAACGCCTCGCAAGACGGTGGGCGTCAGCTCCCAGACGTTCTTCAAGATCAATTCGCGGCGGTACCGAACCTCCCAACTCCGGGTGCTGCGCCGGCAGAGCCGCGTCAACCAACACAGCAACCCCGCCTACAGAGTCTTCAGACACCCCATGCACCCTTAGCGCAACAACAACCCAACGGCTATATGGAAGCTCCAGGTCTAGAGCGCGGCCAGCGAGGTGTTGAGGATCTACTCCTTGAGCTCACTCGCGTCATCAAGGAGGCACCAGAGGAACGCATCAGCGAACTTCAGCCTGGTAACAGCACTGTTCACCAAGTCTTCGATCAGCTCATCACAAGCGTTGAGTATGCAGGACCCAACAAAGAGACGTGGGCTTTCCGCATTGCAGGTCAGGTCACGAACCACCTCTTCTCCGACTCTTTGAGTCGTTTGGAGGTTGAAGTCATGGCGCATCTACTGAGCCATCTCTGTCAATTGTCCGTCCAGACTTCGCGGCAGGTACTCATGTGGTTAGCGACTCTGCACGATGATGACAGAATTTTCAAGTCCACGGTCATGATCGCTCTCATGGAGGTCAGCCTGATGGACATGCACCGTCTTAACACGACCATCGCCAAAGCCATTCAAGAACGACGCGTCGCCGCAGTAGAGATGTTGTCCAGTTTGATGGAGGAACTCCTACTCAACGACCACCCGAGTGCGTTCCGTGCCGACTTCGCCATGTCAATCGACGCTCTTACTACCTGGCTAGCAGAGGACCCATCCTTTGAGCTTGGAAAGCGCGTCATCGCGAACCTGCAGGCATCCTCCACCGAGTCAATGCTTACACCGCCGCCCTCTGGGCACAAGGATCAGCTTGAGTATGTGTTCGATGAGTGGGTACATCTCCAGATGGAACCCATGCCGAAGAAGACGGTCGGCGCTTTCATCTACCAGCTCCATCAACAGAAAGTGATGGAAACTCAAGAGTCCTCAGTTGCTTTCATCCGCACCTGCATTGACTCTTCAGTGACTGCATACGAGCAGGAACACTCCGTGCCGTACGGTAACGGTAACGAAGACATTGCGACAGTCAAAATCGATGCGCTTGGTCGGCTGGTCGTCGATCTCGTCGTCTATCAGGGCGAGCAAGACGGAGCTGTCAAAGAAAGCAAGGCTAGGTACCTGGATCAAATACTCGTCGTAGTAGTGCTCGTTCTCTGCAACCACCACAGCACACGAGGCGATGCCTTCAATCAGAAGGTCTTCTTCCGCCTGTTCTCTGCCATCCTTTTCCATCTAAACGATGCGGTAAAGGAAGAGGCTTTAGCAGACCAGAAGGCCGATGTCTTCCTTGCAGTCGCTAGGGCTCTGTTGGTCATCCAACCCTCGCACATCCAACGATTTACATTCTCTTGGCTGGCACTAGTCGCTCATCGCATCTTCGTGCCTGCCATGCTGGAAGAGGGCCAAGGAGACAAGCGATGGGACGTCTACGCTCAGCTTGTGGAAACACTCTTGATCTTCACCGGGAAGCTCATCAAGCCAACTGGAGAAACTGTCATGGCTGAACAGTTCTACCGCGGTGTTTTGCGGGTTCTACTGGTGATCCACCATGACTTCCCTGAGTTCCTAGTCGAGAACCACTTCCGATTCTGCAACAGTATCCCTATGCACTGCACGCAACTGCGCAATCTCATCGTCAGCGCCTACCCTTCCACGATCCTTGAGATGCCAGACCCGTTTACGGCTGGGCTCAAGGCCGACCGGCTGGAGCACGACCTTCAAGCCCCGGTTATCCGTGCCGACATCGCGCAGGTACTTTCCGATGCAGGTATCAAGGGTGCTATAGACAACCTCCTCAAGGGCTCGGACCTTAAGAACCAGGATGTTGATAAAGTGTGTCAAGCTGTTTACTACGCGGAGGCTCAGTCGCCAGCTTTTGAGCTCGTTTCAACGACCGCAAACCCAACGTTGATACATGCGATCACTCTATACATCGGAATCTCGTCTCTAGGTACCGGCCCAGCCAGCGTACCGATCTTTGACGCGGAGAGCCCAGCCACCAAGGTCATTGAGAGGCTCGTCAAGGACTTCCACCCCGAAGCCAGGTTCCACTTCATTAGCGCCATCGCGAACCAGCTCCGCTTCCCGAACACGCATACTCACTTCTACAGCTATACGCTGCTACACCTTTTCGGACCGCCGAACGACGATTCGTTGGCGTTGGAAATCCAAGAGACGATCACCCGAGTGTTGTTGGAGCGCCTGCTGGTCCATCGTCCTCACCCATGGGGACTCATCATCACGTTGTTGGAAATCCTTAAGAATCCAACATACACATTCTGGGACTTGCCGTTTGTCAAAGCGGCTCCTGAAGTACGTAATCTTCTTATTACTCTTCTGTCCAATCATACTGACTCGTCTTCTTTTGAAGGTTGAGCGACTTCTCAATGCACTCTTCACACATGCACAGTCGAGCCCACGACCGCTAGCTTAGGCAGCTGGTGGCAAGATCTCGACGTTTTCAGCACGAGTGTACCTCCAAGGCACCAACAACCTTCCGCCGTTCTTCCTACGCCCCGCGTAGTCCGACGGTTAGTGTATATCTCTTGGGATCAACCACACGGCCGTCATCTCTTTTCCTTCTCGGTGTAATACCTTTTCTATACGCATCACTCGGCGACTTCTCGACCGCTTGCGGGATCACGACTCATTGGGCTGGCTGGCAAAACAACGGGTCAACGATAAACGTACGTGGGACGGGGAAAACCGAGGTGAGCATGGTGGGCTAGGAAGGGTGACGAACGCTCAGGGTTTTCTTGGTATCGTTTTCTCAGTCTTTTTGGTTCATGATGATACAGAAAAAGCAAGGGAGTTCTTCGGAAATCGTCTTTGGGTATCTCTAATATCCGTTCGTGTATGTCTTTGCTGCGCATTTCATGTAGAATAAGCATTGCTCGGCGAAAACTTGTACTGGGGACGGGATGGATGTAACTGGGTGTGGTTTCGAGGCGCGAATGCTCTTTACTTTCTCCGTCATCGTCGAAGTGCATACATTGTAGGATATCATGAATGGTGTTTTCTGTCTTTTATCGTTTTTCATTTCGAAAACGTGTTGTCATGGTGATGTGAGCACAAGGCATTGAAAGGATGTTCAGTGAAGGTGAGATGAGATGGCTATCGCATACCGTAATCGTTCTCTTCTTATCTCGGTCTATTGGATATGAAGGTGCGTTATCGACCTCTCCGCCGATACACGGGGCGACAAACGCACGTCTTGGCAACAAACAGATATTCTCGATACGTTAATGGAGATATGAAGATGGTTAGGGAAGGTGAGATAGGATAGCTCCCACGCCCGCTATCGGCCTCTTCGCGTCTCCCAGTCGACAGAGAGCGGCGCGACAAACGCACGTCTTAACAACAACAAACGGACATCTTCACTCTCACTACTCACTGCTCCTCGTCGCACAAAGGGTCCGAGCTCCCTACGCGCTCTCTCACCTCCAGCTTTTCTTCACCTCGTTTCCGTTTTCTCACCCACACACCTTTTACCTTTACTTCAAAATCACTCGAGACTCACGCGATCGCAACCGCAATCGCAATGGATCAACCAGCCTCAGGCAACCACCACGACCCTCACGCGATGGCATCACAAGCTGACGCCAAGCCGACCGCTTCGACCGGCTATCCGGTCGCGTATTTCCTTTGCGATGGTGTCACTGAGAAGATGCTCAAAGCGAGTCCCAACCATACTCACCACATACAAGCCCCACGCTAACTCCAACCTCCTGCTCCAACAGACCTCTCTCATGCTGTCCCGCGTGCCCAAGCTACGCAAAGCACGCATAGCCGGGTACCGACGTTCCGTGCGCTCCGGCGACGGACCCAACACGCTCGCATTCGATGCGGTAAACTTTGGTGAGTGGAGCGGCGAAGAAGTCGTTAAAGGCGTTGTTTTTCAAGCGTTCAATTTGGAGGAGGAGCGTCGTGTGATTGAGTATGCGGGTGGTTCTGGCGAGGTGAAGCAGGTGGTCATGAAGGTTGCTTGTCCGAGTGTGCTGGGCCTGGCGGGAAAGATGGAGACGGTGCTTGGGAGGATCTTTGTTCCTGAGGTACGTCGAATTTTCTTTTGCTTGGCCTTGAGGAGGGGGTGGAGGCTGGCTGGTAAGTTTGCTAATATGTATAGGGCGATGGCGATACTCTTGTCGGGAGTGAGGACAGTAACCGCAGCACGATGGCTGTGGATGGCGATCGCAACGAAGAGTACATCGACGAGTTCAGCGACGAGGACTTCTCCGAGACCAGCTCGCAGGCTACCGTCGAGGGTCACCCGACTCCACGTATCTCACCTTCGATCTCGACTCTCAACGACGCGGACGTTCCGCACAGGTCTCTAGATGAGCTTCCGCTTTCTGCCATCAATGAGCACCCAGCGGATTCCATGATCGAAATTACCGACTGGGCGGCTACAAGACACGTTGAGGACGTCAGCCTGATCGAGGAGCCTGAGCAAGTTCAAGATGTAGAGGAAATCGAGGTCGAGGAGTCCGACGAGTCCGAGGAAGACGACCAGGAGACTGAAGGCGCTCAAGAGACGGAGGAACCCGAGGCTACCGAAGACAAGACCGATACCGAGTCCATGAACAGCACCAGGTCTCTGAGGCCATCGGATTTCCAGAGATTCCTCGGCGCGACTTCCGCACGGGAAGTGCCCTCACCTTGGCAACCAACCGTTCCCTGGCGCAAAGAGTCCGCCTTTGAGCCTATTCGTAACCATATCGTACGCACTCCCAGCCAGTTCAGCGGTACTGAGACTAGGAGACGTAAGACCAGCGACAGCATCAAGTCTCTCGTCGACCACTTCGAGAACTTGTCACCAGCGAGCACGCCCACCAAGGACAAGTTTGGCAAGGACGGCTCTTTCAAGGACGGTTCTATCAAGGGCGGTTCGATCAAGGACAGTTTCATTCAAGACGATTCTGTCAAGGACGCCTCTATCAAGGACAGCGCTGTCAAAGACGATTCCATAAAGGATACCTGAGCTACGCACCATACTCGCGCACTATACAACAGCACCGACTAGCACTGCCACGTTCGTTGAAACAAAAGTTTCTTTGGAAGGAGGAGGTATATACGAGTCTGGATGTAGGACGATTGGTATACGAGAGACTTTGTGTGTCTACTCTGCGAGGAGGGGTTGGTGTCATACTTGTATTTCCCTGGCAGCATCACGTGTACTTCTGCTTGCTTGCTTGCTTAGTTGCTTGTTTGCTTGCCCACGGGAACAGAATACTGGGGCGTGATGGTTGACTCTGATGCATGACGCAGGATGGAGGATCATGTACTTGTTTGCTTTAGAAAAAACTTTGTCACCATGCCCTATTCCGCTTACTCTGAACCCTCATGTGAAGTCCATGTATCATGCAGATAACTTCAGCCATTTTCACCCAACGGAGGACTTCACGCGACACAAGAACATTTACTTGAGTTTCGACACCATTGAAGGTATCAAGAAAAGTTTGATTGTAAAGATCTACAAAAGAAGAGAATACGACTACCGAAAGTATCACGCATCAACAACGATGAGATCTACCCTGCACCAAGGCTCAAGCCTATAGGCCTACCACTCTAAGCGCGGCTGAAGCACTTAGTAACCAACTCGCGGTCAGTGGAGCCGTTAGGCGTCAAACCAAGCACGTAGCTCTGATCAAACGCACCAGCCGACCAGCCAATGTAACCAAGGTACACATCGCTGTTCTTGTTCAAGCTATCGAGCGCAGCGCAGACATCCTGCTCGCACGACGCAGTGTTGCCACCACCAACCTCAGACAAGATAGCTTGACGCTTGTTGTCGCGGAGCCAGGTAGCGAGGGGGACGAAGGAGTCCTCGACGTGGTCGCTCGTGCACTCGGCGTGGGTGCCAGAGTTGTCGCTGTCGAGGTAGCGGTGGACGTCGAAGATGAGCTTGTCGGTCGTGCCGTCGGCGTCCTTGACCTTGAGGAGGGAGGGGCCGCTGGCGGTGGGGAAGGTACCGGCCGATGTGTAGTCGGTACCTGGGAGGAGGATCATTTGCGACTTGGCGCCGGCCTTGCGGATGGCGGTTACGGCGGC